>NW_027555958.1:35404654-36047154 GCF_003287225.1 Phascolarctos cinereus
ACATACTCCCAAACCTTTCTGTCTCCCCACTCCACTGATAAAATCCATAAACCTTAGGCTGGTGAGGAAAAGGCCATGGTGGCTGATTGCTTCTGCACTAGACTTCTTAAGAAGAAAGCTGTAGATACTAGTGGTTTTGTTTTAAAGACCTAGTGATAACAGGTTATTAAGGCAAATTAGGGGTGGCTGGACTACATTAATAATAATAATAGTAGTAATAATTCCACTTCTATAGCTGCTTTTAACATTTGCAAAGAGTACTTCAGAGGGTATGTTTCGTTTCTTTTTTTTTTTTTAGGCAATTGGGGTTAAGTGACTTGCACAGGGTCTCACAGCTGGTAAGTGTCAAGTGTTTGGTCTGAGGTCAGATTTGAACTCAGGTCCTCCTGACTTCAGGGCTGGTGCTCTATCCACTGAGCCACCTAGCTGCCCACAGAGGGCATGTTCCAAATCCCACCTGATGCTTACTTTCTGTGTGACCTTGGGCAAGTTACTTCCCTACACCTCAGTTTCCTCCTTTGCAAAATGAGGGGGTTGAAGCAGACAACCTCTGAGCTCCCTGCTAGCTCCAGAACTAGGATCCCATGATCTGCCTCTAGCATTTTTAATCTTAAAATATCCTGCTGCCTCCCCAAAACCCTGGGAAGGAAGAGCCGGGGTATTATTATTGTCTCTATTCCAAAGACATTGGAAATGGAGGCCAAGAGGGGCTAAGTGACTTGCCCATGGTCACATGGCTAGGAAAAGGGTCTGGGCTAGTAGCATTCGAATCTAAAGCTGGGTCCTTCCTGACTCTGGGTCTAGAACACTTTCCATTACACCCTGCTTGAGGAAGCTGGTCTCTTTTTGAATAATAACAGAGAGAACTAGGCTAGGCATATGGTACATGCTTGGTGAATGCCTCTGGATTGAACTGGTTCTTGGATGACTGGGTAAAGCATGGCTTTTGTGCCTGTGAGACGCTTCCCTTTCAGGAAAGGGAAGGAGGTCCAAGAAGCCAGCTCTGGGATAAAGGCAAAAATGACCTGGCAAGGGAGGGGGGAGCAACTGAGAGAGTTAGAAGACTGAGGCTGGTCTCCCCAGCAAGATGCCCTCATCCACCTGTATGTAATCAGTAGCAGCTCTGCAAGCTTCCAGCCAGCCCCTCCCCTCCTCCAAAACCCAGCTGCTTCACGGCAAATAAAGAAAGAATCCGAATTTCAGAGAAGACGTGTGCGCTCGAGGGAGCACAGTGAACACAGAGCACACATCACACCGCTGTGGGCTCTCTGGGGCCCACAAGCCCTCTCCGAGATGTCGCCGCAGCCGAATTCCACTCGTTTCAGAGCCCCCAGCTATTTCAAAACACATCTGGCCACATCATTGTTTCCAGGCTCCAAAGACGGATGAAGGAAGGAGGGCCCCAGCATTGCAGCCCCAGTGTGGGAGAGGATGATGCTGTCCCGCCCCCGAGGAAACATATGCACTCATCATGGGCAAAGTGAACTCTCTTACCAAACCTAGAGGAGAAAAGAGAAAGAGAGAATGCGTCAGCACTTTGGCTCAAGGTCACAAAGCGAGGCAAGCAGCAGAAGGGAGACAGCTGGTTTCTAGAAAATTCCACCTCTGGAGAGGTTCTAGGCTAGAGCTGGAAGTCAGTCTGGCCGTGTCCCCTTGGCAAGATCTGCCAGCTCCCAGCTCAGTTTTAAAGAAGAGATTTGAATAGGAAGATCCTAGAAAGTCATCCATTGCTGCCTCTTATAATCCCTGTTCCTCTTTCAAGGTCTGGCTTAATTAAATGTCATGTCCTCTAGGAAGACCTCTCAGCCTATACCAGCCCAGAGGGATCTCTTACTTTTCTCAGCTCCTAGACCACTGTACCCTTTATATTACACTCAAACATGGCGGCTGCCCTTGGATGTATTTATTTGTGTACCTTGATTCTATACACACATTTCTAGGCACACGTGGTCTCCCTCAGTACAGCAAACACTCCGCCAGTGTCTACCACAATACCAGGCACACAGTAAGCACTTACTAAGCATCTGTTGAGTGATGGATCTCTATCCCCAGGCCCTGGCAAACAGCAGGTGCTAAAAATAAATGTTTGTTCCCTTTTTTGGTTAATTTGTATCCCCAGCACTCAGGACAACACCTGGCACACAACAGAATAGGACTCATTGACTGATTGATTGATTACCTAACACGGGCCTTGTCTTGGCTCCCCGAGATCACTGATAACAGGGATCACAGCTCTAACTTCTTTGTATCCCCACCCCCCAGAAGCTTGTATTCAACAGGCACTCAAAATATATTTGTTGATTGATAAAAGAGAAAATATTTTAAAAAGCATGCACGCTGTCCCACAAGCCGGAAGCGGCACTAAAACTGTCGGGATACCCTGTCAAGCTGGCTCTACACCAAGCACTGACATTTCTAAAGGCTTCAAAGTTCACAAACTGCTACGGCCACAGTGTGCCTCTTGGGATTTTCACAACAGTTTGATGAGGTGGGTACAACAAGCATCATCCCCATTGAAAGATGAGGAAACATTAAGCAACTGTCCCAGGGTTGGGCAGAATTTGAACCAAGGTCTTCTAAGTCATAAGGCCACAGATCCCCAGCCCGAGGCCCTCCCCACCAGGACGTCTAATCCAACCCCTTCATTTTATAGAAGAGGAATCTGGGCTCCAGGGAGCTGGAGGGCCTTGCCCACGGCCACAGGGGTAGGAAGGAGCAGACAGGATCTGAACCCAGGGCCTCTGATTCCAGGGCTGGAGCCCTTTCCACAACCTGTACCTTACTAGTCCTACGCCCTAGAGTAGTTCTCAGGACTCCTTCTGTTGTTCAGTCACGTCTGACTCTTCATGACCCCATTTGGGGTGTTCTTGGCAGAGATACTGGAGCAGTATCATTGTCCAGCTCATTTGACAGATGAGGAAAACTGAGGCAAACAGGGTTAAGTGACTTGCTCAGGGTCACCCAGCTAGTAAGTGTCGGAGGCCAGATTTGAACTCAGGATGAAGTCTTCCTGACTCCAGGCCCTGTGCACTATGGCACCACCTAGCCACTCCCCCCCCCCCCACACTCTTAAACATGATTGAGGATCCCATTTCATTTACGTGGGATAGAGCTATATTAAATGACTGTATTAGAGATTAAAAAATCTCAGTATGAAAAGTGTTTAGACCTTTCAGATGCACCCACAGGGTCTTGGGAACCCTCAGGGGAACCCAGACCATATTCTGAAAACCCCTATATCAAGCTAAATTCTTGTCGCTGCTTAATCATTTTCAGTTGTATCAGACTCTTCATGTCCCCTTTTTGGGTTTTCTTGGCAAAGATCCTGGAGTGGTTTGCTATTTCCTTCTCCAACTCGTTTTACACTTGAGGAAACTGAGGCAAAGAGGGTTAAGTAATTTGCCCAGGGTCACACTAAGTGTCTGAGGCCAGATTTGAATTCAGGTTTTCCTTACCTCAAGCCTGGTGCTCTATCCAGCGCACCACTTAGGTGCTTCCATATATGTGTATGTATATAATACATACACATTTCTATGTGTGTGCACACATGTATAAGTGTGTGCATGTGTATATACATACATGGTATGTGGGGGTACGTGGGTGTGTGTATTAAAAAACTGGTCCTGTCGCTTCATCGACTTAGTGAGCTCCAAGTAGGAAGCTTCCTCCGCTGGTTCAGATAGGAACTAACCTGCCAGTCACTGTCTTCAAGACTTAACCCTGAGGCCTCACATGTTAAGTGACTTGCCCAAGGTCACATAGACAGTATAGGTCAGATGGAGCTCTCGAACCTAAGTCTTCTGGACTCTGAGGCCAGCCATTTCCCATTTTCTAATCTAAGGTTTTAATTATTCTCTGTGACTTTAAGATAGCGAGAATCACAGCTAACCCTCCCTGGGTCCCAGAGATGGCAGAAGCACAAATCAGTTGACTTGTGAGAATTCCCTTAGACCAGGATCCCGCCTGGGCTCTCCTGGGCGGCATGCACCCCTCCCTCAGGACACAGCTTGGTCTCTGCAAGGGCACTGCAAAATCATGCCAACTGGGGCCATCTCAGACCCAGGATATGTCCACGCCCTCACAGTAAGAGCTCCTGCTCTCAACTTAGCCACACCTTTAATAAGGAGCACTCTAATTGACTCATTTCTCCATTTACTGTGTTTACTTAGCTTTCTGACCTACCGAGCAACTGTCAGTAACAAGCACTAAGAGTAAGTTGGGGTTCCCTCCCTAGCTTGGGTTGGCTCTTCTTCCCCCCAGTTGCTCAGAAGGAAGTCCTGTACTCCAGGACTCTCCCCCACCCTGCTCAGTGTAAGATGACACAGGCCTTCAGGAGGAAGCTTGGGTGAGTGGAATTAGAGTCTGAGACCAGGGTCAGAGCAGCCCAGCTCCACACCTGGAGGGCCCTCCATCCTCACCTTTGCCTCCTGGCTTCCTTCCAGACTTGGCTCTAATCCCACAGCTCTGGGAAGCCTTTCCCAGACTACCAGCTGTAAATAACTTCTCCTCCCAGAAGTCACCTTCTACCTTCTAGCTATCTATCATTCTATCTTTCTTTCTTTCTTTCTTTCTTTCTATCATTCTATCTTTTTATATATCTATTTAGCTTTTTATCTAACTTTCATTCTATTTTTCTGTCTACCTATCTTTCTATCAATCTAACTTTCATTCTATCTTTCTATTTACCTATCTCTCTTTTAATATATCTATCTAGCTTTCATTCTATTTTTCTATCTACCCATCTTTCTATCTACCTATCTTTCTATCTTTTAATATATCTATCTTTCATTCTATTTTTCTTTCTATTTACCTATCTTTCAATCTCTTTCATTCTATTTTTCTATGTATCTTCCTACCTATATTTCTTTCTATCAATTCATCTTTCTATTTATCTCTTTCCATCTTTTTTCTCTCTATCTTATATAGATATAGATATGCTCTTTATATATCTTGTATCTACCTAATTATCTCCCCCTTTAGAATGTAAGCTTCTTTAAAAAAATTTTAAAAAAAAAGAACGTAAGCTTCTTGAGGGCAGGAGCTCTCTTTGCACTTCTTTGGATCTCTTAAATACTTACTGACTTGGCTGTGTGATTGTGGGCAGCTCATTGTCTCTCGGAGCCTAGGTCTCATTAATAATGAAAGTTATTAATATTTGCATTATCAGCTCACCCAGAGTTATACCAATAGAGCTGTGTAAAGCAAGCTCTAGGGGGCAGCGAGGTGGTGCAGTGGATAGAGCACTGGCTCTGGAGTCAGGAGAACCTGAGTTCAAATCCAGCCTCAGACACTTGATCACTTGACACTTACTAGCTGTGTGACTCTGGGCAAGTCACTTAACCCCAACTGTCTCATAAACCAAAAAAAAGAAAGAAAGAAAGCTCTACCTATGTAATGGAGATTCACAGTTTCATGAACTATTTTCCCCTTCCGTTCCCCCATGTATGTGAAAATATAGGCAGCTAGGTGGCTCAGCGGATAGAGAGCTGGGTCTGGAGTTAGGAAGACTGGAGTTCAAATCTGGCCTCCGTCTTTAGTAGCTGTGTGAGCTGGACAAGTCTTGCCTCAGTTTCCTCATTTGTAAAATGATCTGGAGAAGGAAACGGAAAACCATTCCAATATCTTTGCCATGATATTGGCAGCACTGGTGTGCTATGGTCCACAGGGTCACAAAGAGTCAACCACAAATATGAAAACATTCATTTTGTTTGGTGTTCGTTCATATGAGAAGAAATAATATATATATATATATATATATATATATATATATATATATATATAGATATATATTTTTTTTTTATTTTAAACAGAAAGTGTTCAGTAAGCTGTAAAGCCTTTCTTATTTGACATCCCAGGCCAGCAGGAGTTTGGGACTCAAATGTCAAAGCCCATTTTCTACAGTGGGGTAGAATGAGGTACAGAACAGAAGCATAACCAAAGGCCAGGAGAAGTCGAGCCGAGGGCCAAGCTAACACGTGGAGCTGGCTTTATTCTCGTGTTGAGCAGGGCACTGCCCCTTCATGAGACCTCGGTTTCCCCATCTGCAGAATGACAGGATGTTGCTAAATGATCTGAGATTTCTTCCAGCTCCAAAGTTCACGTCACTTTATGGTATCTGACGCCCCTGGTGGTCACGGCCACCAACACCCTGCATTGCTGCTTCTTCTGGCCTTTGGTTGTGGTTCTCTTCTGCACCTCAGTCTATCTCACCACAGAAAACGGGCTTTAACATATGCTGCCGGCCTCAAATGTGAAAGGACACGGACATCAATGTGCACCCCTGATCCCACGGCAGCAAGGCTGGCCCAAATGGACCCCTAACCCCCTTCTCTAGAGGAGAGAGGAAGAAAACTCGGGGCAAAATGATTCAGGTATTTACATATCATTTTGTATTACCGTATATGTCAATATAAATCCCAAATCTCTATATACATCAGGCAACTTCCTAGGACTCACCTATTTGGTCAAAGAAAGGTGGTGACCTGTATTGGGGGAGGGAGATCCCACACTGGGAAAACCTCAGGCTGCTGAAAACACAGGTCTCTGAGTATTCACTTGTAACCATCATTTACTGTCTAGGTCTGCCCCTAGACTGTATCAGCTGTAAGAGGGCAGGGGCCCTCTCTAATCTCTACTTTGCATCTTGTCTACCTTCTAGAACAGTGCATTGCACACAGTAGGTATTTAACAAATGTTTGCTAAATTTTATATTGAATTGAGGGAGGGGAGTAGAGAAAGTCAGAAAGGCATGGCCCTACTGTGAAAATCTATTCCTCTACCTGAATTCAAGACCCAGTAAGAAAGTGCCCTCCCTGGGACTGGAGACCCTTGGTGTCGCCCACTAGTGTGAGAGGCTAACCTTGACGTATCTGAGGAGCAGAAAGGGTGAGCATCAGGGGAGACCCTTTGAGGAGGAAGGGTGGGCTAACAGCTCTCACGAATCTCCTTTCTGGCCAAAGATCAGCGGGGCCCAGAAGCAACTATTATCCTCCAGGGATCAGGAGGAGAAATGCCCGTATTTGCTGACTGGATAGGAATTCTAACCCACTCACCCCCTTTCTGGAGAGATGTTCAAAACTTATCTGGCTTTGACATCCTAACAAGGCAGCTCAGTGGATGGATAAAGCACTGGACTGGGACTTAGGAGGGCCTGAGTTCAAATGCAGCCTCAGACACTTACAAGCTGTACAACCCTGGGCAAGTCACTTATCCTCTCTCTGTCTGCCTCCGTTTCCTCATCTATAAATAGTGACAATAACAGCCTTTATCTCCCAGGGTTGTTGTGAGAACCTCATGAGAGATTTGTAAGGCGCTTTGCTGTATCCATATTAGTTCTTAGTAGTAGAAGAAGGAATATTATCCAGATCTCTGCCAACAAGAACCCAAGAGCACAAACCAAGGCTCTCCACCTACTTAGTGACCTAGGGAACAACCCCATTTTACAGATTGGAAATTTAGGTACAGAAAGGCTTGGGGCTCTGATTCAGAAGTGACATCTAAGCCAGGAGTGGGGAACCTCTAGGTCCTCGAGTGTGGCCCTTTGACTGACTCCAAATTAGACCCCTGATCTAAGCCAATACCCATCAATCCTCTTAACTAAACTCATGAGACTCTCAAGAAGACGAGGGGTAGATACAGTAAGCCAATAGTAATAACAGTGACAAGCTATAAGACATGAGCACAAGGCACTCTGCGACCCTCATATCGCTTCATTCTCACCCCCCTGTAGCAAGGGCAATGCACACATTATTATTCCCATTTTCAAGATAAGAAAACTGAGCTCAGAGAGGTTAAGTCGTTTGCCCAGGGTCACCCAGCTAGCCCTCAGGCCCCCACCCCAAGACACTTACTTGATGGAGGGCACCTCATCGATTCTGTTTCCAAGCTGGGACTCATGGGATTTGCTCCTGGTAAGCGCTGGGAAGTTGGGAAGTAACTGGAAAACTTTGCGGCTGGGTGGGGGCGGCGTCCGGGGGGCCTTCAGCTTGTTCTGTCGTTGCAGCTGCGGCGTGGTGGGGGGGGGTGATGAAGCTGTGTGGGGGTCCGAGGGGTGAGCCTCCCGCTGTGATGCAGGGAGATGTAACTGTCCGAGAGGCCCTCGCCAGAGGCAGAGAGGCCCTGGCCCTGGGACAGAGCATCCGACGTGGGCAGGGCGGACACCGAGACGGAGCGGGCCTGCTGGCTGCTGTTGCCTTTACTGAGCTGGGAGGCCCCAGGAGTCCAGGTCAAGCCAGCTGGGGAAAGGGTGTCCGTGGGAGGTCCCGAGCCACTCTCGCGCCGGGCATCCAGCGGGCTCCACGCAGGCTCATCCTTTGGTTCCCCACCTGTGGGCCCATGGGGTCAGATCACAGACCCATAGAATGTCAGAGTCGGAAAGCATCTCAGCTACCATCCACTCCAGCCCTGTCATCTGACCGAGGAGGAGGCTGAGGGAGGGGTAGGAGCTCGGCCAGGCTCGCACGGGAAATCCGAGGCAAACTGGAACCAGGACTAGAAGCCAGGCCTCTCCCCACTACATCACTCCAATCAGACTGCTGAGCAGAGCTTGGGAGGGGATGGAGGGGAGGCAGGGAAGCGAACCCCCAAGACAGATCTGTAAGAGGTTAGTAAAGGGAATCTGGGGGTGTCTTGGGCACAGGGGACCCTTGCTTTGAGAAAACCTAAGCTGCCAAAATACACCCCTAAGAGACTCAAATCTCAAAAGGCAGGCTTCACTTAACAGCCTTGTAGCGTCCTATCCACAGTTTGGTATATTTTAACAGCTAAGATATACATCCACTTCTCTGGGTGGGGAGAACGGCATGGCTCAGGAGAAAGCTCCCTGGATTTGGAGCCAGAAAGCCTGGCTTTGAATTCCAGCCCTACCGTTCACTAGCGACATGACCTTAGACAAGTCACTTCCACTCTCTGGGCCTCAGTTTTATTTTCTGTGAAATGAGAGGGTTGGACCAAATGGTTTCCAAGGTCCATGGCAGTTCTAAAACACCTATCTTCCCATCCTGTGAATACGTGTGCATCAGAAAAAGCCGGGCATACCAACCCAACCTTATGTAGCATCGCGGGGCAGGGTGGAGGAGAGCTGGCTGCAACCTCTCCCACGACGCACCCCGGTCAGAAGTGGAATCCTAAGCCAGAAAAACCAGGGTTTTCAGATACTCTTTAGCTCCAAGTGGGGCCACCTCCAGCCCACAGGCAGAGGATGCCTCTCATCCTCCACCAAGTGGAAATTTGGGCAAGAAGAAGGCCTAAAACAGGAGTAGGAGGTCTGGGCTTTAGTGCCAGCTGGAACACATCATAAATCTAGAGCGGGAGGGGGCCTTAGATATTATTTCATCCAACCTCCTCATTTTATAGAGGAAGAAACCCAGACAGAGGGAAGTGCCTTGCCCAGGATCACACAAGTTGTATGTGACAAAGTCAGGATTCGAACTCAGGCCCTGTGACTCTAAATCCAGACCTCTTCCCACTGTAGCACAGTGTCTCCCCATGTGACCCTGGGGCAAGGTAATTCACCTTGCTGAGCCTCAGCCTCCTTATCTGTAAAATGGGGACACGAGTTCCCTGAGCACACAGCCAGTGGACCGGGGGAGAAGTTCCTTGGTCTAAGTATTAAAGGTCAGCACAGATGATCTCCAGAGGTGAAAAAAAAATCGTTCATAAGAGTCTACAAAAGATTAGTTCAGGTTAAGTAAATAAAGAAACAGGAAGACAGACAGACAGACAGGAAGACAGATGGACGGACATGACTTGGAGTCAGAGGACCTGGGTTCAAATCCTGGTTCTGCCACTTACTACCCGCTGTGAAGTTGGGCAAGTCACTCCCCCTCCCTGGCCTCAGTTTCCTCATCTGTAAAAGGGAGGAGTAGGGCTAGATGGCCTCTGAGATCCCTTCCAGATCTGAGATTACAGTCCTATGATAAATCATGAGCTCAAGCCTTCAAAGACAACAGGACCCCAAACTTCCCAGACAGAACTCTCTCTGAACTGGAACTTGGTCTGTTTACCCCCTCCACCCACCCTGCCCCACTCCTAGCACTTCCCCCACCCCCGCCCCAGGAAAAAAAGTCCCTGGTGGTTTCCAATCCAAAGACAAGTGAGACGCTGAGTCAGATCTCATTGTCTCTGCCACCCTGGTCCTCGCCGTGGGGCAGCAGGGAGCAGGCTCTGACCCTTTAAGAGAGCCCCAAGCTTGCCTGTCCCGGGCCCATCCTCGTCCAGGAACCACAGAAGGGGGGAGGTGGCTGGGGAGAACGGGAGTCACAGGCCCACCTCGGAAAGGCAAAGGAAACCCTACCTAAGCCGGTCACCTTCCGGAAGCAGGAGAGGGCGTAATGTACGCGGCTGACCTCATCGGCACTGGCACCACAATGCCTCATGGTCTCCTTCACCTTCGTCTCGTTCATCTCCAGCAGAGCATCCAGCGTGAGCTCCCCGGAGATCTTCTGGGAGAGGGCAAGAAGAGAGACAGAGAGAGGGAGGGTCTGTGTGTGGCCAGACACGTCTCCCGGGCAGCCTGGGGGCATGGAGGGGATGCCCTTCTGACTGCCACCACCAGCTCCAGAGAGTCACAACCCCACGAAAAAAGGGTGGGTCACCAGAGACCGAAGGATGAACTTCCCCTCCCTCTGGCTGTCCAACGGTGCTGAGTGGCAATGGCAGCTGGTAGCTAAGTTGGCCCCTTCCTAGAAGCAGCTGCCTGTCTGTGGAAGCAGACAGAGAACTCTGTACCACCCCCCCCTCCACGCCTACTTTCTCCAGAAAACAGCAGCTGAAACAGAAGGGTGAAGGCCCAACAGGGTGATGGGTGGGGGAAGAAAAACCAATGGTTGGGGGTGGGGGGGAGAAGTTGGGGGATATTTCCCCTCATTTCCCACGTCCATTTTCCCCCCCTTGAAAAGTAAACTTGTTAGAATATGAATTTTTTTTAATTTTAAGAAAGATAAAATTATTAAGCTAAAGTAAAAAATGGTAAAGATATTTCATGCAGTCCATCTGGCGCCATGCAAAGGGAGCTGGGTTGGCATCACAAGACCCAGAATTCCTATCTCCACATCTCTCATCCACTCTTCTCTCCACTCCAAACTCCACCACCAAAGCTGCCACCTTGGTTCAAGGAACCATTGCTCCTCAGCTGGACTATTGCAATAGTCTCCTTACTGATGCCCCTCTATCTTCTTTCAGTCCATCCTCTAATCAGCTGCCAAAGTGATTTTCCTAAAGCACACATCTGACCATGTCACTGTCCTATCCAAACTCCAATGGCTTCCAAGTACATCTAGGATCAAATACAAATTATTTTTGCTGCCATTTCAAGCTCTTCAACCTCAGGCATTCAAAGCCTTCCAAATCTCTTCTCTCTGCCACCTTTCCAGGTCCCCGTAACCAGAGGACAAGACCAGCAGCCCATGTCAGGTCATCAGGCTGGGAATGGGGGCTCTCCAACAGTAACTAACATTCTCTTAGGCACCAAGGAGACCATTTTGGGGTCTGCTCCAAGCCTGT
The DNA here is from genome assembly GCF_003287225.1 of Phascolarctos cinereus. Classification (NCBI taxonomy): domain Eukaryota; kingdom Metazoa; phylum Chordata; class Mammalia; order Diprotodontia; family Phascolarctidae; genus Phascolarctos; species Phascolarctos cinereus. The sequence continues at coordinate 35,416,157 of NW_027555958.1, forward strand.
GGCTGGGGATTCAGCCAGAGACAACCATCCTGCAACATGGCAGCCTGTAATCCCCATGGCCTCTGACTCAGCTTGTCTTCAGCATCCTCCATTCTCCATGGGTACAGAAAAAAAAACCAGCTCTTTCAAAATGTTTCTTAAACCAAGAAACCAAGATGGCATAAGGGAGAGGGTGTTAGTCCTAGACTTTGAAGGGCCTAGGTTCAAGTGCCATCTTTGACACTTCCTTACCATGTGAACATGACCAAAACCTTTAACCTCTGTACCAGTATCCCTCCCTGTAGAATGGGAATGCTGCTATCTGTAACACCTACTCCAAAATGTTGGTGTGAAGCTCAAATGACAAAATGCTCCATAAATGCCAGCTGTTATTAACCTATGATATGGGAGAAAAGCTAGCTTGCCATGCTAGCCAATTTTCCATTTCCTCAAGTCTGAGAAATTGATGGAAATAAACTTGCTGGCCATCACACCTCAGACAAGCTCAGTTTCCTCATCTGTAAAATGGAAGAGGGGATGGGGTAGCTGACCTCTCTGGCTCTTTCTAACTCCAGCAGTCTATAGTTAAAGTATGTAGCTGAAAGATCACTGGATTTGGAGTCAGGAGAGATCAGCTCTCAGCACAGTTCCTGGCACACAGTAAGCACTTAATAAATGCTTACTGATTGACTTTATTACTGACCTGGGACTGAATCCCAAGCAAGCCACTGCTTGCCTACCTAGATAGCTCACTTTACCTCTGGAAGTCTCAATCAGGATCTATGAATGTGCTAAGTGGAAAGTGAAAAGCAGAGAAAGTCCCTCTTCTCAAGTAGCTCACATTCTGATGAGGAAGACAACACATATGGATGATTTCTGCTACAGGTCAGATGGAAAAGTCCTATGGTCCTTAGGATTCAGTAGCAAAGCAGTTGGTAAGATATCTTTTTTAGTATCATAACTATACCAAAAAAATCATATCCATTTCTGCTAATAAACCAATGCCAAAGACTTTGGTAGGAAGGACTTGCTTTTTATTTTCTGTTACTCCCTTTCATGCACTCCCTATTCTGGCCAAATTGGTCTACTTCTGTTCTCTATACATGACATCATCTCCCACCACTTGTACAGAAGGCCACTATTCCTAGCATGCCCACTTGCCTCACCTCCGCTTCCTAGAATCTCCACCTTCCCTTCAACATTCAGCTCAGATACCACTTATCCCAGCAATTTCTTGGTATTTGCCCTTCTTCCTCAAACAACTCTGTATTTAGTATTTATTTATTTATTTATTTATTTATCTGTCTACGTGGGAACTACACCCTCCCCCCATAGAATGTAAACTCCTTGAGGACAAGATTTGTGTCATTTGTGCCTTTATATCCCCACAGAAACTCTGAGTGCCTGGCACAAAGCAAGTGGTTAATAACTGGTGATTTGAGCCAAACTGCCCACTTGACATTTCTTTTCTTGTTAAGTGCCTTTTCAGTAAGGGCTTGCTAGATTGTTGTTCGATTGTTTCATTCATGTCTGACTCTTTGTGAAACCATTTGGGGTTTTCCTGGCAAAGGTACTGGAGCGGTTTGCCATTTCCTTCTCCAGCTCATTTTACAGATGAGGAAACGGAAACAGACACGGTTAAGTGACTTGCCCAGGGTCATATAGCTAGTAAGTGTCTGAGGCTCAGGAAGATGAGTCTCTCTGACTCCCATCTGGCACTCTCCTCATTGTACCACATACCTGCCCCCATACCATGGTGGAAACTATGCCTGGAAAACAGAGGCATCTTCCCCTAATGAACTACCACGATGATGGTTTTTTCCACTCCCATTTTACCTGTTTCTTCTAAAATCACAGAAACTAAGAGATGCTCAGTGTATTCAATAAATCTGTCTCCAGCAGCTATACTGCCAACCAAAAAAAAAATTTTAATATTCCAAAGTAAATTCAATTAGCATATTTGTCACCACCACCCAAACAAACTATGCTTTGAAGTTAACGCCACTGAACACACAATGTCATTTATGAATCATTTACACTTTTCAGAATCCAATTTCTACCCCTGAGCCAACAGGGAACCAAACAGGATAATTCTGTTTAAATGCCATATTTATTTCAAAATTTTGCTAAAACGACTTTTCATTTTCTCCCCAAGGGGAAAAAACACAAACATGTTTTCTATGGCTTCAAAATTTCTGGAAATGTTCTTCATCTAAGCTAGGGATTCTTAACCTTTTCATCACCGTGAACCCCTTTCACAGTCTGGTGAAGTCTGCTAAACCTTTTCAAAAGCAAGTTTTTACATAATTAATAGAAATGGTACGTTTCAGTTAGAGGTTAGTAAAAAGAAAAATGTCATTTTTTTCCCATCCAAGTTCACGGTCCCCTGCCTTGAAATCTATCAGACCCCAGGTTAAGAACTCCTAATCTAAGAAAAGATTTTTCTGCTTAGCCCCAGAGGACAGAATGAGAAACAGAGCTGCTGGAAGCGAGGCCAGGACAGATATGGGCTTGATGCAAGAACTGGCCCACCGGCAGTCAGAGCTGGGCAAAAGTGGAATGATGAGGCAGGTTCCCCTTTGCTGGGGACCATCAAACAAAGACTTGTTCAGTATGCTGTTAAAGGGAGTGTTTGGGGGGAGGGGTGGTTGCTGGGGTCCTTTTGACTGAAATTCTGTGGTTCTACAAGGCTGCAAAAGGCACAATAGCCTACACTAAGAAGGTTCCATGAGAGAACAGAAGAATTCATGACCAAACAGGAGACAGAGAACATTACAAAATGCAAAATGGATAATTTTGATTACACTAAATTGAAGAGTTTTTGTACAAACAAAGCCAATGCAACCAAGATGAGGAGGGAAGCAGAAACCTGGGAAAGAATTTTTACAACCAATGTCTCTGATAAGGGCCTCATTTCTAAAATATATGAGAACTGAGTCAAATTTATAAGAATATGTCATTCCCCAACTGATAAATGGTCAAAGGATATGAATAGGTAGTTTTCAGAAGAAGAAATTAAAGCTATCTATAGTCTTTATGAAAAAATGCTCTAAATCACTATTGATTAGAGAAATGCAAATCGAAACAACTCTGAGGTACCACATTGCACCTATCAGATTGGCCAACGTGACAAAACAGGAAAATGATAAATGTTGGAGAAGATGTGGGAAAATTGGAACATTAATCCATTGTTGGTAGAGTTGTGAACTGATCCAACCATTTTGGAGAGCAATTTGGAACTATGCCCAAAAGGCTATAAAAATGTGCACACCCTTTGACCCAGCAATACCACTTCTAGGGCTGTACCCCAAAGAGATCATAAAAATTGGAAAAGGACCCACATGTACAAAATATTTGTAGCAGCTCTTTCTGTGGTGGCAAAGAATTGTAAATTGAAGGGATGCCCATCAATTGGGAAATGGCTGAACAAGTTGTGGTATATGAATGTAATGGAATACTATTGTGCTATAAGAAATGATGAGCAGGCAGACTTCAGAAAAACCTGGAAAGACTTGTATGGACTGATGCTAAGTGAAGTGAGCAGAACCAGGAGAACATTGTACATAGTAACAGCCACGTTGTGTGATGACTAACTTTGATAGACTTTGACCTTCTCAGCAATGCAAGGATCGAATACAATTCCAAAAGTTTTCATGATGGAAAATGCTATCCACATTCAGAGAAAGAACTATGGAGAGTGAATGCTGATCAAAGCTACTATTTGCTATTTTTTTCTCTTCTGGTTTGTTTTGTTTCCTCTTTCTTATGGTTCCTCCTATTGGTTCTAATTCTTCCTTACAACATCACTAATGTGAAAATATGTTTAATAAGAATGTATATGTAAAGCTTATATCAGATTGCACACCATCTTGGGGAGGGAGGTGGGGAAGGAGAGGGAGAAGATTTAAAACTGAAAAGTTTATGGAAGTGAATGTTGAAAATTAAAAATAAATAAATAAAAATTTAAATGTACGTAATTAGGGGTAAAAATAAAATGCCATATATAAAATAAAATAAATAAAAAGACGGTGCCATGAGCAGCTACTTTCCTCAATAGAATCAGCTCTGAGGGCACAGTCTCCACCTCATTAAAGTGAGTTATTCACATCTGTTCTACCTTCCCATGGAGCAGAGGTGGGGAAGTGTCGAGGGAGCCAAGTCTTGCTCTAAACAGTCCCACCAAGACTACAAGGTTTACAAGAGTGATGATGGTCTTCTATCAAAAGGTAGGAAAAATGCCCCCTCCTCTCCAATATCCCTTCACCCTTACCTGTAATCATCCTTCCTCCCTGAGATGGTCCATGGGGAAAGGGTAAATCAATAGCTGGTCAACACCCAATTAAACAGCATTTATCTGGTTACAGGGGTGGGGAACCTGTGACCCCAAGGCCACGTGTGGCCCTCTAGGTCCTCAAGTGCAGAATCCAAGGGGCCACACTTGAGGACCTAGAGGGCCACACGTGACCTCAAGGCTGCAGGTTCCCCATCCCGATCAAGAATGCAACATTAGACGTGGCGCTCACTGTTCTAAGGGCTAAGATGGGAAGATCAGAAATGTCCGTTGCCTATTCTCAAGGAACTTCTGGTCTCATCAGGGGAGGAAAAGGTAAGGAATATACATAGATAAGGTAGGATGTGATGTGATACAAGGCAGAATACGATAAGGAGAAACAAGAGGCCCAGACAAAATGCAGTGAGAAACAGGAGAAGGTAGAGATCACATTTGGTGAGAGGCTGAATCCAGGAAGGCTTCACGGAGGTTCTTAAAGGAAAGGAGGAATTTTAAAAATGTAAATGTAAATTATATCTTTTGTTTTTCCATTGCCTTCATTTCCAAATACATCGGTGTTTGCTTCCCTTCCCTGGCAGCTAGCCCTTGTGACTAAAAAGAAAAAAAAAGGAAGTTTAGCAAAACTAAATAACACACCGACCAAGTCTGACTGTAGATGCAACGTTCCGCACGGTATCCCATCTCAGCAAAGAAGGGAGGGACATTTCACAGGATGACAGCTTTAGAGCTGGAAGGTACGATCAAGTTCAACCCTCTCATTTTACAGATGAGGAAACTGAGGCTCAGTCTGGTAGAGCCTGGGCCAGAGTTACATGGCTAGTAAGGTAGGATCTGAACTCAGCTGGAGGAAATGAAAAAACTTAATGCCTGCCAGTATGATCCGGGACATGCCAGAAGACCCTCTGGGTTTGCCCCGAATTTCAAACGGTGGCATAACATTCCCACGATGATTGTTGTGTCCCTTCATCTATCTGAACCTTGCTTTGCTCATCTGCAGAATGGGTATAATAAAACTGCTACTACCTACCTCACTGGGTCATAGACAATGAGGAAAAAATTCAGAGGAAAACTTACAACACTACATGAAGACGACTGATTCTTAAAGAGGGTGTTACTGCTTCTCTTTTTCCTGCTCACCCCCTTTCCCCAACCAGTTCACCCCCTAGTATCTTTGAGGGCCAACTGTAACCTCCTCCAGGAAGCCTTCCCCAGTTGCTCCAGGCCACCATGCTCCCTCCTTCTTCCAACTCCTTTTATACTTTAGAATGCCTTAGAATTTTTAAACTAGAAATAACCCCTGCACGTCAATCACGTAGCTCAACTCTCAATAAAACTCTTGCTTATTAATTTAATTTTTTTAAATTAATAAGCATTTATTTTCTCTCTCTCTGTCACCTCGCCATTGGAAAAACAGAAACAAAAACAAAACCCCTTGTAATAAATATGAATCATCAAGACAACAAAAAAACCCCACACTGGCCACATACAAAAATGTGGGTCTTCTTCTGCACCCTGAATCTATCACCTCTCTGTCAGGAGGACAGTGGCATATTCCATCATTGGGCCTCTGGAATCAAGAGTCAGTTCTTGCATTAAGCATTGTTCTTAAGTCTTCTAAAGCTATCTCTACAGTGTTGTCATTACAACAGAAATTATTCTCCAGGCTCTGCTCGCTTCCCTCAGCACTGGTCCACGCAAATCTCCTTCCCCAGGTTTCTAATTTCTGATTTCCCAGTGATATTTCACCCCGTTCAATATTTGTTCAGCCACTCCCCAACTGATGAGCCCCCCATTAGCTTCTAGTCCTTTGCCACCAAAAAACTGTTGCCTTAAATATCTATGTACACATGGATTCCTGTCCTCTGCAGCCTCCTTATTGTATAGCTGAGGAAATTACCCCAGAGAAGAAAAGTATCTTATTAAACATCACACTGGGAGTAAGAGATCCAGGGCAAGAAGCTAGGTCTTCTGTCCACCTGTCTAGGCTGTCCCTAGCATTCAATTTACAATAATGATAATGATAATAATGCTGTTCGTCCTTTGTTTTTGACATCACGAGTGATGCATAAATCGGATTGAAGTGAGGCAGATTTGCACAAAGTCACCAGCCTCGCTCACTCTTCCTGAGGCATCAAAGCCAGTGGCAGGATGGTGTCTTCAATGTCTGACCAAGCCCTAAGCCTCCACAGAGGCTGCCTGAGCTGCCCTCGTGGGTGTCAGAATGAACTGTCCACATCCACCCATTTGGCCAAGAAAAGTCTTCATGTGTTCGGAGTGGACATCCCCTACCTCGCTGACGGGTTTGAGACCTGTAGGTTACCCTCAACCTGGTTCAGCTTGTCTGCTGAAACAGGTGAGGCTTACTGTACATGCTAGAGCTTCTTAAAGCCACAGGTGAGAGTCCAGTGACAGGTGGACACCAAAGGTGGGTGAGCGACCCTGAAAAGGGTTCTGTCGGCAAGCCCTCACACCAGAAGGGCTACTGCCCCCCTGAACACCTCACACACCCCAAATGATAATGATACTAATAATAATTATATAATACTTTTTATGTAGCATTTATACAGTGCTGTAAGGCTTGCAGAATGCTGTACACATATTAGGGGCAGGTAGATGGTGCAGTAGATAGAACGCTGGGCCTGGAGTCAGGAATATCTGAGTGTAAATCCGACCAGAGGTTCTTACTAGCTGTGGGACCCTGGGCAAGTCACTTAACCTCTATTTGCCTCAGTTCCTCATTTGTAAAACAGGGACACAGTGGAGCAGGAGATGGCAAACCCACTCCAGTGTCTTTGCCAAGAGAAAGTCCACGAGGTCACATAAAGTCGGATACAACTCAACAAGAACACTAACGATACAAACATTGAATTCGATCCTCACAACAAGCCTGGGAGGCAGGTGCTGCTGTTATCCCCATTTTACAGATGAGGAAACTGAGGCTTGTGGAAGACCACAGAAGTTACTACTCGAATTTGATTTGAACCCCATTTCCTCTGACCCTCAATCCAGCATTCTTTCAACTACACCATCTGACCCTTTCAGACTGAAGGGGGGGGATGAGCAGGAACATTTGCTTCTTCCCCAAAAGAGAAGGCTCAGTTGTCACTGAGGACTTGCCCTGTGCCTAGGGGTAACGAAACTGTGAATCACAGAATGTCAGAACTGGAAGGGATATGAGAAATAATTATCCAATCCAACCCCCTCACTGGAGAAATCTGTGAGTCAAAAGTGATTTTCTTTCAACTCTTCTTCATAATACTGAAAATGGAAAGAGATGAGTGAGCCAGTTTCACCACCTCTGGGAAGTGACATCTCAGGTAGGTACCTACCAACTTTGAAACTCTCTTGGTCTGACCAAGCCTGAGCCCATCTAACAACCTCTGAGGCCTAAAGAACTTGATGTATGCCACACAGCCAACCGAATGACATATCTTCTGTGAACTCTTCCCCGGTCTTCTTAGTTGTAATGAGCATTCCTCTATCCCCCTCCTCCTTCACTTTCCCCTCCACAACTTTATAAAACACCAACTTTATGCAAAACCAGTTTTTAGACTTCCATCTAATTGCATTAACCTTGAAAGACTAAGGAACTCTGATCAGTTCTTAATTCCAGAGAATTCCTGATGAAACACGTTACCTACTTCCTTTTGCAATTGTGACAGGTTTTGTTTTTCTTGCTTTCTCAATGGAGGAAAAGGAAAAGATGAGAAGAAAATAGAGGAAAAGGATAAGCACTTATACAGTGCCAACTGTGTACCAGACACTGTTAAGTGCTTTACAAACATTATCTCATTTCAATGTGAACCTGAAAACCAAAGAAAATTGAAATTTTTTTAAAAACCAGAAAAAATATACTTGCATTATATTAGTTTTATATTCAATTTACTAAGTATTTATTGAATACTCACCCCATACCAGGAATTACGGTGGGCTGAGGGAAATACTTTCAATGAGTCTGATTCTCCTACTAAACTCTTTTAGCTAAACTGCTTAGTGCCCCTAGCTCCCAGTAAAGTGCTCTACATACAGTAGGTGTTTAATAAATATTTACGGATTAAAATACAAAGCAACAAATTGGCTTTAAATCCAAGAATCTCAATCCCTACATAGTTGGTTTGGGCAGAACAAAAAGGACTCTCTTTGAGGGAGGGTCAATTGGGCATCTTGATTCCAGTAACCCCAATATAAAGGAATTACTCCCAAGGCATAAAGTTACATAAGAGAGAATGGAAGTATCACAGATTTAGAGCTGGAAGGGACCTTAGAGGTCATCTCGTCCAACCTTAGAGGTCATCTAGTCTAACTTGGAAGATGAAGAAATGAAAGACCATTGTTCTACTTAGGTAAAACTGGGCGAAGAATAAATCCTTTTGTCTACATTGCCAAGATGGGGTGGTCTGGGTAGAGATGAGTCTCTTTGTCCAAGAATGATATAATCAGAGTCACTTACGCAGGTGTGCCTCTGTGTGTGTGTGTGTGTGTGTGTGTGTGTGTGTGTCTAGCCCCTCATTAGAATAAGCATACCCCTCATTATAATATTCATTCTCTCATCAATTGTTAACGAATCAGAGTTGATTCTGCCATTTGGGAACACCCACTCTTCCAGTAACCCCCCCAAAGTTCCTCCTTGGATTCTGAGAGTTCCCACTGTGCTCATTTTATTAATTATTTGCTAGCCATAATTTATAAATTGATTATTAATTACCCAGAAATTATGTCTCGTGGACTTTTCATTCATCACATAGCTAATAAAAAAACAAGATATATCAATAAAATTTTATTTTCAGAAGGTAAAATAATAAGAGTATTGATCAGTTTTGCTGATTTTTTCTTCTTTTTTCTGTCTTTCTTTTCTCTTTTAAAAAAAGTCTTTGTTATGATGGACAGGTCTACGGGAAGGGGGGAAAGGAAGGATACAGGGGAAAATTTAGGTAACATAAAAACAAAAAATATATAAATCAGTTAAAATTTTAATGAGGTTGGACAAGATGTACTCTGGGATCCTTTCTGGTTCTACTTCTAGGACCTTTATGTCACATAATTTTTAGCCCCTCTCAAACTCCAAAGGCATGACCTCAGGTTTAGCAGAAGCCTAGATGCTAAGGTAGGCAGGGACCGAGGAGGGATGTTGGGTAAACAATTTTAACAGCATTTCCCACACACACAGAACACGAGCCCTCCCAGCTGCCATTTGCTCATCTAGTCAATGTCAGTATCTTTGTCAGAGCCATAAAGTAGCAATTTTGGCATCTGGGGCAGACAATACCAAACAGAGATTCAAATCAGCTTTATAATGCATGATGTGAAAATAATATACTAAATAATTAAGTCAAAATCAATTGAAGCAGAGAAGCCTCATAGTACCAGCTCCATGGTGAGGGTGAGGGTGGAATTGATTGAGATCCTGAGATTTCATGAGACATGCTAGAGTCTACCACCAAAGTGAGGGGAATTGAGGGAGAAAGCAGGGAGGGTGGCCAGAGAAAAGTCCACCTCATGTCTGATGCCCTGGGGATAAGTAAAGAAAACAAACCATCTAACCAACTTCTTCCTTTCATTAAAAAGTCTTGCCAATTATTTTCTAAGCTCAGTTATTTCTATGCTGCTCAAAGGACTCTGCCAAAATGCAAATAAAATCCATTTTCAGCTCTGCTTTTGCATTTAAATTGTTTTTAAATTGTGAATAGGATGTGGAGGAGAAACAGGAGAAAGGAGGAGAAGAAGTCACAGGCTAGGACCAGGTTAGTGCAAGGAGTGACAAGGGTAGGTTGGGTCAAGTATCGAACCGGCTCTTAATTTTGCCAGCCTGAGACTCTTAGCAGAGCTGTCTCTGACACTAGGACCTATACTTAGGAAGCTACAGCAATGACCTGAACAAAGGTCACAGACATCATAGTCATCGTCTTTGCATGCCAAACAGGTGGGCAAGGAGAGAGCAGCAAAACAGAGAAAGATTTAGCATGTGTGCTTATGTCTGTATAAACACCAACAGGCAGGTATCAACGGTGCCCTGGAAACTGGATTTGGAAACAGATGACCCAGGTTCTGCCAGTTTACTACTTGTAATCTCAGCTCTGCCACTTCGAATCTATGACCTCCCCCTCCCCCCATCTCTAGTTCTCAGTTTACTCCTCCAGAAATAAAGGAGTCGGCTAATCTGGTTTCTAAGCTTCCTTTGAGTTTTAAATCTATGATCCGCTGACTCTGACAAATGTTCCCTTGTACACTCATCAACCATGCCTTCTAGGGAAAGGGGAGCTGGGAATCACCAGGATTCAAATGCTGGTGGCTGTCTGAACGAGTCACCGCCACGTCTACTGGGTAAAATGAAGACATTGGACTAGAGAACCTCTCAAGTCCCTGCCAGCTCTAGACCTAGAATCCTATTTCACACTCAGATATCCTTAAGATCACTGGCTAATGTTTAGAGGGAGAACAAAATGGAAGCAAATTCAAGCATTGTACTTCTGTTCAGCCATCAGTTCCCAAGGCTAATGGTTTGCCAGGTTAAATAAAGGCTTTTGTCTTACTAAGTGCAGTTTGTACATGAGAAGACATTTATTGAGCTTTGGCTCCACGGGTTTTGTGACTGTGAAGTAGATGCCCACATTTGTGCCCCTGATTCACTGGGAGTGGCAAGGGTGGGAGGGAAGCTGATACACAGGAGTGACACAGATATCAGCCCAATAAAGTTTACAAACACCATCTCATTTGAGCCTCACAAATTACTCAAGTAGGTGCCAGAGGTGTTATCGCCATTTTACAGATAAAGAAGCAAACACTCTGAGAGAGCCTTTAGAGGCCAAATCCAATGTTCTTTCTACTGTGCTCTTCCACAGAGCTATGGCCAAAGGAGGGAGGGAAAAAGAAAGGAAGAATGGAGGGATGGAGGGAGGAAGAGAGGAAAGAGGGAAGGAAGGGAGAGAGGAAGGAAGGAAGGAAGGAAGGAAGGAAGGAAGGAAGGAAGGAAGGAAGGAAGGAAGGAAGGAAGGAAGGAAGGAAGGAAGGAAGGAGGGAAGGAGGGAAAGGAGAGAGGAAGGAAGAAAGGAAGGGAGAGAGGAAGGAAGGGACGAAGGGAGAGAGGAAGGAAGGAAGGAAGGAAGGAAGGAAGGAAGGAAGGAAGGAAGGAAGGAAGGAAGGAAGGAAGGAAGGAAGGAAGGAAGGAAGGAAGGAAGGAAGGAAGGAGAAAGAAAATCAGAGAAGGCTTCATGGAAAGGCAGGTGAGATTCAGAGTCAGGAAATTCTGGCACCCAAGCCAGCACTCTGTTGAATACCCCAAGTTAGCCCACACTTGGGTTATTAGTTAGGTGTTAGCCTGAATTCCTTGGAGTGGCTAGCCTTGCCCAGGGAGTCAGGGGAGGCTGAATTCTCTGCCCACTTCTCTGTCTGGGACTGTGCCTATTGTGTTCTTCTCATGACAGTGAAATTCCTCTGCTTGAAACCCCCCAGACCTTCATCTGGCAAGGCTGCAAAGGGCCCTTAGCCCTCATGTGCCTTTCTTCTCAATAACACAAACTCTAACCAGCTGGGACTCCAATATAAATAGTGTCCGATGGAGATGTTCCAGGTGTCAACCTCTCCAGTCTCCTCTTCCCTGCTGAAATCTCCCCCTTTCCCTTCCCCCAAGTTCACAGGACCATAGACTTAGAGCCAGAAGGGATGCTGAGATCATCAAATACAACCCCCTCATTTTACAAATCAGGAAACAGAGATTGAGAGAGGGTTAGTAACTTGGCTATGATCACACACCTGGGAAGTGTCAGAGGCAGGATATGAACTCAGCTCTTCCTGACTCCAAGTGCAACACCCTGTGCACTACTAGGCACAGTCAGAGCAGTAGAGATGGAAGGGCCTCTAGAACTCAGGTCTTCCTGATTCTAGGGCCAGTGCTCTACCCACTGTGCCACTCACCAGCTGCTCCCCAGAGGGGAGATAGAAGGCAAAGGAGAAGGAGGGAGAGAGACAGAAAGAGTGAGGAAGGAGGGTGGGGGAAGACAGACAGAGAGAAACAGAGATGGTGAGAAACAGAGAGGAGAGACAGAGAGAGAAACAGAGAGATAGAGACAGAGAGGAGAGAGAGACAGAGAAAGAAAGAAAGAGAAAGAGAGAGATAGAGAAAGAAAGAAAAGAAAGAAAGAAAGAAAGAAAGAAAGAAAGAAAGAAAGAAAGAAAGGAAGAAAGAAAGAAAGAAAGAAAGAGAGAGACAGAGAAAGAAAGAAAGAAAGAAAGAAAGAAAGAAAGAAAGAAAAGAAAGAAAGAAAGAAAGAAAGAAAGAGAGACAGAGAAAGAAAGAAAGAAAGAAAGAAAGAAAGAAAGAAAGAAAGAAAGAAAGAGAAAGAGGAGAAGGAAGGAGAGATAGAAAGACAGAAAGACACAGAGAGAGAGAAAGAGAGAAGAGAGATGGGGGCAGGAAGTAGGAGAGGAGAGAGGGGGGAGAGAGAGAGAGAGAAGAGAGAAGAGAGAAGAGAAAAGAGAGAAGAGAGAAGAGAGAAGAGAGAAGAGAGAAGAGAGAAGAGAGAAGAGAGAAGAGAGAAGAGAGAAGAGAGAAGAGAGAAGAGAGAAGAGAGAGAGAAGAGAGAAGAGAGAGAGAGAGAGAGAGAGAGAGAGAGAGAGAGAAGAGAGAGAGAGAGACCTAGAATAAGAAAGAAACAGGAACTGAGAAAGAGTCAGACCCAGAAAAAAACACAGCAGATAATCTAAAAGTTATTTTTTTAAATGTTTAGCTTGCTCTCTTGCAGATCATGAAAGGGCCTGACAAGTCTCCCCAGAAGCCCAGCCAGCAGGGCAGGCAGAGAGCCATCTGTGGCATCACCGAGCCCAGCAGTGGAGGATGGCAGCCCCAAAACCCTTGACACTGGCATGAAGAAGGAAGTAGGAGGCCTCTACTAATCACATGAAGATCTCTGCAGCAGATAATGCCCTCAGAGATCCACGGCAGATAGCAGCTCCGCTCTTCTGCCTTGTCTAAACCAGGCAGCACCATACAAGCCTCCCTCTGCCCCACACTTGCCTGTCTCCAGACATGAGGGCTGCATCCTCTACCCTGAAAGCAAAGCCTGAGACATGAGGCCACATTCGGAGCCCAGAAGAGGCAAGGCACAAGAATACTGGGGCTGCTTTCCCGAGGCCACACCTGTGGATGGATCAGAAATGTCATTCCCTTGGCAGTTACCATCCCCAGCAAGTACAGCCTGGCTGTAGAGGCCAGCTATGGAATGTATCCTCAAGGATGCCCCAGAGGGAAAGGTGGGTCAGAGGAATTATCTTCCCCATTTTACACATGGGGAAAATAAGGACTCAAGCAGGAAGCTTAATTTTCTTGCCTCAGGTCAAACAAGAAGGCAACATGGTAGGAGCTAGAGCTTGGGTCCCATAGTCAACCTTCCTTGTCATTCAACAAGTATTTATTAATCACCTACTATATGCAGGGCATTACACTTGGCAGTGGGAGGTGGGGTGGGGGTGGGGCAGCACTACACAAACAAAATGAAAACCAGCCCTTCCTTCAAGGAGCTTACATTTTCAGTGGGGCAGCACCACACAGAAACACGGCAATAAATAAAGGTGTACCCTGGCACAGTAGAGAAAGAGCTAGCTTCCAGGTCAGGAAGATTTGGGTGTGAGTCTCACCTTCTGCTGCCCTTGGCAGCCCCCTAAGACCACAAATTGTATAGCAAATTGGGGTTTTCATTGGCTGAGGGAGTTTCCATCACCCACAGAATCACACTTCAGCATACAACAATAAGTGGAAGGGTGGCATGTCATAGGAGACAGAAACCTGGGTTCAAATCCCTTATCTGATACATCATAGCTGGGTGACCTTGGGCAAGTCAGTTTTCTCCTGTGTAAAGTAGGACCAGATGACCCTTGGGAGGTCCCTTCTAGCTCTACATCTCTGACCGTATGCTTTTCTGAAGAAATCCAATAGCTTTGGTGAAGAGCAGGCAGTGGGGGGTTTTTGTGAGGTCTGTCTGTCCCAAACTGGCTGAGGCCAGAACCCTGGACAGAGCCTACCCAGACTCCATGCCCGCCTTCTGCCAGAAGGCCCATCAGGCCTGCCCTGCTCCCTTCACCACTACCACTTACCTTGCCCACAGAAGTAAAAATCAGCCTCTTCTGCCTTTGCTGAAGCTCTTCATACAACACCCCAGTCCCTCATGGCCCGCCCCAGCTGGGGATGAAGGCTATCGATGTGTGGTCACCAAGAAGACACAGAATTTACCCAGCAGATAAAGGGCCCGGGGCACAGATGGTTTGGCTGTTTGTTCTGCCTAGGGGTTTCCCTGTCTTTGGCCCGCTTCACTGGTGCAGGGACTCCAAGAAGGGGAACTCCCTTTGCCACTGAAAAGAATATGCTGCAGATTTGCCCAAGGCCAGGGCTTCTGCAAACAGCGGGTCAAATAGAAAAGAGAAAAACAGGCCGCAGGCCAGGGAGCATGGGGCAAAGGCCTGGAAGTCAGGAAGACCAGGGTGCAAATCCTAGGCAGTCCCTTAACCTCACAACGTTCCTCATCTGTAAAATCAGGGGTTGAGGTAGATGGCGTTCTAGTCACTCTCAGCTCCAAACCCACGAAACTCGGTTATTATCTGCATGACTCGGGCTAAGTGCCTTCCCCACTTTGGGCCTCAGTTTCCTCACCTGTAAAATGTGCTGGAGAAGGAAATGACAAGCCAGGATCTTTGCCAAGAAAACCCCGAATGGGGTCACAAAGAGTCAGACATGACTGAAAACGAATAAACAACTTCCTGACTCTGGGCCCTATATTCTGAGCCATCTTGTTGCCTCTAGCAAAGAGCTGAACTGGATATTGTCTAAACTTAGCCCCGTTTCTCTCTAGACTCTATGGTCCCAGAACATACAGTAGGCCCATAATAAATATCTGTCCTCAAACATACAAGCATACAGTAGGCCCATAATAAATGTCTGTCCTCAAACATACAGAGCATACAGTAGGCCCATAATAAACATCTGTCCTCGAACATGCAGAGCATACAGTAGGCCCATAATAAACATCTGTCCTAGAACATACAGAGCATACAGTAGGCCCATAATAAACATCTGTCATCGAACATGCAGAGCATACAGTAGGCCCATAATAAACATCTGTCCTGGAACATGCAGAGCATACAGTAGGCCCATAATAAACATCTGTCCTGGAACATGCAGAGCATACAGTAGGCCCATAATAAATGATTGTTCTATGTCCCCTCACCAGCCCACTCTCACACCCCCAGCAGCACCCCCTCAGAATGGGGATCTCAGAGGAAATCAGCAGGATTAGACTGATTCTCGAGAAGGTACATGAGCAGTGATGGCCCTTCTGGACAAATGAGAAAGAAGCCGGGCCATCTGCTCTCTCTCTATCCTTGGCTCACTGTGGGGGGGGGGGGACGCGCCAGCACAAAGGACTAAGAATAATGACAGATGAGGAAACTGAGGCTCAGTCTCCCTCCTGATTCTGGAGCGAAAGGGACCTGGGCTTGGAACTCAGCCGGTCTGCTACAGGCTGCCTATGTGGTCTCGGGCTGGACAGTTTTCTTTTTGCCTCACTCTTGGAATCCTAAACTTCCTTCAAGGCTCAGCTCAAGTCTTGCCTCCTACTAGGAAGCCTTCCCTGACCCCCTCAGTTGCTAGTCCTCTCTCCCTTCTCAAACTACATTTTTCATGTTTACATTTACACGTCCATGTTTACACATTACAAATGACACAGCCATGTTTAAATGTGGGATCCTGCAGGAAAAGGTGAGCTCCAGGAGAGAAGGACCTGGTTTGTTTTTTGCCTTTTGCTCTTACATCCTCAGCACCTGGTATGTCCACAAAAAGCACTTAATAAGTGCCTGCTGGATTGATTAAAATCAAACCAGGAAAATCGGGGAGCTGGTAACCATAGATAGCAATTAGGTTATCATAGAAAGCCTAGCTAGCCCAGGCCATCCTGGAAAGGAAGCCCCACTGTAACATACCTAATAAATGGTCATTCAGCCTCTAGCTGAAGAGGTGACGCAGGGAGGAGAAACATGGCAGCTGGGTGGCACACTGCCCTCGGAACCAGGAAGCCCTGGGTTCAAATCCTACCTCCAGCATGTACTAGTCACTGTCACTTCTGTTTGCCTCCATTTCCTCATCCATAAAATGGGAAGGATATTATACCACCCACCTCCCAGGGTAATTGAGAGGATCAAATGAGATAACAGATGTAAAGCACTTTGTCAATCTTCAAGAGACCTAACTGTTAGCTATTATTATCAAGCCATCACCTCCCAAGGCGGCTCTCAAGGTTAGAAGTTCACTGTTCCTAGGGGCCAAAAAGAACACCTCTGACTCTTCCGCCCCTCCATTATGGCCCTCTCCCTCCCCTCCCCAGACACATACAAGCTTCTGCAGGCTCCACATACCCAGTTCTTCATCATGGCCCTTCACTAAACTGGACACCCTTCTGCCTCTCAGCGTCCTTAATCCATTCTCATCCGTGTCTTCAAAATCTGGAACCCAGGACAGAAGGCAGTATTCCACATGTAGTTTGACCAGGGCAGAAACAGACTGTGCTCCTACCATGCTCCAAGCACTATGTTAAGGGTTGTACAAATATTAACATTTGATCCTCCCAACAACCCTGCTGGCAGGCAGGTGCTATTGTTTTATAGTTGGGAAAACTGGAGTAAACAGAGGTTAAGGGATTGGCACGGGGCTAGGAAGTGCCTGTGGCAGAATTTGAATGCAGGATCTTCATGACTCCAGACTGGGGGCTCTATCCACTGTGCTACCCAGCTGCCTATAGCTCTAAGGCTTATGGACCTTCTTAAGGGAGTATGCATTTTTAGAGGGAGAAGCCAATTAGCCCAAAAGACTCCCCAGGCAATGTCAAATAAGTGGGTTGGCCTGAGACCATCTGGAATCTCCTCCCTTAAGGCGCTCCCCCTTTCACAGCTTCCTCCCTTCTTTGGCTTAATGAGCATAAGAAACCACCTTCCTTCCCCCCCCACCCCACCCCAGTGGTTCCACTGGTAACAGCAGGGACTCTCCCAGGAAGCTGGGCTGGAGGAGAAGTATGCTGATACCAGAGGCATCCACTGAAGCACGGACCATGCTAAGCTGGGGGGACTGCACTCCTAACTCAATGACTAGTCGGTTTATTCTCATGGGCATTCTTCTTCACCTTAGGGCCCCCTAGACCAGAGACATCAAAGCCACTAATCTATACCTAAGGATCTCTGCAGGCAGCACACTGAGTTTTCAAATGTAGCATTATCTCTGTTTTATTGTATCTTTATTTATTTTGTTCAATATTTCCCAACTGCACTTGCATCTGGTTAGGGTGGCACTCTGGAGCACTGCCAGCTAGTTGCACAGGGCCGTGTGCTTGACACCTCTGCCTTAGATAAGCCCTCCTTCATCTGTGGGTCAAGGCTTTCTGCTCACCCATCCACCTAGGAGGGGAAGGCATATCCACTCCCCAAGACGCTGCAGCTCGGGGTACACAGGCTGGATCTCAGAACAGCTGGAAGCCCTCCCCTCTGGGATAAGGACAACCAGGAGAAGGCTTGTTCCTCCCAACTCCAACCTCCCAGGCCCACACTCCACTGTCTCAAGGATATCTACCCACCTTTGCTCCTTCAAGGCAGGATGAGAAAAGGTAAAGAAATAGAAAGATGGCCAGCTTCTTAGCTTACATTGGTTTTTTATGCCTTGGATAGATTTGGTGATGTAAGAAGAGGCAGGTCCCTCGGGAGCCAAGGTTAAAAAACCAGCAATAATGGTTTTGGCCATAGTGCCCCAGATTTGGAGCTGGAAAGGGCCTTAGAGATCAACTAGTCCAGGGGTTCTTAACTTTTTTGGGGGGACCCTTGGGCAGCAGTATGGTGAAGCCTAGGGAGTGACCCTTCTCAGAATCATGCCATTAAATGCGTAAAATAAAATACACAGTATTACAAAGGAAACCTATCAAATTACACAGATCAGAATGTAGAAAATACAGTGCTTTAAAAATGACAAAGTTTTAAGAACGTAAACTTCTTAAGGGTTCTTTGCCTTTCTATATACCTCTCCCCCTTAGTACAAGCATCCAGCACAGAGTAGAAGCTTGAGAAATGTTTACTGAGTACTTTGCATCCATTATCTCCTTAGAGCTATTCAATGACCTAGTGAGGACAGGAAGGCTCGCATTACTGCCCCTAATTTACAGATGAGGAAATTAGAAGTTAAGTGACTTGCCCAGGGTCACTCAGCTAAGTATTGGAGGTGTATAATGATGATAACATTACTATTATTATATAATTATTATAAGTATAATAAAATTATTAAATTTGTTAAATCAAAATATTAAATTAATTAACCATATTAAATAATTATTACATTATATATTATATTCATAAATGTATGGTACATTTATTAATTGTTAATAATATAAATAATTAAATATAATTATTATAACATTATTAATAACAACAAAACAACATTTATATGATTTATATAATAAGTGCCAAGCCCTTTACAAACATTACCTCATTTGATCTTCACAACAACCTTGGGAGGTAGAGTCTACTAGTATCCATATTTTACAGATAAGGAAACTGAGGCAAAGAGCAGGTAAGTGACTTACCCAGAGTTACACATCTAGTAAGTATATACCCCCTTTTTCTGTGGATACCCTAAATGCTCCTCCTTCTCTTTCCCAAAGCCAGGAGGGAAAGGAGCATGGGAAGGGAGTGTGGGGCTGGGAGCCGGGAGCCCTCAGTCTAATCTCAGCTCTGCCCGGAACTACCCTGGGCAAATGATTTCATTTCTCTCTAAAAGTCTAGTTTTCTAGGTAACCTGTTAAAGGAGGTTGCAGTAGGTGGCCTCCAAAGTCCCTTTTGGCTCTGACATCCTGACAGTATTGACCCTGGGTGTCTGACCCAGAGAGAAATGGGCACATGGGTTCCAGACCTAGGTCTTCCAGATGCCAGCCCTGGTGCTCTAACCACTGGGCACCACACTGTCCAAATCAAACTCTTGACTTCCTGACTCCACGATGAGGGCTCTCTCCATTTCAAAAAAGGACCCTCTAGTCAATCCCCTCATAGACGAAGTGACTTGCCCAAGGTCACACTGGTATTAAGGAGCAGACTCAGGACTGGAACCCAGGTCCTCTGTCTTCAAATTCAGTGCTCATCCCACTGAACAGGCTGAACCAGCTAAAACCGACTGGCAGCCTGCTTTTCCCAAAGTGCTTTCACTTCTACCTTGGGAGAAAAGCCAGGTGAAGGGGTTCATCTACCGCTCCATCCTCCCAGAGTCTGACAGCAGGAGCTTGGCAGGACCCGATCCCCAACCATGGGCTGTTTTCACCAGGCAGTCACACTGGGGAGGCCAAAAGGGATGGCCTCGGTTCCTAAGGACTGGGACACAGGATGCTGGATGTGCAGGGGGAAAGGGCTTCAGGGTTCATCTAGCTCTACCCCTCCTTTTATAGAAGAGGAAACCGAGGCTCAGAAAGGTTGTGACCTAAATGCCAGAGGGAAGATTTGAACCAGGTCCTTTGATTTCAAAGCCACTAACTGTTCTTTCCACATAGCAAGCGCCCCAAGTTCTCCAGGATGAGAGAAGGGGCCCCAGGAGGTGAAGTGGGAGGCCCCAGAGAGGCCCCCAGTGGAATATTCCCTCTGGAAGCTGGTGTTGCCAGGGGAGCCGCTGGGCCACAGCCTGGCAGGAAGCCCCCTCCCAGATGCTCCCTCCTCCTGGCTCAGGCAGTGACCTTAGGGAGAGGGAGGAGAGATGTGAGGACAAGAATAGTTGGCTATTCCGGGAGACAGAGGAGGGGCCTGAGCAGTTAACTGCGTCAGC
This sequence comes from Phascolarctos cinereus, assembly GCF_003287225.1. Taxonomy (NCBI): domain Eukaryota; kingdom Metazoa; phylum Chordata; class Mammalia; order Diprotodontia; family Phascolarctidae; genus Phascolarctos; species Phascolarctos cinereus. The sequence goes on from NW_027555958.1 coordinate 35,436,250, forward strand.
CTGGAGAGGGGGGTTTCTACGGAGATTGGCAAGGAAATTAAGGGACCAGCCCATCTCTGGGAAGCAGAGCAGCCCTAGTAAGGCCCCCCAACGTTCCAGCTCTCTCATCACTCTCTTCCTGGTCCAGCTTCTGCATGAGGCCATCCCTTCTCCTCTGGTCACCCTAAATGCTCCTCCCTCTCTTTCCCCAAGCCAGGTGGTGGAGGGAAGGGAGTGTGGGGCCAGGAGCCAGGAGCCAGGAGCCCCTCGGTCTAATCCCAGCTTTTCCAGGAACTATCTTGGTAACCCTGGGCAAATGATTTCACTTCTCTCTAAAAGTCTAGGGGGTTGGCCTGGGAGGCCTCAAAAGTCCCTTTCAGCTCCCGTACTCTGACATTATTGACCCTGGGTGTCCGACACAGAAGTGGGCACGTGGGTTCTGGACTCAGAGCATGAAAGAAATCAGGCTCACCCAGAAAGAAGTCAGGCTGGGAATAAGAATTCATTTTAGTCTGCACCTTTGCACACAGTAGGGGCTTAGCTAACGTTTATGAAATTAAATTGACAGGGCAGGGTGCATTCAGCACACACCATCCCCTTCTAAAGTGACAGCAGGAAAGGTTCCATGACCTCGCCCCAAACATGAGGCCACCGGGGCAGCCCCGGGGGTGGTTGTGCCTGCAAAGGAATTGCAGCATCGGCAACAGCTGGGTACAATCGCACACCCTGGGCTCTCCCTTCCCCTCTCTCTCACTGCCTCCCCACCTTTGTCGGCAGGGGGGAAAAAGATGAGCCACAGGCTTCAGAACCAGATGGAACCTCAGAAATTGAACATCGAACCCAGCCCCTCTCACACTTTTGGGTCCCTCGATGCCAGGTGTTAAACCCGTAGCCCACAGCCCACAAAACTCTCAGGTGCAGGCTTAACCAAATTAAAGTGTAATTTTGAAATGTTAAACAAAATAAACAAAAATACAACATTGTTATTTGTTGTTCTGTTGTTTGAGTCAACCTCATTTGGGGTTTTCTTGGCAAAGACACTGGAGTGGTTTGCCATTTCCTTCTCCAACTCATTTGACGGATGTGGAAACTGAGGCAAACAGGGTGAAGTGACTTGCCCAGTGTCATACAGCTCTTAGGTGTTTAAGGCCAGATTTGAACTCAGGCCATCCTGACTCCAGACCTGGTGCTCTATCCACTGCACCACCTCACTGCCCCAAACCAATAAATACAATATCACAGACTTAGATCTAGAACGACCCTCAGAAATTATACAGTCTATCTTTCTCACTTTACAATTGAAGAAACTGAAACCCAGAGAGAGCAGGAGACCTGCCCTGAATCACACAAGTAACTTCACATCTGAGCCTTGAATTAAGATCCCCTGACTCCAAATCTAATACTCTTTCATCAAGGCTGGGGGAGCAGCAGAGAGATCCCCGAAACACAGATTATCCCCGGCACCACGATATCTATACAGGAGGGGGGCGAAGGAGAGGGATTTCAAGGGGGACCGCGTGGCCAACGGCTAACAGACTGGCCGCTACTGAAGCCTATTAGTACTGGCCTCCCTCCCACGGCTGTTGCGAGGATCATACAATAATTGTAAAGCACTTGGCACAATCGTAAGTGCTATATAAATGTGAGCGAGGACTATTATTAAATTCAGCCGCTTGTGGAAAACCTAGCAGACACAGTTATGAACAAAAGGCGCATTTCCAGGATGAGCTGATCACTTAATGATGTGAATGGAAGCTGGACGATCTCTTTGGGATCTGCTCAAAAGCCGCACCCACACTCCCTTCTCACTGACCCAGGGTGAAGAATGGTTTGCTCACTGTTAAAGTGCTAGGCAAGATGTTGCCCCATGGGTAGCTCATGCCTACCGGAGCAGCCCACATGACTCAAAGTGTTTGAAAGTCCCTGGTTTAAAAAAATGTCCTTTTTCTGATGCATGCTGGCTGTTGGGATCCTGAGTAAGTCAATTTGCTTCTCGATTAATTCTCTAAGATTACAAAATCGCAAAGCGGGTGCCAATCTGAATTAAAAGAGGATGTTTCAGAGGCCAGTGAAATTACAGCCTCGATTATCTCTCCTTGAACAACCCCCCCCAAAAAATAAAAAAACAGCCAGAGCCTAGAACATAGTATGGCACAGCAGAAAAAGAATCAGCTCTGGCATGAGATGACACGAGTGCAAATCCCACGTCCGATGTTACTATGCCATAACCAAATCATAGCCTCTCTGAGCCTTAGTTTCCTCCTTTGTAAAATGAGGCAGATGCACTAGATGGCCTCTGAGGTCCCTTTCGGCCCGTATGGTTTTATATGCCCACGAATATTTGTTGAAGTGAATTGAATGAGGACCCCTGCCTAGGAATCCAGGCAAGAGATACAAAGCACCAGACCTTGGATAGAAAATGCAGCTACGTGAGGCAGGGGCTAATACCACACTCCCTGCCAAGTCTGGGAGCGTGGACGTGGCTGTGCCTAGAGGTGAAGGCTGGCCAGGGGGCTCAAGAGCGGGGAGGATGGTGGGAAGGGGGGCACAGAGGCTAAGGCAGCTCCTGCAGAACCACCCCAAAGGAGGGCAGCACCATTAGCACTTGGGTAAAGCCAGGAGCCAGGCTTAAATCGGCCTCATAAAGTGGTCAGCTCACCACCTGCCTGAGCGCCTCTTTCAAACAAAGCAGCTTGGCATGTCCTAAACTGGGTGGTGAGATAGTAGCATGGCTCGGCAGCCTCATTCCAGGAGTAAGTGTGTCCTACTGGGAAGGGAGATGGATGGGAAGGATCAACCCATAGGGCCGTCAGTAACAGTGAGATAGGGGAAGAAAGGGTATGGGGGTGGCGAACAACAGAGGGCCCTAGAAAGTAGCAGCCTGGCACCAAGCCCTGAGGGGATCTGCCCCCATCTACCCCAGAGACTAGAATATCACAGAGCTCTTCTCCCAAGGCCTTTGGTCCACATGCTGAAGCAGCGATAATATCCCCATTGAGGCTACCAGGGAGACAGAGCCTTCCACCCCCTTCCCCAATCAGGACTCCCAGGAGCCTGGCTCTCCACACCAAGCCTAGAGATAACTTCCTTTCTGCTGAAAACCCACGACCTCCTTCCTACCCACACTTCTCCTGGGAAACCCACAGCTCACAGCCACCAGGCTATTCTTGATAGGAGTCCAATTTCAGAAAGAGGAGTAGCCAGCTGTAGGCAGGTCTATAAGGGGATTAAACTCTCCTGGGGCTGGCTCAGCAGGCCCCTTGGCTCTGCTAGGCTTTTGGAGCCTGACTCCTGGACCTAGCACCGAGCTGTTTTACGTCCTAGGCAGAGGAGGGAAAGGAAAAAGAGGGGAAGTAAAAAAAAAAGACTAAGAAGAAAAGGACTATGCAGCTTTCTTCCCATAGGCCCTCATGTGCCAGGTATATGTAGTGGCTTAATTTAAAATTAGCTGGCCTGAGCCCCTGCAGTTGGGGGCTGGCGATATGGAGGGAGGGATGGAAATGGGCCAGGACTCAGCTCAGTTCAATCCTCACTTGCCCATGCCCCCTCTGGAGCCATGTTCCACGCTGGCCAGTGGCAACCAGCCTCCTCCCTGCTCCCACACTCCCCATCTCCCCAAAGCCAGCAACTGCTTAAGGTACAAACAGGGCCTCATGACTCACTAATAGAGGTTGCTGCTTCAGAGACAACAGTGACTCAGCCAGGGGTCAGGGGCTACAAGCCTCCCTGGTGAGAAAAGTCCCGCAGACTGGGGACCAGCCGGTTTTCTTTCTTCTGAAGTCACCTCTGCACACCCAATGCCTCAGAGGAGGGCTGTCCACACTCAGCACCCCAAGACACCCCAGGAAACCCAGCCCCCTAGGACAGAGAACAGGAAGGGGTCTTAGGGGTCATGTGTCCAGCCCCCTCATGATATAGAGAAGGTGACTGAGGCCCAGAGAAGGGAAGTGACTCGTCCAAGATCACATGAATAAAGTAAGAAGCCAGCCTAGGATTCAAAACCAGTCGTCTGACTCCCAACTCAAGAGAGAGACAGAGACAGACAGAGAGAGAAGATAAAGGGAAAGGAGGAGAGAGACAGAGAGAGGGAGTGAGAGAAAGAGAGAGACAGAGAGACAGAGATAGAAGAGGGAGGAAGGGGAGGTAGGGAGGTAAAAAGACAGACAGATAGAATCAGAGGCACAGAGAAGGGAAGTGATTTATCCAAGGTCACACGAATAAAGTAAGAAGCCAGCCTAGGATTCAAAACCAGTCGTCTGACTCCCAACTCAAGAGAGAGAGAGAGAGAGAGAAAGAGGATAAAGGGAAAGAAGGAGAGAGACAGAGAGAGGGAGTGAGAGAAAGACAGAGAGAGGCAGAGAGACAGAGATAGAAGAGGGAAGGGGGGGTAGGGAGTTAAAAAGACAGATAGAATCAGAGGCACAGAGAAGACATACACAGATACAGATATACACATATACATATACACACACACATACACACAGGGCGGGTGGGGGGCAGGATGCTTTGATTGCAAAGCATTTTACACAATCTTTTTCATTTGTGTCTCACAACAACCCTAAGAAGAAGGTGCCATTATTCTCCCCATTTTACAAATGAAGAAACTGAGGCACAGAGGATTATAAGATCTTAGATCTAAAACTAGAAGGGATCTCGGAGGCCATCTAAACTCCTCTTTTTGCCAAAGGAAAATCAGTCATTTGTCCAAGGTCACCCAGGTAGTTAGCTTCAGAGGTGGGATCTGAACCCAGGACCCCTATCTCTAGAGTCAAAGCTCTTTTCACTGTACCCAGCTGGCTCCCCAAGGCTCACTGACCGAGGTGAAAATGAATTTTACTCGGTGGCTCTTCTAAGATTCCTCCATTATCCCTTGGTCTCCTGACTTCTCCCTCCTCTAACTTACTCATTTGTTAGTCAAGAGATGTACCAAGAAATGCATAGTGCTGTCCCAGGTGCTGATGATGATAAAGACAGATAAGATCAGTCACTGACCTCAATGAGCTTACAGTCTAAAAACTTTCCTCCTTTCCAGACACAAAATTAAGAATCTGTTTTCCCATCCTCTGTCTTCCTAGTCATACCTCTCTAAAACAATTAATTTAGCAGAAGCTGTGAGTGGCCTCGGGGACAGCAAACTGGACACAGTCCAGAAAGTCTCGAGTTTGGACCTGGGCCTCACCCCAGACATGCTGTGTCATCTTCAAACAAATCACTTAACATCACTTGCTGCTCAGTATTTACCTCTACAAAATGAGGAAAAATAAAGGTCGCCACTCCCTACAGATGCATTTCTCCACCCTCAAGTCCTGCCAGCAGCAATGTCCTATCCAACTTCCCTTCACTTTTCTTCCTTATCAATTGAAAAGAAGAAACAAGAAAATTACATCACCATCAGTCCCAGAACAGAAGAGGTTCTAAGATCATTCCTAAGTTTTAGTTGTTCCTGTGGCAGCTTCATCATGGGCCAGAACCACCCTTTTTGACCTATCTTCTTTCATGTATCTGGCAAAAAGAAGCAAACAGGTTCCCGGGGTGCCATACTCTGTCCTCTTCTTATTTCTTATTATCACAAAAGGTCTAGGACCACTGCAAGCCCAAGCCATAACCTCAACCTTCTCAAGTTACCTTTCTACCAGTTGGGTTCAAAGAGTCCTGCCTTGGAAAAGCCAAATATCCAGGAAAGGGGAGCTCAAACAAAAAAATGTCACAAAAGGAAACTGTTGGAAAGCAGAAAGGAGATGGGAGATCGCATGACCCTAGACCTAGGGCTGGCAGGACCTCAGAATCATCGAGTTCAGTCCCCCCACTTTACAGATGAGGCCCATGGAGGCCGAGTGACTTGAACAAGGGTAGGATTTGAACCCACATTCTCCAACTCTGGTGACAATGCCCTTTAGAAAAATATCCCAACTCAACTTCACAGAGATCCTAAAGAAAGGTCCTTCCTTAGTACTATACTTAAAAGCAAGGACTATGGCTTAGAAAAGCACATTTGTAAAGCACTGACCAGCTGCAGGTTTCCAAAAAGATTTAAACATCAGAGGAAATAAGAGGTGAGAAAGAGCTCCAAGTTGCTGCCGAATCAGGACCCTTCTATGATTCCACGGGGGCCTCCCCCTCTCTTCCCTGTAATCGGTAACTCCAAAAGAAGCGTGGAGCCCCCTGAGGGAGGGACGACATACCTGGGAACCCCCCAGCTCCACAGAACCCAAATCCCGGACTTCTCTTAGCTCTGCTGGCGAAGGGGGCCCCGGAGCCCCAGGAGCTTTTGCGGGCACCCAGCCCCACAGACAGTGCATGGCCCGTTTGATAACATCGACTCGTAGGGGCTCAGGGCTGAGTACGCGCCGGCCACCAGGGTGATCTCCAGCAACGAGGGGAGGGGAAGGGATGTTGCTGGGTTTTTCCTGACTCCACAAGGGACAAAAATAGGCCTGTGCCACTGAGGCTGGAAAGTCAGCAAAACTTGGAGTGGGGCAGCAGGTGCTGTGTTTCAGAGGCTGGGCAGGCTGACATGCACGCCCATGTTCTGCCGTAGTGGGGATTTATTTTTGGAGCCGCTGGGGACTCCCAGCCCAAGCTTCTAATGTGCAACCTAAGACTGCCTGGTTTTAGGGGCTACATTGCTCTGTTACTTCCCTCACTCCCCAAGAATGAGGGCCGAGTCATTTTTTTAAATGCCCTTCCCCAGTTAATCACCTGGGAAGCCCCTACCCCCAAGATGGGAACTTTAACCGTTCCCCCATATTCCCTCTCCCCCCTCCCTCCTCAAAGAGCCGATGGACTGGGAGGCAGGCTAGATCCAAGGACTTAGAAAACTGCCTGCCTGCCTCAGAGACATGCTCTCCTGTCTGTAAGCCTCCAAGTCTGCCTGACTGGTTACACTACGCTTCCTCCTGTTTCTCAGCCCTACCTAAAGTCTCTCCCCAGTTTCCAGATGGAAAATCTGAAGCACAGAGAAAAGCACTGGGTTTAATCATGGAAATATATCAAAAATCCCCCTTTCAGTTTCTCTAGAAATATGAAGAAGTAGTATTTCTTCTCTAAAGCCCTTTCCAGACTCCTAGGTTGTTGCTGTTTGACCTTCCTTCTCCAAGAGGACCATGACATCAGGAAGGTGATGCCATGACATGCAAGTGAATTGGATTTAAGTTGAGGCAGGGATGTGCAAAGTCACCAGCCTCACTGTCTCCTCCGGAGCCATCTTGGTCCAGTGGCCAGATATAGGTCAGGATGACTGGAGACAGCTCTGGATGCAGTGGGAGAGACTCCAGGGAGAAGCCCCTTGGAAAGGTGGGCGCGACAGGTCAGACAAAAGGGAAAAGGGTCTTTTAGTAGGGGAAACAAAGGCTAACCAGAAACTTAAAAGTCTCTTTTGTCTAGATAAAAACACTGCCTTTTCCCACACCTGCACACAAGGACTGCGGAAACAGAATTACTTGAGTGTTGCCTAGCCAGGTTCCCTACTAATAGCCAGAATATAGATCCACCCAAAGAAGGCAGCTATGTAACTTAGTAGATACAGCTCTGTGCCTGGAATCAGGAAGACCTGAGTTCAAATCTCACCTCACTTACTAGATGTATGACCCTGGGCAAGTCACTTAACCTCTGTTTGCTTTAATCCACTGGAGAAGGAAATAGTAAACCAGGACATGGCCTGACTCCATGCCCGGACCTCAATCTACCACACCACCTGGCTGCCCTCTAATATGTGTATATATGTATATCTCTCTACCTAGTCATATCTATGTCAACATATCCATCTAGATCTATAGATCTAGAAATATATGCCTCTCACCTACTGAAAAGTCTTTTACCTTTGTCTGATTTGTCTCACCCATATTTCCAAGGGGCTTCTCCCAGGAGTCTAGAAAGGGTTTTAGAAAACAAATATTATTTCTTCACAGAAACTAAAAGGGAGATTTTTAATAGCTTCCACAACTAAACCCTGTATTATGCGTATAAATCTATGTATAGATATATAACATACATACACCAGTATGTGTATATCTGTGTGTGTATATAAAATGTATATATACATATGAATTCCACTAAACCAGAGGTTAGTAAAAATACAGACAGATACACATATATGTACATATATATTTCCTTTATTTTCACTAACCTTTAATTTTCTTCATAATCTCATGGAGCATTTAAAAACCAATGAAATGGGGTCCATAGGCTTTACCCAATTTCCAAAAGGGTCCAGGCCAAAAGAACAGAAGGTCAAGAAGCCCTGGCCGAGATGATCTCAAAGGTTTCTTTGAATCCTGTTACCACACCTAGGAGGAGCTGAGTTTGAATCTCGGCTCTACTTACCATCTCTGTCCCTCAGTTTCTACCCCTCCAAGAGGAGATCTACCCTGCCCCCTCCTCCTGCAGGCTTCTAGGTTCTCTTAGGCTCTAAGGAATTTATTTCCATTAGAATAAGGCAGTTTTTAGTCTCATGGGAAACACAGAAGTTTTAAGGAGATCTCAGCTGTAGTTCTAGGGCCACACCTGATATGTGATCAGACTCTGGAATGGGTTCTAGGCCTCTGTTTTTCCATCTGCGTAGTGGGAGTAGCTTGGAAAGATAAACCTGGGCACAGAATGCAAGGTGCACTCAGATTCTCAGAAGAGATTCAATACCTTGAGACAAGCAGAAAGAACAGAGATGATTTAATGGAGGCACAGACCAAGATTTTAAATCTTTCTGATTTTGAAAGACCATGACAACCAAGTAGGATTTCAGAAAGCCGATGGACTGTGCCAGTGTCTAGATACTAGCTCTCATCAGTTAGCAGAGGAATGCCTTTCAAGAAGAGGCCATGGGGAGGAGGAAGGGAAGAAACGGGAGCCAAGAGTCGCAGGCCACCCCTCCCCCAACACACATACAGGATGGGGAGGGGGAGCTCTCTCATTACGTCTGCTGAAGCATTGTCACAGCTGGGCAGACAATGCCCATCTCCTCATCCTAGAAACCTGAGCCCTATCGGGAGTGGAGCAACTGCCCCTCTTCTTCTCCACCCTCCAGCCCTCCTGCCATCCCTGAGCTCGCCCATCACCAGAGAGAAGGCAGAGCTCGCTTTCCCCAGCCCACACGGAGAAGCTCATCGTCTAAGAAGACAACCTGTTCTCCATCTCCCCTGGCACGAGCAGCCACAGCTGCTGGGTAATCTTCCTCTGACACTGTTTTTGTTAGACTTGGCAGGCCAGAAATACTGAAAGCCGAGGATGGAAGAGATCAAAGCTCCGAAGGCCAAGAGGGTCAGCCCAGATGCCCCCATCAAGTCCCAGAATTCTGGAACAAACATACTCCCTCCTCCCAACCCTTTTTTCTAAGTTGATAACTTGTTTTTTCTTTTTATTGATATCACTTGTTTTTACATCACCTAGATTTCTTCCCTTTATCTCTTCTCCTACCCCCTTCCAGAGACACATGCCTTATAAAAAAGTTAAAAACGGGGTAGCTAGGTGGCACAGTGATAGAGCACTGGCCCTGGAGTCAGGACCACCTGAGTTCAAATCCAGTTTCAGACCAGATACATGAAACTTACTAGCTGTGTGACCCTGGGCAAGTCACTTAACTCCAAATGCCTCACCAAAAAAAAAAAAAGAAAAGAAAAGACAAATAAATACATATAAAAGCTAAAAAAGAAAAAAAAAGAAGAAAAAAATATATTAAGAGAGATCAACACATACAAAAAAATCTGCCATTACATACAATATGTCACCCCTCTCTGCAAAAGAGTAAAGGATGTGGGTGAAGCGCAGGGGGAAGTTGGGATCTTTTCTCATCTCTTCTTTGGGGACAACCCCATTCTTGAGGAGTTCACTTTCTTTTGCTCAATTGCACTGGGTGCGGTCAATCTGTCCACTGACAGTGCTGCAGCCACAATGCATCGTGTTTTCCTGGCTCAGGTGACTTCACTTTGCATCAGCTCCTGTGATTCTTTCCACGCTTCTCAGGCATCATCAAATTCACCGTTTCTCACAGTCATACTCATGGCACGCAGACACCATGATGCGTTCAGCTGTTCCCCAATCAATGGGCGTCCACTTTGGCTTCCAGTAATCTGCTACCGCAAAAAGTGCTGCTAACAATATTTTAGAATAGTTTTGTCAATGATCTCCTTCCCCGGACACTTTCAAAGGACCAACAAAGTTCTTTAGGAAACGGGCACTCTGTGGTCTTTTGGAATTCACTGCCACCCTACCACCCCACCCCCTGAAGCGATAATGGTGGAAACCATTCCCAGAAGGATTAGGATTATAAATTCATGGATGACACATCTGCAACAAATATTAGTGAAAGTGAGGAAGGCATTCTTAAGCTTTCGAAGTTGGTGCCATTGAAGGCTAAGTAAGCCACGGTGTCCAGTGCCAGAGACAGAATACTAGCCTACATTTCTAGTGTGGTCCCTCCCCTACTCAAAAGCATAGAATTGCTCCCTACTGCCTACATCAAATGCATTGTCCTAGAGCCACATTAATATCTCACTTAAAGATGCCAGGCTTTTCTAATTTCCGAGAACCTCTTTCCCAATTCTATGATGCAGTGCTTTGTACCTATTCTTCCTACGAAGGAGTATTTAGACACACGTCCTCCCAGGAGGAGGAATGAACAGAGAGTGAGAAAAATTATGATGACCTAAATCAGTTTACAGATTTGATGCTATACCAGTCACACTACTAAGGGAATATGAATTAAGCAAAATAACAATGAAATTCATTTGGAAGGACTAAAGGCCTAAAATCTAAGGAGAAGTTTTAAGAAAGTAGGAATGAAGGGCCAGACCTCAAATGATATCAAAATTATTTGGTACTGACTGAAAAATAGGAAAGTAGATCAGTAGAAAGACTAGAAAAAGAAAAATTAGAGATAATTTAATGCAATAATCCTGCCTGGGGTATGAGGCAGGAGGAAGTACCATTTGGTAAGTTTCCCACCTTAACCAGTCTTATTAAACTAGATGTTAAGCTGGGCTGTTTCTTTCTTCAATAAAGGTGTGTTGCAGCTCTTTTTGTGATGACAAAGAATGGAAAATTGAGGGGATGTCCATCAGCTGGGGAATGGCTGAACAAGCTGTAGTAATATGATTGTGATGCAATACTATTATACTATAAGAAATGAAGAGCAGGATGATTTCAGAAAAACCTGAAAAGACTTATATGTCTGATGTAAAGTGAAGTGAACAGAACTAGGACAACATTGTATACAGTAACAAGCAATATTGTATGATGATCAATTATGAATGACTTAGTTATTCTCAGCAATACAATCATACAAAAAAATTCCAAAGGACTCTTGATGAAAAATGTTATCCACCCCAGAGAAAGAACTGACGGAATCTGAATGCAAACTGAAGCATGCTATTTTTCACTTTATTTTTTTACGGTGGGTTTTTTTGCCTATATTTTCTTTCACAACATAATTAATATGGAAATGTTTTGCATGATTGCACATGTATAATCTTTATCATATAGCTTACTGCCTCGGAGAGGGAGAAGGGGAGGAAAGGAGAGAATTTAAAACTCAAAATTTTAAAAGAATGTTAAAAATTGTTTTTACATGTAATTAAGGAAAAATAAAATAATTTAAATTTTAAAAAGGGAGCGTAGTAAGTACCTGATAAATTTTGATGCCCGTAGGCAAAGCTCTAATCATCTCACCCAAGTTATATAACAATCGGTTACACACACACTTTTATTTTTCACGTAAGTAGGAATCCCTCTCGCTTGCAGCTGAGTTAGACTCACTAAAACCTTAAGAAGCAACCAAGAACAGGTCTTATATAGGAGTAATGCCCTCCTTCCTACCCCACATAAACAATCCCCTAATAAACAGCCAATTGCATCATGAGTACTTCTGTCCCCAATTCCACTCCTGACTTGTAGTACAATCTTGACCACCAAATTCTTCTAGTATATAGCCTTAAAAGCAGAACAGCCTAGTGCCTAGATTCATTCATGGAGGATGGTGGATGGAAGGAAGCACTTTTAAGTGTTGGAGAGGAAGCTAAAGCAATAAAAACCACAACCCATGAAAATAGTTATTCTCCCCCCGCCCCTGTCTCTCCCTCTCTCTTCCTCTGTCTGTCTCTCCCTCCCTTTCTCCCTCTCTCTGTCTCCCTCCCTCTCTCTCTCTCTCTGTCTCTCTCCCTCTCTCTCTCCCTCTCTGTCTCTCTGACTCTCTCTCTCCCTCTGTCTCTCTCCCTCTCTGTCTCTCTCCCCCCTCCACCTCAGTCTCTCCCTCTCTCTTCCTCTGTCTGTCTGTCTCTCCCTCCCTTTCTCTCTCCCTTTCCCTCTCTGTCTCTCTTCCTCTCTCTCTCCCCCTCTCTCTGTCTCTCTCTCCCTCTCTCTCCCCCCGTCTCTCCCTCTCTCTTCCTCTGTCTGTCTCTCCCTCCCTTTGTCTCTCCCTCTCTCTCTCTGTCTCTCTCCCTCTCTCCCTCTCTCTGTCTCTCTCTCTCTCTCTCTCTCTCTCTCTCTCTCTCTCTCTCTCTCTCTCTCTCTCTCTCTCTCTCTCTCTCTCTCTCTCTTTCTCCCCTCCCCATCTCTCTTCTTACTACTAGGCTGCTCCTGGTATGCCTGGATACTGGCATGTCTTCTAGGAAGCTCCCAGTTTCCACGTGAATATAAGCCTATTAGGAAGAGCTGAGAACATGAACCTCCCTCCCACCTTCTCAGTCTAGGGGGCTAGATACATACTGTCAGACACAAATGATGCGTCAGTTGATCTAGCTGAAATGACTTTTTCATCCTCTTTGGTTTTTAATCTTTGTTTCAAGGGTAACAAAGTTCACTGGATGGGATAGGAGGGAGGAACATAATCAGAAATAAGAAAATGGCAGGAGGGGGAAGGCAAAGAATATCACAAAATCTTCTCTTTCTCCAGTTACCAAGGCTTTGAACAGCAGAGTAATGATGGGGAAGAAGGGAGGGGAAGGGTAAAATGGTCTTGCAGAATAATTGGCAATTCATGTTAGGTACTATTTGTCAGTCAATAGGCATTTATTAATCACTTACACTGTGCCAGGCCCTAAGCTAAGTGACGGGGATACAAAGAAAGGTAAAAGCCTGTCCATGATCTCAAGGAGGTCACAGTCTAATGGGGGAGGAGAACATGCAAACAACTACATACCAACAAAAAATACATGGGATAAACTGGGGCTACCGTCAGAGAGAAGGCACTAAGGTTAAGGAGGACTGAGAGAGTCTTCTTGCAGAAAATGCTGACTTCAGATTTGACTTGAAGGAAGCCAGAAAAGCCAGGAGGCAGAGATGAGGAGGAAGAGGGTTCCAAGAACAGGGAACAGCCGGTAGAAATTCCAAGTCAGGAGATGGTGCATCATCTACCAGGAAAAGCAAAGGAGGTCAGTACCACTGGATCTCGGAGTATGTGGAGGGGAGGAAGGTCTGAGACTGAAAAGGTAAGAAGGGGCCGGGTCACGGAGGGTTTTAAGAGACAAAGAGAAGATTTTATATTTGATTCTGGAAGTAATAGGGAGCCACTGGAGTTTATGGAACAGGAATGGAGGGTGATGCGATCAGACCCGAGCTTTAGGACCATCAGTTTGACCAGCGAGTGGAAAAGAAAGATCAAGTAGATGGCTCTTTCAATAATCCAGGCATCCAGGGGAAGCTGGGTGGCTCAGTGAATAGAGCTCCAGCCTTGGAGTCAGGAGGACCTGAGTTCAGATCCGGCCTCAGACACATGATACTCACTAGCTGTGTGACCCTGGGCAAGTCTCTTAACCCCAATTGCGTCACCAAAAAGCAAAAAGAAAAAAAAGAAAGATGGCAGCCAGAGATTTGAAACTGGAGGTCAGGAAAGAGGTTGGGGGTAGACAAAGAGACCTGAAAGTCAAATGTGTAGAGATGATGGTTGAAACCATGGGAGCTGATGAGATCACCACCTGAAAATGGTATAGAGGAAGAAGAGAGGAGAGCCCAGGAATGAGCCTTGGGGGACACCCACCACCAACGGGCACGACATGGCTGAGAATCTGGCAAAGGAGACAAAAAGGGTCAGACAAACAGGAGGAGAAGCAGGAGAGTTCATGAAAACCTAGAGAAAAGAGAACATCTAGAAAAGGGGAATCAATAATATCAAAGGCTTTGAGAGGTCAAGCATGATGAAAATGGAGAAAAAGCTGGGAAATGCAGCCATGAAGAGATTATCTATAGGGGCAACTAGGTGGCTCCGTGACTAGAGCAGCAGCTCTGGAGTAAGGAAGTCAAATCCGGCCTCAAATACTTACTAGCTATATGACCCTGGGTAAGTCACTTAAGCTCAGTCTGGCAGAGAGCGAGAGCGAGAGAGAGAGCGAGAGAGAAGAGAGTACAGGCATCGATTATAGGTGGCCTTCCCAAGGTGTTTAGCCAAAAAAGGGAGGAGTGATATGAGCAGGAACTAAGTCCAGCAAGTTGAACGCACTTGACTAAAGTCACAGAGTTAGTTCATGGCAAAACTGGGACGTAAACACAGATCTCTGAGCACTGAGCCTAGAGTCAGGAAGACTTGAGTTCAAATCCTGTCTCGGACACGTCCTAGCTGCAGGACCCTGGGCAGGCCCCTTAACCTCTGTCTGGCTCACTTTCACCTTCTGTAAAATAGAAACAATAATGGCACCTCCCTCCCAGGGTAATGAGGATAAAATGAGATGGTGTTCATAAAATACTCCACAAATCTCGAAGTGCTATAAAAATGCCACTTATTGTCATCATTGTCGTCATCGTCATCCCCTACTGGACAGTCCAGCATTCTCTCTGCACCACCCATTCAATTTCACATTAAATTGCTCGCACAATTGGCTTTGCTGCTCCTATTGGACCTAGCTCCACCCATCACCTCCACCTCTTTTCGCTTCATTTTTTTCTCTCTTGTCTAGCAGCTTCTTCCCCAAGGCCAAGAGTGTCTGATTCCTCCCGCCCCTCCACCCCCAATAACGGGATCCAGGATCAGAAACCCACTTGTGCCAACCACATGAATATTTTACCCTCATAATTAACAATTAATTCTCTCCTGCTCACAGCACCTGGCAGCAGCCAATTAGACAATGGATAGGGCCAGCAGGTGGTTGGGTCCCACTGGCCAACTGGTTCAGGTGTGCTAATCAGGGTCTTTTTTTTTCTTCAAATTATTATTATTGCAAAAAACCTTCAGGCAAGCCACACCGTGAGGTCAGGCGGACCGTAATGGCCTACAAATCACATGCTGGATGCCTTAATAATAAGAACACATTTACTTGGCACTGCGAAGTTTACAGGAACACTTTCCTCATGATGACCCCATGAGGTAGGCAGTGTATATATACATCACCCCCATTTCGTGGATGAGAAAACTGAGCATCTGGGGGTTAAGGGACCTTCCCACGGCCACATAGTGAGTAAAGACACAAAATGGTACTCAAAATCCAGATCTCCAGATTCCACACTGCCCCTCTCACATAGTTAGGTCTCCCATAATTCTGTAAAGGGCTTCCTTTAATGCTCCTCTTCCTCCTTTACCGATAAATTTCTTGGAAAAACGGTCTGTTTGCTGACGCCACTTCCTTTGCAGCTGGGCACCTTGGAGTTCCTTTCCAACTGGTTGCTGCCCCACTGCCCGCTCTATTTTCCCCAAGCTCATCACCTCCTAACCCCCCAGTGACAACAGACTTGCCTCAGTCCTCATTTCCTCCGCCTCTCTCAGCAGCACGTGACTTGGCAGGCTGCCCTACCTTTCTTCAAATTTTCTCCTCGCTTGGGTTCCGTGCAGACAGCCCATGCAGGGTCAAGCCCCTCCTCTGTTTCTGATGCCCCCTCTTCCTCCTCTCCCATACATATAAGCATACCCCAAGATCCCTTAGCTTAGCTCTCTCTTTGATTTACTTCCACTCTACTTAATTTACTTAGTTTATTAGGCTTCTCCAGACCTAGCCAGGCTGATACCCAGACAACAGACACCCAGACCCTCATGGGCCCACATTCGAAGCCGTTCCAGCTTTGGGAACCAGCCAGGGCTGGCAGACCACTGGCAAATCATCTGAGAAGCCAAGGTCACTTCCATTCCTTAAGGACGCATCCAAGAGGGAGGCAGAAGGATGGGTGGATAGAGAACTCAGGAAGACCTGAATTCAAATCCTACCTTAGACACTGACTAGTTGTGTGATCTTGGACAAGTCACTTAGCTGTGTGTCGTTTTCCTGTGAGATTGTTAGAGTAGATGGTCCCTTCTAGCTCTAAATAAACCTAAGATCCCATAATAGATAGAAAGCCCTTTGCAAACCTGAAAGCACTATGCAAATGTTAGCTGTTATTACTATGATCGGTGAAGGCCAAACACGGGGGGATCTTTCATGCAGCATTTATCCCATTTTCCCCAGCCCAATTATGAGGCCATCTCACCCACTTCCCTCATTTTACAGATAAGGAAACTGAGGCCCAAAGAGGTTAAGTGATTTCCCCAAGGTCACACAGATAGGACCCCGGGTCTTTAACTCTCCTCCCTATCCCCACCCCCACCTCCGTCCCTAATGTTGGTATCTCAGGTCATTCAATGAAGACAGATCCAGACAGTGCCAGACCCCTACAGAGGGGCAGATGTCAAACAGCCTGGCAGGGTAAGAGAAAAATCCACTAAATCTACAAGAATAATTTGGGGGCAGCTAGGTGGTGGAGTGGATAGAGCACCGGCCCTGAAGTTAGGAGGACCTAAGTTCAAATCCAGCCTCAGACCAAACACTTGACGCTTACTAGCTGTGTGTCCCTGGACAAGTCACTTAACCCCAATTGCCTAACAAATAAATAAATGAATGAATGAATGAATGAATGAATAAATGAAAAAATGGATAAATAGATAAGTAAATAGATGAATGAATGAATGAATAATCAAATAAATATGAGTAAGTAAATCAATAAATGAATAAAATAAAAATAAAAAAAGCTTATGGGAAGTGAATGTTGAAAACTAAAAATAAATTAACTAATTAAGAAAAAGGTGTGGCCTGATTGACTTGAAACCGCTAGATAATATCGCAGGCTCCTTCTACCTCTCAATTCTCTAAGAGGCCCGGGGAGGGCACGGAGGGGGGACTAGACTGAACATTGGGACAAACTGCATGAAATCCAACTTCTGATGCTCGCACGACTCCAAATCGCTCTACTTCTCTGGGACTCAGCCCCTTTTCCATAAAGCGGAGGTCATACTGCCCGTCCCGTTCTGCCTCTCCGGGTAGCTCCCCCGCGCCCGGCCCCGAATGCCGCGGCAGCCCCACCCCAGCGTCTCCCGGCCGGAGCGCTCACCTGCGCCACCTCGGTCCTGACGTTCAGGGTGTACAGCCAGTCGCTGAAGCGCGGGTAACTGTTGAGCTCCACCGTCCGCTCGGCGGGGGCCACGCTGAGCTTGCACTGCCGCTGCTTGCTGATGTACCGCACCAGTTTGGCCTGTCGGGAAGCCCGGAAAGTAGAGA
Source organism: Phascolarctos cinereus (assembly GCF_003287225.1). NCBI lineage: Eukaryota > Metazoa > Chordata > Mammalia > Diprotodontia > Phascolarctidae > Phascolarctos > Phascolarctos cinereus. The sequence continues at coordinate 35,453,667 of NW_027555958.1, forward strand.
ATTAACCAAGCAGGACCTCACTCTGCTGAGCAGGCTGAGGGAGGGGCGAGTCGGGAAAGCCCGGAACATTAAAGGGGCCTGGAACCACAGCTGGAGGTCTGCAAAGGGCCTCCCGTGGCGGGAGGTGCTGGGATTGCTCCCGTTTTACAGGTGAGGAGACTGAGGCTGAAGGCTGTTAAGTGAATTGCCGAGGGTCACACGGCCGATCAGTGTCTGAGGGAAGATTTGAACGCAGATCCTCCAGACAGGTCCAACACTGCTCCACCCAGTATCTTCTAAACAAATTTAGAGATAGAAGGGATTTGTGGGAACAGCTAGTCCAGCCCCTCAGTGTTCAAATGTACAGATACAAAGGTCTAAGTGGAAGAGCTGGGATCTGAACCCAGCTCCCACTTCATCCAGTTCTACCATGACTTTAAAAAACAAAAAGTTCGAGGTGGTGGGGGAGATGAGAAACATGGGGAGGAAGACTACACGCTCTCTGAAGGGTCACCAAGGGCAGAAGGCCCAACCTTGCTCGGAAATATGCCTCCGCCTTCACTGAAGAAGTGGGGGGCTATGGGTGTGGAACGCTGCATATACTGCCTTTCTGTCTTGTCCCTTCTCTTTCTCTCTTATTTTTACACTTGTCGCGCTCTGCTTTGTTGCCAGGAAAGCACGCGGTGCCTCGGAGCCGCTCGTGGGTACTAACACGCCGCTTCTTCCTCACCCAAGTCATTTTCTAAGCTAATATCTCATTCTTTTTCAAAATTTAGATTCATAATTTTTTCCAATTAATAAGTTTTTTGGGTTTGTTTTTTGTTGTTGGTTGGGGGGGTTGTTTGGGGTGTTTTTTCGTTACAAGGGCTGACTTGCTGGGTGGGGCAGGCAGAAGAGATACATTCAGAAATGAGGATGATATAAAGACGAAAGATGTCAATAAAAAAAAAATGTTAAGCCACCTGCCTGCTCTTCACCACCGTTACCCAAGAGGCTGAAATAAGTTCAAACAGCCAGAGAAAAAGAGATTTGGATTGGACAGAAGAAAAGACTTTTAGTAAGTGACCAGGGGTCACTGGCTTGAGTCATTACTACTACTACTACCACTACTACTACTACTACTACCACCATCACTACTCCTACTACTACCACTACTCCTTCTCCTCCTCCTACTACTACTACCACCACCACTCCTCCTCCTCCTACTACTACTCCTTCTCCTCCTCCTCCTACTACCACCACCACCACCATGACTCCTCCTACTACCACTACTCCTCCTACTCCTATTCCTACTACCACCACCACGACTCCTCCTACTCCTACCACCACCACCACCACCACCACCACCACTACTCCTACTCCTACTACTAGCACCACCACCACCACTACACATTGACATATTGCTTTAAAGATGGCAGGTGCTTGTTACACAGCAGTTTATTGACTCCGTACAATTCCTCCATTAGCTGGTAGAAACCCTCACATCTATGATGCTTGGAGGGCAACCTGTCTTGGTGGCAGGATGCAGGACCAAATGACCTCAGGCAAGTCCAGGTTCTCCCAAGAACTCATGCAAATCATAGAACCAGAGGATGTCAGAACAGAAGAGGACCATGGAGACTCTGCCCTCTGCCTGGCTGAGCTGTACCCTCTTAGAATCACAGCTGGAATCAACTCGACGTCCCCTTGCTAGGCCCTTCCCTTGACCTCTGGCAAAGGAGCAGCCTCACATTCAAGTCCACATTCCCCCTGTCAGAGACCCATTAAAAAAACCACTCAACTCAAGGGCAGTTTTCCTCTGGGATAGAGTTTGGGATTCACACTACAAACCACCCAGTCAGGTGGAGGATATAGATGAAGTCTCTTAATATACATCACAAGAGTAACACATGGCCAAGATTTTCTTAGTAGCAACAGGCAATGGTGATTATTTTATTATCCGCTAGAATTCTAATTCTCCTGAGATCAAGCAGATAGATCACTTGCCAACAATCTCATCTAGGAGTTTTCATGGCTAGGCCATACCGCTGACTCCAGGAGTCAAATGTCACATCCTCAACGCATGGAGAATCCCTGGCTTGGAAGAATCTTTCTCAGGTGATCCTAATTGATAACACCCCATCTCTAGGAAGCACAGCCTGGACAGACAGAAGTTTCCTGGAATCCTCCAGAAATAAGGGAAAGGAAACCCTCAAACTTCTCTTAGTCGCTCTTTTCTTCAACCCTCTAAATCAGGTCTTTCTTTCCCGGGCCTCCTCACGGGATGCTCTCCTGGGCTGCAGATGAAGTCCAAGACCCAGCATTTGGTCCTCCGCTGGAGGGAGGGATGTTTTTTGTTTCTTTGTCTGTTTGATTTTGCAAACACTTCTGAGTTTGCTAACTTGCCCTCGCCCTTGGTGGCGAACAAGAGCGCAGAACAGATTTCTCTGCCATCTCCCCACAGGATGAATGGCTTACCTAACTAACTGCTCCCTATGCAGCCAGCCGTGAGACTATGGCCGGCCGCGGCCCACAGACACCTGCCCTAGTGGAATATGAACCTGAGCGCGGGGTCTGAGCGCGGCTTCTCCTCTGTGTTCCCAGGTGGCTGCCGGCCTGGCTGGAGCTGCTCTAAGCGCCCAATCCCCGATGCCTCTCGCACAAACTCACCATCTTGGAACTGAAAGCAAGTGAGAGGTCATTCCGTCCAGCTTTCCACAACTTCTGGGATTTCTTCTACAACATCCCTGCCTGACCTCTAACTTTCACACCTCCCGGGTGTTTTTAAAGCAGTATTACTATCTTTTTACTAATAAATTCCTTCTCAAGAGCCATCTTGTAACAAAAAAGAAAAAGGGAAAAATCTCAACAAATCCAACTAATACACAAACCAAGTGTGATGATTCCCCAGGATTTAGCATGGTGCCTGACACGGAGAATGTACTTAATGTTTGCTGACTGACCAAAAAAAAAAATTGTATTTAGCATTCCGTATCTGTAATGTCCCACCTCATCACCTATGCACTGGGGATACAAAAGACAAAACACAGACCCTACAAAGAACCTGCAATCAAATGGGGGAGAGAACATGCAGACAAATATATACAAAGCAAGCTCTATACAGGAGAAATAGGAAATTATTAACAGAGGGGAGGGCACTGGGATTAAGAAGGGTTAGGGAAGGCAGGAAGCAAAAGTAAAGAGGGAGAGCATTCCAGGCATGGGGCACCGCGGGTGCAAAGGCCTGGAGCTAGGAGATGGGCGTGTCATATGCCAAGAAGAACAAAAAGTCCATCGTGGCTGGACTGTAAAGTGCATTCCATTTACAATGCTGTTTACTATTTGCCTGGGTCTGCTGACCTCACTTAGTACCTGTTCTCCTAAGTCTTCCCACGGGGGTCTGTCTCTTACAGCATCATAGCTATGTGCCACACTTTATCCAGCCATTCCCCAATCTATGGCATGTTTTGAATCCAGGTCTTTGCTACTTCAAAGAAAAGCAGGGGTGGGAAAGGGTACGTACACTTCCAGTTTTATTTGGGCTTGTTTTTCCTTCAGTCCTCTCAAAATTGAGCATCTTGCTTCTTGGTATACTTCAGCAAATACTTACAATGCATCTATTATATACTCCAGAGCAGCCCAGGCTTATAGGATAAAGCTGCAGGGGCTTATTATCTGGCTCACATCTGGCTCAAGCCTCTCATTTCAGAGAGGGAATCCAGGACCTAAAGAGCTGACCTGGCCAGCTCATAACCAAATGGCACGCAAGTCACAAAGCCGGGATTTGAACCCAGGGCTTTGCCTCCATAAGCAGTGTTCTTTGCACCATATCCTGGGCTGCTGTGTTAGATGCTAGGGAATCTACAAAGGCCCATGATTTGGTCCTTAACCTGACTAAACAGAAAAAGAATAACAAGATATGGTCATTTATGGAGCTCACTGTCTAATTTTTGTTTGTTGTTCAATCATTTCAGTTGCGTCCAACACTTTGTGACCCCATTTAGGGTTTTCTTGGCACAGATACTAGAGTGGTTTGCCATCTCCTCATTTCACAGATGAGGAAACTGAGGCAAACATGGTTAAGTGACTTGTCCAGGGTCATACAGCTAGGATGTCAAGAAGTAGAGGAGTACAACACATATACCAATAACTTACAACTCGTGTGTGACCTTAGACAAGTCTCATCATTTTTCTGGACCACAGTTTCTTCACCTGTAAAGTAAAGGAGCTGGTTGGGAAGATGCCTTCCAATTCTAAAGCCACGATCTCATGATGACACTCTTTATCACAAGCAGGGGAGGCAGGCACACTTCGTTCCTTGCCCATCATTCTGGAACGACAGGCCGGGTTCCAGGAAACCAAATCCTTCTCTTCCCCACCATTTATATTGCCAGCTGTTCCCTCCCTATCTACTGCTTTCTCTTCTTCTGTCACAACCACCGGCAGGAAGAAGAAGCGAAAACACCACCTGGGCACCCAACTCCATCAGTTTCCTAGCCAAAATTCCTTCAAACCCCCTCTAGAGATAGAGCCCAGATTCCTGCTGATAGCATCATTCATTCCCCCATAAGTCAACAGAAGTGGGGACGTCTGACGGGCTGAAGTCTTGGCAGGGTCCCTCACAACTTGAATATATACATGCATGCATGTGTACCTACATACATGCTTGTGTGTTCGTGCATGTGTACGGACATGTGTGAGTGTGTATGTATATACGTACTCGGGGGGTAAAAGCACCACTGCTGACTTATCATATACCAAATTCTCCACTGAGTCTTCCTTTTGGAGAACGTGGAACCCAACCCACTCCGAGGCTGGTCTCCTAAAAGGTTGCTGGACCTTTCTGGCTAACATCAAGATTAGCTAAACTAAATAGACCAGAATCAGAATCTTGCATTTTCTGACAGTAGATCGTGCACAAAGAGGGAGTCTTATTTACATATGCAAATATACACAGGCATGCAAAGGAGCAAAGTGGATGAAGATGCCAAGACAGGGCAGGGGTTAGTGCCAAGTCAGAACCTGGCGCTACTTAAAAAGCTGAGCAAGTCTGGCAAAGAAAAAAAACTATTATATTTGTTAAGAATTCATCACACATAGTAAAGATTCCGTTTTAAAGGGAGTCCCAGAGGGTAGGACGGGCTACATGCACAGAGCTGGCACAGGTAATCAGTACCGCACACAGCTAACAGTGTAGAAACCACTTCTGGCTGGGTCAGAGCTGGCCCACAACCAAGAGGCTTCTGACAACCTGACAGCCGTAAGCTCATGAAACTTATGAAGATGGAATGACTCACCAGAACTGGGATATCTTCTGGTATTTAAAAAGGCAGGAAATGTCTCATTCTCAGAGGATGGAGCAAACAGTCAGCAGATTCAGGAGAGATGCAGCTCACAAATCCAAATTTTTTAATAGGTTTTTTTTCTTTTAATTTTACCATGCTGTGGTGGAGACACAGAGGGGCATGACGGTAAATCCAAAGTGCCCTCCAGAAGGAAATTTAACACCCAGCAGCATTTTCTCTCCCCCACAGAACTTAGTCTTTTTTTTCTTTTAGAATAGAAAAAAAATAAAATAAATGGAGATTCAGGAACCAGGCAGACCCCGACTCCTGACCACAGTGCATCTATTCAAATTCTGCAGTGCCAGGGATGGAAAGAATGTGTGTTACAGTGAAATGAGCTGGGACATTGGAGTCAGAGGAACTGAGTTCAGATTCTACCTCTGACTTTATTTAAACTGTGTGACCTTAGGGAAGTCACTCAGCCTCAGGTATCAGTTTATTCATCTGTAACATGAGGCAGTTGGACTAGTTGATGGCCTCTCAGGTCCCTCCTAGCTCTGTATTGGGAGTCACAAGTCATGGGTTCAGATCCTGACCCTGACCCTCAACACCTGTGAGACCTGGGGCAAATCATTTAATCTCTCTGGGCCTCTGTTTACTCCTCTCAAAATGAGGGGCTTGGACCAGTTCAGGGGCTTTTGACATTTTTGTGTGTGTGTCATGGACCTCTGTCAGTGTGCAGAAGCCTTTGGCCCTCTTTCCACATAATAAAATAAACAGTAGGTTAAAAAGGAAATTAATTATATTAAAATACAGTTGTTAAATATTCGGGGGGGGGGGAAAGTCACAGATTCAAGGTTCAGAACTTTGAAACGGGATCATCTCCAAGGTCTCTCCCATGTCTAGACTCCATAACCCAACCTTGTCCTGAAGGGTAATAACCCTCTTGTGGCTCATGGCCCACCAAAGCCCCAGATTGGAAAATCATCACGTCTTCCTAAAGATCCAACCTCATTACATTGTGTTCTGGTTGTGAAAGGGAACCCAACAGCAAAGATTTGGAAACAAAGCAGGCGCTACCAATTAAGAAATTCCAAAACACACGGCAGTCCATAAATGCAATGGAATACGACTGTTGTAAGAAGTGACCAATATGGCGATCTTAGAGAAGCATCAGGAGATTTACATGAACTGATGCAGAGCCAAGAAAGTTAACAGATAAAATGACTGTGTCAATGTAAATGGACTTTTTTATATAATTCATATATAATACATATATCTATAGCTACACATATGTGTGTGTATATATTATGTATAAAATTTCTATTCCTATAATATTATTTATTCCACAATATTCCTATTATTACAAAGAAACCCAGGCACACATGAGCAAGCCTTCTAGATTATTCTAAGCTACTCCTGAAATAGTGATGGGAATAGGCATTCAGTTAACATTCCCATTTCACAGATGGGGAAAAGTGAGACTTATTACCTGGCCTCCAATCAATCCCAACAAGCATTTATTAAGCATTTCCTATCTCACTGGCGCTCTGCTTGGTGCCCGGGATACAAAGGCAAAATAGATACAGTCCCTGATCTCTAGGGAATTTTGTTCTGTTGGGGGAAACATGTGTAGAGCATATGCTCAGAAGACATATCCCCCTCCCTAACTTCATCTTCAAGCCTTCAAAGCTCAAATTCAGGTTTGGCCCCAGGGGTAAGGGAAGTGGACGCTATTCTCTCTGACTTCCCCTTGTGATGCCCCATCTATCCAAGGAAGGAGCACAGGGTCACGGCTCCTGGCAGTCCTCAATTTGCAGCCACCTTCAATTTACAAAGGAGGTGCATGAAACCCCAAGAGAAATTACCTCTCCAAGGCCATACATTTGGTGCCAGATCTAAGACTGAACCACAGAGCCTCCACTACTAAGCCTATGACCCAAAGGGATCAGAGAGAGGAAAAAAAGGACTTTTATGCACACAAGGAAGAAGCTGGGTGGTACTATGGATAGAGCTCTGGACCTGAGTTCAAATCCAGATTCAGATACTTAATGTGTGACTTTAGTCAAGTCACTTAACCTGTCTGCCTCAGTTTCCTCAACTCTAAAATAGGGACAATAACAATAATACCTACCTCCCAGGGTTGTTGTTAGGATCAAATGGGAGAAAAATTGTAAAGCATTTAATGCAATACCTAACACAGTAGGCACTATATAAATATTAGCTATTATTACTATTATTATTTGAGGCAACTTGGTGGCACTATAGCATACAGAGTGCCCGGCCTGGAGTCAGGAAGATCTGAATTCAAATTTGGCCTCAGACTCTTCCAAGCTGTGTGACCTTGGGCAAGTCACTTAACCCCATTTGCCTCAGTTTCCTCATTTGTAAAATAAGCTGGAGAAGGAAATGGCAAACTACTTTCTTTGCCAAGAAAACCCCAAATGGGGTCACAAAGAATTGGACATGTCTGAAATGACTAAATAACAATTAATAATAATAATAAAATATTTACTGAAGCGGTTTCTGTCATGGTAAAGCAACGGATGCCTACCAAATGGGGAATGACTGATGTCATGTGAATGTGACAGAACGCTGAAGATGTGGAAGAACATGAGAAGCGGTGAAAAGAATGGACTCAGAGGAGTCTGGGAAGACTTCTTTCCACTTGGCACCTACAAGGACGTGACCAGAAATGATCCCTCACCAACTCTGGAAACACAGGCTGCCCAGACTTGCACGCACACTGCTAATCTGGCAGCAGGATCAGTCTTAGCCCAAATGTACCAACTGGCTGTTCCAGCCGGGCCTAGAGGGATAGGCAGGAAGCTGATTCAAGTCAGAACAAACACCCAAATCAGGAAGGGCCCCTTCACCCTTTCGATAAGACTCTGCTTAGAACATGAAGCCAAGATGGGCCTACTTCACAGACCAGGAAAGTGTGCTGCTCACCCCCACAGCCTTTGGCCCTCTGAAAGACAGCATTCAGCCAAATCTGCAAAGTGTACGTGTGTTGGGGGACAGGGGTAAGGAGGAAGAATTGGATTTCTTTTTTGTTTTTTTTTTGAGGCAATCAGAGTTAAGTGACTTGCCCAGGGTCACACAGCCAGCTAGTATCTGAGACTGGATTTTAACTCAGGTCCTGCTGATTCCAGGGCCAGTGGTCTATCCACAGCACCACGCAGCTGCTCCCAAGAAGCGGATTTGAAAGCCCAAGGCCTGGATTCAAATCAAAGGCTCTACCACAGCTTCCGGGGGGCCTTTGGGTGAATCACATTCCTCTCTAGTCCTCCATGTCCTTCTCTATTAAATAAAGAGGCTGGACTAGCACCTGCCCTATGCCAGGCTCTGGAAACAAAGACAAAAGCAAAACAGTTTCTGCCCTCAAAAAACCTCCATTCTCAAAAAAAAATGGGCATTGAGATCTTGTTTTTAGCATCACCTACACTGCTCCCTGTGCTCCTACTGCTCCTTCCTCCCAAAGATTCTGAGGAGGGGAGAAAGAGAGAGGGGGCAGGGGAGGGAGGGAGAGAGGGAGGAAGAGAGAAAAAAGATAGAAGAGGAGAGGGGAGGGGAGGGAGAGACAGAGTGGGGGAGCGAGAGAAGGAGGAAGAGAGAAAAAAGAGAGAAAGAGAGAGGGAGAGAAGGAGGGAGGAAGAGAGAAAAATGAGAGAAGGGAAGAGAGATGGGGAGGGCGGGGGAGGAAAGGCAAGAGGAAGAGAAAGGGAGAAGGAGAGGGAGAGAGGGAGGAAGAGAGAAAAAGAGAGAAGGGGAGAGGGAAAGAGAGGAAGAAACAGAGTGAGGGAGCAAGAGAGAAAAAAAGAGAAGGGGAGAGGGAGAGGGGAGAGTGGGGGAGTAAAAGGGAGAGGAAGGTAAAGGGAGGAGAGGGAGAGAGGGAAAAAGAGAGAAAAAGAAAGAGAAGGGGAGAGAGGAGAGAGAGAGAGAGAGTGAATTCAGCAAAACCGAAAACCTATCAACATATCAAAAAAAAAACCCAAAAAACAAAACTGATGTTCTATGAATTTTCACATCCCTGGACCTCCACCTCTGCAAAAGAGTAGGAGGAGGAATCTTTTTATGCCTCCTCTTTGGAGCTCAACTTGGTCTTTATCATTTCACAACATTCACATTATACATTCAGATGTAGACATCACATCGAGTGTTTTCCTGGAAGAAGCTTGCGTTTTAATAGCAGAGACAACATAAACACACACATAACACAGACCAAGCAGATACCGGGTAACCTTGGGGAAGGGAGGTCTGTGCGAGTAGCTGAGGGGCCCAGGAATACCTCTCACAGAAGATGGCTTTTAAGCTGAGCTTTGGAGAAAATCAGGGATTCCAAGAGACAGAGGTGAAGAGGGAGGGCACTGTAGGCATAGGGCACAGACACTGCAAAGACACAGCGGTGGGAAAGAGGGCCATATGCTAGGAATGTTAAGAACACCAGGACGGTAGGACTCGTGAAGGGTAGTATTGTATAACAAGGGCAGAAAACTGGAATGGTGTCAGGTTGGGAAGAGCTTTAAATGCCAAACACAGAAGTTTATATTTGATCTTAAAGGTAATATTATCGACCAGGAGAGAGACAAAACCAACCAAGCCCGGCTCTATGCTTTACCCGCCTCAAACAACAGAGAGAGGGAGGAAAAGAGAAAAAAAGAGAAGGGAAGAGGGGAGGGAGTGGGGGGAGAGGAAGAGGCAGAGTGAGGGAGCGAGAGAGAGGGAGGAAGAGAGAAAAAAGAGAGAAGGGGAGAGGGGAGGGAGGGAGAGAGAGGGGGAGAGGAAGAGGCAGAGTGAGGGAGCGAGAGAGAAGGAGGAAGAGATAAAAAAGAGAGAAGGGGAGAGGGGAGGGAGGGGGAGAGGGAGAGAGAGGGAGGGAGCAAAAGGAAGCAGAGAGAAAAAAGAAGGGGAGAGGGAAGGAGTAGGAGAGAAGGAGGGAGGAAGAGAGAAAGAAGAGACAGAAGGGGAAAGGGAGAGAGAGAGAGGGGGAGAGAGAGAGAGAGAGAGAGAGAGAGAGAGAGAGAGAGAGAGCGAGCGCACATCTCCAGGACCAGGGCCCAGGCTTTGGGAAGGTAAATCAGACTCCAGCACACCCCAACCCCTCGAAGTGGACAGGTCATGGGACTCGGCCAGGACAACCCCAATTCCTGACATTCTAGACAAATTCATGGGAAGGAAGAAAAAGGGGAAACGAAACGTAGAAGAAGCCAGAACACTGCAGTCTCTTTAAGAGGCCAGACAGAAATTTCCCGTGAGCTCAGAGCACTGGATTTGGTGAGGACTGATGCATGCGTGGTCCCTGTTCACTTGGCCTGCAGAACACCTTCTGGCAGCAGAAACATCCACACCCTGGGTCGATGTTGCTTAGACTCAGCTCAAACAGCTTCCACTGCTGAGTCAGCTTACTTTCTACAGCGCTCGCCGATTCTCCTGAATTCAATTCCAACCAATTCAGTTCAATATAGACTGACAGCTGAAAGGTTATTAGAGGGCATCTAGTCCAACGCCCTCATTTTATAGATGAAGAAACTGAGGCCCACTGAGGCGAAATAACTTATTCAGGGATGGGGTATGAAGGGATTAAGAAACACACCTACTACGTGCCAGGCACTGCACCAAACACTTCACAAATGCCACCTCATTGGATCCTCACAAAAGCGTTGTGAGGTAGGTACTATTAGTACCCCTATTTTATAGATGAAGAAACTGAGTCATGAAATGATTTGTCCAAGGTGACACGGAATGTGTTTGAAGTGGGACTAGAACCCAGCTCTCTCCACTATGCTGAACGACAAAGACAAAATGAAAAACAATCCCTACTAAGCGTGGTCCTGGGGAAGAACTGAGAAAATGCACCTCTCCCTTGCTTCTTTCCAGAGGTGGGGGCCCATGGGTGCAGAATATTACATATGCTATCAAACACAGGTGATGCTTTCAGGGATCTGCTTTTTAACCCTTTCTTTTTTAATTCCTTGTCACTGGGGATGGGTCAATGGATGGCGGGGGTGGCAAGAACATATCTGGACCTGGAAGTGATGTAAAAACAAAAGTATCAATTAAAAAAAAACATTTTAAGTCTCTGCCCTTGAATCTGTGTGAGTCACTGAAATGATTTCAGAAATTACTGTCAGAGCTGAATGAATGTGCATAAATTCCACATCTGCTATTGTGGCAGATGTAAGGTGGCTGCTCTGTGGGTCAGGCTCTGGGCTAGAGAAGGTTACTTTGACTAGGCACCCCCCAAAGATCACGGGATTTGGAGCTGGGAGGGTCCTTTAGCATCACCCAGCCCCACCATCGTCTCATCCTGCAGCTGAAGAGACAGTCCCAAAGAGAACAGTTTGTCCAAAGTCATATAGGTCGTGGGTCAGCAGCAGAGTCCAAGATTCAGAGTGAGCAGGACCCGGGAGGGCAGAAATTTGTCCTGACTCCATGGCCAGCCTGTGTGAACCACCCTAGGGCACGAAGAGACCATCAAGGAGACATGTCTGGTAGGTCAAGGTGACTGGCTGGTATGGGGACAGAGGCTCCCAGCGCTGAAAGTTAACCAGATAAAGAAATTCCTAGGGGTAGGTCAAAATTCTGTCAAGATGAAAATGAGACATGGGCTCCACATCAGAGCACAGAGAGGGCGAGGGCTCAGTCCTCTGTCCAAACCAAGGGGAACCCTGGCTGGGATGCCTCCAGAGATGGGGCATGACATAGTGGGGGGGGGCCGGATTTGGGGTCCAGGGCCTGGCCTTCAAATGATCCTGGCTGTTCTTCAAATTCCTTCTCTCCCACTGCCACGAAGAACCCTGGAGAAATCCTGGCCCTGAGGCTCCCCCTGTCCTAAGAGGTAATTCCCACCCCAGAATGACCATTTTAGGAAGGAGTGGGTTCTGTCTCTGTCTCTCTCTCTCTCTCTCTCTCTCTCTGTCTCTCTCTCTCTCTCTGTCTCTCTCTCTCTCTCTCTCTCTCTTTCTCTCCCTCTCTCCAACCTCTCTTCCCACTCCCCCACAGCTCTGAGTCTTGAGGGACACATTTGAAACTTGGAGAACTGGTTTGAGTCTCAGAGAATAAATCATGGAGACTTTAATAAGAGTTTCCTGTAATTTGGGGCGGAGAGGTCCAGGACCTCTTACAGTAAAGGCAGGCTCCTGCGGCTAGAAGCTCTCCCATGACAGTCCCCGGCTGATCCGGGCACCCGAGACCTCAGAGGGATGAAGCCACACGTGCTGAGATGCAAACCTCTAGAGGAGGCTCTGCGGCTCTCCAATGAGGGTCCCCGGCTGACCTGACCATATAACCATAAAAAACAACAGACATTTATATGGGACTTGGAGGTTGGCAAAGCACTTTATATCTGAGGTGGAGCACAGCTCTGTTGGGCAGGTATTACAGCATCCCTGGAATTAATTTACCTTGTTCTTCACGGTCCCAGAGGGCAGGATGTGGAGCTGGGGCAGGGACACAGGAGGGGTTACCAGGAGGCAGATTTAGGTTCAACATACGGAAAAATATCCTAATAATCAAAGCTGCTCAGAAGTGGAACAGGCTGGCCTGGAAGGTAGCGAATTTCTTCTTTAGGCCAAGTCAAAATCATTTGGTCAGGGACTCTTCATCAAGAACAGATGGTTGCTGAGACACCTTCCAACTTGGACCTACATCTTGTTATGTTGTAGGAGTCTGTGATTTGAGTATGGGGGGTGGTAGCTCTGGAGTAGGAGGAACAGAATTCAAACCCTGCCTCTGATGGTTATTACCTGTATGGTCAGGGAATAGAGACTGGGACTGGAGGCAGGAAGACTCATCTTCCCAAGTTCAAATCAGGCCTCAGACACTCACTAGCCGTGTGACCCTGGGCAAGTCACTTCACCCTGTTTGCCTCAGTTTCCTCATTTGTCAAATGAGCTGGAGAAGGAAATGGCAAACCACTCCAGGATCTCTGCCAAGAAAACCTCAAATGGGGTCACGAAGAGTCAGATATGACTGAAAACAACTGAACAACAACAGCTGTATGATCCTAGGTAAGTCATTTTACTGCCTTGGGCCTCAGTTTCCCAATCTGTAAAATGACGGGGTTGGAACTACATGGCCTCTGCTGCTAGATGTGTGGCCATAAGATACCATTTCCTTTTACCTTTCTTCATAAAGGTGGTTTCCCATAATCCTCTACATCAATTTCTCTTTGCTAACCCCACCCCACCCCACCCCACTGTACACATTATTGGAAATGGAGGAAACTTAGAAGTCACTTGGAATTTTTCCCTTAGACTTTCTCTAAACCTGCCCCTCAGAAATTCAGAGACACAAGAGACAATTTACAGTTCCCTCCTTCCCTTAGGCTAATGGACAGAATGCTTTTAAGTTTCTAAAGTGTGTTAGGAGCATTACCTCATCTGTGCCCCCACAGCATTCCCTGTGAGGTACGTCCTCTAGGACTCATGAGCCCCATTTTGGGGTTGTGTGGTCATTTCAGTCGTGTCAGACTGTCCATGACCCCATTTGGGGTTTTCTTGGCAAAGATACTGGAGTGGTTTGTCATTTCCTTCACTAGCTCATTTGACATTTAAGGAAACTGAGGCAAGCAGGGCTAAGTGACTTGCCCAAGGTCACATAGCTAGTAAGTATCTGAGGCCTGATTTGAACTCAGGAAGAAAAGTCTTCTTGATTCCAGGTCTGGCACTCTCTCCACTGTGCCATCTAGCTGTCCCATTTTACAGATGAGAACACAGAGATTCAGAGAGGTAAAGTGATTTATCCCAGATCACACAGCTAGTAAGTATCAGGCAAGATCTGAAACCTAACTCCAAATCTACAATTTCATCCACTATACTACATTTTAATTCTTTACCTTACTCAAAAATGTTCAACTTACCCTTCCCCACCCCCACACCCCGAGGCTGACTTTTGGTTTTATGAATTCCTGTTGGCAGATTCAAGTTTCTGTTTTGTTTTGTTTTTTTTAGTCAAGGCCAACTTGTTGCAAAACCTTTCTGAGAATCTTAGGAGACCTTCTGGGTTTTGTGACGCAACTGAGAAATCAACACAGAGACGTGGGGTTGACCAGAAGACCACAAACACTGGGCCAGGAGAAGCTGCTGGCCAGATTCCTGCATGTTTACAATGTCTCCTGCCTGAGAGCTGACCACCATTCCCTCCAAGACACAGGCCGCTGTGGGCAGGGCAGCTGAGCACGTGGAGAGAAGGAAGGCTGAGATGAGAAGGAAACCAGGACCTTCCACCCCAAACCACTGCTAAACCTTGGATTCCATCATTCGAGTCCATTTTCTTACCTCCCACTTAAAACTCCTCCAGGGATGCCTGCCAGAGTCCTGCATCTGCACAAAGAGTCCAACTAACCAGCTGTCCCTCCCGAGACACCCGCTCGCCTTCTAGCTGTGACGTCAAAGTCACAGTTGGAAAGCTTCAAACACAAACAAACAAGTCCACACAAGACCACAAGGCCAGACTTTCTCATGGAGAATATGTAACAACCACATCTGGAAAGGTTCGGCTTTGACCCCTAACGAGGTAGGGACCGTGTGGTATTGCAAAACCCAAAGTTAGGGTCAAAACACTATTCTGAAACAGAGTCAGGGATGCACGGGGACAGAAGAGTCCTCCAGTAGGCATTGAGAAATAATTTCCCTTTCCCTCTCAGTCTCAAATGCCCCCGAAGGGGAGCAATCAGCAGGCATTTTATTAGGCACTGACTGCAGGGGATACAAAACCAAAACTAAAACTATCCTGCCTTCAAGGAGCTTACATTCTATCAGAAAACACTCCAAGTACACATGTAATATATACAAAACAAATGCAAAGTAAGTACAAGCCTCTTTCTAAAAGTGTATCAGGGGACAGCTCGGTAGCACAGTAGATAGAGCACCGGCCCTGAAGTCAGGAGGACCTGAGTTCAAATCCAGCCTCAGACCAAACACTTGACACTTACTAGCTGTGTGACCCTGGGGAAGTCACTTAAACCCCAACTCCCTAAAAAAAAAAGTGCGTCAGGCGAACAGATGCTGGTAGCTGGGTGGAGAGTGGAATCAGAAAAGACTTGTTAGGAGATGGCTCTTGAGATGAGCTTTGAAGAAAACCAGGACTTTTAAGAGGAGGAACAGATGGAATCAGGAAGAGCCAGGTTCAAATCCAACCTCAGGTACCTACTTGTTAGACAAGTCACTAAATATCTCCATAAAATAAGGAGGTTGGATTTGAGGTCAGCTTGGGTCCCTTCTACCTCTAAATGTCTGGTTCTTTGATCCTTTCAGCTGAGAGGGAGACATAGTCTAGGTACAGGGGTAACCTGTGCGATGGTTCAGATATGGGACACGGGAATGGTGTGTGTGTGAGCAACAGTTGGGCTGGACCATGGAGTATGAGAAGTCAGGTGTAGATGCTGCATGTGGCCCTAATAAACCTTGCGTGATTGACCTCAGTGCTGACCATATGCCTTGAGTTGGAGGAGGGACCCTATTTCTGTATCTATGACCACATGAAACGTCCCACTGCAATACAGCCATGGTATAATTAAAAATATAATCATATGGTTTAAGATGCTGCCTCTATGAGGTCTATGAAAAGTAGAGAAAGGCAGAACACTACTGTGGCCTAGAGAAATCAGAGCAAGCTCCTTGGAGAAGGTGGCAAGTAACCAGGGCCAAAGAGGCAGTGCATCAGAGTAGGGGGGAAAAACCTCAAAACACAATACCTTTAGGGTACCGTGAACCTGGGTTTAGATTCTTTTCTTCGCTACCAGTTCCTGGTGTGACCCTGCTTTTTCTGCCTCCTCTGCTAGACTAGAAACATTCTAGACTCCAGAAACACGCCATTGAATTGAGATGAAGACCAGTATAGGACAGTGGCTTGGGGTCAGAGGGCACGGGGTCAGATGCCAGCTCTGCTATTTACCATCTCTGGTAAATTTGACCTTGGGTGAGTTGTTTAACTTTCCTATGCATGTTTCTCTATGGCTGAAATGAGCTGTCAAAGCAGAATAACCTTGAAAAGATCTTTTAAAAAGAAAAGAAAAACCTGGGGAATTCCTAACCCTGAAGGTCTTTCAGCCAGAGAGAGTTTCCTCTACAAGCTGGAAACTACAAAAGGAAGTCTGTGTCAAAAGATGATAAACCAGGAAGTCCTGTGCTGAGAGGTACTCTGTACAAACCTCCGCTCCCCATCCGTAGGAGGGAGAAAGTTGTACTAGTGAGTCTTGGCAGTGCCATAAGGATCTTTTTAAGACTCAAGACAACCCCTATTGGTTGTACAAGTAGTTTTAACCCTATTTTACAGGTGAGGAAACAGAGGCAGGTGTCAAGCCAGGGTCTCCCTGACTCACAGGGGTCATCTCTAGTCATCCTCATCTGTATCTCACCATTGGACCAAGATGGCTCCAGAGGAGAAAGTGAGGCTGGTGACTTCGCACAGCCCTGCCTCACTTAAATTCAATTCACTTGCATATCATGGCATCACCTTTCTGATGTCACGGTCCTCTTTGAGAATGAAAATCAGGCAACAACCACCCTGACTCACAGTCCGCTATCCTTTGTATTCTGCCTCTCAACTGGCAAGGATGACTCTCGGACCAGCAAGGCAGGGAGTCCTTCCTCCCCCTTTTAAGCCAACCCTGCTCTCCAGGGTCAGATCTTCAATGCAAGGGAGGGAGAAGAGGAGAAAGGAATCTTACCAATCCAACAACATTTGTTAAATCCCAGCCCTAACCCAACGCAGGATTAATGGCACTAGGAAAAGACGAAGAATATAAGATATGGTGCCTGGCCTCACAGACTTTCTAGTCTAGCAGAGGAGACAGAATAAGCATTAAGTGATCATAAACAAGAAAAAAGCCAAGTGTTAAAATCAAAGTCCCATCATCTTCATTTAAAGCCACAGAATGTCAGGGCTAGAAGAGACCTCAGAAACCAATGGAATAGCCAATCCAAAGCCCTCTTTCTACAAGAGGGTGACTGAGGGCCACAGGCAAAGTGGTTTGCCTGAAGCCAAAGAGCTGGTTTACAGCAAAGCCAGGATTAGACCCCAGGGCTCCCCAGGTCTCATGGTGAATCAGAAAAGATAGAAGCTGTAGGGCAGAAGACCTGGGTTTGAATGCTGACAATGTACCTTCCTCACTTTGGGATAATGGGCAAGTCTCTTGACACCTCTGGACAAAAATTTTCTTACTTGTAAAATGAGAGGACTAGACTCAATGGTCACCAACGTCCTTTTCAACACGGATTCCATGGTCTTTCCATTAAATTTGCCTCTTTCTCTTTGGGTTATGCTGCAAAGAACACACAGGACTCAGGAGTCAAGATGATCTAGATTCAAATCCTGCCTTAGATACCAGCTGTGTGACCTTGGGTAAGTCACTTAATCCCTCTGAGCCTCATTTTCCTCATCTGTAAAGTGAAAGAAGTGAGCTAGATGTCCCCTGAAGTGCCTTCCAACTTTACCGACATGCCTCTATGGAAGGAGTTTTCACACCAGGAGTTCACCACCCAAATAAAATCACAGGTGCCCAGAAAACCCTGGTGTGATTGCCATAACAGGGTGAGTCAAGCATTCTATAAACACAATTGTTATAGAAAGTCAAGTTCCCAAGCAGATATCGTGGCAATAGCAGGAGCCTTGACCCAGAGAAGAACCAGGGACCACAGCAAGGCCACAGCACCTCCACCAGACCCCACCCCCACTAGGTAGTGAGAACACGGGAAGCTTCTCCTGCTTGTCCCCAGCCAGCCAATGACTGACTTGTACCAACTACTCTACCCAATAACACATACGCCCCAGACACCTTGGGATCACCCATCTCTCATTTTCCCCTCCATTCCTTTGACTCATTAAGATCCAGAGGCTTCTTCTACCACTTGGTTCTCCCAACCTCTCTGGGTTTTCACAAGAAAGCAGACAAGCTTCAGGCAGATACCATCATGTCTATCTCAGTGACACTCATCAAGAGATATTTTTTAAACTGCTTTTTAAAAGAGATAAAAGATGGTCCATATTAATGACCTCAACACTGTTTCCATGGCTTCCCACAGAAGTGGGAAGGGGTCCGCTCCACAAAACAACCAGTCATATGAAATAACTTGGGACTCAATGCCTTGGAGACACCTCTGTTGTGCTGAGAAGAGCCCTGGACCTCAAGTCAACCCCACCACTCACAGCGAGGCTCTCAGGGGCACTTGGGACTAGATCAATAATGGCAGAACTCAACAGACCTTTGAGCAATGATCTCCCAAGGTTTCAAAGGTTTCACAGATATCATTAGCTCCTCATGGCCATTCTGTGAAGGAGGGATGTGGGTATTATCATCCCCATTTTATGGATGAAGAAACAGGTTCAGGACGGAACTCGCCCAGATGTTTAATTAGTGCTTGTTAGAGCAAGCCTATCATCAAATTTCTACAATTGTATCTTTGATGTGTCATGTGAGTCCTTTATAGATGGGAGCCCAGATATGAATCAAGGCATAAGGCTTGGTGATAGGTATTTTATCAGACTTGGGGTAACATGAACTTGGAGAGGCTTTGAGAGATAGTGGAGGAGAGAAGGGGCTGGCATGCTATGGTCTGTGGGGTCATGAAGAGCTGGACACAGCTAAACAACAACTTACTCTTTTAATTCCATGGGTTTACAACTGTGGAATCTTTGCTGTATGACATATCATTGGTCCCATCCATGATGTATTTGCTGCTGAGTTCTTGCTCAAGGACAGCATAGCAAAATGAAGACGGTCAAAAACTTGGGTCCTTGGATACTTACAAAATGTATCCCCATGTAAATCTCAGCCTCAGTTTCCCCAACTGCAAAATGGGGACAAATACTTGATCTCACAGAGTGGTTGTAGATTCAAATGGAGTCTCCTCTGTAAAATGCTTTGCAAACATTAAAACATCACATTAGCTGTAAAGGTCAGTCATACTTATTACATCCACTTAGATACTGCAGGTGTGGTGATTTCACCGGTATGGGCACATAACTGGACAATAAAGAAATCAACTCTTCTACAGCTTAGGAGACAGTGTCCCTGAGATGTTATATGCAAAGTAAAACTGGTACCTGGTGACCACATGCCTCTCTCTCTCTAAACCTGCCATTTGTTGCTATCATCACATTTGTCATATCCAATTCTTTCATGACTCTATCTGGGGTTTTCTTGGCAAAGATCCTGGAAAAGTCACGTCACCTTGTTTGCCTCAGTTTCCTCATCTGTTAAATGGGCTGGAGAAGGAAATGGAAAACCACTGCAGTATCTTTGCCAAGAAAACCCCAAACAGAGTCATGAAGAGTCGGCTCAACACCAAGAATACCAGAAAACGTGCTGAACAGACCTTGGAAAAGCACTTCCCTGCCCCCATCTAGAAAATAAAACTCACGAAACTACATCTGTGTAATGGGTACAAAGAACATTTGCATTAGCATTTTAACTTTAAAGAGCTTGTTCCGTCCTGGACATCCAAGGAATGACACTCAAACCCCAAGCTCGAACCCGGGAAGGAAAGGAGCGGAGGGGCTTTGTCAGGGAAAGAAGCATTCAGAGACTATTTCTTAAAGAAATGAA
This sequence comes from Phascolarctos cinereus, assembly GCF_003287225.1. Classification (NCBI taxonomy): domain Eukaryota; kingdom Metazoa; phylum Chordata; class Mammalia; order Diprotodontia; family Phascolarctidae; genus Phascolarctos; species Phascolarctos cinereus. The sequence goes on from NW_027555958.1 coordinate 35,473,461, forward strand.
CCTCCCAGGACAACACTGCCCATCCACCAGAAGGCGCCCAACTAGATATCCTTCTCTCAAGACAGATTATAACTTCTACCCTGCCTGGGAAGAAAATTTCAGGAACTATGTGAACCACAGCTATCCATCTGTCTATCAAACACACATTCATACACACTTAAGTACATATGTATGTGGATGTATGCATGCACACATGCATATGTATGTAATGTTTTCACTCCATAGGCAACTATTTAGTGAAAAGCCTTTCTGAATTGATGAAGACCCAGCAATATATGAAATGTGTCTGTCATATACACACATTTTCTCTCTCTCTCTCTCTCCCACCCCCCTGTCCTTTTTCTCTCTGTGCCTGTCTCTGTCTACCTCTCTTTCCGTGTCTCTGTCTCTCTTTCCATCTCTCTGTCTTTCCTTTTTCTCTGTGTGTGTCTCTCTCTCCCTCCTTCCTTCCCTCCCTCCCCCATTTTCCACACATGAACTCAAAGCCCTTCTATCATGAAGGGACCTGACAAACCTCTGTGGCCATAGCCTTTGAACATGGTTGAAACTAAGGCAAGGTGACCGGTGCAGTGGCCCAGGGTGCTGACAACCAAAGATCAGAGAACGCTTCTTCCTTGCAGCAGTAGGGAAGAAAGAAAGAAGGAAGGAAACAAGCATTTATTAAACGTCTACTATGTACCAATCACTGTGTTAGGCTCTTTACAATTATGACCGTATTTGCTCTTCATAACAACCCTGAGAGGTAGGTGGTCATTGTTATCCCCATTTTACAGATGAGGAAATTGAGGCAAACAGAGGTTGCAACTCGCCCAGGGTCACACAGCCAGCAAGCGTCTGAGGCTGAATTTGAACTCAGAATCGTGCAGCACAAAACCACTCCCTGGCCGTTGCCCAGCCCTCGGCTGCTGCCCTGGAGATAACAGGACTATGATCCCTGCTTCCCTGCAGCCTACCACCCTGCTTTTCCAACCCCCTTCCCCTTCCTGTACACACACACACACAGTATTGGTCTGGAATTACTGGAAGACAGGATGCCCCCTCTTGGGATGCAATTGTGCCAGCAGCTGGAATGTCCTCTGCCCTGAATCCCTCTCCATCCCAACCTTTCCAGCCGAGCTGAAAGAATCACCTGCCTTTGAGAAGTCACAGCCATCTCCAAGCAGTGGAGAAGGGACAGGGATTCAACCGACACTCACGTTAAAACCGAACCCGACGCCGATCCTAACTGGCCCGTCTGGAGAGAACACGCAGTGCCTGCAGAGACACAGATCCCATATCCCAGAAACCAGGCTGGGAGTTTTCCAGGATCAGGGAAGGGCCAAGGAGACCAGAGGACAGGCAGTTTTATGGGAACCGCTGGGCAGCCCGCCCCAGAAAACAGGGCAGCTGGCGAGCTGGCCAATCTGGAAATGGAAGGAAAGGCTTGGAGTCAACATGGCCAGACCACCCAAGGCTGGGCGTTTTTAAAAAGCGAGTTTTCACATGTAGTCGGGGAGCTGGGGAAGTCACATTTTTTACTCCCCAGGAGATACTGAAAAGCCATCATCTCAAACGAGGAAGAACAGATAATAATTACGGGTTATAGAAAGTCAAAAAGAGGACACAGCCCACACCCCAGACTGAAACTCCAACAGGATGAGGATGTAATGACTCCCTTCAAGTCAGTTTTAGTACAGAAGGACCTCAGAGATTAACTGTGTGACTTTGGTTAAGCCACTGATCCCTCTCTGGGCCTCAGTTTCCTCCAATGTAAAGCAAGACAATGGGACTAGATGACTTCTAAGGTCACTTGTGGGCTCTAAAATTCCATGGGTCTAATTTGCAATGTTCTTTTCCCCTAACCCTTGTCATCATACTTGATGAATATTTGTTTATTGCCTGATGATTAGAAAGGGTCCTTTTCTCCCTATAACCACACTGCCTCTGACATTAATAATTCTTCCTGCTTATCAGCCTTCAGTCTATTAACCTTCTCACTTGGAATGATCTCCATCTTCACTCGACCTCAGCCATCCATGGGGTTTCGCATCCGAGACCTTGCATCAACTGAAACTGCTCCACCTCCAAGAATCTGAGCTCTGAAATTCCTTGCTCTGGTCACAATGTCCAGTTCTTCCACTTCTCCCACCACCTCACTCTGCCCAAATCTGTTCTTTGTCCTCCTCGTGTGATCTCCGGGACGCTCAATCTTTCCGTGTTCTGTAACCCATAACCCCTGCTCTGGATTCGCTCCCCTCCCTACAGTTGGCCAACAACACACTGTCTGTCCTCCATCCCTGAATTACTGTTCCTGCCCTGTCTATTCTCACCCTGAAGCTACCAGATACAAAACTATGTTGCCTGGGTCTACTCCATACTCATAGTATCAAAAATCAACCAGGTCCTACCAATCAGGGAAGAGCTAAACAAATGATGGGTTATGGATGTAACTGAATATTACTGTGCTATAAGAAATGATGAAAAGCAAGGTTAGACTCATATGGATTGATGAAAAGTAAAGCAAGCAGAATCAGAGTAAATTAAATTAATTAAATTATAGTAAGCAGAATCTTAAAAAGAATGACTACAACAACGTGAATACAAATAACCACAAAATGGAAGGAGTAGAATCTCATAATCACCAAGCAAGAACTTAGGTGGGAGTTGAGAAGATGCATCTCTCTCCCGTCACTGCAGAGGTACAGGAGACTCTGGGTGGGAAATATTCCATAAACCTTCAGATTTAGTGGACGAGCTGTTTAGTTTTGCTGATTTATTTTTTGTTTCCCCTCTTTCTTTTTAAATCTTTGTTACAAGGGACGGCTGGCTGGGGAAGGAGAGGAGAGGGACAAATTCAGAAATGAATGCATTGCTACAAAAGGCATCAACATTTGAAACTAAAGTAGCTTTTCCAGCAGTGCACAGAGCTCCAGCCTCGGAGTCAGGAGGACCTGAGTTCAAATCCGGCCTCAGACACTTGACACTTAACTAGCTGTGTGACCCTGGGCAAGTTACTTAACCCCGACTGCCTCACCAAAAAGAAAAAAAAAAACCAAAACACATAAAGTAGTTTTTTCACAATCAACTGGGTCCTCGTTGTTGAATGGAAATCCATTATTCATTCGGTTTAATTCAGCAATTATTAAAGCACCTACTATGTGCAAGAGGAGGAAAGGTAGCCTGGTGTAGTGAATAAAGGGCTAACTTCAAAATGTGATATTGAGCAGCTGGGCAACCATGGGTCATTCAACCACTCCATGTTATAGAAACATCTTTAAAGACACTTTCTTGACATCAGTGGATGCCACATTGTGGCAATCTTTCAGTGACTTGTTGGGTACTAGAACTCAAAACATTTTGTGATACAAGTGGCCAAGATCCATCAACCGATACATACATTTTTGTTGATGTTCAGCCACTTCAGTCCTGTCTGACTTTTCCTGACCCCATTTGGGGTTTTCTTGGCAAAGATACTGGTGTAATTAGCCATTTCCTTTTCCTGACTCATTTTACAGATGAGGAAACCGAGGCAAGTTGGGTTAAGTGACTTGCCCAGAGTCACACAGCTAGTCAGGGGCTGAGACCACATTTGAACTTAGGTCTTCCTGACTCCAGGCCTTGCGTTCTATCCACTGCGCCACTGTGCACAGTAGTACCATACCTCCTTGGCTGCCCCTAGCTGGGATCATGCCTTCTGACTTACTGGAATGTCATTTTCTTGCAAATAGGTATTGTTTCTTTGTTTTTATATCTGTCAGCCATAGGAGGTGCTTTAAAGACACTTGTTGGTTGTTGGAATCATAATGGGACAAAGCAACTGGAAAGACCCTGCCCCTGTGGGACATTCTGGAGTACAACATAACCCCAGGAATCTGAATTTATGTACTCTCTGAAACAGGGGAGAATCACCCTTGAGCAATCACTGTGCATCCTGTTTTTACTTTTGTTTTTTTGCTAACATGTACATACCCTAAGTATTTTCCATTCCAACTGTCTGTACAGTAGGTGATGAACCTCTCCCTGGGAAAGAGTCCTTAGATGGATATTTGAGACTCTGATAATGCAGGGAATGTCTGCCAAATAATAGCACCTAAAAAAAAAAAAACCATAACATACCACTGATTGATTGATCTCCCATTTCTTCCTTTATAATCAGTCAATCAATACTCATTCTATGCTAGGCACTAGGGGAACAAACAAATAATTATCATAATCCAGTACCTGCCCTTGGGGAGCTTATATTCTAATGGGAAGACAACATGTTAATAACTAGGTACAGCTAAGATAAAGCGTAGATGATGGCGATCTGAAAGAGGGATGCACTAGCAGTTGAGAGCCTGGGAAAGGCCTCCTGCTGAAGGTGGGTCTGAGCTGAGTCTAGAAGGAAGTCTCCTACTGGCTCTAACACCAAGCTCTCCCCTAACCCCGCCTTGACGCTATCACCCCCTCAACCTATTATTCTAAATATTCTTTTTTTCCTTTTCACAGCTAAATTTCTAGGGGGGAAAAATCTACACTTGTTTCCTTCATTATCTCAAACCCCTACAATCTTGCTTCTGTCCCACTGCTCCCACAGACACAAGGACAACCTCGTTAGAAGCCAAAGACAGTGCCCTTTTCTCAATCCTCGCTCTCCCTGACTCATCTCTTATCATCTGAACTACGGATGGGGGCAGGGAAGTGCTTTTCCAAGGTCTGTTTAGCACGGTTTTCTGGTATTCTTGGTGTTGAGTCGACTCTTCATGAGTTGTTTGGGGTTTTCTTGGCAAAAGATCTCCTTCTGGATCCTCTCTCCTCTGACGTCTCCATGTCTCCGTCTGGACTGCCTGTCTCCCGGCTTCTTCTCGGTCTCTTTCCCTTACTCATCTTCATCTTCTGTCCCCTAAGTGTGGATGTCCCCAAAGGTTTTGTCTACTTCTCACTCTCTACCCTCAACAATCTCTTCTGTTCTCATAGCTGTGATGACCTCCACGCAGGTGACTCCAAAACGTTTATGCTCATTTCCTTGTGCCTGTGGGGAATCATCAAGATGTCCTCTAGCCCAAAGTACCCACAGTGGCGCTAACCTGCCCCCTCTCTGAAAATGGCACGCGAATATGCCCAATCACCCAAGCTCAAAACCTTGGAATTATCTTTGATTTCTCCTTTGGCTCCTTCCTCCCTCCATGTTCATTCAGTTGCCCAGGTCCCTTACGGCTCTAGAACTGTGTGATCCTCATCATGACTACATCCATCACCACTCACGGACCAAGAGATGGGAAGTGACTTAGTCAAAGTCACACAGTAGCCAAGCCTGGACACAAACTCCAGGTGCTCTGACTCCCAAGTCCAGTACTCTTTCCAATGCACCCTAGAAATCTAAAAGGGCACGACCACATCATGTAACCTCCAGGTCTACCAGGGAGCCTTCCAGAGCCAAAGCAGGCGTGTGTCCCTCCCAACCAAAGAAGGACAGTTCATTGGGCTGTTTCGCAACTTGAGAAGTCGAGCTTTGGAGCAGAGGGCACCTGAGGTGGGCTACCCTCCAGAGCAGCTCTACAACAGACACTCCCTTGGAAAGATGCTGCTGCTGAGCGATGCCGGCTTTAAAACAGTCCCTCAAGAAAGTAAGCAATGTTTTTGCACAGCAAGCGACATCTGGGTACAAGTTACTAAATTGTGCACACCTTTTGATGCAGCTATATCACTACTTGTCCTAACACCAAAGAGATCAAAACAAGAGGAAAAGGTCCCATTTGTGCCCAAACATTTACAGTAGCTCTTTTTGTGGTGGCAAAGAACTGGAAACTAAGGGAATGTCCATAGATTGGGGAATGGGTGAACAAAATCCGATGAGCTCTACAGATATGGATGTAATGAAATACTATTGTGTCATTTTTTAATATGAGGAAATAGATGATTTCAGAGGAAGCAGGGAAGACATCTGTGAACTGGAGAAAAGTGAAATGAGCAGAACTAGAAGGATAATGCACAAATGACAACAACATTATGGAGAAAAGTGACTTTGAAAGCCTTTAGAATTCTGATCAATTCAATAATTAACCATGATCCCAGAGGACTGAAGATGAAATATATGCCCCACCCCGTGGCAAAAGGACATACATTTGTGCACATGGCCAATGTGAGAATTCGTCTTGCTGGACAGCATATATTTGTTATGAGGCAGAGATAATGATTGCAATAATTAATCAATTATTAAATTGATTAAATTAATTATTAAATGTTAGATTAATTACAAAATTAAGTTCTTGAACTATACCATCCATAGAATTTTTTAAAGGAGACAGTCACGGGACCCAATGAGCCTTGGAAAGAAATGACCCAGATCTTACTGAGCACCTGTAACATGCAGAAAAAGCACTATTAGGACCCTCTGTGGTGAAGCATCGGGATCAGTTTCCTCTCTTTCCAAGGCCTACAGCTGAGAAAGGATCACCCCCTAACTGGGCTCCCCAAACAATGCTGTCCATATACGGAAACACTGACTACGACCCACCCAGCTGCTTCACTGCTTAAGGATTAAGGGAGAAGAAAGAACCAGGGGCCAAGTTCAAGAAAGGCTGACCCTCTTTCTAGTCAGGCAAGAGGGAAGTGAGCCATCAATCACTCGACACAAAAGACCACAAAGAATCCCATGGCATAAGCCAACATCCATAGGACAACAGTCAGGTACATGCATTCTCCCTTTGTAGTTCCTTCTCCTAATTAGGAGCCTGCAAGCAACAGTTCTATTCCTATTTTTCCTCAGGGGGTGGAGAAAGGAGAAGAAAAAAACTCTCTGGTCTGGCCTATTTATAGTTCTCTGATCCTAGGAGCTGAAAGAGCCCCCTGAGTATTTAGCTGGCTGGTGTAGCAGTTTAGAGCAAAGAAATCTATGCGCAGCCTCTTGAGTAATCTAGAATTTCACTTACACACAGACCACAAAGAGAAGTGAACTTTAGTATGACCACATCCCAGCAAACTCAGCATCTCCAAGGGCCATCTAGGAAAGGTGCACACTTACATTACACACTCTTACACATAGGCCAACACAGCTCCCATTCCCAGAGATCCAGGTTCTCCCTCCACATGCAGGTTTTTTAAGGACCCCCATGCTCTAGTTAACCCTTCATAAATAAAGGGGAGGTTCCACCATAGCAAAGCATGCCAGGGGCGTAACTCAAATGGTCCATGGTTCCCTGCACTCTGACATCCCTACACAGAGACACATACCCAGAAGGCTGATATAGGCAGGAGAAAGGTGCATCCTGAGACAGAAACAGACATCAGTGACTTGCTCCACACATATACACCAAGGGGGTTGGGATCAGGAACAGCTGAGATATCAGTAGAATATAAGCTCCTTGAGGGCAGGGTCTGTCCCTCTGATTCCCTAATACATAGTACAGCACCTTATGTCTGCTGAATTGAAAGACCAGTGTGGTCAAGGCACAGAATCATGGCTTGTCAGAGGTGAAGGGAAATGGGAAGTGGGGAGGGAGGGAACCTGTGATTTTACTGGTGTATTACCTTGCTTTCTACCAGATAGGTCACCTTTTTCATTGCAACTTATGAATGTCACCTGGGGCGTTGAGAAAGTGAGACTTGCCTAAGGTCACACAGAGAGGATGGCTTTTGTCAAAGGTAGGGCTCAACCCAGGTGGTCCTAACTCAGAGCCCACCTCTCTATCCACTTTACCATGATGCCATTTAATAATAATTATTAATATTCTATCACATATCATTATAATGTTAATAGAAACTGGGAACCATATCTACGCACTGCCAAAATTTAGCACCTACTGAGAAAGTGCTCTCTCCCACGTTTGCACAGGCCCTCCCCAATGCCTAGGATCCACACCTCTTTACCTCCTTCTATACCTTTTCAGTCTCATCTCCTCTGTGGAGAAACTTCCCTAATCCTCCCACTTTACACTTCCTAACTCACTTTCTGGTCTTCGCTATATGAGAAGGCTAGAAACACACCTCACACTTGCTAGCCTTCATTAACTCACTGAGGACCGCCCCCTCATCTTACAAAGCATCCTTGCAGACCCGACAAATGGCCTTACTTGTTGCCAGAGCATTGTCACAGACCAAAGCTGTCATCCACAATGACCCACACATAACACTGACCCATAAGAATTTAAAGACGTTTTTAATAGATGGCACCACACCAAATAATCATTGCTTTCCAGCTCCGTGAAATGAAAAGCTTTCAAAAGCTAAAAATCAAGAGAAAGAACTCAGAACCAAGATGGGCTGTATGTCATCCCTGCATATTATCTCCTACAGGACTCGTCCCAAAAGTGCTTTCACTGAACCCACGGAACATGAGCTTACATCCCAATGCTTTAAATCAACTACCCAAAAAAAGGCATCATCTTATCCACCAATCTCAAGAGTATTAGACATAATAGGAGCAAGGAAATGACTTGCCCCAAGACCATTTCTACCTGAGCTTCATCAAAAAAGATGAGAAGATGGGGGCAGCTGAGGAGTCTCAGTGGATAAAGGACAGGCCCTGGAGTCAGGAGGACCTGAGTTCAAATCCAGCTTCAGACACATAACACTCACTTAGCTGTGTGACTCTGGGCAAATCACTTAACCCCAACTGCCTCATCAAAAAAAAAAAAAGAGAGAGAGAAGAAATGAGATAACAGTAATGATGATGATGATAGTTGACACTGGTGTAACATTTCAGCTACTTTCCATAGATTATTTCATTGGCGCTTGTGAGGAAGATATCACAGGTATCATCATTCCCATTATACAGATGAGGAAACAGGAAACACTGACAAGCCCAGAAGCAGACAGCTAATAAGTATCAGAGGCAGAATTTCTGACTCCAAGTCTGGTACACTACCTGCCATACCACACTGCCTCAAATAACTCAATCCCTCTACCACCAGGGCTGATCTCCTGGTGCCAAGGCCCTCCTAGGATCAGGCCAAGCCCCACTAAGGCATGAGTTTGGCTATTTTGATGTCTCCTTGTTGGAGGTTGGAGAGCTTTTACTTTCTTCCTGAGAAAGGAAGTCATTTCTCAACAGGTTGCCCCACACACAGGCCTGAAAAGCAGAAGCCTGCCAACCCAGGGAGCAAGGGGGCATAAGGCTGCCAACGGGTTCTCTGCAATCTGCCAGTCCTAAGAAACATCATGGGGCTGGAGAAAAAGCAGGGTCAGACTCTCTCCCTTCTCTGTCTCCTGGGGTTTGTGCAGAGACAGGAGAAAGATTTACTACCCTAATACCAAAGTCTGGTCTCTTTTAGAGTTAGACTTGAGCCTCCCCTAAACTGCTAGAGAACCCAGGGCCTAGCATGGTTGGATTAAGCCCCACCCACATTTGGGGTTACTTACATTGCAAAGAATGAGGATCATCTTCCTTCTGTGTTTGCCTTCTGTGTTTAGGTGGAAGAAAACTGCTCTGGACAAGTGGGGGAGTAGGGAAAGCCATCAGAACACTCTCAGATGCAGACTATTTTTAGAGATATGTATTTTTATTTTGAAGCACCATCCATTCCAAGGTATTTAAGGTCCATACACACAAAAGTTAATTTTAAAAATTTTTTTAAAAAAACACCTCTCACCACAGGCTTACATTGCATGAAGACAGGCCAGTGTTCACTCCCTCTGAAATTATGTTGTGTGTAATTTTTATTTATTTAACTGTGTACATGTTATAGACTGTCCCCACTCCAATAGAATGTAAGCTCCTAGGGGGCAGCTAGGTGGCACAGTAGATAGAGCACCGGCCCTGAAGTCAGGAGGACCTGAGTTCAAATCCGACCTCAGACCAAACACTTGACACTTACTAGCTGTGTGACCCTGGGCAAGTCACTTAACTCCAATTGCCCTAAAAAAAAAATTGGGGCAGCTAGGTGGCTCAGTGGATAGAACACCAGCCCTGAAGTCAGGAGGACCTCAATTCAAATGTAGCCTCAGACCAAACACTTGACGCTTACTAGCTGTGTGACCCTGGGCAAGTCACTTAACCCCAACTGCCTAAAAAAAAAGAAAGAAGAATGTAAGCTCCTTCAGGGCAAGAATTGTTTCTTTCTTTCTTTCTTTCTTTTTTTTACTCTCCAGTACCTAGCAAAATGCCTGACACACAGCTGGTGTTAATGTTTGCTTGAACAAATAAAAACTTGTTTATTAAGCACTTAGGGACATAGGATCCCAAACTCAGGGCTGAAAGGGACTTTGTAAGTGCAATGATGTATGGATTTCTCAACAAGTTAAGTGGGACATCACTTCCTTCACTATTTTCAGTCCCATCTATGCAGGCACTGGGAATCCAGTGTTAAATCACTGTGGTCCCTCCTACCCCCACCCAAGTTAAGGGCTCAAGAAGCTGCTCCCCCCCCACCCCCCACCCAGGTCTAGGTCCTCTAATTAATTATGGAACTCTATCTGTAATATCTTCATTCATTCCAACTTTGGAACCCTCTCTCTGGGGCTCAATGCCTTGACTGGTAAGTGAGTATTAACGGAAGAAGCCCACTCATTCCATCTAGCCAGCCCTTCCCGGATCAGATGCTGTCTACCCAGGCAGTCTGACCCTCTGCCCAGTCTGCTTTCCTTCTGTTTTAGATCTGGGTATGGTCATCTAATCAACATGACCATTGCTTCTGGAAGGGGTCTCCACTGACTGCCCTATAGCTCCACTCATCATCCCTGAGGCTGCCCAGACCAAAACCCCCTTCCTTGGCCACCGCTATCCTTCCTAGAATGTAAGCTCCTTCAGGGCAGGGACTATCTCACTTTTGTGTTTGTGGTCCCATCTCTTAGCACAATGCCCTTCATATAGCAAGTGACGGCATAGACAGAGATTGATGGATTTAGTCAGGAAGACCTGAACTCAGATACTGCCTCATACACTCACTGTGAGATCCTGGGCAAGTCACTTAACCCTGTGTGCCTCAGTTTCCTCATCTGTGATATGAGCTAGAGAAGGAAACAGCAAACCACTCCAGTATCTGCGAAGAAAACTCCAAATGGGGTCATGGAGAGTCGGACACAACCGAAAATGAATGAAAAACAACAACTTCCTAACTCTGGGCCCTATATTCTGAGCCACCTCATTGCCCCGAGGCAAATGGTTGAACTGAATGTTCTCTAAGCTTAGCCCCATCCATCTCTAGACTCTATGGTCCTAGCACATATAACTGCATACAGAAGGCCCATCATAAATGTTTGTCCTAGAGCACACAGTAGGCCCATAATAAATGATTGTTCTATGTCACCTCACCAGCCTATTCTCATACCCACAATAGCATCCCCTAAGAATGGGGATCTCACAGGAAATCAGCGGAGTTAGACTGATTCTCAAGAAGGTACACAGGCAGTGATGGTGGACAGACGTGAAGGGACGTGGCTCGCCCCAGGTCAAAGCAGGGTCCCAACAGGGCAGAGACTAATGGGTCCGATATCAATCCCAGCAACTAACCCTAGCCCAAGATCACAAGGGCTCCTCCTCTGTCTGGAAAGCTTGGGGGAGGCAGTGTGCGCGGGGAGGAGCAGCCCTGGTTCGGACTTCCTACTCTGCCAAAGACTAACCAGGTGACCTTGGGCAAGTCATTTATCCTCTCCGGGGCTGCAGCTTCGTCTGTTAAAATGAGAGAGTTAGACCCTTAGCTCTCTTCCAACCCTAGCATTCTGCAATTCTCTTTAAAAGTTTTCAGACTGTTTCACGTATATCACCACCTTTGACCCTCATCACTGATGTGAGGTAAGGCACTATAATTATCCCCAATTTATAGATGAGGAAACTGAGACTAAGAGAGGTTGCAAATTGTCCAGGGTCATATCTAAGGAAGAATTTGAACTCAGGTCTTCATGACTCCACTTTGCCATCTCACTACCTCCCCACTCAAATACAGCCTCAGACACTTTCTAGCTGTGCCATGCTGGGTTAAGTCACAACCTCTGTGTGCCTCATTTCTTCATCTATAAAATGGAGATGATAACTGTGAGTTTAAAATAACATAGTATCTGTAAATTACTTCACAAACTTTAAAGCACTATAGAAATGTGAGTGCCTGGCATACAGTTGGTGCTTAATAAATGCCTGTTCATTTCTTGCTCCTCCTATTATCATTATTATTATTATTAGCAATAGTAGTAATATAACACCAAGAGTTAAACACATCTGAAAATGACTAAACAAAGAAATGTGAGTACCTGGCATACAGCAGGTGCTTAATAAATGCTTATTCCTTTCCTCCTTTTGTTATTGTTGTTATTAGCAACTGTAGTAATACCTAGCTTGCTTCCTTTGGCACCAGGAAGGTGTCACACCAAGAGAGGAGATGTTCTGGGTATCTGGGTGCCCACACTGCACATATCAGGGTGGCTCCATCTGAGAGGAATTGTATCTGTGATTCTAGCTGTCACGTAGGAGTGCATACACATGCAGACGTCAAACAATCTGTCCTCCTTGTCATTCAAACCACATCCTCTTTTCAAACTTAAAAAGTACCACAGTCTCTTTATTTTTTAATTGTGTTATTCTCTTGACTCAATTTATAACGTTACCATTGACTTTTGTTTCTATATTGAGTTCATTTTGGAACGTATGCCTCTCCTCTCCTACTCAGCAAGCCTCCCTCGGTAACAAAGATATCTTTTAAAATGGCGAGGGGAGGAAAGAGGTCAGCCAAACCAATGCATCAGCTATAATATGCCAATACCCATAGTCCTCCAGGTCTACAATGAAGGGAGGGAGGTAGCCCAACCACTTATAACAAGCGCAGTCGGTCTGTCAATCAATAAGCATTTATTAAGCACCTATTATATGCCAGCATTGTGCTACAGGCAGGTAAAAGACATTCACCAACAAGTCAGCCCCTATTCAGCTCTCTCAGAAGGCTGAGGGGGAGAAAGTGTCTTCAGCCCATACAGGCCAATGGGAATCCCATCCATCTTTCACACATCCAGGTAGGGAGCCGCTCCACCACAACTGGGCATTTAAAAGATAATTTTGATGCTGAACCAGAGAAAACTGTCCTCTGTCACCAGAAGTCCCTTTCCTCTGTATTTACACTTGATAAAAACACTTAAAGTCTTAAGTGTTAAGTAAAGTCTTAACACTAAAGTCTTAACCGTACACAAGCCAGGGAAGAAAGAGGACCAGATGACCTATGATTAAAGATTAGAATTCCAAGGAACTTGAGAAGTTGTCCGGTCCAATCCCATTTGGGTTCTGTTTGCTTGTTTGTTTCAGCTGAGGAAATGAAATCCCAGAAACGGAAGTGAGCTGTCCAAAGTCATGCACCACTGTGAGCAGGTGGGGAGGGGCAGAATTCAAACACAGGTCCTCTTGCTCCAGACTCTGCAGCACTTTCTCAGCTGCATCTTAGAACACAAACCCACATCCTACTTCAGCTACTCCAACCAAAAACCATTTTCTGGATCGGAGATTCAGTCACCAGATTTTCCAGTCTGACATTTAGAGAAGTGATTCTGGTGCGGATGGCATTTACAAGCCACACGCCGGCTGCATCTCCAAATGGGCACCAAGCCGCCAATCCCCTCTTCTTTATTCGTGGGAGAATCGCAAGAGAACCGCACGAGTCCTTGGGGACTGAGTAAGAACTAAGGAAAGCTCCGATTTTTGAAAGCAAATAAGCACTACGCCGAGGGAAAGAACTAACTGTCTGTTTAGGGGCGTCACTGCATATTGGATTTAAAGTCAAGAAGATCTGGGTTCAGATTCTGCTCCCGATGCTGAGCAAGTCAATTTACTCCATGTTCCTCAGTTTCCTCAACTGTAAAACGGGAATGATATTGCACAGAGAGTCGGACACGACTGCAAAATGATTTAACAATAACAAAAACCTCCCAGTGTTTTTGTGAGAATAAAATGAGATGGTTATGTATAAAGTGCTTTGCACATAGTGGGTACTTAATAAATATTTGTTCCCCTCCCTTTTATGTCCTCCCCCCTGAGATCACCTTCTATCTACTCAACATAGTTATTCACATGTTGTCTTCAAGGTTAGAATGTAAGCCCCCTGAGGGCAGGCACCATTTTTGCCTTTCTTTGTATTCGCCAGTGCTTATCATAGTGCCTGATACATAGTAGGCCCACAAGGAATGCTTTCTTACTGATTTGACTCTGAAGATCACCTTTCCTCTACTTCTTCCTGGCTGGGTCCTTGTAACGTTACAAACTCTACTTCTCAAAACCGTAAGGTTGCTGTGCTTTGTAACGGCTGAGCTCTTAGAATCCACCTCCCCGGGAGTTATGGGGACCTCCAACAGAATTGTGAAGACTTTAAAGTGGTATAGGAATTTCAGGCAGCTGGTGGTACAGTGGACAGGGTAATGGGCTTGGAGTCAGCAAGATCTCTGTTCAAATCTTGCCTCAAACACTTCCTAGCTGTGAACCTGGGAAAGTCATTTAACCCTGTCTGCCTCAGTTTCCTCAACTGTAAAATGGAGATAATAACAGCACCTACACCCCAGGGTGGTTGCTGAGGCTCAAATGAGATGCCATTTGTAATGTACTTAGTACGATCCTGGCATGCAGTAGTCACTTAGTAAATGTTTATTTCCTTCCTTCCAATTCTTCTCCAGTGCTAAGCACAATACCTGGCATATAGTAGGTACTTAATAAGTGCTTGACTGACTGTCACTCGGGAAGGACTTGGTGCATTCCCATCTTCAAAAATGCCCCTTCTAGCTAGATGAAGCGACCGAGTTAGTGCCATATCTTTCACACACAGAGCGGCCCCCCATGAGGATGCCGCCTGTACAAACAAGTATAACGTAGAGACGAGTGTCTCAGTCCAAGTTCTATAGTAATAAGTCACCTAGAATCCAAGGGTTCAAACAAGCAGCCATTTTATGAAAAAAAATTCTAGCATTCTCAGGTAAAAGCAATTCTCTAGAGGTCCAAAAGCAGCTCGGGAAGATGAAAAACAGATCAGAGACACCAGTAAGGAGGTGAAAAAAAGCAGTGAGAGAGATTTCCTGGGTCTCAGCAGCTCCCACCCAAGCCCTTACAAGGGCTTTAAACTCTTCTTCCCCAAAGGGCCCACAGCTGAGGCCCAGAAGGGCCACCTGGCAGCAAAGCGAACCCAAGCAGTCCCAGATCCACCCCACAGCTTCCTGGCTTGCAGCAGTTCCGATCGGTGCTGTGAGAATGTGGGATGCTTAACTTAAGCCTCCAAAGTCCCATCAGGATCCTGGCCCAGAACAACATGTCAGGATGAGCAAAGGATTCGAATTCACAACCAGAACCAGACAAGGCGAGTCACACCAAGAGGTGAGCCTCAGAAGCAGCAGCAGGACTGGGGAGGGCCCAGGGAGTCTTCCCCAGCCCTTCCAGACAGTTCCAAGGCCGTAGCTGCTGCTGACCTATGCTGGATTCCTCTCCTCCGGCCTTCCTCCCCAGGAATTCAAAACAGGCCTCTGCTTTGCTGTTTATTTATGGTTTCAATTAAAACTCAAAGTCAGGTCTTTTGAATTCTTCCAGGTACAAGTGGCCACAAACTGGATTAACTAACTACTTCCTGGGGGGTGTGAGTCTCCTGCCAGCTTCCCAAATTAGGGAGAAAGAGAAGGGAAAGAGAGAGAGAGAGAGAATGAGACAGAGACAGAGAGGAGAGAGAGAAAGAGAAAGAGAGAGGGGGAAAAAAGACAGAGACAGAGATCAAGAGGGAGATAGAAGAGAAAGACAGAGAGAGACAGAGGAGGGAGAGAGACAAAGAGAAAGAGACAGAGAGAAGAGAGGGAAAAAAAGAATCAGAAAGAGGAAGAGAGAGAAGGAAAGAGACAGAGAGGAGAGGGAGAGAGAAGGAGAGAAGAGAGAGGAAGGAGACAGAACAAGGGAGGAGCGAGACAGAGGAGAGAGAAAGGAGAGAGAGAGGAGAGAGAAAGGAGAGAGGAAGGAGGGGGAGAGACAGAGACAGAGAGAGAAGAGGGAGAAAAAGGGAAATAAAGACAGAGAGAGAAGAAAGGAGAGACAGAAGGAGATGTATTCTGTTACTCCCTACCACCCTCCTGCTCCCTTTTTTACACATCCATGAACATCTAATGTGCATGGACCTGACCAGATGACCCCTTCTGGAGTGGAAAGAACACCAAACTCAGAAAATCTGGGTTCGAATTCCTGCTATGGTACTTCCTGGTTGTATGATCATGGGAAAGTCACTGCTGAGCCTGTTTCCTCACCTATAAATATTTGTATCATATTTCTAATACATTCATGTTATTCATATAAATATTCATATTCATAATAACCTGGTGAGGTAAGTCACATGAATTTTGTAGAAGAGGAATATGAATATTTTCCTCCCCCATAATATTCATATTACTTACTTCAATGGGTTATTAGGAAGGTCCTTTGTAAACTGTAAAATGACATAGAAATGTGACTATTATTAGGCCATCAAAGACAGATTATTGATTATTTTATAATGACTTCTAACAAATTTGGTTATTTGGGTTCAGAGATCATAGGATCATTGCCCTAGATCTAGAAAGGAATTCTTGTTCTTGAGCTGCTTTTCAGTTGTGTCCGACTCCTCACGACCCCATTTGGGGTTTTCTTGGCAGAAATACTGGAGTGGTTCATCATTTCCTTTTCTGGCTCATTTTACAGATGAGGAAACTGAGGCAATCAGGGTTAAGTGACTTGCCCAGGGTCACACATCTAGGAAGTGTCTGAGGCCAGATCTGAACTCAGGTCTTCCTGACTCCAGTCCTGGCACCGCTGAGACCATCTCATCCAATCCCTTCCATTTATAGATGGGAAATGGAGGCCCAAGGAGGTTAAGTGACTTTGCCCAAGAACGCATAGAAAATTAGCACAGGAGCCAGGATTTGCTCCTCTTCCCACTGCACTATAGAATGGCACCAGCCATTGATTAAAAATAGAAAATGAGTTTAGAGAAAAACAAGGTATGTATACTCTGGCGACAGAAAAAAAGATAAAACCATAAAACCAGGCACAAGAACTAAAAGCACAGCAGCTGGGGACCAGTTAGTATAAAAGGGGATACGCATCTCCTCAACTGTCCAGTAATGACAACCCAAATCTATCCCCAGGTCTTGAACCTGAGGATCTGAGTTCATACAGACCAAGTTCGATAGAAGAGGCTTGTTCTGAAGATATGTTCCTTGACCAGGGTTTTCCCTGTGAACATTAGAAATGGCTCATGCCTAGGGTTCCAGTCATGGGCAATGCACTCCAGCCACAAGGCACGAAAATACACCCTTTCCCTTACGTACCACAGACAGCACAGCAGTCATAGAGAGAACCCTAGATTTGGGATTAGGAGAGCCAGGTTCCAATACCAGCTGGGACACAAAGCTTCGGTAAAGGAAGTCTGCTCTCCCTGATGAAATCACAGGTTGGAACACTGCCCCCCCCAAAAAAAAAGACATGGATAATGTACTAACAACTTCTCCAGGCTGTTATGGGGATGACACTTTGTAAATCTTACAAGACTATAGCAATGGGACACGTCGATGTTTCCATCTTTAGAGAGGGATTTCCCAAGTAGAAGATAAAGGAAAGGCAGGCTAATTCATCTATTTCCAAGAAAGAAAGACAACACACAAGTTAAACCAGGCAGCAGCCTGAGCGACAGACACACACAAAGACTCTTCTATGTCCACGGAAACTGGGTGGTTAGGAAAAGGCATTGTTAAGGAGAGAGAAACAGGCAGGAGACTTAAATATTCCAGAGTCTTTGTGAAGAAAGCAGAGTTTCCATAGGGGAAATTCTCTATACTGATGAACTCACAGGTCCCAACACCCTTTATCACCCCCCAAAATAATCTTAGCAAGTTCTCATGCATGTCCCTGAAGTCCCCAGCACGGTTCTGTTTCAATAGATGATAAGACCAGTGGCCTAGAGCTAGAAGAAAGCTTGGTGATCATCTAGGCCAATCACCCATTTTACAGATGAGGACACTGAGGCCCAGGAAGTGTAGGTGACTTTACAGTTTCACAGGACCATAGATTTAAAGCTGGAAGGGACCTTGGAGGCCATGGAATCCATTGCTTTAGAGTAGTGGTTCAAAAACTGGTCTCAGAATTCCTTTACACTCTTAAAAACTGAAGTCTCCCCCCTACCCCAAGAGGTTTTGTTTATATGGATTCACCATATTGGAAATTAAAACGGATTTTAAAAATACTAATTCAATTAACATAACATTTTTATGAAAAATAACTAGTTTCCCAAAAAATGAGGGAGAAGAATGACATTTGGTTTTGGGGGGCATATTTCTGTAAATCTCTAACATCTGGCTATAGAAAGCTGGGAGATTCTCCTGTTTTTCTGTATTCGATCTGTGCAGCAATGTTGTTTTGGCTGCAGTAATGAAGAAACTCCAAGGTCACACAAATATGTAGCTGGAGGAGGGAGAAGTATTGTAATAGGCAAATATCATCTCAGTATTCTTATGAAAATTGTTTTGACCTCAAGGGCCCCCCAAAAGGATTTTGGGAACCCCCAGGGGTCTGTAGACCACACTTTGAGAACTGAGTGAGGATTTTACAGATAAAGAAACTGAACCCCAAAGGTCACAGGATCAGTAACCCAGAGCCAGAAAGGATCTCAGAGATCTAGTCCAATCCCTTCATTCTACAGATGGGGAAACTGAGGTGTGGTCAAGCCAATTTACCTGCCCAAGAACATACAAGCAGTGACAGAATGGTGATTCCAACTCAGATTTCTAATCAAGTTCAACGTTCTTTCCACTGACCCAAGAATACCCCTACACCTTGATCCCTTTGCCCCCTCTCTTCAGGAATACTTCTGAATGACCACAGTTGGTCCAAAACAACCCCAGCCCATTAGAAAAGGGCCTGTCTAGAGCCGGGGCCTTTCAATGGTCAGCACAGCATGGAGCAAGAAATCCTAAGAAGATACTTTATTTATAATTATATAATTTATAACTTCCAAATCTCGACCCAGGGCCAGTTATCTGCTGAAATGTCCCTTTAACACAAAAAAAAAGAAGAGGAAAAAAAAGATAAGTAAAAGAAAGCCCCATTGTCACCCCCTCTGTGTGTGTTTTGTAAGGGAAAAACTCATGTAGACAAGAGAGACACACACAAGGGCCTGATTATCATTCCTGACCATTGGCAGATGAAGCTTCCCGCTGAGCTCATCTCAAGACAAATGTCAGAGAGGACTGAAGAGGGCTGGCTTCAGAAAGTCTGCCCAGCCTGAAAGGGACATGTGGGGGCCAGAAGAGCCACGCCTCCTCCAGCAGAGACAGGTATTCCACTGCCAGGCGTCCAATGACTAGAGGAGACACGGCGGCCCTGAGAAAGGAAAGCCTTCCCAGGATCAGACCCAAACCCCCTTGGACTTTATAGCTGGGGTGACCTCAGGAGGAACAGCAGCCGGCCCAGCCCCACCCACACAGGATCCTGCTACAGTTTCATGCTCTTTCTAATGTTTGAGTAACTACATATTCACTTCACCTGTCTGCCTCAGTTTCCTCAACTGTAAAATGGGGATTAAAACTGTACCTGCACCTCACAGAGTTATTGTAAGGATCAAATGAAATAAATTAGGGCAGTCCAGACACATAGCAGGTCCTATATAAATGGTTGCTTTCTTCCTTCCTTCCTCAAATTCTCCATCAATATGAGTAAATGCTGTGACATTGCTGAAATCACACTCCATTAGAATGAACAAAATCAATGATCAATAAAAATTGGGGGTTTTTTATGGAAAAAGCATTTATTAAGCACCTACTATGTACAAAACATCACACAACTGGTGATGCATCTTCTTTCCTGCATTTCCACTGATAAACCCATTTCTGTTTCTGGCTTTGCTGAGGGTTTCGGTGGGGAGAACTTGCTTCCACAGGTCGTGAAGAGCTTTGGCTGTTGGGGCAGCAGGGCCTAGCCCAGGGTGCTGCCAAGGTGCATTGCCCACCATAGCAGTGGCCTCTCTGGATGATGGTGGTAAGGGCTGGGCTGGTGGAGGTGCCACCTGTCCCTACTGGGTCTCTTCAGGTGACCTGCCCATGGTAGCTAGTCCGTACCTGGCTGGTTTGAACCCTGGTATCTTGACCCAAGCCCAGCACTCTTTTCACTTTGCTAAGCTGCCCCCTCATTTATTAAGCACCTATAGTATACAAAACACTAAAGTGTTTGCTGTGGAAGAAAAAAAAAAGAGGGGAGTAAAATTCCATCTCTTCCCCCACTGAGTTTCCAATTTAGGTCAGAAAGAGATCAGGACTGAGGGTGCTGGGCACCACCAAGGCCCCCTCCACTGGTTGAGCCAAGCTTTCAATTGTTAAACATCACTGCAATTATCTACAAACTTCCATTATCTATGAGAAAGAGCCCTGAACCCAAAGGGCCACACACAAGCCTACGTCACAAAGTGCACCGGAACTTGGCTCAGAGGAAAGCTGCTCAGGACGTTTTTATTCTTAGTTTAGGCACAATCCTGACAAGCTCGATTATCTTGTTTCCTGGTGCATGGCGAATTCAGAAACAGCTTACTCAAGGGAAGAAGGGAAAGAGGATAAAGGGATATGGGCCGACCAGAAGCAAATTTACCAATGGCACCGAGAAATAAGAGGGAAGAAATGAGGGGGGAGGTAGGAACTATTCAAAGCAAATACAGGAACTCTATATGTATAAATGCATTATCTAGACATATGTTGTATACATATATACATGTACAAAATATACATTATGTAATATATACTCATATCATGCACACACATGTATATTATACACACACATGTATGTATTATGTATACATGCATGTATATATAATATACACATTGTAGAATGCATAGATATATGTACATTTGTAGCGTGTGCATGGCATATATGTGTATTATGCATGCATACATAACGTACATGTAATATAGCATTATGCATATATTACACATGGTGTATGTTGTGTGTGTAGTATTATACATACGTATATAATGTGAATTCCTACATATATGCATGTTGTATGCATAATACACATGTAGAATGTGTACGTAGACTATACATACATATGTTATGTGTGTTGTACATCTAGATACACATAGGAATGTAAGCACAGCAATCTAAGGCTACTGAATGCAGGGACAGAAGCCCCAGCAATGCACAGCTTTGAGCCATGACACACAAAACCCCAGGGATGTACAGCTTTTGGTCACAGAGCACAACAGCTTCCAAAAATTGAAGTCAATAATTACCCAAAAGGGTAATGGACAAGAACATGGTAGAAGTAAGCTGGCTGTAACACACTGCAAGTGTCCAGGAGAATCAGTATAAAGGGTGTCCTATGTGAACAGAAAAAAAATGGGCCAGTCAGGCAGTGAGAGCAATGGATGACGAATGGGCCCCCCGTGGTCCAGCAGCCCCCAGGCCATGTCAAGAGACCTGGAGAGAAGCCCAGAGCAAACTGTGGTGGGACTTATGGGGCTCACATGGGACAGGCAGGCCTGTCAGGCCACAATCTGCATCAGCAAAATGGTCACACATCATTCCAGGAGAGTGTTGCATTAATTCTCCTTGCTGGTTCTTTCCCAAATAACCTTGAATTTACTCATCTGTAAACATGCCATGCCTCCTCACACACACAATCTGCCTCTAAAAAAATGTAAGTTCATTGAGGGCAGGGGGCCATTTCACATCATTGTCTTTGTACTCTGGGCACCTAATGTAGTCTGGTGTGCAGGAAACACTTACAAAATGTTTGCGGAATTGAATGTACGATTAAAAATTTACCTGACAAGGTAAGCTCACCTGGTCATCCGGCTAGGCCATGTCCTGCCTGGTGGATAGGTCCAAATTAGAGATAAGAAAGTGGTTCATTGGGGAGAAATGATTCAGACCATTAGAACCCGAGTTATCCCTTCTCCCAGCAGCAATGATGGAAATACACTGATGACATTCACTTTCTCCATTGCCTTTTTAATATATATAAAGTCACAGAATGTAGAGTTGGAAGAGATCTCAGTGATCACCTACTCTCCATACCCAAAAAAGCATTCCACTCGAAGAATCTGTGTGAGAGTGAGCTCACCACAGCTAAGGCGGCCCAGCCCACTTTGGGATGACTCTCATTGTTGGGGCGTTTTCCCCCTTACATCATGCTTAAATTTGCCTCCCTGAAAATCTACCCATTCTTCTCTCTCTCTCTCTCTCTCTCTCTCTCTCTCTCTCTCTCTCTCTCTCTCTCTCTCTCTCTCTCTCCCTCTCTCTCTCTCCCCTCCCTCCTTCCTCCCCCTCCCTCTCTCTTCTTTCTCTCTCTCTGTCTCTGTCTCTCTCTGTGTGTCTCTCTCTCCTCTCTGTCTCTCTCTCTGTCTCTCTCTTCTCTCCTCTGTCTCTGTCTCTCTCTGTCTCTCTCCTCTGTCCCTCTGTCTCTCTCTCTCTCCTCTCTCTCTGTCTCTGTCTCTCTCTCCTCTGTCTCACTATCTGTCCCCCAGAGAAGCTGCAGGCATCTTGCCTCTGAGATTCCCTCCCATTCACACTTGTATGCATATAGCTATTTGCCTGTTATTTCCCCCCAACAGACTGTGAGGTCCTTCATGGCAGGGACATTTTTTCTGCCTTTCCTTGTACCCCTGGGACTTAGCGCCATGTCTGACTGCACAGTCAGCATTTAATGAATGCATGCTGACTGACTTTGGTAAGAGGCAATGTGGTATAGTATCCACCTCATTCGAATGCAAACTCCAGGGGGGCAGGCGCTTGCTTTTCTTGTCTCCCCAAAGCTTAGAATAGTGCCTGACATACACGAAATGCTTACTAAATGTAGCTAGTCACTTCCCTTTTTGCGGGTTATTGTTCATTCACCTGGCTCTCCATTTCAGAGACCAATCTGAGCGCACACATCCCCCCCAATATCTTACCTTCCTCCCAAATTCCAGGAAGTAGAGGATTAGGGGATAAAGGAGCTAGGGCAAATGACTGATCTAAGGATAAGTCCTTAATATCCAGAGGTGGCTTATTACTAATAGATGAATCAAATAAAAACAAAGATACAGACACAGATGCTAACCACGTTTGAGGAAGTAAAGACCTCATGCACCAGCCCCTGAATGGGGCTAAACCTGGGATGTATTTGTTTGCTCCCCCACTGCCCCCTTCCCATTTTCTACTGACAGGCTCCGGTTCTGTTTCAGGGTATCATACGGGGTCAGGAAGCCTAGGACCCAGGCAAGTACCTGACTCTGCGTGGCCTGTCTGTGGGGTACTTACATCCTTAACGTCTCTAACCTGACCAAAGCCCATCCTGGTGGCATGACCAGCTTTTGCTCTAGACGCATGGTTTGTTTCCTGACAAACTCCTGAGTTGCAGAAGTAAACAAACTTAGCAAAGCTACACCAGCAGCTAGGGCCATGTGTCACTGACACCGAGTTAGGCAATTTCCTAATGTGACAGACAAGCAAGCATGAGGTGGGGGCAAAGAAGGCAGAGTGCCCTGCTCCAGAGGCAAAGAGAAAGATGGGAAATTGAATGAGGCATGTATACTCCTAGAAAACAAATTTATAATAACAATATATCATATTATATATTCTACTATAAAATGTATTTTATAATAATTATATATTATATAATAATAATAATAAATAAATATGTACAGAATTTTTTTTGGGGGGGGGGAGTAGAGGAAAGGGGTCAGAGACAATCAAAGAGAGCCCAGAAGAAACAGGACAGGAAAATGGTCCTGGCAATGCGACCAAGTTATCCAAGGTTAAAATTTGGGGGGCGGGGGATAGGGTACCCAGCCAGCCTGGTCACTATTCACTATTCTAGACGCCTCCCTTTGTGGTCCAACTTCAGAGGCTCAGAAAGTGGTAGATGTGTGCATCTTTGGACTTGGTCAGTATCCAAATGTGTTTTGCCTGACCATGCATATTTATTACAAGGCTTTTCTTTTTCTATTCCTTTTTTTTTTTTAAAGAAGGGTAGGGGGTAGGAGGGAGAGAAAATAAATGCTTGCCAATTGAAAAAAATAATAAAGAAGTGGCAGGTTGGGCTTCAGCTCTTTCAAAACAACCATTATCTGTTTGAGTACTTGAGAGATTGGGTGTGAGGTAAAAAGGGGGAGGAAGTAAAATCATTTTGTCTCTTGCCTACACCCATTAAAATTGCTCTTACTAGATCTTCCTTCTGGAGACCACCAGAAGCAGCTTTTGGAGATCTGCTGAAATCTCCCCTCCCCCCAAGGTGACGACTTTTAAAATGACTACAGTGGTCTCCTGCTGCTTCCCAGCAAGCTTTGGGGCCACTTGCCCACCACCAATCCATTGGTATTTGCAAGCTCAGCAAATGGAGGCCTCCATCCATCAAATCCCGCCATTAATCTGTTCTCCACATTCTGAGTGAGGCAAAACAGCTGACGGAGAATCTAAATTTGCCAAGAGTTGTTTAATACAGGGACAGGAATAGGGACTGAGCCTGTTATTTCACTGGTCTAGGGAACTTGCCAGAGGAGAAAACTGTCTACCAATGAGGTTTAGCATCTCCTCTGCATCTTTGTTGTTGGGTTGTTTTGGGGGTTTTTTTGAGACAATTGGGGTTAGGTGACTTTCCCAGGGTCACACAGCTAGCATCTGAGGTCGCATTTGAACTCAGGTCCTCCCGACTCCAGGGCTGGTGCTCTCTCCATTTCACCATTTACCGGCCCCATCACCTTTGCATCTTAACAGTCTCAGGGAGTGGCCTAGGTATCATACTCAACTAAAACCTAGATGACAATCCCTGTTAACTACATTTGAACTTAGAAGATCACATATTAACATTATCTATGTTGTACTATGTTTTTCATTTATTTTGTAAATTATTTCCCAATTATATTTTAATCTGATTCTAGCCACACTGGGAGCATTTGGGGCCTGTGTTGGACTTCTGGCACAAAGGACATGAGAAATGACCCAAGTCACCTCCCTCATTTTACAGAAGTAGACATGGAGCCTCCCAGAAAGGAAATGGCTGACCCAAGATCAGCTAAAACACAAGAATTTTGACCTCCAGGCCTGTGCTCTTGCTATCATACTGGACTAGGCGTGGTCAAGAATATTAACACCCATTTGGAACAAAAGATGACATCTCTAGAACCAGACGGACCTCGAAGGCCATCTAACTCAAAGAGAATATGACAGAGGTATCCCACTCAGGGCAGCCTGCCCCTGCAGTCAAGAGCCATGGTCCGGATCCTCCCCCCCGCCCCCATCTATGGAGAGGAAGAAGCAGCAGTCTCTTCTCCCCGTAAAGTTTGTTTTCCCAACTCCCAGAAGGCAAAGGAGAACAGAGAACCCCAGGCTTCTCAGAGCTGGGGAGTTAGTCCTGGCCACCCAGCCAATGAAACGCCACTAAGTCCAAGTAGCCTCCGATGAGGGAGTGCAAGGAAGGGGAAATAACCAACAGAAAACTCCCGCAACTATCTGGCAAGTATGTCCCCATCACAGTCAGCTTTCAAGCGGCTCTATGTGGTTAGGAATTTAGGTGGCATTAAAAATAATTTTCCAAAAAAAGAAGCCACACGTCTGAGAGCCTCACCTGAAAAGGTAAAAAAGAGTATTGTCTCTGAAATCACAAGACCTTATACTCACCAGCCATATGACCACAGGCAAAACCACTTCAACTTCTCGGGCCTCAGTTTCCT
This sequence comes from Phascolarctos cinereus, assembly GCF_003287225.1. Taxonomy (NCBI): domain Eukaryota; kingdom Metazoa; phylum Chordata; class Mammalia; order Diprotodontia; family Phascolarctidae; genus Phascolarctos; species Phascolarctos cinereus. Next base: position 35,499,021 of record NW_027555958.1, read on the forward strand.
CATCTGTAAAATGAGGGGGTTAGACTAAGACCCCGCCCTGCTCAAAATCTCTGACCCTGCAACCCCAAGTCCTCTCACACGCTCTAGAATGTATCTTAAAAACACCAGGAGGCTTACCTAGACAAATACTCGATTCCTTCCAGTTCTCAATCTCTAAACAACACCACCTGCCTCCCTTCATTCGCAGGGGGACAGTCCCTAATTCAACAAACCACCACCACAAAAATAAAATCAAATAAGACAGGGGAGATGAAAAGCAGAGGCCTTCACCAGCTAGCTCCTTCCCCACCAATCCTCTGGGACAGGGGCCAAGGCAACATTCTCACCTTCTCAATGCTCAACTGGTCCATTCCTCCACCAGGGCACATCGGGGAAGACACAGAGGATTTCAGGCCAAGCCAAATTATAAAGACTTTGGGGTTTTTTTAAGGTCGTTTCTTACAACGATGGTCCTGAGAAGGCCAAAGCCTCGGCTCTTCCGGTGACCCACCCAGCCTCCGTCCTTTCAGGTAATGCTCCTTGTCGACAGGTGAGACTGTTAGGGAGAATTTCTCCAGCAAGACAAGCTGGAGTCACTATCTGCTCTGCCCCTTTTTTCACAAAGCCCAAAGCAGCTGCCATAACAAACACTGCCTCCTTCTTGTCCAAAAAAAGTTAAGACTTCCACCTGCTCGTAAAGCTGAAAGGCCTGGATGTCTGACAAAGGCCGGCAGCATCTGGTTGTTAATACATTATATATATACCTAAGCACGCACACACGTGCAAGCGCACAGACACACACACGCACACACAATCTAATATATACATGTATATGAGGCAGTGCAGTTTAGTGGATCAAGAAAAGACCTGTGTTCAAATCTCACCTCTGACACAAACCAGTTGTATGACCCCAGGCAAGTCATTTTACCTGCTGGCCCCATGACAACTCTTTAAAATCGTGAGCCCAGGAACAGATGTCAGGCTGTGTTGGCAGAGGTAATTTTCTCACCTGGGGGTCCCCTACAGCACACAATGAAATCATTGGTTACCCAAGTGTGTGCTTTCCCCAGATTTGAGCACCAGCATTGGCAGACTTTACACCCCAATCCCCGGGGTCCCACCTGGGCGGCAGCAGGATGGCTGAGGAAGGAACAGAGCTGGAAAAGGCTTTAAAGTCAAATCCTGGCTCCCCCACTTGCTATCTGTGTGATTTGGGGGCCTCAGTTTCCTCCTCGGTACAACGAGGTTAAAGTAGATGACCTTGGTGTTCCCTTTTGGCACTACGGTCCTACCAAGCCCAGACACACATTGCCCCACACAGAGGGAGGTCACTTTCTCCCTAACCCTTGGTTCCTGGACCCCGGCATGGTGTTTATTTTGTTGGGGAGCCGGGCCCCTCCTCCTTCTCTATCACTAACTGCTTGTTTTTTTCCATTTGCCAACCAGGGGGCTACAGGGGACAGACTGTGAGAAGCTGCCCTCCCCCTCCCAGAATGCCCCCTACACACACACACACACACACACACACACACACACACACACACACACACCCCTCTCCCTCTGAGTCAAGGCTTGGGGGTTTCCATAACACCTGCTGGAACACACCCTAGATGAAAAACAGTCCCCTGGGAGTCTTCTTCATCACTCCCCCAACAGGATGGAAAGAAACAAGGCAGCTGGGGCAGTTTCCACAAGGTAATGGGGAGAGAAGGCTCGACCTCTTCAGGCTCAGGCCAGCAGAGGTGGCCAAGCAGGGATCCTAGAACACAGAGGGGAAGGGGCTTTGGGGTGGTCTAGGCTGACGTCATCTTACCGAGGAGGAAACTGAAGCCGAAGGTGGCTGACTAGACCAAACTGGGAAGCAGTGAACCAGCGGGACGCCCTCCATCCCAGGCAAGGATGACACACAAAGCATTAGCCCTCCAATCCAGTGAGGGGGAAACTGATGAACTCCAGTGAAGCTAAGGAACCAGGCACCTGCCTGAGTAACATTTAAAAAGAAAGTCTAAGTCATCATTTTACTGGGCAACAGAGGTAGGGGAAGGGCGGAGACAGTCCTTGGAAGCCAAGTTTGTGGGCACAGCTTTTTACTGAACAGGCAATAGCGTTAAAGAGCTTAGGCTGATTCCCAATGCTAAACAGACCGCGATGACCATCCTTACATTGTAAGCTCCCTGAGGGCAGGCAGGGACTGTCTTTTGGACATCCCCAGCAGGTAGCACAATGCCTGGCACACAGTAGGTGCTTAATAAATGCTCACAGATTGATATTGATTGACTATAAGAGGGTCTTTCAGACCCACTCCAGCAAGCAATCTTGCTTGGAATCACCCAAGTCATCAGACTGGATACTGGTGAATGTGCTTAGCTTAGTCATGGGAAGTAAAACCTGGGAAGGACCTAGCAAATGGAGGTTCTTGTCTGTCTCCTCCTCCCAGACAAGTGAAGTCCAAAATAACCACCCGGGGAATAGCCCTGAAGCTAGAGTCAGAGGACCTGGGTTCAAAACTCACCATGAGGACCTCCTACCCGTGTGACCACACGCAAATCACGTCAATTCCCTGGCCTTCAGCTTCCTCTTCTATTAAACGAGGGGCTTGGACCAGATGGCTGACCCTCCCAGATCTTGATCTGAGATGCTGTGGAGCCTCTCCAGCCTGTTCATCCCAGGACTGCAGACCAAGCAGACGCTGCTCAGGCTCACCTGGGAATGAACTTTACGCTGCCTAGTCCCAGGGAGCCAGTCAGTCAGCGAAGTGAGGCCTGAATGACTGAAGTCCCTAGATCTCTGGAAAGGGCTGAACTGAACTAATCACCTGACAAAGCAGAGCATTCCTCTTTCTGTGACCCCTTCCCCACAGTAACCCTGGACTTAGCCGCCAAGGCAGAGAGGTCTCCTGGTAAAAGAGACCCATGTGTGTGGCCCCCGCCCAAAGAGGCCTCCCGAGACAGGCCCCATCCTCCCCGCCTGCTGGGCCAAGACGTTTCCCAACTGGTGCCTCAGCTGCACTGTTCCCTAAGACACAACCAAGCCCTTGACTTTGCAACCGATGCCTGCCAGGGAGGAGGAAAAGAGCGATGGTTGGGTGGATGGCCGTGGAAGGGCTTCACTGTGCCCATCCCACTCATCAACTCTGACTGCCTCATTCAGAATAAGCCTTTGGACAGCATCCTGCCCGAGGACAGCTGAAACTTTGAGACTCAAGCGTGGCTACTGTCCACCCCCCAGACAAAAACTGGTTCTTATCTTCATGTCCCCCGCACCTGGTAAGTGCTTAATAAATGTGTGTAGTTTGATCAGCTGACTGAAATAAAATCTCTGTCTCTCCTCCCTCCCTTCCACTCTGCCTCTCCTTTCTCCATCTTTCTCTCTCTTCTTTCCTCCCTCTCTCTATCCCTTTGTCTATCTCTCTCTGTCACTGTCTACACCCTTCCCCCTCCCCCTACTCTTTCACACAGGAGCCATTAAATCTAAAATAAATTTTAAACTCCCCCCCCTTTTATGCCTTTCAAGGCTTCAACAAAAGTGAAAAGTTTCACAATTAGTGTATTTGGGGGAAAATTCACACACATTTGCGTAAAGATGCCCCTCTTTTGATTCTCACCAAGCAAGGCCTTTCCTAAAAAGGAACCGAAAAAATCTGCCCCCCTCTTCTCTCTATGTGGACTTGAGCCCCAGGCCTTTTCTCCCCTCTCAGCTGCAAGTACAGAAGGGACAAGTTTGGCATGTTACTGCAGAATGGAGGGGCAGCAAGCCAAAAGGGGGCCCTCACCCTTCCCCCACACACGGGGAAGGGGTCGTCCAGATACGAGACTGCAGCAGTGTGTCCTCTACCAGTAACAAACCAGGAACTGAGGGACCTCTAAGGCTTTCTAATCCAATCTTCTCATTTTACAGATGAGTAAACTAAGGCCCACGGGCAGCTAGGTGGTGCAGTGGATAGAGCGCCAGGCTTGGAAGTCAGGAAGACTTGAGGTCAAATCTAGCCTCAGACACTTACTAGCTGTGTGACCCCGGGCAAAGCACTCAATCCTGTTTGCCTCAGTTTCCTCATCTGTCAAACAAGCTGGGGAAAGAAATGGCAAATCACTCAAGTGTCTCCGCCAAGAGAACCCCAAATGGAGTCATGAAGAGTCGGACACACCACAGAAACAACTCACAACAACAAAACTACGACCCAGGGAAATGAAGTAATTTTCCCTAGGTCACACAGGTAGGATTCGAACACAAGTCCTCTGATTTTAGACCTATGCAACACTGAGAGGTTAAAGCAAGATATGAACCCCAACGTCCCTGACTCAATTCACTTTGCTGTGCTGAATTTCTCACATCTACTAGTACTACTAACAACAAAAATAATAATAATGAGCAATGTGTTATTTATATATTTAAACTATGCTGAGTTTCTCACATATACTACTACTACTATTACCACCACTAATAATAATAATAATAATGGACAATATGTCATTTATATATTTAAATTATGCTGAGTTGCTCACATATACTACTACTAATAATAATAATAACAACAATAATGATGACAGACCATATATGCTCTTTATATATTTAAATTGTGCTGAGTTTCTCACATATACTACTACTACTACTACCACCAATAATAACAATAATGACAGACTATGCTATTTATATATTTAAATTGTGCTGAGTTTCTCACTCATAATAATAATAATAACAATGATAGACTGTGTATATATATATATATATATATATATATGTTATTTATATACTTAAATAGCTAGCATATAGAGTGCTTTAAAGTTTGCAAAGCATTTTCAGACACCATTCCATTTGGTCTTCACTATAATCCTGGGAGGCAGTTGCTATTATTATCCCCATTTTATAGATGAGGACATTGAAACAGTTAAGGATTTAAGTGACTTGCCCAGGGTCACACAGCCAGTAAACATCTGAGCTCAACTCAGGTACCCAAACCTACAAGTTTGGTTCCAGCCTTCAGAGTTTGGAGGAGGGTGGGGGTCTGAGGCTATGGAGAACTGAGGCAAGCCGTCCCCCACCCCCACCCCACTGCCGTCTTCTCAACATCACAAAGGCAGACATAACCGTCCAGATCTCCAAACCGCCCCATGATTATCCCTGGCCAGGCATGCTCCAGAATGTGCTGACACCCAGAACGTGCACCCTAAGATTATAAATGAGCCTCTTCCTTCGTAAAAGGCTCAGGACAAGGAAAGCTGTCACCCATACAATGGTCTCTTGTGAAGTCACACATGTCCAGAGGCTGGATTCCCCCTCTTCCCTCCAGCCTCTACAGTGTACCCTACCCCCTTTAAGAGGCTAGGGGGTTAAAAAGAAAAAAAAATTAATAATTTGGAATGGAAAAGAAAGAAGCCTTGGGAAGGTCAAGTACATCACACCTAGAAAAGAAAACGGCTGTCCTCATGGAGTGAAGCTCTGAGCCTGGTGGGCGTGTGGGGTGGGATACAGCTCCAAAATGGGTAAGGTCAGTCTCACCTGGCCAGTTCCCTGTGGGTGGCCAAGGCTGACTCTCAATGGTGGTGAAGGTCTCCCAGGACATAAAACACCACAGTCCAGGGGAAGGCAGAGCAACACAGCTGGGAAAACCACATCTCTGCAGAGAAGACTGGCACCAATTTCCCTGTGTGAAAGCCACATTTGTAAAAAAAAAAAAATACATATAGGATTTTAAAAGCACTCTTAAACTGGAGTCAGGAGGACCTGAGTTCAAATCTAACCCCAGATACTTACTAGTTGTGTGACCCTGGACAAGTCACTTAACCCCCATTGCCTCAAAAAAAAAGCATTCTTAAAAGTAGTGCCCAAAATCTACCAGTCGCTCTAAAAAAAAAGGCACGGGATTATAAATCTGAGCTAGAAGGGATTTGGAAGGCCAATCAGACCAGCTCCCTTATTTTTCAGCTGAGGAGACTGAGGCCAGGGAGTGTAGCAACATGCCCAACATCATATCAGCAGTAAACATCAGAGGTGAGATTGACTCCAGGTCAGTGGTTTTCCCAAGGTACCATGCTGATAGACCTCAGTTTGGGGGCAAGACTTGCCTCTCATTTTTTCTTGCTGTATCTATCCCCAGCATCTCTCATGGTACCTGTGACATAATACAAAGCCAGCTGAATGAATGATGTCAGTCTCAACCCCCAGTGATATCAGCAGCCATGCTACAGGGCATCTTCACGGAGCGAGGCAACGGAAACCAAAAAACTCCAAGAATCAAATAGTCCTGAGATGCGGTAAGTCCTCGGGTGAGAGAGAAACAGGCAGGAGAATGAAACCAGTCCAGGGAGCTGGAAGTATATGATCGTATAGATGGAGTTTGGGCCAAACCTATAATGATTTGCAGGCAGACATATACATGTACATATGTATACACACATACATATATGTATACATACGTGTGTATACAAACGTATACACACACACATACACACATGTACCACCCAGACACCAAAGCTCACACTTCCACAGGAGGATGATCGGGGGGGAGTCCGCAGAATCAAGTCAACTCAACCCCGGAATTTCAAGATGTCCATTCCATATACACCACGACGCTCCCCCCATCCCTTCTCCCACAGAAGAAGAAAACCACTCATTTGCCTTCCAGAAATTTACCAGATCTGTTATGATTTAGCATTTCCCGTTTATATCATTGGAGGGAAAAAATAAGATTTTAAAGGGCCCGAGCAGCTGCCGCATATGTTACTCTGCAGCTCTGAAATGAGGTGCGGGAGCACCAAATTATAGCAACATAAATCTTCAGCCTGGAAGGGCCCTCAGAGGTCAACTCTAGCTGAGAAGCCAAGTTTGCACAGGGCAAAAGTCTCGGGCAAGGTCAAGCAACTAGTAACCGTAGTGCCTACATTCGAATCCGGGACTCCCGGAACACGGTGCTTAATTAGCAGAATGAAGACAAATCACAAGAAAATGAGCTTTAAGACTTGGGATTGTGAATTTAGGACCAGAAGGGTCTTAAAGACATCATCCTTATGACTCACCTAAGATTTTTTTTTTAAATGCACAAAATAATATGGTACCACCTCCAAATCATTATAAATTTAGCCCAAACTCCATCATCTATTGGAGGAGGAAGGGGAAGGCATGGCTCCCATGATTTCACTCCCATGGGGATGTCCTGGTGTGGAAACTCCTTCCAACAACTCAGATCAGCCAGTCCTGTATCTCAGAGCCTTAGAGAGGCAAGTGTCCAACCCCCTGAAGACTTAGGGGAGTTACTCGGGGCCACAGCCAGTGGGTATGGGAGGCAGGACAGGATCAGACATGGAGGACCCACCCATAGGAACTTGAGGAGGATGTCTCTTATAATCAATTCATTTTATAGATGAGGAACTTGAGACCCAAAGAAGGGAAATTTATATTTCAAATCCAGGCCTCTTTCTACTATAGCAACTGGGGGGGGGGCAGTGGGCAGACCACAGTGTCAGAGTCAAGAAGACCTGAGTTCGAATTTCACCTCAGACACTTACTAGCTGTATGACCCTGGGCAAGTCACTTAACCCCTCTCCACCTCAGTTTCCTCATCTGTCAAATGGGGATAATAAAAATGCTTCTCTCCCAGGGTTGTTGTAAAGATAAAAAGCGATAATAATTGTAAAGCACTTTGCAAACCTTAAATCACTACATGCATGTTAGCCATTAATAGAAGTCAGCATCTCCCTCTCTTCCCAGTTCAAGAGTCCAAAGCTGGCTCCATGCTGCCTCCCTCATTATCAACATTGGCCCAGATGAAGTGAGTTGGTTTCTGTTTGGGGTTTTTGTTTGTTTGCTTTTTACAGTCTGGATCTCATTGATTTTACTGACTTCATTGTTGATTTCATTGATGTAGGGAACCCATCTCTCACCCACCCCAGAAATTTCTTCAACCAACACAGATCTGCACCTGCAGTATCTGGACTTAGAAAGTTGCTAAGGCCCCAGGTTCAAGGCCCACCCTGACACATGCTGGTGGTGTGAGCCTGGCCAAATAACTGTCAAAGCGGGGACTTGAACCCAGACCCCAAAACCAGCTTGGCTCTCCAGCTACTAAGCCAGGATGCTACTCCCTCTCGTTTTAGAACACTGAATGGCAATCCCGAGACAAGCTACCCCCAAAAATCATAGATGCTCTGGGGGAATTCTACCTAAAAGGTATTATTAATGTATTATTCCATCAAAGAGGAAGACATCGACTGTTCCAAAGCCACCAAGCAACCTGAAAACACACACGTACACAAATATATAAACTAGAGTGGGGTGCAAGGGGTGGGGAGGATCAGAATTAGTACAAGCTTTGGGCTTAATCATTAACCACTGAGGCCCACCCTGGCTTGGGGGATGGTTGCTTGTGGGTGGGCTCTAGGGGACTGTAGATAAAGTGTTGAACCAAATGTCCTTGGCATCCTACTGACTGCCCAACGCCCTTCCCTCCTGACCCCCCACATCATGCACACTGCACATACGTGCACATACACGTGCACACATGTACATATGTGTATGCAAATACATATCGCTGTGCATACATGCATACCCTTGTGTGTGCATGTGTGCATATGCACATGGGTACATGTATGTGCATTGTGTGCATGCACACATAGTTATACACACTGCGTATGTGTGCATGTGCATGCATACATATACATACACCTACAAATATACCTGTGCATTGTGAATGCATGCATATATACACATACACACACCCACACACACCCACCCACACACACACACACACACACACACACACACAGAATTATTCTCCAGCTCAGATCCTACCTGTGTGACCTGAGGAGAATTCCTTCATTTCCCTGGGTCTTAGTTTCACCACTGTTGTCACTGTTGTTCAGTCGTTTCAGCGGTATCTGACTCTTTGTGACCCCATTTGGGGTTTTCTTGGTAGAGATACTGGAGTGGTTTGCCATTTCCTTTTCCAGATCAACTGGCAGATGAGGAAACTGAGGCAAACAGGGTAAAGTGACTTGCCCAAGGTCACACAGCTAGTAAGTTTCTGAGGCCCAGATTTGAACTCAGGTCATCGTATAGATCCATCTCACAGCCTCTAGTCAACAAGCATTAAACAGCCCATTCTGGTAGCAGACAGGAAAGAGGTCACTTCTCCAAAGCAGACAGTAAGGAAAACCAGCCGATTTAACATCCCAGGAAAAAACCACCGGGTCAATATCAGAAAACCTGAGCTGGTCAAGAGCTTGCACCACGTTCTCTCTGGAGGAAGGCTTGTTCACACTTACTCCCGGGCTGCTGAAGGACAGACTTTCTCTGGGAGCCAGTCCAAAGTAAACTCCCTCGGCCAGGGCTCCACCAAGCATCCAGCCCTCACCGCTAGCCAAGGCCCCAGAGGAGCCCTGAACTAGCCAGATGCTGGATTCCCACACTTTAAGAGGAATTTAGGGGAAGCGGGGAACCAGTTATATCTCCAAAGTACTTACACGCAGCCTAGTTATGGAGCCCACAGCGAAATGGGCTGAGCTGCCACTGGGTCGAGCCTCCCTTTCCCACTCAGAAGGGCAAACAAGGACTCTGAAACTTGGCTGGACTAAACTACATTCCTCTTTCGGAGGACTCCCTGGGCACAAGACTCCTGAACTACAAAATGCTCTCTAAATGTACTTACTTCTTCCCTTGTTTGCAAAGGTAGGGATCTATGGGTGTGGAATACTAAATATAATGTTGGAACTGGCTGATGCGTTAAGGGAGATTTCTCACCTTTTCTCTCCTTTCTTTTTTTAACCCTATGTTATAAAGTAGTTAGTCTCAAAGTATGGCCTGCAAATCCCTAGAGATCCCCAAGACCTTTTCAGGGAGTCTACAAGGAAGGTCAAAAATATTTTCATAACAACACTAAGCCATTATTTACCTATTAAAACACTCTTCTCTTTTCCAACTATGTATCTGTGTGAGGCTGGGATTTCTTCATATTTCAACCAAAATAACATATTAGGACAGAATGAATGCAGAAGCAGATGTGAGAATCTAGACATCTCTATTAATGGATATTCAGTCATTTCAGTTGTGTCCAACTCTTCATGACACGACCCCATTGGGTTTTCTTGGCAGAGAGACTGGAGTGGTTTGCCATTTCCTCCTCCAGCTCATTTGACAGATAAGGAAACTAAGGCAAACAGTGTTAAGTGACTTGCCTAAGGTCACACAGATACTGAGTGTCTAAGGCCAGATTTGAACTCTTCCTGACTCCAGGCCCAGCTTTCTATCCACTGCCCTACCTAGCTGCCCATCTCCTATTAAACCAGACATTAAAGAGATTTGCAAAAATAAGTAACAATGATGTCATTCTTTTCACTAATTTTTTTTTCTGTTTGGGAACATAGTTAATTTTCATAAAAATAGTTATTTCTATTAATATGTAATGGGTTTGATATTGTTATTTTTCCTCTCTTTTTTCTGCTTTCAGGGCTTCTGGTTGGGAGAGGGGGAAGGACATGTTGGAAATTTAAAGTGATATGAAAGCCAAAGGTACCACTGGAAGAAAAAAAACAAAAAACCAGCAGCTACCAGTGACCAGTGAGAGGGCAGGGTCCAACTACTTTGTTACCCCCCAAGGTTTCACTTAAGACTTGGTGGAAAAATTGGAGAATTTGAATCCATGGAAATTTTGAAGCTGAAAGGGACACACACACACATACACACACACACACACACACACACACACACACACATACCCCTCCTATTATAGAGGAGGAAATGGAGGCCCAGAGAGGTTACACTACTTGCCTGACATCATACAGTGACTTCAGGGAAGCCCCAGGACTAGAACCTGCCCCTTCTGACTCCTCCTTTCTCAACAATTACTTAAGTCCTAGAACCAGCTGATTCCCTTGGGTGGGAGACAATCTGGCAGCAGAACAAAATCATATTTTGTTAAATAAAATACTGCTATTATTATCATTATTAGTATTGTTGTTGTTATTGTTTTGCTGAGGGCTGGCTTTCAGGGGTGTACTTTTGTTTTCAAGTGAGTTACCACCTTTAAAAAGGTGAGGTGTCATCAGCTTTACAATAAAAATTGAACTTACACACGCCTTACACCCACAGCAACTTAACAGAAGAGCCTTTTACAAGCATGCACACACGTCAGTTTGGTTTGGTTCCTTAAGCCACACTCTGGAGATGCCCGTACACCTGGTTCTCCTTTTTCCTTTCCCATGCGGCATCCTTGCATACAGACCCCCTCTTCTTTATGTCCGGCCCCTCATATATTTGTCCTTCCTTACACACCAGGGTCTCCGCTATGTTAAGCTCTCTCTTCCCCAGCCCCTGGGCCCATAGGTGATTTCCAGTTTTTCCATCATTATAAACAGCACAATTCTACAACTCTGTGTACAGAGATTTTTTTTTTTAAACTACTTCCTTGAGACGCAGTCTCTGTAGTGGGAATCTTGGGTCAAAGCCAGCGTATTTCTGGCATTCCCTGCTAGACCGCTTCTCAGAAAGCCCCTGGTCACAATCACTGCCACCGGCGCAGGCTTACCTATTGCCTCACGGCCCTGCCAACAGCAGGTTTTGACATTTCTGCTAGTTCAGTAAGGCAGGTGCTCCCAAATGGGGTCTCTCTCAGTGATGACTTTCTCCAGTAGCACCAATGAGGAGCAGAAAGAGAAGATGCCACAGTGGGTTCACGGTCTACTAGTTTTAGCCTGGCCTCCCACAATGATCTCCGGGGTCAGTTTAAAAACCCAGGTCATTCGGGCCCATCCCCCAGCCAAGACCACCAAAGAAATCCTACCCAAGTGATTTTTTCTGAACCAGTGAGTCATCAGGTCATCTCTATGCTATGGAACCCCTCCCCCAGGCAAGAATTCAAGTAAATTCATCAGGGGCCCCCCCAAATAGCTCTACAGCTGGAAGGGCCCCAAAGGTCACCGGGGGCAATGCCCACATGCTGGCAGATGAGGCCCAGACGTTGCCCAGGCTCACACCGCCTGAGATTGAGAGCTGGAAGGCTCTCTAGTCCAAACCCCTCATTTCACGGATGGGGAAACTGGGGCCCAGGGAGGCACCTTGATCAAGTACACAGTTAGTAAACACGACCCTCAGACCCCAAAGCCTCCAACCTTCCATCTCCTATTTGTGGTTTAAGACACATAGCTTTGCTTTCTAGTTCTGATGTCCTGCACCCATTAGGTAAGCCAATGAGTTCCCAGGATCTGAAATGCACACAGCCCTTTCTTCTTAAAGAGGAAGAAAATAAAATAAGGAAGGCATCATGAGGGAGATGGAGAGGGGGCATCTCAGAGCTTGCACCCAGGGCCATGGGGGGTGAGCACCTCTTTAAGCCCCCTGTCCTGGCTTTGCTCTCACACCCCAGGCTTCCCAGCCTCACCCCACCCCCAACACCAGTCACAATCCCCTTCTGGTCCCGGTATCCCACCAGACAACAGAAAAGCCCCCAAGTCTGAGGGCTGAGAAGGGATCCTGCTCATCTGACTGAGGAGTCCCAGGCAAAATTACTGCAACTCCTTCCTTCTACCAAGACACCACGTGTACCCCCTGCAGTGGCCCAGCCCGGCTCTGGAAAGTAGGATCTGTGTCCAATCTCAGCTTACAGGCCTTTTACTCTGAGAGAAGCCCCTTTGCTAAAGAAAACCCCCTCAGAAACCCACCTGACCGGACTGCCTATCCTCCCTACACTGGGGCTGGAGGTGGAATATTACCCGTGGCTCACTCCTCACCCAGCCCCAGCCCCCCACCTAACCCCAGGGAGCTGGGGAAACATTTCCTTCCTGTCTTTCCATCCAACAGGGCCGGCCAGGAGCTTACCTGAGGCACCTGTACCTGCGCCTGGTAACGAGCGACTGCCAAGCCAAGCCTCCTGCCCCACACCCTGCCCTCTGGGACCCAGGGAACCACCCAACAGACCTCACCTAGTTACCAGCCTGGACTGACGAGGGGGGAAGGCAGCTTCCTGGAATGCCTGAGGCAGTCAACTGAGTGAAAAGGAGAATTCATTATCAAAACAGTTCAACTTGATAAGGCCAACTGCTGTCTGTCCTCACTGGCAGGGGAGCTTTTTCCAGGGAAGAAGAGAGATCTGGGCTCCTTCACAGCTTACTCAGAACGCCAGATTCAAAAGCTGTGAGGCCAATAGGAAATGACTTACTCAGGGCCACGCAGGCAGAAAGCAAGTGGCAAAGCTGAGTTTCAAACCCACCTTCTTTCCCCCTCCACCAGACTTTCTTCCTTCCTGGTCTTCAAGAGCAGAATAGCTGGTGCCTTCTTCCACCTACCTCACAAGGAAAAGGAAGCCTTCCCAAGCACACTCTGCTGCTGCCCAGAAATCACCCTTCCTTGTAGATAAATGGACTCCGGCTCCTATCTGTGTTTCAAGACACACAGCTTTGCTTTCTAGTTCTCCTGACCCATACCAAAATCTCGAGGAACATTTAAAAATACTTCCTTTTAAAAACAACCCTCGCCGCTGCCACCACCAAGAGGCAAAGGCTTTTCATTCTTAAGTTTCAAATCTCTGTTGGGTGACCTTTTCCACATCCCTATGCGTTCCTTGGAAGCTTTTATTTTTTTTTTTTAAGTTTCCATTATTGTCGGCCTGGACAGGGGGGAAAGGAAGGGGGAGACCTGGGGCACTCAGTCTATAGTCTTATTCCTGGTTCCTAGTGACATACAAGCATTTCCGGGCCTCAGTCCCAGACTTCAAAGGCAGAATATTAAAAGCATCTGGATTCTGAGATGTTCTGAGGCTGAAATCAAAAGCTTCTCAGGATTCCTAAAATGCTCCCTGGTTATTTAGAAAGAAGTGGGGAGGGAGGGAGGATAAATCCAGCCATCAGCTAAAACCTCACTTAACCCAGAATGGGGCAGACAAAATAGGACAGCAGAAGCCAGGGGGCTGTTAGAGGCACTGGCAGAAATTTTCATTTATTCTATATTAGGTACCTACTGTGTGCCAGGCACCACGCATGGCACCAAAACTACAAAGAAAAAAAAAACCCTGCCCTCTAGGAGGCTACACTCAATTGGAAAGTAACAAGAACCCAGGAAAGTAAAACTTCTAGAAACCAGAAAAGTCTAGTTTCTGGAAGGGAGGACAGATAGAAGACGACGGCTTGGGGGGTGGTAGGATGGAACCCAGGAACTAGAGTCAAAAGGACTGGCCTGCCTCACACACTAGCCGTGGGACTCTGGGTAAGTCACTTCAACGTCTGTCTGCAACCGTCTGACCTGTAAAAGGAGGGTTAATAACAACATCCGCCTCCCTGGGTGGCTGTGTAGATAAACTTAGCTCATATTTGTAAAGTACTTTGTGAACTTTAGAGCACTATATAAATGTTAGTTATTATTATCATTATTGTTTTTATTATTAATAGGGGGAGGATTTGGCCAATAAAGAAGCAGTCGGAGGATAAGGAGAATCAGAAAATTAGGGACGTAAAAGGGATCATCAATGAGACAGGCTCTCAAGAGAGATGGGTGGGTCAGTTGGTCATTGACCCTCATTCTTAGAGGACCAAAATGACATCATTATGTTGGAGTCAGGTAGGAGAGTGTGGGGTGGATGAAGGCAGAAGTAGAGAGGGTACCATTGGCAAGAAGGGCCATCTTCTCCTTCAGTTAGCATGAGCTTGGCAAACAGTTAGTGTTTAATAACTACTTTTAATATTCACTCATTCCTCTGACACCATGACAAAGGAACAAATGACAAACAACCCAGCTGTAGGTACCCAAGGACAAAATCCCAGGTACCTCACCACAGTTACTGCTCTGTCAGAGAAGCACTAAATGCAGGGTGCTAGATTTGCAATCAAGGGACCTGGGCTCAAATTGTGGCCCTCCAACTCTTGGGAGACCTTGGGCAAGTCTTCAAAGCTCTCTGTGCCTCAGTTTCCTCACTTATAAAATGAGGGGGTTGACTGAGATGGCCTCTGAGATCCCTTGCAGCTCCAAATGAAGGAGGAGTTTGGTGCTGCTTTGATGATGATGCTTTTTAAATTTAGCTTGATGACACACGCAAAAGGAAAAGTTCCACACCAGAGTCAGAGGACAGATTGGGCAAGCACAAATCAAAAGCATATCGTCCTGGGCTGTAGGTGACTTAAGGTCACATCCAGTCAATGAGATGGAAACATAACTATCTAACTCTTGCTCAAAGTTCATATGGCCTCGGACATTTCCTAACTGTGTGACCCTGGGCAAGTCACTTACTCTCTCTTTATCTCAGTTTCCTCAATTGTAAAATGAGGATAATAAAAGCACCTATTCCCCCAGGGTGGTTGTGAGAATCAAGTGAGGTATTTGTAAAAAGTGCTCAGCACAGTGCCTGACACAGTGTAGGCGCCATATAAATGTTTATGCCCCCACCCCCACCCCACCAAATGTACTCTGATGGGTCAAAATGAAGAGACATCAGCCCACGCCTCAGCTCTGGCTTAGAAAACAAAACCCGCTGGGCCAAGGGATTCAATGTGAAGAGCTCCCCATTTGCCCCAGCTGTTACAGACTTATTATCTCCGACTCATATTTCTGCCTCACTCTGCCAGCCACAGCAAGGCAGTCGAGTGTCACGGAAAACACACTGGCTTGAAAGCGAGAGGACGGAGGACTGAGTCCAGTTTCATCCTGACTTGACGTGACAGCATCTTTTAGTTTTCCCCTCTATGAAAGACCCGCTTACTTCACTGCATAAATCAGGAAATATATGAGGCAGCAAGGTCCAACAGAGGGAGCACGGAATTTAATTCAAATCGAAGGACCTGGGTTCGAATCCTGCATTTGCTATTCACTGCTTGTATGATCATGAGCAAGTTATTTCTCCTCCCCAAGCTTCAGATGCCTCATTTCTAAATGGACAATCAATGAAATGATCTCTCATTTCCCTTCCAAGTCTAAATCCTAGGCTCCTCTAAACCCCATAGTGCTCTTAAATACACAACCAAACACGTAGGACCTGCTGCTTACCATATATCTAGCCCAGGGGAACCTGCAACCTTTAGACCACTTCACAGAACACTAGGTCCTCAAAGTGCAGCCCTTTGACTGAATCCAAACTTCATAGAACCCTAGGTCCTCAAGTATGGCCCTTTGACTCAATCCAAACTTCACAGAACTGTGAAAGTTGGATTGAGTCAAAGAGCCATACTTGAGAAACTGGAGGGCCACACGTGGTCTCAAGGCTGCAGGTTCCCCACCCCTGGGCTAGCCTATCTGGAACCACAGATTTAAAGCTAGGAGGCACCTTAGAGATTATTGAACCCAATCTCCTCATACAGATGAGGAAACTAAGACCCAGGAGACTCCAAATAACTTGGCCACTTCAATCAAAATCAGTCAGAAAAGCATTTATGAAGCACCTACTATGTGCTATACTAGGCACTAGGGTTACAGGTATACCAGTCATCTGGGGCACAAATGCTTTATGAAGAGAATCATGATGAGGAATTTTTGCACGTGGAGCAAGAACAGTTTGAAGAGGGCCAACAGGTACTGGGAACAGTTCCATTTCAATGCAGTCACCTCAGGAATGGAAGCAGGTTAGCAGACTCCATGAGGAACTTACTAGGAAAAATGGCTCCCAAAGTGGGATGCAAACCTGAAGTAGTTAGGTAGTTTGCTAGGGATCCAAAGAGGACTGAGTTGTGGAGCAGGACTACTGGTCTCAAAAAGGGAAAAAATCACCTCCCTTCAACCCCAAGTCAGTACCTGGGGGAAAGCCTATTATTCCCACTACTTATCTCTTTAGAGGAGCAGGTATAAAAGAAAGTATGAGCACACACAAAGATAAGAAGCCCTTATCTTCCAGGAAGGACACACAACCTTTAAGCACCTGTCTGTAGCAGTTGATGGGTTATAAATGGCCCTTCTCTAGAAAAAGCTGCCTTAAAAATGACTGACTATTGAAGAAGAAATAAATAGCAATGATCTTATTTCTGGTGGAAGCTTTTGCTAATTAGTAGTTGAGCTCACAGCTATTTTTTCTCCTATGTTGATCTAACTATGGGGTTTAGTGAATAATATTCAAATCACACGGACACAATCATCTAGGTTGGATACAACTGAATTCAATTCAACAATCATTTATTTTGTGCCAGGCACTGTACTACATACCAGGGATATAAAGACAAACATGAAACAGCCTCTGCTTTCAAGGAGCTTACATTCCACTGAATTATAGAAAGTTCTGTACAAATCTTTGGTCAACTTCATTGTCACTCACTGGGCCCCTGACTTCGTCTGGCCCAAGGAAATGAATCTACACTGTAATTCCCCCAAAAGGAAGGCACAAAGACATTAGCTCATAGCTTCTTATATCTTATCAAGGTATCATCAATGGCTTATGCCATTACCTTGGCCAAGTGAGCAATCAGAAAGCCTCTTCAACTTCTCTGAGTAACCTGGACTTGAATATGCAACTCTCTGGCAAAGGTCAGGCTGACATGAGTTTTTTCAAGAAAATTTATATAAACTCTTGTTTCATCTTTCTGATGGTTCCTCCTATTGGTTTTAATTTTTACTTACAACTTCACTAACGTGAAAATATGTTTAATGGGTATGTAAAAGTAAAGCCTATGTCAGATTGTGCGCCATCTTGGGGAGGGTGGGGGGAGGAAAAGGGAGAAAAATTTTCAACTCAAAAGCATATGGAAATAAAAATTAAAAAATAAAAATTTTTTAAAAAAAGAAAATTTATATAAACTCCACTGAAATCCTACTTTAATGTGTCAACACCATTAGAACGTAAGCTCTTTAATGGCAGGAACTGTCTCATTTTCATCTTTGAATGACCACCTGCAAGAAGCCTCTCCTAAGCCCCCAGTTATTAATGTACTTCCCCCCCAAAAAATGCATATTTATTTTATATACTTCCTTAATTTACTTACTGAGAAAATATCATATTAATGCCCCCAAAAGACTACATAAACTTAGGGCAGCTAGGTGGCACAGTGGATAGAGCACTGGCCTTGGAATCAGAAGGACCTGAGTTCAAATCCAGCCTCAGACATATAACACTCACTAGCTGTGTGACCCTGGGCAAGTCACTTTACTCCAATTGCCTCACCAAAAAGCAAAAAAAAAAAAAAGACTACATACATTTCTTGAAGGCAGGGACTGTCAGACACACTTTTATACTTGTAACCTCAGGTTCTTGCAAAGTATCTGAGCAAATTGTAAGCATTTATTAAATGAGGCAGCATGGGCAGCAGAAAAAGCCCTGAACTTGGAGTCAGAGACCCTGAGTTCAAATCCTGACTCTACTACTTACTACTTGCGTGCTCTTGGGCAAGTCACTTAATCTGTTTAGGCCTTGGTTTCCTAATATGTAAAATAGAAAGGCAAGATTAGAAAGCCTTTGACATACCTTTCAGCTCTGGATCTACAATCCTGTAAATTGTCTGGGCCTCAGTTTCCTAATCTGTAAAATAAGAAGGCTGTACTACAGGACCTCTGAAATCCCTTCTAGCCCTAAATCCCATGATCCTTTGCTTGAGGATTGATTCTAAAACGAAGGACTTCCAGGTTTTAGGTGTCAGTGTTCATAAAGGAAGAGTATGGAGACAATCTCTTTCATATTATCTTTCTCTAGGTGAGTGCTTCTTACACTGTGGGTCAAGACCCCACGAAAAATGTTGCAACAGTAAAAGGCTTCTGAAAGCATAAAGACCAAAAATTAATTAAAAATCGAACATGTAATAAATCCGAGGTGCTTCTGGCAACGCTTGCCCTTCACTCACCACAGCCTTGGTTCCGAACACACAGCATGCGCCTTTTGTACCGCTGAAACTTGCAAAGGGGTCTCACCTGGAAAAAGTTTAAGAAGCCCTACTCTAGATTAGGAGTTCTTTACCTGGGATACGTGGATAGATTTCAGGGAGTCTGAGAACATGAATGGGGGAAAACAATGACATCTTTCTTTTCTCTAACCGCTGGCTAAATCTATCATTTCCTCATTATTTAAAAGCATCATTCTGAGAGGGGGCCCCAAGGCTTCACCGGACTGATGCCCAAGGAGCCTGGGACACAAAAAAGATTAAGGGTACCTGCTCTAAATGCTTCAGGAAGTCCTGTTTTGGGGGCTCTCCTGCCCTCTACCAACTGCCACCCGCCACCTAATGCCCCTCCCTGACACAGGACTCTAGAATTCACCAAATGTTCTATTACTCTAATTTAGGGTGAGCAGGGCCCATCCCCAGGCCAGGTTTTGTTGTGCTGTTTTTTGTATTTTGTTTTTAAATCAGATGATAGCCTTGATAAATAATTCCATGACCCTGTGGCACTTATGAGCCCAGCAAAAGAGAAACAGCTCATTAAATGAGACATCCAAGGGGCCGGGTTAACAGTGCTTCCCCAACAGATGGCAAATAGCTCTAGAACAGGCACAGCCGCCCCCAGAACAGGAGCAAGAGAAGAATAAAACGGGGTGAGACAGAAACAGAGAAGACGTCAGCAGGCAGGCCAGCAAAATGTAAGCCTTAATTAGGGGTGTCACAGTCCAAATGTTTGTCACTAATCCTTTCCCTGGGAAGGCTTCAACGGTCACCTACTTGGCCACTGAGGATCAGAGACTCAGGGCTGGAGGGGACCCCAGAAACCATCTTGTCAAATGTCTTTATTTCACAGGAAGTTGATACCAGAGAGGTTAAGTAAGTGGCCCAGGGTCACACAGGTAGCCTGTGGCAAAGCAAAGATTCTAACCCAGCTCATCTGATTCCATCCCCGAGGTTCTTTCCACTGCAGCCCTTCACTTCTCCAGGTCTCAGAGTCCTTGACTGTAAAGGACTGGAAGGAACAGAAGGACCACTAAGATCTTTTCCCAGCTCTACGAGTCTGTAATAAAGACAGCAAAGGTGCCCTGGATGAAGGAGGCAAGGGAACTGCTGCATACCAGCCTGATCTGACCAGCCTAATCCAAGCTAAATGTTTATTAAGCACTTATTACTACTATGATAGCAGATAAGACCTGAATTCAAATCTTGCCTCAGACTATGTAACCTCAGGCAAGTCATTCTGCCTCAGTTTCTTCATCTGTAAAACAGGGATAATTAATAGCACCCCCCATTGTCGTGAGGATGAAATGAGATAATTAATTGTAAAGTGCTTAGCACACTGTCTGGCACATAGCAAGCTCTATATAAATGTTTATTTCTTTTTTTAGCAAAACATTCTGGGTATTATTGACCATCTCAGAAAACACAAAGCAAATCTTAGATTGTTAGAGGGGGAAAATAAATAAATAAATAGGGCGGGTGTGTGGTGTGTGTGTGTGTGTGTGTGTGTGTGTGTGTGTGTGTGTGTATGTGTATGAGAACATGACCTGGAAATAACAGAAAGGCAGTACAGAGCAGCAATGCGTAAGATGCTGACACTGTCAGTTTACCATACCAAGCACTATAGTCATCAACTCTCAGAGCTTCATTTTCATATTTTTGCAAGCACCCAGAAAGAAGAAATTCCTGAACTAATTAAAGCACCACTCCAAACTGATCCAGAACTGCAAAAGGTCTCCAATGCAATAAACAAAAGAATAAGGGAAATTCACCTTTACCCCAAACCTGTGTGTCCCAGGAAACTGAGTCAATGTTCATTAGTATTATTACTATAGTACCTGCCTCCCAAGGCTGTTGTAAGGAACAAACGAGGTAATTAGTTGTAATGTGCTTATTAGCCAGTATCTGGCACATAGTAGGGTCTATATAAATATATCATTATTACTATTATTACTATTATTATTATTACAGCACCTACCTTCCAAGGTTGTTGTCAGGATCAAAAGAGATAATAAATTGTAAAATGCTTAGCATTGTGTCTGGCACATAGGAAACTCTATGTAAATTTTACCATCATCATCATACCACTTACTACCTCCTAAGGTCGTTATGAGGATAAAATGAAATAATATTTGTAAAGCACTTTGCAAACCTTAAGATGCTATATAAAAACCAGTATTATTACGACGGACAAGGCACTGTCCTAGGCACTGGGAGATACAGAGACAAAACAAAATGGACCCTGCCCTCCAGAAGCTTATAGTCTATGTACTGTTGGAATAAAACGTGTAAACAGATAGCTATATTCATGTGAACCAGGGTCCCAGAAGACCCACAGAGCTTGAGTTAATTGCACCACCCCCCCAACCAGGGCACTTTGACTTCACTTTACTCTCAAGTGGGTTAACCCAGCTGCGGGCCATTGGAGAAGCAGTGTATGAAGAGCGTTCTATGGACTGAGCAGGAAGCTAGGCTGAAGAAACTGAACTGTGGAGGACGACAGGCAGCCGAAGCTAAGCACTCATGAGGAGTTTCTAACTGGAGGTCATTGAGGATGTTTTTATTAAAAAATAATTGCTTCTTTGGAACTGTGCCCAAAGGGCTATAAAAATGTGCATACCCTTTGATCCAGCAATACCACTTCTAGGTCTGTATCCCAAAGAGATCATAAAAATGGGAAAAGGACCCACATGTACAAAAATATTTAGAGCAGCTCTTTCTGTGGTGGCCAAGAATTGGAAATTGAGGGGATGCCCATCAATTGGGGAATGGCTGAACAAGTTGTGGTACACAAATGTCATGGAATACTACTGTCCCATAAGAAATGAAAAGCAGGTGGATTTCAGAAAAACTTGGAAGGACTTACATGAACTGATACTGAGTGAAATGAGCAGAACCAGGAGAACATTGTACACAGTAACAGCAACATTGTGCAATGATCAACTATGAATGACTTAGCTCTTCTCAGCAACACAAGGATCTAAGACAACTCCAAAACACTCACAATGGAAAATGCTATCCACATCCAGAGAAAGAACTATGGAGTCTGAATGCAGATTGAAGCATACTATTTTCATTTTTTTGTTTTTTCTTTCTTGTGGCTTTTCCCTTTTGAACCTAGATGACCTATATTGTACATGTATAACATGTACACCTATAACCTATATAACATATATAACCTATAACCTATATAACCTATAGCATGTATAACTTAGATTGCTTGCTGTCTTGGAAAGGGGGAAAGGAAGGGAGGGAGAAAAATCTGGAACTCAAAATCTTATAGAAATGAATGTTGAAAACTATCTTTGCATGTAGTTGGAAAAAAAATAAAATACTATTAACAAAAAAAAATTGCTTCTCTGAACCCTAAGGTTTTAAGTGGTCCATTTCACTGGCTCTGGAGCCCCTCCTGGGACACAAGATACCTTGAGGAGGAAACACAAAGCATTAGCATCCATGGGTGAGCATAAAAGACAAGGATGAGTGGAAAGTTGATTCATCTAGTCCAGGCTCTACCCGCACTCACGTCCACAACTGTTACACACCAGCCTGGTCGAACCAACCTAATCTAATACAAATGTAAATTCATACTTATGTCTACCACTGTGTGGTTCAAGGAACGCTTCCCATAACAGGTGACACAAAGCTTCAGCCTAAAAGGAAGCTGGGAATTCTAAGAGGTAGAGGTGTGAAGGGGTCGTGTTCTAGGCACGGAGGCATCGGCCTGGACAAAGGCATGAAGGCAGGAGACCGGATGCCACATTCAGGGAAAACTAGAATATATGGTATCAGTATGTATGGGTATATGTCACATTATGCAATAATATGCATAATAGATATATTACAGTAGAATATAAAAACCTGATGAGGAGAAACAAAGGTAGACCTCATCTGGAGTGTTGGGTCCCGCTCTGGTACCCCATTTCAGGAAGCAAGAATTATGAGCAGAGCACCAGAGGCGTGAAGACCATGCCCCCACAAGGCTCAGTCCTAGAGAAGAAAACACTTTGGGGAAACATCCGAGCCATCTCTAAGAAATCACAAGGCTGCCAAGGCTAGCAGGGCTAAGCTTGTTCTGCTTGGCCCTAAAGGGCCAAACAGGAAGCAATGGGTGGAAATTGTGGACGCAGTTTTAGCTATGACATAAGGCGAAACTTCCTTGCAATGAGGGCTATCCAAGGGCAGAATGGTGCTTCCTGGGAAAGTGGTTGGTTCTCCCTTACCAGAGGTTTTCAGAGAAATGGCTGGAGGACCAATTGTCAGGCAGGTGGTAGAGGGAAGTCTTGTTCCAGAGCAGACAGCCTCTGGGGTTCCATGATCCCCAACAGATGGATGTCCATTCGAGCCTGACTCAAAGGAATTCACAGAGGTCTTCTGCCCAAAGGGCAGAGGGCAACCTACTCTTGCTGACCTGTCTTTCACCACAGTTAAAAAGGATGGGAAGGATTTGGAGCTGAGCTTCTAATTCAGAAGGAGAGGGGGGAGAAAAGCCACCAAAAACACTTGAAAAGGTCATTTCAATTAGCTATTTTTAAATAAACCCTCCAGCATAAGACTAATAAAAACCTGTCTTACAACACTTAATGAGATGGTTGGTTACTCTTTTAAAGAACCAAAAGCATCAACCAATAAATCCTTAGAGGTGTCTGTACACACACACACACACACACACACACGCTGACAAATTTTTCTTTCCAGATAGGTTTACTATGACTCTCCTACACTTGAAAAGCTGTAGGGCCATCCCTGCATTCTCCCTAAAGGACAAACTGCCCTTGCTAAAGAATTCTTAGCATCAGAGATCCAGAGTGGAAGGGTAGTTAGGGCATATCTTAGCACAATTCACTCATTTTTCAGAAAATGAGGGAACTGAGTCCCAAAAAGGGGCGATGAACTCCTCCAGGTCATGCAGATAATAAGTGGCAGAGCCTGGATCCAAAGCCAGGTCTGATGAGCTTTCCAGTTCGAGGCTCCAACTTCAACATGTTTTCCACTGGATCTCCCCTTTTACCTACAGAACACCTCAACTTGAATCCATATGCCAAAGATGGCACTTGGCCCATTACTATTATCACTGATATATCAAAGCTGGAAGGGACCTCAGAGACCATTTAGTCAAACTCTCCCATCCCCCCATTTTACAGATGAAGAAACTGAGGCCCAGAGAAAAGTGAGGTGACTTGCCCAGCGTCACACAGCCAGTAGTAAATGACTGAACCAAGAATGCAGCTTAGCATTCTGACTCCAAATCCGGTCTACACCCTTCTAGGAAGACTCTCTCAAGCATATTTTAGAAAACAGATCAGTCAATATCAATAGACTTAGGGACAAGAAGACTTGGGTTTGAATCCTACCTCTGATAAATAAATCACTTAAAGCTCACTGAGTTTCAGTTTCCTCATATGTAAAATAGAAATAAACACCATGCTCCCACAACCTCACAGGGATATGAGGAAACCCAAGTAAGACAATGCATGTTAAACACTTTAATGAGGTCTATAAATGTTGGCTCTTGTCATTATCCCCAGACAAAAGACAAAGAAGCTAGGAAGAAGAAGAAAAACCAATTAAAAGATTAACTTATGTGTAATTACAGTGACCAAACTTGTCCTCTAAGAAGATAAGAGAAAATACACCTTCTTTGCTTCTTTGCAAAGGTTGGGGGGGGATTACGGTGCAAAATAGTATCTATATTGTCAGAATTAGTACATGTGCAATTGGTTTTGAGGGGTAGCTAGCTCTCTGGAGAGGCGAGGAGAGAATAATAGATTTGACAGTAAAAAGGATGCTAAGAATTATTTTTTAAGCTACCTTTTTAAAAAGAAGATTAGCTTAGGAGATAGGGGAGCAGGAAATACAAAGATCCCTGACTCTCAAAACCACTTGCTGCTTTTGTGCCGTAAGTCCCGCTATTTTCACATTTCTCAATTAAGCAACATCTGCTGCAGAGCTCCTCGGGTGCCAAGAACATCTGCATGGAAAGGGCAGGAGATCTACCAGGACCCAAGTCCCATTAGCCCACACAGACATAAAGATGCAACACAAGGCAAAGGGCACCTTGAATTTGAAGTCAAAGGCCCTGGGTTCAGTTTCCTCTCTCTGCAAAATGTAGAGGGTTGGCGTGGGTCCGAGGTCCCTTCCAGATCTAAAACTACGATAAACCCAAGGAAAACGAGTAAGGCATTCCCTTCCAGAATATGGTGTAGCCTAAGAACCTACATCCACAAAGGAACCTGGAAAAGCAGAAGGAAAGGCCCAGATGTCTAGCACGGACATGACCCAATACCAAAGACAAGCCCCTTATCGTCTTCTGGGAACAAGTTGCCAGCCCTGCTCTCATCAGCCTGCTTTCTCCACACAAAATGCACAAAGTGCATACACACACTCCCCTGAGGGATCCCTCGGAAAGAGGGCCAGGCCACATGAGAAAACCTGGGTTCAAGCATCAGCTGTGAAATTTACTAGCTCTGTGATGCTGGACAAGGTCCATGTGCGTTCTCTGCCTCGACTTCCCCATCTGTACAATGTTTATAATAACCCCCTGTTCTGCATACATATTCTAGAGGGTCTGCCTACAAGGGCATCAAACATAAAGCCTTGCGTAAATATAAATTAACGTTCGGCTCACTGCGTTTGGAGCTGGAAGGGGCCGGAAAGAACATCTAATCCGATCTCCTTATTACAGAGAAGGACATACGAGGCCCAGAGGGAAGCAGCTTGGCCAGTGTCACATGAGTCAAAAGCTGAGGCTTCAATCCAAGTTTTTTTTTACTCCAAATGGAGAGCTTTTCCCACCACACCACACCCATGACCCCCTCCGAGGCCTCTTCCATCTCTTCATCCCACTTATTCAGGGACTTACCCACCAGATCTGTCTCAACTTTCTCAGTCCTCACCGTGTCCCCCATTTAAACAGCTGGGGCAGAGACAGCTGAGGCAAGGGGCCCAGAAATCCCAGGGTGAGTCAGAAGTGTACTCACAGCCAGAGTCCATTAACCCGGGAGACCGATGATATGCCCTCAGCTTGGCCACGCCGTTCCTACCAGGCCCACAGGGTACATGGAAGGTTCTTCAGGGCTCCTGACGCCATCCTGGGGCTCCAGGCCGCTTTATTAGACCTTGGGGCCACTCCCATAACCAAGCCCTGCATCCTGCTGGCATCTACCCTCTCCTGCTATGCTAAAGGGAACAGGGCAAACCTGATCGGGGAGCTAGAAGCAAGCTAGGCGTTACCCCACCACGTTCTGTAGCCTCCAATACTTTAGCAACAACAAAAAAAATTTACCATTTCAGCTCCCTGTTAGCAAACAGGCACCAGTCTTTCCAGCTCCACAGGCCCAAAGAGGCCACACAGCGGCCAGCGTAGGCCCCACAGGGCCAGGATCTGTCTTGGCTCCAAAGCACAGCTCAGTCTATTTACTTCAGTGAATCCTTGAAAGGCTTTTTGTAGAGCTAGAAAATGTTAGGGCTGGAACAGAGCCGTCAGCAAAGGAACAAGCATTTATCAAGGGCCCAGGACATGCAAAAGCAAAAAGAAATAGTCTCTGCCCCACAGAGGGCTTAGTGTGACCCCCTCATTTTACAAATGGAGAAACTCAGCACGTTCACCTCGACACAGTCAAATCAACCAATGTTGAGTACCAACTATATGAAGGAAAAGAGAGATGACTCCCAGTTTGGAGAAGGGGGGGGGAAGAGAGGGGAGAGAATCAGGGAAGGTTTCAATGGAGGACACGGCACCCAAATCACCACCAATTGCTTGGGCCACAATACTGTGTTGGTGTCTAGCTAGAGCTAGGAGAAGTTCTAGAAGACTAGAATTGGGTTTCCTACCTCCAGGAGGCCTTCAGGGCTGCACAATTTTAGCTGAGCACATGGTAGGCCCTCAGCAACTATCTGCTGAATGAATGGATAAATTCACGGGCATATTTGAGCCCATCCAAACTGAAGCCAAAGGATTGAGGCCTTAGAGACCATCCAGGCCAACCTTTTCATTTTTCAGATGAAGATCTGGGAGTACTCGGTAGGAACATAATTTCAAAAGTCACACAGCAGAGCTGAGATTTGCAGCCAGGTCTTCCAACTCCAAATCTGGCATTCTTCTACCATATCATGCTGCCCTTATATCTGGGCAGATGCCTCCTAGCTTCCAAAGGCCTCCCCCACCCCAAATGAATTCATCTGAGACATTTCACTTTCCCTGGCCTCAGTTTCCTCATCTAGCTCCAGAACGTTAATCCTGTGATCTATGACTTAGTTCTCTTTTAACTACCCAGAGAAAAATGCTACCCTCTGGGTTTTATTCATATTTTTAAAAAGAGGTCTTTGGGTGTAGACTAGTTAAGTCGGGGGCTTAAAGCTCCTTGTATGGAAAGCATTAACCAAGGAGAGATGGGGGACACGATTCTAAGGAAGAGATCAGGGCCTAGATGCTTCGGCAAGACTGCTTTCCAGCACCCCCAGCCCCTTTCCCCAGACCTAGTTTGGGTTTCAGTGGTTTTCCCTCGGGGCAAAAGCTGGGAAGGGGCAAGAGGAGAGAGAGAGGGTAAAGAGGAAGAAAGGAATGCAGAAGCCACAGAGCAGGGAGATGTGAAAGACACATCTGTGGTCTTAAATCCTGCCCAGGGGACGCAAGTCCTCCTCTGTCCAGGAGCTGGCCTCAGCTTGTCTCAGGGACAGAAAAGCAGGTGCCCTACTGAAGGGAGCCAAACTCCTGGCTCCCACAGTCCAAGGACTGGAAACCAGCTTTTTTGGCCCCAGGAGTCTCCCGCATTCTTCCCCATGGCCTGCTGACCTCCACAATTTCAATTTTAACCATTTCAACGGCTTCTGCTCAAGGGTGGTTTTGTCTAAAGCAGACTGCTCCGCCAGGCTGAGCAAAAGCATATGTAAGCATCCTAGAAAAGAGATGCTTTTTTTAATAGCCCTTCTTTTTATATGTTTATTGCTCTCTCATTTGAGCTGAAGAAATTGAATTAGATATAATAGTCCCTTTTCCTGGTTTTGCATGGGTTAGTTTAAAGAGGGCATTATTTCAGTCCTAAGCAGCTGAGGAGAGAGACCTGTCAAGTTCACATTTTATCTCCGTTTGTTCTCAGATTTCTTGGCTCAGTCTCACTCCTGTTGTCATTGGAGAGAGAGATACAGGGAGAGAGAGGGAGAAAGAGAAAGGCAAAGAGGGGGAGGGAGAGAGAGAGAAAGGGGAAGGGAGAAAGGGGGAGAGAGAGAGACAGACAGACTGACAGACAGACAGACAGAGACAGAGAGAAATAGAATGAGAGAGAAAAAGACAGAGAAAGAGACATGGAGAAAGGGAGGGATGGAGAGGGAGAGGAGAGAGACAGGGAGAGGGGAGAGGGAGAAACAAAGAGGGGGAGGGAGAGAAAGAAAAGGGAAGGGAGAAAAGGAGGGAGAGAGAGAGAAAAAGAAAGTAAAACAGAGACAGAGAGAGGGAGGGAGGGAAAGACAGAGAAAGAGAGACAGGGAGAGGGGGAGGGAGAGAGAAAAGGGGAAAGGAGAAAGGGAGGGAGAGAGAGAGAGAGAAAGAGAGAGAGAGAGAGAGAGAGAGAGAGAGAGAGAGTAAAACAGAGACAGAGAGATAATGAGTGAAAGAGAGAGAGGGAGGGAGAGATAGAAAAAAAGACAGATAGGGAGAGAGGAAGAGAGAGACAGAGAGAGAAGGAGGAAGAGAGAGAGAAAGGGGGAGAGAGAGAGACAGAAAGAGAGTGTGTAAAACAGAGACAGAGAAAGAGTGAAAGAGAGAGGGAGGGAGAGACAGGGAGAGAGAGGAAAGGAGAGAGGGGGAGAGAGAGAAAGAGACTTATCAATTGGCTTTTTTTTAAGTTGCATGAAAATTTAATCCCTCCAACACACACACACACACACACACACACACACACACACACACACACACACACACACTTTTTTTAACCACGCTGATCCTTAAAATATCTCTCTGTGTGTGTCTTGCAAGTTTGCTGCTGAGGCAACGAGCTGCTAAGATTCTTTAAATACATCTCCACTTGCTGACGACATAATGCCCATTAGCCTGGGGATGCCTGCCTCTTTTGTGTACCTGAAAGAGCCACCCAGGAACTCCTCAGTTAGCACCCCCCCAAAGTGAGCACAGCACTTCGTTTTTCTGCATCGACAATTCGGAAACATTTCAGCAATGCCTTTGTCGGCCTTCTACACAAGGCTGATTTCTTGCACAATCCCAGGATGGAATGTGGGAGCCAAGGCCATATTGTCCAGGGCTTTGCTTCCCTCTAACCCTCTTATCTCCTGAAACTGCAGAGGTGAAATCTACAGAATAGAAAACTACCAGAATGACCATTCTTTCCAAGTTTCTGTTCAAACAAGATTCTTTCAGCCAACTCTGAACCTTCTTAAGTTTAAGAGTTAAGCTGTTCTGGGTTTTCCAAAGGTCCTTTGTATTGTACCTTATTCTGGAGCATTAGACAGCGTGATTTGGTTTAAAAAAAAAAAGACCAAATAAATAAGTGAATGAATGAATGAATGAGTAAATGAGTAAATAAATAGATAAATAAATAAATGGATGAATAAGTAAACAAATAAATAAATTGAGAATGGATAAATAAATAAATGAATGAATAAGGGGCAGCTAGGTGGCGCAATGGATAGAGCACCAGCCCTGGATTCAGGAGGACCTGAGTTCAAATCTGGCCTCAGACACATAACACTTACTAGCTGTGTGACCCTGGGCAAGTCACTTAACCCCACTGCCTAACCAATAAATGAATGAATGAATGAATGAATACATAGATAGATAGATAAATAAATGAATGAATGAATGAATAAATAAATAGATAAATGAACAAATAAATAAATAAATAAATAAATGAATGAATAAATAAATAAATAAACAGATAAATAGATAAATTGATAAATAAGTGGATGAATGAATGAATAAATAGGTAAATAGATAAATGAAGATAAATAGATAAAAAGAGCCAGGGACATGGAGACAGAGTGTTGGGTTCAAGTCCAGGCTCAGCCATTTTCTGGCAACATGACTGTAGGCAAGTCACTACGTAGAAAGAGCATCAGATTTGAAGTCAGGGTTTCAAATCCTACCAGCTGTGTGGCACAATGGGTAAGTCCCTTCATTGAGGCTCCTATGACCCTAGGAGCTCCCCAAGACTCAATTTCCTCATCCATAAAATGGCAACAAACAGTCATGGCTAAGAGATTTATAAATTTTAGAGTGCCAGAAAAAAACATAGCATTTTTAGGTCATTCCCTTCAAAAATCAGAAGAAACAAATTTTCTGTCTGTAAAGCGCTTTCCAGCACCAGCATCAAACTCAACTAGAAATGGATCCTGGTGGTCACATAATGACTTAGAAAACCACAAATTCACATCAACTGTCTCATACTGGATTTTTACTTATTCTGTGAAATGTTTCCTAATCACATTTTAATTGGGTGTCCTGGCAGCACTGCAGCCACCGAGTTTGACATCTCTGCTTTCTTTACAGTCTCCTAGAAGGGACCAGGAATCACTCAAAGGAGTTTGGCCTGGCTGACCATCCACATTAGATCTCACAGATGAGGAATGTCTACTGCCCAGATGCTAATATACAATTAGATGGACAGTCTAAGAGAGCAAGGATTCTTGACCTTCTATGTGTGTCCCAGACCCCCTTGTACCCCTTTTCAGAATCAAGTTTTTCAAGGCATGAAATAAAATACAGATAATCACCAAGGAAGCCAAAGGCTAATGAAAGTAAAGATGTCATTTTTTTCCTACTCAGGTCTACAGATTGCTTGAAATCCACCCACAGACCCCTTAGGGGGCAGGGGAGACCCCCAGATTAAGAACCCCACCAAAGAATTTATCTAATAGTATGAGGATGTGGGACAGACAGTGCAAAGGGCTGAGGAGCTGGGCTCAGAGCTGAAGAAGAGAGCAGGCTTTTAGGAAGTGACCATGCTTTCTTACTGACAAATGCTAACATTGAGCCAGGGTTGTTACGAGGCAGAATCAGTATTGTACTGAGGACGACAATGGTGAGGCACATGGTGGGGGTGAGCAGGGTGCAAAAGCCAGCCAACAAAGGCTTCCAGGGAAGAGCAGGGGTCAACGGTGTCATCAAAGATACCTTCCTGTTGGACAAGAAGAGAGGATGGACCATTCCTACGGCAAAAGGGAGGGAGAGCCGATGGACGAGTCACATGGTAAGATAGAGGGAGAGCGGATGGGGGGCCACAATGGTTCTACTGGTGTCTTACTGAGATCCAGAGATGGCCCATTGGATAGACAAGCTAGGGTAAGCTTTTGGGAGGACATGATGCAGAGCAGTGCAAAGATGGGCAGGTATGGATGGATG
This sequence comes from Phascolarctos cinereus, assembly GCF_003287225.1. Taxonomy (NCBI): domain Eukaryota; kingdom Metazoa; phylum Chordata; class Mammalia; order Diprotodontia; family Phascolarctidae; genus Phascolarctos; species Phascolarctos cinereus. The sequence continues at coordinate 35,530,113 of NW_027555958.1, forward strand.
CAGTGCATTCTTCATCGAGACCTCCCAAATCAATGAGATAATCAATCCATTTAAGGAGAGGCAATAGATAGAATACTGAACTTGGGAGTCTGATGCTTTTCTATCTATGTGACCCTGAGTAGGTCACTTAACTTCACTCTCTTCATCTGTAAAATAAAGGAGGTTGGATTCAGGAACCTCAAAGATCTAAATCTACAATCCTATTAGTATTTACAATTTACAAAAAAACATTTTAATAGTAATTACACAGCATTAACAAAGTGTTATATTATTACCTCATTTGATTCTCAAATAGCAAGTGCTATTATTATACCCATTTTATAGATGAAGAAACTACCTGGTATCCAGGTTGGTTTGGGGTCCGAATGAAACAAAAAGTGCTCTGGTTTGGAGGATGGGGATGGAGCTGAAGTCATAGTCGCCACATGGTCCAGTTAAACTGGAAAGGAGGAGACCCCATCCTGCATCCCTAAGTAATAACCCTGCTGCTGCCAACCAGTCACTTAAGGGACCAGGTCAGAGCAGCAGCTTCATGGACCCCAAACCCATTATTGGAAAAAAGACAACCCTGTTGTCTCACTTTCATGGATCAATAGTCCTGCCTCCTTAGACCAGGCACCAAAATCCCTGTTGTTATTCAGTTGTGTCCAATTCTTCATGACACCGTGGACTTGTCTATGGTGTTTTCTTGGCAAAGATACTGGAGTGGTTTGCCATTTCCTTCTCCGCTGTGTCCCCATTTTATGGATGAGGACTGAAGCAAATACAGGTTCAGTGACTTGCCCAGGGTCACACAACTAATAAACGTTTGAGACCAAATTTGAACTCAGATCTTCCTGATTCCAGACCCAGTGCTCTATCCACTGTATCACCTAGCTATCCTGAGATCCCTACTATCACACAACATAAATACGTGTGGATGAATTCATATGTGTTAAATGGCAAATTGTGAATGATTGAAATGATGGTCACAGATTCACAGCCCCTGAATTGGAAGGGACCCCAGAGGTCATCTGGTCTATCCCCATGTCACAAACAGTATCTCTACTCCAAGTAGCTGGCTCTTTTGGCCTCTGCTTGAAGACTTCAAGAGAAAGGGAGCCCACTCCTTCCCAAGGCAGCTGTCTCCATTTGGGGATAGTTCCAATTATTAGAAGGTTTTTCCTTGTGCATTTGTATAGAATAGATATCTGAGGCCTTCCCCTTGGAGATTACTGTCTACCCTGAGAATGTCTTGTATATATCTAGGTATTTACATGTGGTCTCCACCATTAGGCCCTAAGCTCCTTAGGGACAGTAACCTTATTTTTCCTTTCTGTGAAGCCCCAGAGCTTGGGCCTGTTCCTAGAACACAGCTGATGCTTAATAAATGCTTGTGGATTGGCTAACTATGATGTTAAGCCTAAATCTAGTCATTTACATGTGGTCTCCACCATTAAGCCCTAAGCTCCTTGGGGGCAGAGACCATATTTTTCCTTTCTGTGCTTCCTCAGAGCTTGGGCCTATTCCTAGAACACAGCTGGTGCTTAATAAATGCTTGTTGATCTGCTAACTATGATGCTAAGCCTAAATCTAGTTATTTATAGGTGGTCTCCACCATTAGATGCCAAGTCCTTGGGGGCAGAGACTATATTTTTCCTTTTTCTGTTTTCTCAGGGCTTGGCCCCATTCCTAGAACACAGCTGGAACTTAATAAATGCTTGTGGATTTGCTATGATGTTAAGCCTAAATCTGCCACCTTCACTCACTGCTCCTAGTTCTTCCTTCTGGGCCCAAGCAGAATAAACCTAATCCCTCTTCTCCCCTGCAGGTGTTCTTAACCCTAATGATAATTTTCAGATCCTCCCTAAATCTTTTCTAATCCAGATTAAATATCCTTGAGTGTTTCAACTGATTCTTGAATAATGAGGTAATGTGGGACAACAGAAAGAATACTGGTTCTGGAATCCAAGAATCTGGGTTCAAATTCTGCCTCCCAAGTCTTGTTGAGCAAGTTATTTCATCTTCCTGACCCAAATTTCCTCATCTATAAAATGAGGGGGTGGGGTGGGGTAGACTAAACAGACAGAGAGATTCCTTTCAGTTCTAGGTGGAGGATCCTTTGATCCAGGCTTCTCCAATCCTCTCACTATCCTGGTTGCCCTCTTGTGGATATATGTTCCAGCTTGTTCCCAAAACATGGCACCTAGAATGAAACACAATAGTCCAGAGGGGGTTTGACCCGGGGCGCTATAGCAAAACCATTGTGTCCCTCTTTCCAGACACTCTCTTAATCCAGCTCAGCCACATAGAGGCATTTCTGGTTGCCCTATCATTTGGTTAATTCAAATTTAGCTTGTGGACCACTAAACCCCCCAGATCTTTTTTGATCAGTTGACGAAGTCTCAATGTGCTTAAATTGTCCACATCTATCCTTCCATGCTAAAGGAACCCAAAGTAGCAAACGCCCTAGATCAGGGGTCAACAAACCACCAGACCACATCCTACCCTGCCACCTGTTTTTGTATAGCCAGAAGTTGGGAAGAGGTTTTTGCATGTTTTAACTGGGGCCTCAGGCCTTAAGTTTGCAGACCTGGAAGGGCTCTCAGAGACCACTTAGGACACAACTCTCATCTTAGACATAAGAAAACTAAGGTGCTAAGTGACTCATCCAAGGTCTCTAGAATCCAGGTCTTCAGACCTCCCATTTCAACACAAGATGATCGAGAGTCAGCAGAAAACATTGACTTCCAAATGGGCTGAAGCGGCATAGCTTAAAGCCTAGGACTGAGACGTCTAGTTAAGGGAGAAACCTCCTTGGGTTTTAAACAAAACTAGGTCTAAAGCAACTTGGGCTGGGGCTCCTGTCCAACGCTGCTGACGTAGGAAAACCAGACGGGCCCAACAAACGAGAGGTCAAGAGGTAGGAATTCCAGCAGAAGGAAAAAAAAGGAGCTTGAGCAGCAGAAGGAAAGCAGCTTAGGCCACAGCTTTGTGTCAAGCTCCCATCAGAAAGAACAAAGAGCAGGCACATTCAATGAACTAGGCCACATGAAGATCCACACCCCAGTATTGCCCCGGCAGAGAGACAAGTGGGCAGAGACAGTCAGGGAGAGTCCAACAGAGAGAGAGGGAAAGACAGTCAGATGGAGGGGCAGGCAGGCAGAGACAGAGGGACAGTCAGAGAGAGAGAGAGACAGAGAGACAGAGAGAGACAGAGACAGAGGGAGACAGAGAGAGACAGAGACAGAGGGAGAGAGGCAAGCAGAGACAGATACAGAGGGACAGTCAGGAAGAGAGAGAGACAGAAAAGACAGAGAGAGACAGAGAGAGACAGAGGGAGAGAGGCAAGCAGAGACAGATACAGAGGGACAGTCAGGAAGAGACAGAGAGACAGAGACCAAGTCGGAGAGAGACAGGTAACTAGAGACAGAGGGACAGTCAGGTAGAGAGGGAGACCAAGCCCAGAGAGAGCCTCACAAAAAGAAAGGTTTTTTTAAAAAGCAAGATGGTGGGCCCTGATCCTTTAGCACTGGAACTGGAACTGACCTGGCCATAACCACCATTTTCCAGTTCTTTAGATTCTGTTCCCATCCTTCACTTCCAGATGCATTTTGACACGTTCCTTTTTTCCTGGACTTACTTGACAATGACTATTTATCTTTAAAAATATTTTTTTTGATCCCCAAGCCCCAGATTAGCATCCATTTTCTACCAGCCGCCCCCTCTAGGCAGGGCCTGCTATGCCTGTCTTGTCCCCAGCCTGCAGCACAGGCAGGGGGAGGTCCCCCTGGGGTCAAACCCATGATGTCAGCCCTCCCCACCGAGCACTGGCTTCTGCTGCTTGGGTTCCGTGCCTGCCAGGAGACTGCAGCAGATTTTACAGCAGAGCTGCCTGCCAGGGGAGGATTCAGGGCTCTCTATTGAAAGGATATTTGCAAAAGAGTTTCTGAACTGCAAGCCTGGATTAGAGAAAACCCATCTCTGCTCCCCCACCCCACCCCCGCCTCACACGCCCACTCCCCTCCTCCTTCTGCCGCTCTCACTGTGACTGCAGGCACAGGCTAACACCCACCTCGTAAGTCATCAGAACCATTCCAGCTCAGAACCCTCATCCCTCCTTCAAGAAAGAAGAGGGGATGGGTGGAAGCAGGAAAGTATAGCCAATGTGTCTTCTGTCCTCCCCCAGGAGGCACAGAGGCTACCCTGAATCCCAAAGGATAAGCTGGGGGTCTAGAAGATGTGAATTCAAATCCTACCTCCCTGGGCACATCACTTAACCTCTCTCAATCTCAGTGTCCTCAGCTATAAAGTAAAGGGATTAAGTTATACAGCCTCTTGGGTCCCTTTCCAAGCCCAAATGTGCAGTCCTAGGAGCCTGATTCTTTCACAGAATCATCAAAGGGACTTTATCGGCCTCTTTGCCCAATCTGTGCCCACTCGGTGATGGTCTACTAAACTGTGATGAACTGCTCCACACTACTCAATGACCATCCAACAGCATGGTCTACACAACCATCTGTATCAGTGGAAGGAGCCTCCACACCAAGAAAAGTGCATTCCTAGGGAGATGGCGCGGCCTGATGGAAAGCGCAGAGACTCGGGTGTCAAAGGATTCAAATCCTGCCTCTGATACATACTAGCTACATCACTTTGGGCAAGATCCTCAATGTTCCTGGGCCTCAGTTTCTCCATATGTAAAATAATCTAATAGAAATATCATACAGAAATAATATCATCTAAAATAAATCTGTTGGATGGCCTCTGAGGTCCCTCCCAGCTCTTAACCTGCAATCCAATGATCCTATTAAAACTCTCTTCTATCCAAGAATATACTCCTTCTACCATCTCAATCAAAGGGATTGTAAATTCTCAGAGGAGGTAGCGGGACCCCTTCCCTGGGAGAAAGTATCAGCAGAGAAGTCCCCTCCCAAAGCCTCGTTATATAGAACCCCTTCCCATGACCTACAGTCCAGACATCCTGGCCTTCATGCTTTTCCTTGTACATGGCACCCCATCTCCTCTCTCTGGCACTGGCACTGCCCATCCCCCTGCTTGAGATGCACCCCCTCCATCCCCCCAGAATCACAGCATCCTTCTCTTCCTTCAAAATGCAGCCCAGCCACCACTTCCTACACAAGACCTCTATAAAAGATGTGCAATAATACACTGTGGAAGCTGACAAGAACACCTCATGCAAAGCAAACAGAGGGCCAATAAGAAAAGCCACCAGTTCCCAGGATGCTGAGGGCCAAAGGTGGTGGCAGATGGGTACCAAGTAGGAGTAACCAGGAAGAAGAAAAAACAAAAATGTGAAAGGAGTAGAAACACGAGTAGACTTCCAAGAAATGGAGGTGATGAGAGAAGCCACAAGCAGGCTGCAGCAGGTGGCATGTGGGGCTGAAGGAGGAGTAGTCACAAGGGCCTGAATAGCAAGGCAGCAAGCTGGGAGCCCCAAAACAGTGGGGGGAGCCTGTGCCTAAAGGCAGCTGCAGCAAATGTGGGGAGCAGAGATAAAGAGCTCCCTGAGACTCAGCCAGCAGGCCTGCAGACCACTGAGACTTCCTCAGACTTGACCAATTACTGTCATGAGTTTTAGGAGACTAAACAAAGTGTGGGTGGGGGAGTCAGAGATGAAAGAAACTGCTGTCGCTAGGAGGTGAGATCTATGTTCTGATCATCTTCTCTTAAAAGGGACTGGGATACCAGCACCTTCTATGTCCATTCCTGCCCACTACCCTTCAAGCAGATGCTGACTGGATGCCTGAGTTGTTTGCTAGAGCAGAAGCTGCCAGTACCACTAGGAAGAGCAAAAGCAAACCACATTATCATCTTCCCAGGACGGTCTTTGGCAATACGCTATAGCCTACTAATGCTCTCACTGCACTGCCCTTTGGGTCACCTGCAGCTTGGATTCTTCTCAGACGGTAACAATCCATGGATCCCAGCTAAAGAGATTTATCAGAAGAATCTTGCATCTGCTTTTTGGTTTCTTGGTGACTCGGTCTCCCTGTCTCATCCAGGCTACACGGACAGCAGCTGCTCACAGGCTAATAATCCCACTGCTAACCAGCACAGAAGTTTTGACCTCCTGTCTGCAGCCTGGACTGGTTCTACCCTCCTTGGGCACCCCGATGTCCCACCCCCTGCTCCCAAGGACTCATCATACTCATGCTGGACTTGGGCATACACCTCATCGGCTTTTGAATTCCCGAGCTGGGACCGTCCACCAGCCTCAGCGTCCCCAGTAGGAAGGGACGATTGGCGTGTGCTACCACACTCGGCAACGATGGTGACAAAGTCTTCCTCCTGATTCAATTTTAGGGCCAGCTCGTTATCCTTCTGGAAGGCCGACAGCTCAAGAATCTGAGGTCAAGGATTCAAATCTCACCTCCAACACTTTACTGATTAAGACTGGATAAACTTCTTCAACTCCCTGTGACTCAGTGTCCTTATTTGTAAAATGAAAGGGTTGGACTCAATAGCCTCAGAGTACTCTTCCAGCTCCAGAGATATTCTAGGATCGTGTAAATTCTGGTGAATTAACTCAATAACCTGACCATCCAGTGGCCTGTCATAATCAAGAGCACCGGGCCCCCAACCAAGGGTACATAGCGAGCATGAGGAAGAAATGGGCGGGGCACAGAGTAACGCAATGAGCGGAAAGACCCCAAAGCAAGTCCAGTCTTTGGATGTCCATTCACACTGCCCAATCCTACAGCGCTGGAGAAGACAGTTCCTTTCTTTTACATCCACTCCACCCCACCCCTTCCCCCCCAAGCTCAGTCCTAAGACTTTCCTGGTTCTGAATGAATCAACAAGCATTTCTTTCCATGTGCCAGGCATTGTGTTAAGGGCTGGGTTTACAAATACCAGAGAGCAGTTTCAGTGGGAGGGAGAGGTTTTCACAGAAACTTGATTCTGGCTGCAGATGGGGGGACAGGTCTAGAGTCTTTGCCACTGGGGAGGCTGAGGCTGGAGGATCATTTGAGCTCAGGAATTCTGAGGTGTTACAGGGCTAAAGCCAATTGGATGTCCCCACTGAGCCCAGCATCAATTTAGTGAGCCCCCAGGAACCAGGAGGCCTCCCAGCTGCCCAAAGAGGGCACAACTGGCCCAGCCCTCAAACAGAGCCTGTCAAAGGCAATCTGTGCCAAACAGCAGGGAGACCAACCATAGATAGTGCAGAGCTCAAGGGGGAGGGGCAATGGAGGAGGGAAGAGAGGAAAGGAAAGAGAGGGAAGGGGGAAAGGGAGAAGGAAGGGGGAGAGAGAGAGAGCGTGCAAAAGAGAGAAAGGAAAGAGAAATAGAAAGAAAAAAGAAAGGAAGGAAGAAAGGAAGGGAGGAAAGAAGGGAAGGGAATGGAAGAAAAGGAAGAAAGGAAAGAAGGAAAGAAAAATTAAAAAGAGAGAAAGGAAGAAAGGAAGGGAAAAAGAGAAAGGGAGAAAGGAAGGGAGGAAGGAAGGAAGGAAAGAAGGGAGGGAGGGAGGGAGGGAGGAAGGGAGACAAACTCTATTCTATCCACAGAATGGCATGGGGTGACCCTAGGTTCTTAAAAACTATGGCAATAAAACCCATATTTTAAAAGGACATTTCTAGTTCATGTCCATTGGGCACTAAGAGGCAATGCCGTGTGTGTGTGTGTGTGTATGTGTGTGTGTGTGTGTGTGTGTGTGTGTGTGTGTGTCTGTTGGGGGCACAGGGGTAGGGCAGGGCACAGAATGAGATGCTACCGCCCCAACAGCTCAGAAGGACAATGGAGCATCCCACACCCAGCTCAGCGAAGAGAGCACCCACACTGATTAGAGCCCATCTCCTAGAGGTAATAACGGCCAATTTCAAAGAGTCCTTCACAGACCCCCTGAACCCACCTCTATCATCTTACTGAAGGGAAAACAAATTTGAAAATCATTCTTAAGGCACTTTGTTTTTCTTCGCATTCCCAGCACTGAAGCACAAGGCCCAGCACACAGTAGGTGTTTAGTAACTACGTTGTTGATGGACTTTTGAGCTGGATGTCAGAGTTCCCCAATGAAGCCAGCTTCCCAAATTAAATACCCTCTTCCAACGCAGACCTCAAAGCCCACCTTCAGCAGGAGACCTTGTCCTAGTCCCCTCTCATAAAACCCCCTCCACGTACTCCATACATGCCTTGTCCATACCTTCTTATTTACGCGTCTCTCCATTAGAATGTGAGCTCTGGGAGGGCAGGGACAGCTTTTTGTCTTTGCCTCCACGGTGACTGGCATACAGTAAGCACTTAATAAATCCCTGTTGACCGACTGATTTTTGTTCTTAGAGAGTTCTGTGGGGACCCTGAGTGACGTGGCCAGGGTCACCCGGCTAAAAAAGGATGTCAGAGGCAGCATCTGAAACCAGGGATGACTCTCCTTTCTCCACTACACCACACTGCCTCTTGCTACGTGTACTGTTACCCCCAATATACAGATGGAAAAACTGAGACTCAGGAAAATTACAGCTACATGCCCATGAGGAAAGAGGGAAAAAAAGCAAAGAATAAGTCACGTAGCTAGTAAATGTCAGAAGCAAGGTGAGAACTTAAATCACCCAGCCCTCAAACCATCAAAACCACATTGCTCTCCCAGAGAAGAGAAATTACTCGCTTAAGGTCACACAGAGGGTTGAGTAGGAGGACCCTCTCCAGCTGGGGCTCTCAGCCTACCAACTCCTCTTCCAGGGGATCAGGCTTTTCTAACCCCCCAGACAGGGGCAAAATACAAGGGGCTGGGCCTCCATCTTTAGAGATTTCTTCACGCATTCGTGGCACCCAAGAGAACCTTGGGAAGGAGGCTATGTGGACACCCGTATTGTGTGCATCTGCACAGTTACTGCAGAAGTAGGCACCGCTAGAGATGCCCACAGGAGACCAACCAGAAATGGGTAGCAGTGTATCTTTATCACCAAGAAGAAGACATGCCCATGGAGATGATTCTTCACTAGATAGGCCACCCAGACAAAGAGGCTCTCTGCCCAGTGAATCAGAGTCGGAGATTGACAGCTGGAAGGGTCCATGGGAACCTAGATGTAGAGCTAGGAGGGACTTCAGGGTCATCTGGTCCAACTCCCTTATTCTACAGAGTAGGAAACTGAGGCCCCTCAGAGATGAAGTGATTTGTCCCAGGTTGCTTACATGGTAAGCCAAGATTTGAACCCAGGACCTCTGACACAAAATCTAAAGTTTTTTCCACCAGACTACAATGCTCCCAGTGACCTCGGAGGTTACCTAGTTCATCTCTCTCATTCTACAGAAGAGGAAACTGAGGCCCATTTTCCAGCTCTAAATCTTTAGGTAGACTTCTCTGTCAAATGAGAAGGGTAGAAGGATGACCCCAGAGCCCCCAACTGCTAACCCACAAGCCCCAAGGTGAAATGGCCAGTCACAGGCAAACTCAGGCTCAGGCAGCATCAATGCCGCCACTCACAGACAGGCACACGTGTCACTGAGACAGCCAGCATCCTATACGACACAGTGGTTTTTCTTTTCTTTTCTTTTTAACACCTTAAAAGTGTAAAGAAAACAAACACCATCCACACTGGGGTCTCCACCAGACCAGGAAGCAGCTCACCCCAGACAGGGCCAGAGAGGAAGCGTGCTTCGAGCTGCCTGAGGGAAAGACCAGATCTGCTTCGTCTGAGGCTGACCCTGTCGTCAGAGCCTGCTCCTTCCTCTCAGAAGAGGCTGCCCTTCCCCTGGAAAGAAAGGGTGAGGCCTTCACCCCTGAAATTGGGGTTTATTAGGCCACTCGGCAAGGATTAGCCCTCTCTCCCCACCTTCATTTGTGTAACACCCTCCTCTGAGCGGTGGGTTCCTTTCTTGGACTCTGAGAGAGCAAGTGAGCTAGCTTAAGAGTCTACCAGGGGAACCCAGCCTCATCTACAAGGTTCACCTCATCCTACAACCTACTGTTTTGCCACAGCCTGACCCCCTTCCCCTCCCCCCAAGAAAGTTTTGCCTCCTTAAAATAACAAGTTTCCATGAACTCATGGATTCTTCCAAATGACAAAAACGCGTCACCTCACTTAAGCTCAGGGATGAAAGTTCATCCCATCCACCCTCCCATCAGGTCGAGATTCTCTCATCCTCCTCCCCCCAGATGGGGTGTGGGGAGCCGAGCAAGCCCGAGTCAAGGCGACCGCGAACGGTACCGTTAGCGTGTGTCATCATGCTGCCACCCCCACTTTCTGGTTCCAACGTTGGCCGTGAACATCTAAAAATACACACCTGCCTCACCATTCTGAAGCCCGCAGAGTCAGCACCCAGCACCAAACTTCCCCACTAAGTCAAGAAGCCTTCTCAAAACAGAAACGAAAGTTCTTGTGATATCAAAACCACCGCAGCCCCAAGGAACCGAATAAAGACTCCTGCTCAGAATTCTGCGGTCTTGAAGTGCCAGAGGCGCCCCGAGATACCCTGTGACCAAGTTCTTGGGCAAACAGTCTGTGGGAGAGAGCACTGAGCTTGGACTGGGGAGGCTTGGGCAAGAAGCTGGCTGGTTCTGTGACCTCAGGACAACTCTCCCTTTTCCGAGCCTTGGGGTCATCCTCCAAAAGCAAGCGTGGCTGGGCTGCAACATCACTATGGGGTCTCCAGATTCTGGAAGGCCAGGCACCAGTAACTCAGTCCAACAGAGCATCGCAATCCCTACCCTCAAGAGAGTTTATAATCTAATACAGTGTGGGGGGAAAAGACTTGTGGCCACATAATTAGATGGGAAACAGAATGTGGTAAATGACACAGAGAAATCCAAATTGCTGGGGGAGGAGGGTGTCTGGTGGAAGGGGGGAGGGGGCACGCAACAGAATAAGAAGAAAGCATTATGGCTGGAGGCACAGAAACACACACACACACACACTCCTCACTCTTAGTAATCAGCCACCCCAGCCTACTTTAGTTTCTAAGGGTCAGCCCACTAATATACTATCATAGAATCACAGGTTTAAAGCTGGAACGGGCCTCAGAAGCCTTCTAGACCAATTCCCTCATTTTACAGATGAGGAAACTGAGGCCCAAAGACATTTAGTGACGTGCTGAGGGTCTAGTCCTTTATGTTACAGCTGGGCCTATACATGCCAAATAACTCCCTTTTTAAAAAATTATTTTTATTTATTTTGTTAAATATTTTTAATTATATGCAAATAAAATTTAACATTTTTTAAATTTTGAGTTCCAAATTCTCTCCCATCCTTCTGCCCCTACCCCCTCATTGAGAAGGCAAGCAATTTGATATTGATTATATGCATAACATCATGCAAAACATATTTCCATATTAGCCATGCTACAAAAGAAAACACATACACAAAATAAAATAAGATAAATAAAATAAAGTAAGTTAAGAAGGTCTGCTTCAATCTCCACTCAGAGCTCATCTGCTCTCTCTCTGAAGGTGGATGGCATTTTTCATCATGGGTCCTTTAGACTTGTCCTGGCTCACTCTCTTGTTCAGAGTAGCCAAGTCTTTCACAGTTGACCATCCCTACGAGGCTGCTGTAACTGTGTGCAATGCAAATACCCCCCCCTTCTTGAGTCAGTCCCTTTATCAGTCAGTCAGCCAGCCAGCAGGCCTGTCTTCTATGTCTAGAGGTAGATGGATAAAGCCTGATCCAGAAGATGAGTGAGGGGGGAGGCCTTTAAACTGTCTTCCACCTAACTTAAACCATGAGGCTATTGCCTACAAACCCTAACTCGATTTGGGAGACTGCTTGCTACCATCAAAGATCCCAAAAAAGTTAGTTCTGGGTCCCAGAAGCTGGACTTTTCTCTGACCCTGACTACAAGGTCTGCCTGCAATCAAACCACTTTCTTGTTAATACAGCATTTCAGAAGCATAAGCCCTGGGCCCCATTATTCCGTTTTCATCCGAGCAAACTTGCCTCCTCACTCCTGTGGAAGGGGCAAATGTAATCGAATCCCCTAGGCCCAGGGGACCTTGGAGCATTCCCAGCTCCACTGTATAGATATTGCAACGAGAAGCATGAGATAAAAACTTTAAAGGGCATGTGGTGTCATGGAAATAGGCCTGGGCTGGGAGTCAGAGGCCTGGCTCAAACTCTCATAAGTTGTACACCCAGGGAGAAAAGCATTTAGCCTCTTCAAGACTCAACTTCCCCATCTGTAAAGTGGGGAATGATACTTGCACTTATAGGGCTACTGTGATAAAAAAAAAAAAACACTTTACAAATGCTAAAATCCTATTTAAATGTATTAATTATTGTAGTCAGACTCAGAATTAGAGCTGGAAGGGACCTAGAAATCCGGTCCAATCCTCAAATTTTACAGGGGAGGGGGAAAATGAAACCTAGAGAGAGGAAATGAATTGACCAAGGTCACACAGATAATACATATCAGTACAGTAGGATCTGAGCCCACTGTGCTATGCTATGAATGCCTGACTTTACAGAGGGATGGGGGAAATACAGCCCAGAATGAACTTAAGTCTGACCAGCAAAATGTACTCTTTCCACTAATGGTCTAGAATTCAGGGGGGGGAAACCTGCAGCCTCGAGGGATTTGTTCTGTGAAGTTTGGATTCAGTCAAAGGGCTGCACTGGAGGACTTAAGAGGTTCCTCAACCCTGGTCTAGATCCTAAGAGAAATAAAGTATCCTTTCCAATAGCAGTGGAGGCAGGGCACTCTAAAAAAGCACTAGATATGAGTAGACATCTCCCCCTGCCTCTCCTTTACAGAGGTGGGGGGCTAAGGGTGTGGATCACTGCACATAACGTCAGAATGTTTTGATATGTTGACAAATGGGGCTGAGCTGGTTTCTTCCCAAATTTTTTATTCTTTGTTATATGAAATGGCTGTCTAGGAAAGGGAGGGTGAAGAGATGCACTAGGAAACAGGTGATATAAAAATAAAATGATGTTAATAAAAAATTTATTAAAAAAAAAACTCTGGTTTGTTTTGTTTTATTTTCTTTTTAGAAGAATGTTACTTTAAAGCCTCAGCTGAACTACTTTCCCATGTAACAAGGTCAATGAGTTAACAAAACAGGATTTACACAATGTTACCCATAGGTGGACAGACAAGTGACTATCCTTGGACAACCTTCTAGTATTGGGTCACGCTGCCTAGGCAGTGAGACAGGACTAGTCAGCTAGGAGCCAGCTAGGCCCAGGAAGTGGTTGGACAAGTTTCTGAGCACAGGACAATGGCCTGACCATCAACAGGCCAGAAGGAACCAGTTAGGTAAGAAACCAACATCCCATAGGTGAGAAATAAGCGTAAGCTCAGGAAGCCAGGAATGAAATAGGAAAGGAGGAAGCCAACGTGGCCGGGAATCCAGCATCTGTAAGAGGGCTGGCTGGCAGATCTGCCATGGTGGCCACAGAAAGGATTCCAGACTGAGGCTGATTCTAAGGGGCACTCTTTAGTCGCTGGGGCTGGGAGTGGGTAGGTGTATGCTTATACACTGTGCCTGCAGATGTGCAGAAGGGGTCCAGAGCCCTCCTGTCACTCGGGGGAGTGTTCTCACAGGTGGATATGATAGCTCAGTGCTATTGTCAGCTGACTAGACTCCAGGAAGCTCCCTATTGGGATAATCTCATCATCCTGAGGACAGCTAGGTGACAAAGGGTACAGCATCAGGAAGACTCCTCTTCCTGAGTCCAATCCAGCGTCAGACGCTTACTACTTGGGTGACCCTGGGCAAGTCACTTAACCCTGCTTGCCTCAGTTTCCTCATCTGTCAAATAAGCTGGAGAAGGAAATGGCAAACCACGCGTTCACAAATTAAAAACAACTAAACAACACAATCCTGTGAGATTCTATCAGCCCTGGTATCCTCACTATCTCAGGGGCAGCTATGTGGCCCATGGATAGAGTCAGGAAGACCTGAGTTCAAATGCAGCCTCAGACATTTATTAGCTTTGTGACGCTAGGCAAGTCACTTCACTCTGTTTGCCTCAGTTTCCTCATATGTAAAATGAGCTGGAGAAGGAAATGGCAAACCACTCTAGTATCTCTGTCAAAAAAAACCCAAACAGGCACACAACCGAAAACGACTGAACAACCACAGAACCTCCTCATGCACCTCTGACCCCTCTGACTGAGGGCGGAGCCCTGAACTCCAAAACCTCCACCTAAGGAAGGGGCTCCGCTCAGAAGATGTCCTCATTTCTCACCTGGCTGTACCACCACGGCGTTTCTCTACTTTTTAATTTGTATCCCAAGTGCTTGGCACAGTGCCTGGCACGCAGTTGGTGCTTAATAAATGTTTATTGACTAATTTTGCAAATCATAACATGCTTACTGACCTAACAGGAATGAACCTGTGTTTCAACTCACTCCAATCCCAAGACATTCAACCTGGGGTTCTGCTGTTTACTCCATACAGCCTCTACCTCTTGGACAGCATTCAAGGCTCCACCCAAAGGCCAGCTCCTACTACCCCAAATGTTAGCATACACTCCTCTACCCAGATGGCTACGGATTTATTTTACCTTTGTCCTCTTTTTACTTATCAAGTTAACTCACCCCTCTGAGCCTCTGTTTCCTCATCAGTAAAATGGGGATAACACTGGCCGTCTCCACCTCATAATAACTTGGCAAAGAACCAAGGCCCAATAAGAATATGCGAAACCATAAAGTGCCCTGCACACACGGGCTCCGATCTGTCCATTTACTCCTCGATAACTTCAGAAGATGACAGATTTTGATCAGATTTGGCACATGGCTAAAGGACATCAAGGAATACCTTAATGGCGCCATCTTGAAAAACATGAAAATGGTGGCCAGTGAGCCTTCAAATCAACATGGTAAAGTAGGAACAGCACTAAAGCTGAAGTCTGAGGACCTGGGTTCAGATCTCACCTCTGCCACTGGCTGGGTGACTTCAGGCAAGTGCTTCCACTTCCCCTGGGCCTCAGTTTCCCCAATTGGTACAAATAAGAGGGTTGAACTACATGACCTCCAACACCCCTTCCAACTCAAAATCTATGATACAATAAATGTAAATGGGTGTTATTTTCTGACACTAGACCGAGAGCTACAGTGCACAGAATTCCTCAGGCCTTTCCAAGCTGATACCAATATAACACCTCGTTGTCCAAAAAGCAGCAGATGTTTCTGTGGAAAGGACTGACTCTCTCTCTCTCTTCTCTCTCTCTCTCTCTCTCTCTCTCTCTCTCTCTCTCTCTCTCTCTCTCTCTGATAGGATTATAGATTTAGAGCTGAAAGGGACCTTAGTAGCCTCTTCATTTTACAGATGAGGAAACTGAGGCTCACACAGGTCAAATGACCTGCTCAGAGTCACACAGCTAGTGACTGAGGGAGGATTCGATTTTGAGGTCTTCCAGACTTCCACACCAACACTGTACCCACCACACTACACTTGCCTTAGAATCAGCTAAGTGGGGAAGTGGAGAGAGAGGAGGGGATAATCACAACTACCTCCCAAAGCGGCTAAAAGGATTAAATGAGATAACATTTGTCAAGTGCCTAGCACAGTGCCCAGCACACAGTAGGTGCTTAATAAATGCTTGTTTCCTTCCTTCTTTACACCAAGAGTAAGTTCAGGGTTTGAACCCTTCCCTAATCCCCCAAATATTGTTTTTCTTTAACAACAACTTCTCCCTTAAGGGTAGAGCTACTCAATCATAATCTCCCCTCCCCCGTGCCCCCCATAAGATTAAAGTTGGGGAGAAAGAGTTCAGAGTAAGGAAGGGGAGATGCGGCGGAAAGAGGGTAGTTTTCCCCAGACACCATCTCGGGCTCACTTCCCCAAAGGAGGTGTCTAGATAAACCAAGGGGTGACATCAATATGCCTATTCTGACTGACCTCTCTCTGCCTGGCTGAAGCCTCCAGCACCCCTTCCCTCTAAGGTCATTCTCAGCACCCTCTCCCAAGAGTCTCTCCTCAATCCACCATGTTTCACTACTGGAGTTCTCAAGGACCTCTCCTCTTTCAGGAATCATGGCAAACCAGAGACATGTCACAGGCCTTGAGGCGGGGCCTTCTTTAAAAAAGGGAAGAAGGTGAACACTTCAAACCATAAGCCCAGTGAGGCTGGCACAGAATCTGGGGAAAGCTTCTAGAATGAAATCTTAAAGGGACAGTTTGGGAAGAGCTTAGAAAAAGACTGGGAGGTTACCGAAAACCAACATGAGAACATTAAACTGCATCAAAGAAAATGAAATTTAACAGACAGATGATAACTGTATTAATGTCTTCTCACACTTGATTCCAGAAAATCAAGTTCACAAGTATAAGGCTGCCTCTGGAAAAGATCTGAGGGTCCAAGAAAACCACAAGCTCAGACTGAGTCAACAATGGCAGACAACAAAGTGAAGAAGATCTTGGGGCTGGGCGGAGAAGCAGTGTTTAGCAGAGGTCATGACTCCATTCTCCTTTGCCACAGCCAGAACACATCTGGAAAACTGTGTTAGTTAACTCTGGCCAGCACATTTTAGGAAGGACATTGAGAAGGTGGAGAGGTAAACTAGAAATGGTGAGGGGTCTCAGGTTCATGCCACAGGAGGATCACATGGGATAACAGCTAGTGTTTGTATAGCACTTGAAGGCTGGCAAGGTACTTTGTCTGTGTCAGCTCATTTGACTCTCACAACAACCCTGGGAGGTTAGTGCTATTATTACCATTATATTATGTATGAGTAAACTGAGGCTGATGGAGGTGGCACACAGCTATCTACCAAGTGTCTGAGTTAGGATTCAAACTCGGGTCTTTCTCACTCCAAGACTAACAATCTATCCAGAGCTACCAGTCTGACTAATACACCAAAGGTGCTTAATAAATGCCTAATTAACTGAATCCAGTCTTAACATGTAGAAAGGAAATAACAATAATAATTTAAAATAGTTAATATTTATAGAGTACCTATTATGTGCCTGGCCCTGTGCTTTCTGTTCATCTGTTCATTCAGGTCAGTGTCGGCACTACCACCAATTCACTGTGTCACTGAGGGCCCTTCCCCAGTGAGGCTGTTTCCTCCTTGGAAACAATGAAGGGGTTGGCTTATGAGGAGCTTTGAGATCCCCTCCAGCTCTGACATCCTGAGCCTTATTCCAGGAATGGGGGGAAGAGGTAAAAGATAAAACAGAGGCAGGTTTGGCTCCCTGCAGTCTCTGCCCTGAGGCAGAGAGGAAGGGGAATCTGAAGACCCAGAAGACTGCAGGAGAATCCTCCAACATGGAAGACCCACAAGGCAAAGACAGAAGGAACACTGGAGTCAGAGAACCAGGGTGCCCGGCTGGCCATTCACTACCTGGGCAACTTTGGGCATGTCACCTAACTTCTGCGGGCCCTACGGATGTCAGTCTGGATGGCTTCCAAGGTCTCTTCCAACTCTTGACCTCTGGTCCTATGAATGCAACACCCAAGCCCCAAAATGTAACCCCTTCATAAAACCAAGAAGAAAATGCCCTTTGAAGACATCTTTATTGTGCAGGCATCTCATTCATCACCCCTAGTCCTTGGTGGTGCTTACCCTGCCTGGGGAGAGGACGGCCAGAAAGCCAACAGTTGAGCAAATATTCTTTGCCAAGACATCTTCCAATTAAGAGGCAGATGATCACATCAACAGGAGGAAGGTTCGGGTTTGGCTGTTATACATTTCCCCAAAAATATGTGTCTTTATGTACGTACACATGTTTGTGTGTGCTTATATGTTCATGTGTATATTGCATGTGTGTGGGTATATACATGTGTTGTACATATATGTATTGTATAATATATAGTATATAGTATATATTCCCCTCCCATCCCCCATCTGCCAGCCCATTTGTTTTATCTCATGGAAATGCAAAAGAAAAGGAATCCTAGCTCTGTTTTCAGCTAGAAGACCAGCCAGAAGCAGGACAGAGGTAGGGCCAGCTGACCCAGATCTCCACTGGCCTGGCCCTCTGACCTGCCCCTGGAAATCAGTGGCTCACAAAAGAACCCTCCTCCTCCTCTCTTCCAAAGGCCACCACCAGAAACAGGAAGCTGCTTCCTTTCCTTTACATACAGAATATGCATTTCCTTTTTCTTTTTAAAAGGAATTCCCGGTCTGCAGACCTTCCCTCCTCTCCCCTCCCCTCCCTACCTTACCCCCTCCCCCCAGGGAGATTTCCCCACCAGAGTGATCCTTCAGGATTTAGAAAAGATCAGGGTTTCCCAACAGGGTCTCCCACAGTGGAGAATGAAGAGTTAAGCTCTCCCTCCCCCAGGCCACCCACTGGGTCAGCTCCCCAAGGTTCAGAGGGCAGGGTCAGAGGGGGAGCAGAGAAAGTCAGGATTTTTAAGTTCCTGAGTTTAGTAAAAACTTGTATAGAAAATGTTTTGCAGCTATTTTTGCCTCTGCTCTGGGGATGAGCAGCCCCCTACACACAGTCCAATGACACAGGCCATAAATAATAACAGTTACCTGGCACTCCTCCAAAGTGGAAGGTAGACGGGAATCACCATAATGTTGGAGCCTGGACTCCCTCTCCCAGCCTAAGACTGAGGGAGCCCCTGTGGCTAAATCAAATGCTACTGACTCACACCCCCATTCTGGTATGTTCCCCACACACAGTTAACAGGCAGAAACTAGACAACACCTCCATTTAACCAATTAACATTAATTAGCTTTTTCAAAGGGATACTGACCACCGATATATAACCACACAACTTTCACTGCAACACCTGAGGGCCCACTCTCCTCTACGTTTAAACTTAGCTCACTTTAAATCTGTCTCATCATATCATGAGCCTAACTTAGTGACCCCTAGGGTTATAATCATATCCATTTTACAGACTGAGAAACTAAGGCCTAAAGAGAAGAAACGACACAACCTGGCTCCATCCTGTCTTTCCCAACTCATTTCTCATTTCCATCAGGGCTTCATAAAAGCTTGTTGACAACTTTAAGTTCCATCCAAAATGGCCCTCAAAAGTGATACTGGGTTTCCCACCTCCAAACCTTCGCTCCGGATCTTCATGCTTGGAATGCTTTTCTCCCAGCTTCCCTTCAAAGGAGCAACATGTGGGTGCTTCCTACAGTCCTTCCCAATCACCCCTTCCCCTCAACAGTTACCGCTCCTCTCCCCCTCCTCCCAAATAACTTTACATTTATGTTGTACTCACTTATCTGTGCCCACCAATAGAAAGTTGACTAGTGCCCTAAGGGCAGGGGGCTGCTTCACTATTGTTTATCTCCAGAACCCAGCATAGTGTCTAACATACAGCAGGTGCTTAATAAATGCTGACTGAATCAATAGACTAGAACTGCCTAGGTTCAAATCCCAGCTCTGATCCTTACTCTCTTAGAAACTGTGGCCAAATCACTTTTCCTCTCATTGGGTCTCAGTTTTTTGATTTGTAAACTAAATTAATTCTAAAGCCTCTTTCTCTGCTCCCATCAGCTGGCCACAGAGGACCCTCTCCTGCCCTCCCCTCTGCACCCCAACCTCAGGAGTTTATCATTTCTTTCTTATGAGCTCAGTGGTTTATAATTCCTTCCTCATTTCATTCTCCCTGGAAGACAGACAGCCTACAGCTTAATCAGAAGGGTCTACTATCCAATCAGGGCAGGGAGAGGGAGAGGGAGAGGGAGAGGGGGAGGGGAGAGGGGGAGGGGGAGGGGGAAGGACACTTCAGGAAATGCAGCTGAAGTGAACACAAAAGAGACCAATTTCTAAAAAGAAAATTTTAAAAATGGAAAGGCAATGGGCTGTAATGGAAAAGGTTTAAAATTTGAAGTCTGACAACCTGGATTCAAGCCCCAGTTCTGGTCGTATTATTATTATTGTTGCTGTTATTATTATTCATAAGAATAAATAATAGCTGACATGTATATAGAGCTTACAATGTGCCAGGCACAAGCATCATCTCATTTGATCATTTCTACCAGGCTATAGTCCTACTTAACTTCACAATGCAGCCTATAAGTCTGAAACAGATGGGGGCTAATAACAACAAAGGGGGCTGGGGCAACACATTGCTATTGTAAGAGCAGTTACCGTCATGGGTTAGCAGTCATATCCGACTCTTCAGGACCCCACTTGGGGTTTTCTTGGCCAAGACACTGGCATGGTTTGCCACTTCTTTCTCCAGCTCATTTGACAGATGAGGAAACTGAGGCAAACAAGGTTCAGTGACTTGCCCAGAGTCACACACTAGTAAGTGTCTGAGGCCAAATTTGAACTCAGGTCTTCCTGACTCCAGGCCCAGCACTCTATCCATTTGACCACCTAGCTGCCCTAGTAGAATCATCAGACCTGGGTTCAGACCCCACCTATCCCCTACTGTGTGACCTTGGTCAAGTCACTTAACTCTGGGTTTATCTGCCTCATCTGTAAAACGAGGGGGCATCCTTTGTCTCAACTTTTACCTAGGGCCCCTTAATAAAAGGATTTCTTCTGTGAAGTTTGGATTCAGTCAAACGGCCACACTTAAGGACCTAGAAGGCCATCTGTGGCCTCGAGACTGCAGGATCCCCATCCCTGACCTAGGCCTTAGTCATTGAATGGGTGTGGCCTCAGACAAACTGAGACCAGCCAGGCTGCATCCTGGGCCATCACCATTCATCCTGACCTTTGTCTTGCCACTGGACTTCTGGAGGAGAGAGTGAGGCTGAGGACTTTATGCGGCTCTGCCTCACTTCAATCCAATCACTCCAAGGTCAAGACACAGACATCACCCCATGATGTTACCAGTCCTCCTCAAGAAAAACAGCAAAATGAGGGGAGTCAGACTCGAGGACCTCTAAACCTCTGAGTTCCTGCTAGTATTTCTAGTCCCATAAATTAACGTCCTAGGCAGCTGGTTTTGGAGACTCTGTGAAGGAGGACAGCTAAGAAGGGAGCTCAGAAGTAGGGGAGGAGGGGATAGGGCTTTGCAGCTGTGGTTTTAAGAGGGGACGGGGAGTCAAGCAGGCTGCCCACCACGCTGCCCAATGCAGCCCAAACCAAACTAAAATGGAATTAGGAAATACTCCACAAAATCAATGAAAAATGCAATAAAACATAGTTAATGTGAATAATATGTGGCTTCTTAGCCCCCATCTCAACTAGATTTTGACAGGGCTGTAGGTTTTAAGTTTCCTGCAGAGCAGAGAGGAAAGGCATCTGGGTTGCTGTGGGGCTGAGCAAGCCAGCTAGAGATCCCAGTAGAGATGCCAGGGCTGTGGGCACTGAGCTTCTCAACCCCCCAACTCTGGCTGCCGGGCAGCTTGGGCCAAGCCTTCCCCATTGGAGTCAGGTCTCATATTCCTCCAGGAGCAAAGGGGGTTGAAGCTGGGAACCCTGGGAATGTGGATGAGCAATACCTTTCACAAGCTTTATTGTTCATTTCTGTCCTGAATCCACGTTATATGTTTCAAAAACTAAATCAATTTTAAAAATTAAAAGATTTAATTTAGAAAAACTAAAGTATTACTCAATGGTACCAAGGCTCACAGAAGGGACAGGAAATGGGACCACGTGGAGAGATCCCTTTTTATTAGTAATTATTATTTTATTGTTTCTTATCAAGAAGGATTTGTGCACAAACATCAAACCGTAGGTGCCCAGAATTACCAGGACTCTTGGAGCCAAACAGACTAAACTAGGACTTGAAAGTTTCACATGCCACCTTTATGGTCATCCCAGACCAGACAGCCTCCCACCTCCCAGTGTCCCTTGGCCAGAGGATCCAGAAGACCCCTGCCTGGCAAAGCCCCAACAAATTCCATGCCTCCCAAAAAAAAGGATGCTCCTTAATCCATCTGTCTCTTCCTCAGGCTGCATTATGCCAACATTAGCAGCTAAGACAGAGACCTAATTCACAGTTGCTGTGTTTCTGAGGGTGGAAGGAAAGAAGCAAGAGAGGGAGAATGCCTCCAAAAAACAAGATTACTTCACCTCCTTTATTTCCAGAGGTAACTCATCCAGTGAAGAAACAGCACCACCCACGGAGGCAGAGGCATCAGGGGAACACTTAGATCAACAATCTGGGGGAGACTTTACCATGCAGATGAAACTCAGTGGTGCTGGGGAGTGAGTGACGATGCATCTTTTCACCAAAGAACGTGCCCAGGGAATTTAGGAGAGTCAAGACAATGGATTCCAGTGGACTCAACCCATGGGGCAAAATGCAGAACAGAAATGAGACAGAGAGCTAGAGGAATAGGTATACACATATAGGTGTGTATACATGTGCACAGGCATTATAGGTATATGAATAGAAACGTTATCTGTATGTCTATTCATACACATGTTTTTGATACATGTCTATTCATACGCACGTGTACATGGGTGCGTAAAAGCTGCACCCCAGTGCAGTTTTAACATTGGAAGCCTTTTAGAGAACTCTTCATTTTTTCTTTTTTTACACATGAGGAGACTTTAGGGAGGCATCATGGTACAGAGGAAGTCAAAAGAACTGGAATCAGAGCAAATGGGTTAAAATCTCACTTCTGATGCTTACTCCCTGAGTGACAACAGGTGAATCGCTTTAACCTCCCCGGGCTTTAGCTTCCTCATCTGTAAAATGTGGTTGAATGGGATATGGCCCTCCCATCCCCCAATGGATGAGTTGTAGAAAGACCCACCTTGTCCTTACCCCCACC
The DNA here is from genome assembly GCF_003287225.1 of Phascolarctos cinereus. Taxonomy (NCBI): domain Eukaryota; kingdom Metazoa; phylum Chordata; class Mammalia; order Diprotodontia; family Phascolarctidae; genus Phascolarctos; species Phascolarctos cinereus. The sequence continues at coordinate 35,552,641 of NW_027555958.1, forward strand.
ACCATCATCCTGGGCTACCTGACTGCCCAATGGGTTTAGATGAGATGGAAGTCAACAAAATGGAGGTCCTCCCAGGGCTTACTATAGGGCCCCAACATCTTATAGTTCTCCGATGCTGTGGTCTGACCTACTTATATAAGCTAAGGATGCCTCTAGGCCTTGCCACCTGCCCCACCTCTGAACCCTCAGAAGTTCAAGGTCTTTCCTCTTACCCCATGCTGAACTCTATTTAATCTGTTGTGTCCCCAAATTAGAGTGTGAGCTTCCCAAGAGAAATCACCCTTTCCCTATTTTATTTTCTAGATACCAGTGGATAGCATAGATCTTGGTACATAGTAAATATTTAATAAATGCTTTTTCATTCATTCATTCATTCTGAGGTTCCTTCCGCTTCTTAATCTTGGATTCTATGATAAACTCATAGATCCATCAAAGTATACACCCACACATATATCCATAGATAGGGCCCAAAAGGGAACCCCAGGAACATTTTAAGCCAGGGGCTGGGAACCTATGGCCTTCTAGGTCCTTGGGTGCAGTTTTTTTGACTGAGTCCAGGTTTTACAGAAGAAATCCTTCTATTAAGGAGATTTGTTCTGTGAAGTTTGGATTCAGTCCAATGGCCACACTTGAGGACCTAAAAGCCACATGTGGCCTCGAGGCCAAAGGTTCCCCACCCTGTTCGAAGCCCTCTGTGCTTCTCTGATGTTGGCACAGCACAAGTTCAATCAAACTCATCTTTCCTCCTCTTAAAAGCTTCCTGACACTTCTCCCCAATTCTCGGCAGAGGCTGGAAAATACAGGTGTGGAATGCTGCATAGAAAGCTTGGCCTTTCCAACAGGTCGGTTAGTTTGGCTGAATTGTTTTTCTCCTTCTTATTTGTCATTATTTATTTTATTAACGGCTTTCTGGGCAGGCAATGTAAAAACAAAAGAGAGCAATGTAAAAGCCCATGCCTCCTGAGCCTAGAATCGTATCATTCAATCACAGAACATCAGGACTGCAAGGACACCCCAATGACTGGCACGTAGTAGGTGCTTCATAGTGACTGACCCCGAGTCGAGAGATGGGCAGTGACTGGCCCAAGGTCACACAAGTCTACTGACTCTGTACCCAATACTCTTGACCATGGGGTGTTGTTACCTCTTCTCTCTATTATCTTGACTCATTTTCCTTAAGAGGACCTAACCCAGAGCCAGACACTGAGTGAGTTGACAGTCAATACCTTTATGAGTGGTGATGAAAGAGAAGTTACAAGGAAATGAAACGTCTTGCCCAATGCCGACCCAAGCCTATGACCCAAATGACCTGATACACAACCCAACCCTTCACCCACTGCCTCATCCCACCTCTCCGACAAAGGCAAATACCCGAGCCTAAACACATGATTTCACTTAGGAAATGCTAGGGCCCCTCAGAGAAAGAGTGGCGGAACGCTGGGCCCTGACGATTTTTGAGACAAAAACAGATTCCCATCTTTGGGTATTAGGTCCCACCCCTACTCTAAGATGTGTAGGCCTTAGACCAACACCCTCATTTTAAAGAGTCCCAGGGAAGGGAAGGGAGAGGCCCAAGCTTAGAACCCAGATTCAAACCTGCGTCCTCAAAGTACAAATCTAGAGGTCGGCCTAGTTTGATTCAATTTAATAAACATTTATTAAGGGCCTGCTATGTGCCAGACACTGTGCTAAGTGCTGGGGGTACAAAAAACAAGGTGAAAAACTCTCCCTGCCCTCAAGGAGTTTAGAATCTAAAGAGGGAGAAAATATGCAAATAAATATATGTTATTGTTTTTATTGTTCAGTCGCTCTCAGTCACGTCTGACCCTTCGTGACCCCATTTGGAGTTTTCTTGGCAGAGATACTGGAGTAGTTTGCCATTTCCTTCTCCAGCTCTTTTGACAGATGAGGAAACTAAGGCAGAGTGAAGGGACTTGCCTAGGGTCACACAACTAGTAGGTATCTGACACTAGATTCGAACTCTGGAAGACAGGTCTTCCTGACTCCAGGGCGGTGCTCTATCTACTGCACCACCTAGCTGCCCCAATATATACAAAGTAAAGTCATAAACAAGATAAATAGGAAAAAATTAACAGAGGGGAAACACTGGAATTAAGAGGGATTAGGGAAAGCTTCCTGTTGAAGATGGGATTTTAGTTGGAAGGAAGCCAGGGAGGTCAGTGGTTGAAGAGGAAGAGGGAGAGTGTTCCATATGTCTTGTTCATGGAACAGCCAAGAGGCCAGCGTCACTGGACTGATGGGGAGTAAGGCCACACTTGTAAACTTGTCCTTTGTTCTCGAAGAAGACTGCGATGTCAGGGAGGTGATGCCATGACATGCAAGTGAATTGGATTTAAGTGAGGCAGGGCTGTGCAAGCCATCTGGGTCAGTGGCCAGATGTAGATCAGGACGACGGGAGACCACCCAGGATGCAGTGGGGGACAGGGGAATAAGACATAAGAAGACTGGAAGGGTAGGACACAGCTGGGTTATAAAGGGCATTGAATGCAAGCAGAGCATTTTGTATCTGCTCCTGGAGGCTATAACAGGGAACCACTGGAGTGACATGGTGAGATCTGAGATTTAGGGAAATCACTTGAGTGGCTGAATGAAGGATGGACTGGAGTGGGAAGAAACTTGGCAAGCAGACCCACCAGCAGCTACTGCAATAATCCAGGGGTGAGGCAATGAGGGCCCGCACCACACGGGGGGGGGGAGGGTAACAGTGTCAGAGGAGAGAAGGGGGTGCATTTGAGAGATGTTGGAAAGGTAAAGACAGGCCTGGGGAACAGATTGCATGAGGTGGGGGGAAGGGGAGGGAGTGAGGAATCCAGGGTAGCTCCTAGGTCATGAGCCTAAGGGACTGGGAGCATGGTCCTGCCCTGTACAGTAATAGGGAAGGTAGGAAGAGGAGAGGTTAATGGCAAAAGATGAGTTCTGTTTGAGCACAATGAATTTAAAATATCTACTGGACCTTCAGTTGGAAATGTTTGAAAGGCAGCTGGAGATGTGAGATTGGAGGTCAGAAGAAAGGCTGGGGCAGGAAAGGTAGATCTAAGAATCATCAGCATAGAGATGGTAATTAAATCCATGGAAGCTGATGAGATCACCAAATGAAGTTGTGTAGGGGAGAAATGGACCCAGGGCAGAAATCTGAGGCACATCCATGGTTAGAAGGCATGATCTGGAAGAGGATCCAGCAAAGGAGACTGAGGACGAGTGGTCAGAGAGTAGAAGAACCAGGAGGGAGAGAAGGGTGTCCTGAAAACCTAGAGAGGAGAGAGGATAAAGAAAACAGGGAATCCATAGTGTCCAAGGGATGCAGACAGGTCAAAGAGAATGAGGACTTAGAAAAGGCCACTGGCTTCGGGAGCTCAAAGACCATTGGAAACTCTGGAGAGAATAGTTTTGGTGGAATGATAAGGTTGGAAGCTGGATCGTAAAGGGTGAAGAAGACAGTGAGATAGACAAGAGAATAGAGGCAGGCAGGCAGGCAGGCAGGAAGGAAGGAAGGAAGGAAGGAAGGAAGGAAGGAAGGAAGGAAGGAGGGAGGGAGGGGGAGAGAGAGAGAGAGAGAGAGAGAGAGAGAGAGAGAGAGAGAGAGAGAGAGAGAGACAGAGAGAGAGAAAGAGAGAAAGAAAGAGAAAGAGAGAAAGAAAGAAAGAAAGAAAGAAAGAAAGAAAGAAAGAAAGAAAGAAAGAAAGAAAGAGAAAGAAAGAAAAAGAAAGAAAGAAAGAAAGAAAGAAAGAAAGAAAGAAAGAAAGAAAGAAAGAAAGAAAGAAAGAAAGAAAGAAAGAAAGAAAGAAAGAAAGAAAGAAAGAAAGAAAAAGAAAGAAAGAGTACAGGCATCTACTGTAGGTGGCCTTTTCTGGGCATTGAGCTACAAGGGGCAGAAGAGATACAGGGCGATAGTAAGGACGGATGGATCAAATGAGGTTTTTTTCAGGATGGAGGAGACACGGGCATGGTTGTAGGCAGTAGAAAATGTACAGGGACTAGCAATACCAGATTTCAAACTATATTACAAAGCAATAATCATCAAAATGATCTGGTACTGGTATGAATTAGAGTAGTGAATCGGTGGGATAGACTACATACACAATACAAAGTAGTAAAAGATCCACAATAATCTAGTGTTTGACAAACCCAAAGACCCAAGCTTTGGAGGTAAGAATTCACCAACTGACAAAAACTGCTGAGGGGCAGGTAGGTGGTACAGTGGATAGAGCACCGGCCCTAGAATCAGGAGGACATGAATTCAAATCTGGCCTCAGACATTTGACACTTCTTAGCTGTGTGACCCTGGGCAAGTCACTTAATCCCAATTACCTAACCAAAAAAAAATTTTGCTGGGAAAATTGGAAAGTGGTTTGGAAGAAACTTGGCATAAACCAATATTTCACACCAGATACCAAGACAAGGTCAAAAGGGTGATATCCTAAGTAAATTAGGGAAGCATGGAAAAAATGTACCTGTCAGATCTATGAGTAAGGGAAGAGTTTATGCCAAAACAAGACATAGTGAGGATCATATGGAGTAAAATGGACCATTTCGATTACATGAAATTATAAAGCCTTTGCACAAACAAAACTAATGCAGCCAAAATTAGAAGGAAAACAGGAAACTGGGAGGGGCGGTTACGGAAAGTTTCTCTGATAAAGGCAGGTACAGGGTAAGGAGTAAGGCCACCTCATCACATGAGAGGGATGAAGGAGTGACAGGAGATAGAAGAGGGGAGAAGAGTGAGCTAAGAAGCCCTTCCTGGCCAAGGCAGCTTCCATACAAAGTGGCTACTTCCACTCTAAAAGTCTTATCTTCCATTCAGGGACTGGACAAAGAGAGATTTGACAGACACAAGTGGAATTCCAGATATGAGATTCCAGAATGCCTACCCTGATACACTGGGAAAACATTGGTATTTAGTTTTAAAAAAAACAACAACAACTACAGAGCCTGAGGCATGGGATACTACTGCTATTTAAAAACCGAATTTCTTCTCTTGCTCCCCACCTCCTGACCAGAAAGGGATGGACTCAAGATGCAAGAGGAGACATAGAATTTTTGGACATGACAAATGCAGGAATTTGTGATGCCTGACTATGCCTATTTGTTAACAAGGGTTTTGCTTTTCTTATTTCTTTTTTGTCCCAATTGGGGGGGTGAGGGGTGAGAGAAATAAAAACTCGATTTTTATTAGTTGAAAAAATGTCATTAAAAAAATCTCATTTCTCCTAACAGCCCAAACCCTCAGGAAGTGAGGCTCCAGAGCCTTCTTTTACAGGGCTCATCTCAGTAAGATGGATAAAAACTGTTCCTCTTAGGGAAAAAGTGGTCCAGGGCCCTTTGGTGACTCAAACCAGGAGAGGTTTTTTTTTTTTTTAACAAATACGAAACAATGAAACTATTATTCCCATGTTAGATTGTACACTCCATGAGGGCAGGAACTATTTTCTTTTTCTTATGTGTATCCCTAGGGCTTAGCACAGGGTCAGGCACAAAGTAAATGCTTTCTCTTCTGTCTTTTTTTGTTTTTTCAGTTGCCTCAAACTCTTGGTGACCCCATTTGGGGTTTTCTTGGCAGAGATAAGCGACCTCAGAGGCCCTTCAGTCCAACCCTCTTATTTTACAGATAAAGAAACTGAGGCTCCTGTGCTTAAGTGACTTGCCCAAGGTCATACAGATATAAATGGGAAGGGCAGGATTTGGGCTTTCTTCCTCCAACCCCAAAGCTCTTTCCCACTGTACTAGTCTGCAAATGCTGCCGTCTCTAACCAGCCTAATATTCTGGGACACTGATTCCTCTGAATACAACAATGTAGGGGGAGAGAACAACAAGCCTAGAGTCACAGAATTCTAGAATAAATAAAACCAGGCTGTCTGCCATCTGAAACCACCCACTCCAATCCACAACTATCCCAGGCTCCTCCCACAATGGAGCAATGAATTCCTTGGGTCTTGTTCATTGTACTGCCTAAGTGGGGGCCCGGAGCCCCAGCACAGGCCAGGATAGGGCTCCCCACCCCGCCCCACCCACCCCACCCCCCAGCAGTCTACAATCCATGAAGTTTCCAGTTTGTCCCTTCTAGATGACTCTAAGAAAATAAAACACAAAGGCTGTAGCAGCTATGAATAAATAGCCTTATCTTGGTGGCTTTTAGGAGAGATGTAAGGATATGTGGGTTTGTCCCAAAAAAAAAAAAAGGCAGGGAAATCAGCTGGAAGGAGGAAGCCCTTGGCTGTGCCAGGCTTTTAATCAGAGACCATAAGCCTCGCACAGGTCAGAATTATATCTAGTGGTGAATCCATCTACAGAGACCCAGGCCTGGAGATTTGGGAAAGTCAGCTACTTTGACAGAGAGAGACCCGCCCAGGAGCTAGTGGCCTCCAGGAGAACATGGCACGTGAATGAGTTGGGGTATATATGTTTAGGGAGATAGACTATGGAGTCATCTCCAGGGAGATGATGGTTAAATTCATGGGATTCGATGACATCGCCAAGTTAGAATATATTCAGGGTGTCTCAAAAGTGCGAGGGGTTAAAAATTTGACAACAGAAAAATAAAGAACATGGGCTGCTGCTTGTAGGAGGTGGTCAGGACAAGGCAGGAGAAGCTCAGATGAGATGGGCATTGACTCCTGTAAAGGAGGAGATAGCTCTGCCAGCCGGGGCTCTCACAGGTATCATAAGCCTTAGAGCTTGACATGACCTCAGAGATCACGGGGAACCCAATCCTTTCTTTTTAGGGCTTTTGGGGGGGGGCAATCAGAGTTAAGTGACTTGCCCAGGGTCACACAGCTCGTAAGAGTCCTAGGCTGAATTTGAACTCAGATCCTCCTGACTCTAGGGCCAGTGCACTATCTACTGTACCACCTAGCTGCTCCTCCTTTCATTTTACAAACGAAGAGGTTGAGGTCCAGGGAAGCAGTGATTTATATTATTAAAGGTAGCACAGTCAGAATTTGAACCCAGATCCAAAGTTCTTTCCACTCCAGCACCGCAGGCTGCCTCTTCAAAGATATCAAGAAAGAAAGCCATCCCTCCTGGCTCGTTGCCTCTCCTACTTTCTCACCTCCCACTCACTTCTCAATCCTTTGCAATCTGGCTCCCATCCTTCCATTGAAACTGCTCTCCCTAAAGTCACCAATAATCTCTCCCCTGCAAGATCCAGTGGTCTTTTTTTTAACCCCTCCTCCCCATTTGTCCCTGCTGCCAACTCTCTTCCTTGTAGATACTCTCTCCTCCCTGGGTTTCGGACATGCTGATCCACCCTGATTTTCCTCCTCACAGTCTGACCGCTCTTTCTCAGTCTACCAAGTATGATTATTCACCCTGATTCCCCAGAGCTCTGACTTGGGTCAGCCGTTCTCCATTCAGGGTGTCCCAAAAGCCTTTGTGTGGTTTTAAGCTTTAATAACTTAAAAAATAATCTCTAAGATAAAAATAATAAAAATAGCTTTAACAGGGTCAAACAACACTAAGATTTGGGGGACACCCCGAATGTATTCTCGCTTAGCAATCTCATGAATTCCCATGAATTTAACTATCGCCTCCTTGGAGATGACTCCATGGGCGATTTCCACATATAGTGGCCCTAGTCTCTCTCCTAAACTCTAATCCCTTGGACATCTCCAGACACATACCTTGGCCTCCGTGACTCAACTGTTCTTGATAACGCCACGGTGGGGCTCATGCTATCCTACTTGTTAAGTACCTCACTACAGCTAGGCAGGGCAGCCCCAGAGGAAGCTCTGACATCCCACCTTCTAGACACTCTCCTTCACCTCTTGCCTCAAACCCCACCAAAGCGTTTCCTGATTCCCCCAAGGGCACCTCTCCCCAAATTACCTTGTATAGATCTTGCTTTTATTTGTGAACATAATGTAGAATGTAAGCTCCCTGAAGGAAAGGAGCACTTAGCACAGTACCAGGCACAGAGGACTATGGATTAGAGCTGCAAAAGTCATTGGGTCCAACCCTGGCATTTTACACAAGGGGAAACTGAAACCCAAAGAGGATAACTGATTATTATCTAGCTAAGAGGTGCAACCAGAACCCAGGTCTTCCCTGACTCCAAGAGCGAGGCTATCTACTGGGGATTAAAAATGGTTTACGTATTGACTGACTGTGCGTCAGCCATTACACCCCTTGACCATCAGCAAGATGAAAAAGAACTATCACTCTCCCGTACATCCTAGGCCACAGGTCTACCTTTTCAGGCCTCAGAGGGCTGTTTGTGTCCAGTTTCCCCTTTATCAAAATGTTCAGGAGGTTGGAAGGCCCTTGAACAAATTCACATAACATGAATTACCCCGGATTCTGTCTCCTCAAATCAATCTCTATCTCTCTATCTCTCTCTTTCTCTTTCTTCTCTTCTCTCCCTCTCCCTCTCTTCCCTTCTCTCCCTCTCTTCTCTTCTCTTCTCTTCTCTTCTCTTCTCTTCTCTTCTCTTCTCTCTCTCTCTGTCTCTGTCTCTCTCTGTCTCTCCTTCCCTCTCTCATTATCAGGTGAGGACTGGCACCAGTAACTATAATAGTAACTGTTTCTTGGTAACAGGGACAGAAAGCAATTTGCCCAGCTGGAAGGCAAGATAGCAGCAGAGTGACCTGAACCTAGAGTATGGCTCTGGTACGTATGTAGGACTGCTGGCCCTGGAATCCAGAGGTCTTTGGACATTCATTTCTTACACAGAGCCTTTGCTGATCCATACCCCCTGTCCCCTCCCAATAATGTGTCCCCACCTCCCAAAAAAAGAATGAGCATTTACTTACATATTCAAAAATTAGCCTGGCAGAGTGGATATCATCCTGTCCTCAGACCCAAGAAGGCTTGAATTCAGGTCCAGCCTCTGACACATACTGGCTGTGTGACCCTGGCAAGTTCCTTAACCTCCCGGTGTTCTAGGACACTAAGTCAGAGGTTTGTAACCTTTTTTTTTTACTCCTCTAGCAATCTAGTGAAGCCTACAGACTCTTACTTTTAAATAAATACGTTATATTTTATTAATATTATTAATATATTTAATAGTAATAGTCATTAGTATCAACATTGCAATCAATTTATATTAATATATTTTATTTTAAATATATACATAAAATTACAAAGGAAGCCAATTATACTGAAATACAATTATCAAAATATTTCTTAAAAAAACCAAGTTCACAGACTCCACGTTAAGAACCCCTACTCACAACCATACATGGCAGGGAGGTGCCAATCTGCACTGGCAGGGGGACTTTAGTCACCAGGGAGTTCCCTATATCTAGATTAGTGAAATCACAGATTCAGGTTTATACTACTCACACATGTACATACTTCTCTAGCACCATGGAAATTTCTTGTTTTGTTTGTCTTTGTGTTCTCAGCACTTAGCACACAGTAGGTGATTAATAAATGTCAGATTGATCTAGATTCAAATCCTGACTCTACCTGTAGCAGCTTGGGCAAATCAATTCTCTTTTCCTCAGCTTCCTCCTCTAAATGCTAGGAAAACTACAAAAACCCCGGGTGCCCTCTGCAGTTGTCAGGGCCTGGAAATGGTCCCAGATCAGAACATCCCACGTCCAGGTCCAGATTGCTCCAATCGCTAATTCTACAGGTAGATTCTAGTGCCAAAGCTTTCTCCCTCCCTCTGGAAAGATCAAAAGAAATAAATAAGTAAACTGTAGATCTCAAGTACTGAAATGAGCCAATGGCCACCATTTGGCATTACGTTGACTAGGTCTGTTCCTACAAGTTTCTCCACACCTCGGAACTACGTGGCAAGTTTTTTGGCCAGGAAGAAGAATGCCCCAGCTGGGCACACTTCTGACAGTCAGACACGATCAGACAAACTGGAGGCCAAATGCAGAAAGCAAGAAGGAGGTAGGGAAGTCAAAATCCCATAAACCCTCTAGGACTCAGGCAGCCTCCTCTGTGAAATGGGGAGAATAGCACTTGTTCTTCTGGGCTGCCAAGAGATAAGAGCAATGTGATTTTTATGTGCACTGGCTCTTGGGTCATAAGGTATTTTTGTTGAGTGGTGGCTATAATCAGATCTGGAGAAACTGTTCCAAGTATGACACCCTCTGAAGTAGTTCCTCCTTGAGCTGAGAAAACCAGTTATTTAGGGAAAGAGAGATGAGGTCAACCTTGACCAGCAGTCAGCACATTCCAAATTCACCCTCCCTAAGTATCAAGATGATGATACAGTCAAATGAATGCTGAACTTGAAACAGGAAGACTCGGGTCCAAAACCCTGCCAAAGGTCTACAGCACACACACACACACACACACACACACACACGTAGAGAACCCTTGACCTACACCCTTACTCCCCTATCACTACAAAGAATTGGGGGAGGGGAATTTTCTCAACTCTCCTACAAGATCAACCTTCTCACCCACATGGCAGTGAATTAGTATAGGGCTCGGACTCAGACATCTACTAGCTGTGCTACCCTGGGCAAATCCCCAAACCGTTCTGGGCCCCACTTTCCTCACATGTAAAATGGAGATAACAGCAGCACCAATCTGGCTGGGTTTTTGTAGCTCAAACAAAACGATGTGCATGAAGTGCTTTACCAATATTAAAGCAGCTACAGGAATGTCAGCCTTTATTGTTACCCATGTTTCCTCTGCATCCCCAGAGCCTAGCACACTACCTGGCACACAGCAGGTGTTTTAATGAATGGTTGCTGAATTGATACCATAAAGGAAAGCACTCTCTAAGCTGGAACAAAGGATTGGATCGATATTACCCTGGAACAAGACCCACGATGGGCTGCATCTAGCCAGGGAATGTGAAATAGGGAGGAAGATGACATCAGATTTCATCTATAATATTTAAGGGACCTCAGAGGCCATCTTGTCCAACCCCCGCCCATTTTACAGAAAAGGAAACTGAGGCACAGGCAGGTGTCACAGGGTGACTTGCCCTGTCCTCTGTTCCTCTACCTCCCTGTCCAGTGCACCACACTACCTCTGAGTTAGGATTGCTCTCATAGTCACTGCACTAATTCAATAATTTCCATGAGCTTTTTTCCATTTTTTTCTTAGAATCTTTGACCTGAAAGGGATGACAGGTGATTTTATACACTGCGACCCTTTCATCTTCCAGAAGAAAAAACTGAGACCCAGACAGGGTAAAAAGCAAACAGTATGTTGATAGTACAGATGAGATTCAATAATTCAATCCAATAAATATTTATGAAGTGCCTACTATGTGCCAGGCATTGGACGTACAAAAAGAGGCGAAAGACAGAATGAGAATCCCATAGTCAAGTCACTCCATATAGTTGCCAGTTACTAATTATTACTATCATTGTCAATTGGGACTAAACTGGTGATTTCACTGGTATAGAAACTCCCTTCTACCACTACTGATGGGCACTTGCTCTCAGAAACTCTTAGAAAGTTGCCTGGGACATGGAATTATAAGTGACTTCTCAAGGTCACACAGTCAGTATGAGTCAGAGGCTAGATCTGAGCCCAGCTCTCTATCTCCTACTCTATGCTGGCTCTCTTATTACTATTAGGAGAATAATAACAGCACCTTTCATGTATATACAAAATAGCTTTACTAAAGATTTCATGGACATTCTAGAAAGTCATCTGGGGCCAGGTTTCTCGCCAGGAGGCTGGCCTCTAGCTAGGGACTTTCTCAATCACAGAATCTCATGATGTCTAGCCAAGTGAAGTAGCAACAGAGGATCTATGTCCGTGGGCCGAAGAACACCTGCACTGATAAAATCAGCAGCCCTTAAAGGCTTTTTAAGTAAAAGTGGATGATTATAGAGGTGTTACCTACCTCAGGGGGCTGCCCAGGGGATCAGGGGAGAGAAGTACTTTGGGGAAGGACTTTAGATGCAAATGAAAGCTGCTAGTATTATTCTTGAAAATAACTGACTTGAAGCTTTGCAAAAGACTCTTTACATGTGTATGCATAGACATAGGTGTGCTTTATATCTATAAATATATATTGTTATATATAATTTATATATGTTTTGTGTGTATATGCATATATATACATATATACATGTATGTATATGTATATGTGTGTAATTACAGATATATATCGATATATAGATGATAGATAGATAGATAAGCAAGCTTCTGCTTGCCTTGGAGACAGCTTGCTAAGTTAAGTGACTTGCTCAGGACCACACAGCTAGGACGTGTGTGAGGAAAGATTTTAGCACCCATTCTTCCTGATTCCAGGCCCGGTGCTCTACTGTATCATATCACATCATACAGCCTTGCATTGGGTGTCTATATACGCATCTACATTTACCAGAACTGTGTTTTCATCAGAATAGGGAACTCCAGGTAAGGAAACTTCCTCAATCAATGTAGCTGGGAGCTTGCTCTATCTACAGTTTAGCATCTTACAGAATTATTAGCTGGAGCAGGAGGAACGTGTGGGGCGGGGGAGTGTATGTGTATGTGGGGGGGTGCAGTGTATGTATGACAGAGACAGAGAGAGGGAGGGAGGAGAAAGAGAGAGAGAAGGGAGGGAGAGAGAGAGAGAGAAGGGAGGGAGAGAGAGGGAGACAGAGAGGTAAGACTTGGCCCCCAGGGCTTCCAGATTCCACAGCTGACCCTCTAACTCCTTTACCACACTCCCAACAACAGACAGAATGATTGACAGATTTAGAGATACACTTATATGTGCATATGAATCAGTGATCAATGTAATAGCTAACATTTATATAGTAGCATTAAAATGTGCAAAGCACTTTACATATACTTTCTCATTTGTTCCTAAAAACATCTCTGTTAAATAGGTGTTATTATCTCCACTTTACAGATGGGGAAACTGATGTCAGAGAAGTTACACAAGTTATGTGACTTGCCCAGGGTCACACAGTTCATATACTTCTGGAGCAGGATCTGAATTTTTAGGTCTTCCTGACCCCTAGACCCCAAGACCTTCACCCAGTATATCAAAGCCGAAAGGCACCTCAGGAGCATCTTTTCCAATCTCCCTTCTCCTCTCCTCCCCCACACCAATATAAATATTTTAAGGACTCTTCCTTTCACTTTTATTACAGGAGATAAGCCCTTTGACTAGACTTGGCTTGAAGAACCCCAGCCCCAATGTTTGCAAGTTTATCTAGAAGACAGTTGCCTGGTATTCTGGAGGATTCTCCAGATGCGGAAAAAAAAAAACCCAGCTGGGCCATTTCTGAAGTCACTGCGCTGCTCCTGCCTCTCTGAGAGAAAGACAGAGAGACGGTGGAAGACAGAGAGAGTGGACAGATTAGACAGACAGACAGACAGATTTTAAAAAGCGGCTTCTTCATACTGTGGAAAGTATATTATATGCTATTTATGAGTGCTATGGAAAGCCAAGGCTTGCTCCCAAAGGGGCACCTCTTCCTCCTCACTCCCAATCTTCACCAAAAGGCCCTCTTGTAAGAGTCACAGTATCTGGTGTAAGGGGACACTTGCATCGTCTTCTTTCTGACCTGAAAAATAACCACAGTCTCTTCTTTTAGGGTCATGGGAAGGAATCTGGATCCATCTTGGTTAGAGAGAGGACAAAGAACTGAGTATTTCCCCCTCATTTCCATTGCAAATCCTCTGCAATCCCTGGGGTGTTTCTAGCTGTTTGGGACAAATCCCTATCCAAATGAAATACCCAAGAGCACAGAGGGGAGGTCACCAGACAATCTGGGGCACTGACCAAACAGCCGGATGGTTTGAGGCAGTGGATGACCCACCCAAGGGCAAAAAAAGGGGGGGAAAACTGTAACCTTTCATTTCTATAGACCCTGTAGGTTGACAAAGTACTCACAATAACTTAAGTAACATGGGAATAATGGAGGCTATTTGTTAAATAAAGGAGTCATTCTCCCTTTTTTACAGATAAAGCAACTTGCCCAGCCAAAATGGCCTTCTTGCCATCCCTCACAAACGACTCTTCATCTCTGCACCTTTGCACTGGCCTTTCCACAAACAAACAGAGGAGGAAGCATGATATAGGAGATTTGGAATCAGAGAACCCTCTTCTTTCATTTACTTCCCTGTGTGACCTTGGACAAGTCATTGCTCTCTATGGGGCTCAAATCCCTCATCTACAAAATAGGGGAGCGGATGAGGGGAAGAACTATACGCCTTCTGTGGCCCGTTCCAGCCTGAAATTTACGGTCCTAGGCATCCGGGAGTGAATTTGAACCAAGGTCCCCTGACTTAGGCTCCAAACTGTGACCTTTACAGAAACAGATTTCCGGGGTAAGCAGAGAGAAGCCTGCATCCCTTGGTCACTTGGATGAGAATGTGGATTTTTTCCAACACACTGCTTCAGAGACAGAGAGCCTCTCTGGCCCCTATCTCCAGCCCTCAGAATTTCCTGGCATGCTAATGGGTCGGTGCCACCTCCCGAGGACTGTTCAGCCACTCAGTCCCTTAAACAGCCTCTGATCTAAGCAGCACTCAAGAGCAGCCCGAGTCCAGCCTAAGGACGGGCCAGAAAGCCCTTTCTTTCTGCCTGACAATACAGAAATCAAACAGAGCAACCACAGGGACCTGCCCTCATGCTGCAATTGACCAATACAACATTGCTCCTCTTGTCACTGAACTGCATCGGGCCATCACAGTCAAGCATCTCTTTCAAGAAATCAGATTCTCTCCCCCACAAAGAGCACTCGAAAACAATTATCATATCAAAAAAAAGGAGGGGGGAGCTATTATAGGGAGAAAAAAATAACAAAAGTCTTAATGGGAGGCGCCAGTCCACCCAGTGACCTTTACCGAAATAGATTTCTGAGGAGAGAAGCCTGTACCCCTGGGTCACTGGGATGAGAATGTGGATTTTTCAGTGGCTGTTTCATATGGAGGAAGCAAAGACCCATCCTCTTAAAAACACCTACAAACACCTTCGGCTGGTTCTCTACCAACTGACCAATAATTAAGTAACAACAGGAACCACAATTTTGGTGTGGTGTTTTTGGGTGGCTGAGGAAAGTGGGGGGGAAAGCCTCCTGCCAATTGAGGTATTCTGAGCCCTACCTCGGACAAATGACCCATGCCTAAACCCAGAGGCCATTCCCTAATAAGGACCACACAGCTTAAACCTTAGAAAGTCACTGGACATACACAGCCTTTAAAAGTCTCTGGACAAAAGCACTGTTTGGAAAGGAGGAACTGATCTTCACCCCCATTGTGTATGAACCCCGGCAGTGGGGGAGGGGAGAAGAAGAGGGGGAAGTGAAGGGAAGGGATGGACCCTCTGAACCTAACTACCTTCTTACATTGTTCTTCCAACCCCAATTAAGCCTTCACTTCCCTTTGAGAGTTTGGAAGGAGATGTCATTTAAAAAAAAAACCAGCAGCTCTTTCCCCCATCCCCCAACCATCAGTACTTCTCTAATGGCGACTATTTCCAACAAAAATGCTATATTCCTGAGTATAATCTGTTATAAGCCAAAGTCCATTTTTTGGAGGAAGTCAGGGGAACAGAAGGTGGATAATTGTTTTGATTAGCTTAATACCATGGTAACCCGATGGCGAGGCAACAAATGACTGAAGGAGAGAAACGCCGATTCAGCAGGAAAAAATATATATATATTTTTTTTAAGCCTGATACATAGCAAAGCAGCTGGCAGAGCGATGCTGCAGGGTCCATCGATGTACCGGGCACACATCAAGAAAGAACTGAGACGAAGAAGAGGCCAAGGTGGAAGGGAGACTTTTTTGAAAACGAGACTTCATTTAGCTCACATTGGCAGGCAGGGCATGGGAGTGTCCTCAAATGCACAGGGAATAGTTGGAGCCCAGTGACAAAAGGAGAAACATGCCTAAGAACCTCACGGGCCTAAAAAATGGGAACAGAGTGGGAGTGGGGGGCCGGGAGTCTGTGTAGGAGAGACATCGGGGGTGCTGGACGTCAAAACTTGTCATCCGACCTCTTCCCCCAAACTCCCTGAAAAGGGGAAGGACCTCTTGCCTCTCTAGAAGGATAAATTTCTCCTGCAATTAGAGGGCTGTCTCCTCTCTCCTACACCTCCTCATCCGAAACTCCAGCAACACCCCTCCCCACTTGGGCTGTCCGTACTCTGAGGAGAAAGAACGGTTCCCCTTAGCCCGCAGACAAGCAGCTGCCAATCAGGGCATGTAAAGAAGGATCCGGGGGCGCACAGACCTAAGCCGATGTCGAGAGACAGAGAAAGAGAGAGCCTGGACTCCAGAACTTCCCCCCGAGGGCCTCCCCCCACCCCCAACCCCAGGGGTTTCATTTTTGCTTTTGCATCCCCAGAGCCTGGCACACAGTAGGCGTTTCATAAATCCTTGCTCGCTCGGTTTGCAGCAGCACCCAGGAAAGGGGTGCAACTTAACGCTGCAAAGTTCGGGGGATGGCGTAGAAGGGGTGGTGGTGGAGGGGGTGGGGTAGTTGGCACTGGGTCCAGAGCCCGCCTCTCTCCCGCCCCTGACCCGGCTTGCCGGAGAGTAGATGGGGGAAGGGGCCGGGTAGAGAGACCCCCCCACCTCCCCTGCCCCTGTGCCCTGACCTTGCCCAGCCCCGTACCTCCAGGGTCCTGATCTCCTGCTGGGTAAGGTCGTTGGACACGGCACACTTGGTGCGCAGCCCCCGCAGGCTACTGATGGAGATGTCGATGAGCTTCTGGAGCTGGCCGCACTGCTGCAGAGCCCGGCCGGCCGCGGCCCCGGTCCCGGCCCCAGTTCCAGCTGAGCCCGCATCTGCCGCAGCTGCCGCACCCCCTCCTCTCTCCTTCTTCTCCCCCATCGCTGCCGCTGCTCGGAGAGCCGCTCTATCCATGCCTCGGCATCGGGACTCAGGGGGTTGGAGCGCGCGAGCGAGGCGGGGAGGAGCCCCGAGCCAGAGCCAGAGCCCGGACACTCGGGCTGGCGGGGTGCCACAGACGGCCAGAGCGCGCGGCCGCCGCTGGGGCTCCCTGCAGCCGTCGTCTGCTGCTGCTCGTGCTGCCGCTGCCGCTGCTCCTCCTCCTCCTCCACCTCCGGCTGCTGCTGCTGCTGCTGCTGCTCGCCGCGGCTCCGCAGCCCAACAGCCCAATGCGAAGCGAGCGCTCCGAGCCGCCGCGCCTCCGACGGCTGCTTTCGGGCTCGGCTCGCAGGCTCTCTCGAGTGGCCGCCGAGGCCCAGCGGGAGCCCGCGGGGGACGCCGGGAGTTGTAGTCCTTCCCGCGCACCTGCTGCTCGAACCATCCGCGAGCAGCCCGACGGCTCCCTCCACAGCCCCAGCTGCGCGCGCCCAGAGCCCCGGCGGCCCCCCGCAGCGGCCGTCTCACACCTCTGCGGGGCGCGGCCCAGCGTGGCGCGCGGCCCCCTCCGGGAGCCCCACCCTCTCCCCCTTCCTTCCACGCGGGCGGGGACTGCTCTTCCCAGGCTCCGCCCCCTGAGCCGGGCTGCGGGAAGCTCCAGGAGAGAGGCGGGCAGAAGAGAAGGGGGTGCAAGGCTTACCGTTTCTGGGCTGGGGTCCGGGCATTAGAAGCTGGGCTCCGGCAACCAGGATCGCCGGATGTCAGTCAATAAGCATTTATTATTTATGTGCCGGGCGCTGCTCTGAGCTCTGAGCGTGCAAAAAAATGCAAGAGCCAGCCCCTGCCCTCGAGAAGCTCACAGTCTAACACTGGGGAGAACGGGCAAACTACGATGTAAAAATAGACACGATCAATGGGAGATAATCAACAACGCGGAGGCCCTGCCAGCCCGCTTACGAACGAGGTGGCCTTGGTCAAGTCACTTACCGTCTCCGGACCTCAGCGTCTTCTCTATTAAAAAAAAAAAAAGGACCAGGTGACCCCTTAACTCCCATTCAATTCCGAGTCTATGCTCAGAGGCTTTGGCGACAGAAGACCCGGGTTTCTAGCCTGCCTGTGACCTTGGGGCAGTAGCGTAGGCTCCCTGAACCTCAGGCTTGTCAACTGTAATGTTAGATTGGATGACCACTAAAGTCTCTTTTAGCTCTTTAAGGCAGGTAGATTCTTCCGTGGACAGAGTGGTGAGCATGGAGTCAGGAAAACCCCAGTTCACGTCTGGCATCAGAAACCTGCTAGCTCAAGTTCTTTAAGGTCTGTTTGCCTCAGTTTTGTCATCTGTGAAATGGGGACAATAATAGCACCGACCTCCCAGGACCGTTGTGAGGGTCAAATGAGATAATATTTGTGCCAGCCCAAGACGGGACATAGTAGGCGCTATGTAAATGCTTATTCCCTTCCCTCCTCCTCTCTTCCGAAGCCTCTGATTATATAGAAGGCTTGACTCTATCAAAGAGCTCTGCATTTGAGGTGTTACTACAACTGCCCCTCCCTTATAATTTCCCCAGGTTCACTCAATTATGAAAAATGTCAGACCCTGAGTGGGAGGAATGTCCCACCAACCAACTGAAGAAGACTTAATTACCTCCTTCCCTTTCTCTCCCCCTTCACCAATTTCTCATTCCCAGCTCTCGCACTCCAAGACTCAGATCATCTCTCCCACCTTTCTCCTAGAAACCCTCTTCCCTGGAATGCTAAGCCAAAATACATTTCTCATTCCCATTTTTCATTTCAATCCAACCACCTCCAAACACCTCCCCTGTGCTGGGCACTTTGCTAGCAGCAGAGCTGGGGGGGAGGGGCATGGAAAGATGATAAAGACAAAGGTCCCTGCCCTCCAAGGACTTAGACATGTACAATCTGCCTCAGTAGGTAGGAAACTTGGGGTCCAGAGCTAACAGCAACCTCAGAGGTCACTGAATCATTGCTGGGAGAGAGCTTCCCAGAGTTAGAAGGCACCTCAGAGGCCAAGGAACCAAACCTTCTCCTTCTAAAGATAAGGAAACCCATCCATAGAGGAGTTAAATTACTTACTCAGAGACCCAAATCCCAGAGCCTGATCTTTGATCCTACAGAAGCATGCATTTAGAGCTGGACAGGGAACTTTAAATGTCATTAAGTTAAACTTGAAGAAACAGACCCAAAGAGATTGTCACCTGCCCACACAGGCTCACACAGCTATTAGGCAACCCAGGTGGGATTTAAGTCTTCCTGACTCCTGGCCTTTTTTTTTTACCAGAACCATGATTTCCTTGGTATTGGGAATTCCCAGGGAGGAACGTCCCTCTGCCAATAGATCTCACACACGCTCAGCAATTTATACCCTTGGACAGTTAGGTGGGTCAGTGAAAAGTTAAGCCACTTACCCAGAGTCAAATGGCCTCTGTGCTGTCAGGGGAGAGTTGAGCCAGCCCTTCCTAACTCCACATTTTCACCTCCTTTCCACTCCCCCACAATCTGAACTCCCTTATTGTAGGGCTTCCATCGACATATGGTGATATTAGGGGTAGGAGAAACACTCCGTGTTCTATATACAGCCTTGTTACTGAAAGTGCCCTCGCAAAAATAACACTGCTTCTCATTTTGCATACATTTATTCATTCAGGAAACATGCCAAACTATTTGGATTGTAGACGTCGAGAAGAGCTGGTCTTTCTATCCCCAATGCCTAGCTTTGGACCTGCTTGGAACTTTAATAAATATTATTGAATTGAAATATGCTGTAGGTACCTCCCATATACTGCCTGTGGAAAAGTCTGCTTGTCTAGTCTGCTCTCTCAGTCGATGGCAAAACGAAGCTTGCCCAGTCTAGAAAACCTCTGCTCATTGTTCTGCCTGGGAAGGTACCAGACATAAAGAGGCTTGGGATAGCCCAGAGATTGTCACAGCCTGCTCTCATCCAAAGACTGAAGCAGCCTGCTGTGTGAACAGCTGCAAACAGCAGCTAGTGGTAGTGAAAGGTTGAGGTTTTCACCCATGACCACAGAATTCTGCTGGGCCCCAAAATGGCCCAGGGTGGAAGGGGAGCCACAAGGCCAAGGCATTTGTTTCCCGGATTTCTACTTTTCTTAGATCATACAGGAAGTACCTAGAAGTCACCCCCATCGACTTAAACACTAAGGCCTGGGCTGTCTCTGGATGAATTCACTCTGCAGTTCTGGCCTCCTTCTGGTTGAGTGGCTCTCAGTTTGGAGAAGAGACTTCTCACACTTGAAAAACTGGGTCTCATCTCAGAAAGGTGGAGCCCAACCTTGATTACCATGTCGCAGGGAGTAGTCAAGTGGGAACATGGTCTACAGGGCCCCACAGACTGAAAAAAAACAGAGCTATGCTTTACTTCTTCCAATATTCCCCAAGGGAGACGGAGCTATTTCTTCTAGTGTCTTTCCTCTCTGGGTAAGGAGCCCCAGCGACCCAGGGAGAAGAACTCTTGGCTCCATGCTCACAAAAAACCCTTTGTTCAGACTGTACAGGGCTTTAGTTTCCAGAAGGGATAACTCAATGCATGAAACCCATCTATTGATAACAAAACCAAAGCCTGAATTTCTAATGGAGAATTGTCAGGGAAAGAGAAAGATTTCTTTTTCAAATGAGTTTCCAGGGCTGGGGGAGATTCATTATCTTTTCTGCTATTAGGGAGGTTGTTTCTTGAGTCTTTCTGACCTTGATTCTGGGGAATTAAATCATCCACTTCCTACATGCTAAACAAAGGAGA
This sequence comes from Phascolarctos cinereus, assembly GCF_003287225.1. Classification (NCBI taxonomy): domain Eukaryota; kingdom Metazoa; phylum Chordata; class Mammalia; order Diprotodontia; family Phascolarctidae; genus Phascolarctos; species Phascolarctos cinereus. Next base: position 35,573,131 of record NW_027555958.1, read on the forward strand.
AATCTTTTGGCGGAGAAGCCACGCTTTCTGTACGTGTGGTTGCGTGTTTGTTGCTCAGTTTTTCAATTGTGTCTGACTTTTCATGACCCCATTTGGAGTTTTCTTGGCAGAGATATTGGGGTAGTTTGTCATTTCCTTCTCCAGCTCATTTTACAGATGAGGAAACTGAGGCAAACAGGGTGAATTGACTTGCCCAGGATCACATAGCCAGTAAGTGTCCAAGGCCAGATTTGAACTCCAGGCTCCTCACTTTAACTGCTGCACCCCTGGCTGACATTTCTACAACACTATAAAGTTTGGAAAGCTCTTTACACTTGCCTATGGTGCTCTGTCTTGAGATGCAGCATGGCGGCATAGTAGGGCTGGACTTGTATTTAGGAAGACCTGAGTTCAAGCCCTACTACTAACATTTATAACCCACATAGCCCTGGAAAAGTCACTATTACCTTTCTAAGGCTCAGCTACCCCATCTATAAAACAAGAATAATAATAGCATCTCTCTTACTGAGTAGTTCATAGATCATAGGTAGAGCTAGACCTCAGACACCATCTAGTCTAGCCTCCTCATTTTATTTTTTAAAATATTAATTAATTTATTTTGTTTTCAGCATTCACTTCCATAAGATTTGAGTTCCAAATTTTCTCCCCCTCCTTCCCCTGCCACCACCCCAAGACAGTGTACAATCTGATATAAGCTCTACATATACTTTCATATTAAACATATTTTCACATTAGTCATTTTTAAAGAAGAATTAGAACCAATGGGAGGAACCATGAGAAAGAAGGAATGAAAAAAAGAAAGAGAGAGCAAATAGTATGCTTCAATCTTCATTCAGACTCCGTGGTTCTTTTTCTGGTCGTGGATAGCATTTTCCACCACGAGTCTTTTGGGTTATCTTAGATCCTTGCTAAGAAGATAGTTTCTTCATTTTAAAGATGAGGAAATCAAGGCCCAGAGTCAAGTGAGGACCTAAAGAGATAATCTAGTGCTAGGGTGGGGATCCTTCGGCCTCAAGGCCATATGTGGCCTTCTAGGTCCTTGGATTCAGCCTTCTGACTGAGTTCAAGTTTTACAGTACAAATGTTTTTATTAAGGGGATATAGTGAGTATACCCTGTCCTCAGTTTCCCACAGTGAAGTTGCTGCATGTTTTCCTCAAGGTTTTAGGAGTAACCTGAGACAGTTGGAGGTATTCCCTTAATGTCTTTGGCTCCAGCACCCAGCAATTGTGTTCCCCCCATTGTAAATCTCCAGGGACCATCGGCCCCAGTTCCATTTAGCCACTTAACATCAATTAGCTTATATAAAATAATATTTATTCAAAGATACAGAAAGGACAAAAGTACAGACAGTTCCCCCCCCCCCCCCCCCCGTGCCTTGAGGACACACTTTCCCCTTATCCCCATCTTGGTCTCTGGGGTGAGTCCACTCAGACTCAGCTCAGTTCCTTCAAAGAAGTGGTCCTACCAAGTTTAAGCCCAAGAGCTGCATGGCTGCTAAATGAGTCTTTGTCTCAGCTTCTGCTGGGTTGGGTCCCAAAGATTATTCCCAAAGGTCATTCCTTTCTCCTCATTGCAGTGATGCTGGGATGGCTGCCAAACCTGGATGCCCGGGGCCTCGATCTCCTGGCCTTCAAAAACTCACAAAGTTGTAGCCTCCAATGTCGTTACCTAAAAATGGAAAAGAACAAATGCAGAGGCAAAGGACTCAGGCCCATTTCACAAGACCACATGTCCTCAGAGGGAAGAAGGCCTGAGGTCTGGGGGCATTGTGTCTCACATCAATGGAACCACACCAAGAGAGAGTGGAGAAGAGCATAGCTAAAGCCTATTAGAGCCTTTTGAAGGCACCATCTACAAAACCAAGCAAAGAAGGTTCTCCTAAGGATGCAGCAAACAGACCGGAACCACTCACAGAATGTCTATGGAGGCTCCAAAAGTCTCTCTAACACACTTCCATTACCTGTCATTACTACTCTCCTGGAAGCAATCTCTTCCACGGAGCAAATCTGCATCATTGATTTACAACCACAAAGTGCAATATAAATGTCAGCTCTTGTAGTCATATTTCAACCTGACAATAACCACAAGGAAGGCACTGTACTATCGATGCCCATTTTATAAATGAGGAAAAGTGAGGCTCAGAATGTGCCTTGTGCAGTCACACACCTAGAAAGTATCAGGGACAAGATTTGAGCCCAGAGTTCTCCTGGTCCACAACCTCCACACTCTGCCAGATGGAGCAATCCCTTTCTACTTCAGAAAAGTCCCTTTTCCCCTCTATACCTCAGTTTCCTCACCTGTAAAATGACCTCTAAGTTTCCTTACCTCATCAGGGGTTCTATATAGGTCCAGCTGGTGTGAGACTGAAATGAAACAAGTATATGAAATGCTTAGAAGAGGGTATAGAAATGCCACTTTTTACTATTGCACCTGGAATAGTCCCCCTCTTTCCCCAGGTTCCCATGTCTGCTTTTTGTATCTTTCTACCCATCCTTCTGGCCTCAACTGAAATACCAGGAAAACAGAGAAACATAATACAAAGACTACTAGGCTGTGGGCTGGAATTCCCAACTCTGCTGTTTGCTCGGTGACTTTGAGCGAGTCACAGTCTCACAGGTGCCTTGGTTTCCTCATTCACAAAATAAGGGGATTGGATTAGATCACCACTAAGATTCCTCTATTTACCACCTGGCTCTGGTCCTAACTCCCCAAACTTGTCCACCTCCTCACCATCAAGATGCCTCCAACTCTGCTGCCCCATATTCCAGATGATGAGTTCTTGCCCAGGACCACCATTTCAGGAAGCACTCAGACCACCCACACTCACTTTATACTTGCTCTTCTCCTGACTCTGCCACCTTTACCTCCCCCCATATCAACCCTACTTTCCCAATTCCCTTTTATGTGTCGTTTGAATGTAAGTTCCTTGAAGGTAGGGACAGTCTCTGTCTCTATCTCTCTTCTTCTTCTTCTTCTTCTTCTTCTTCTTCTTCTTCTTCTTCTTCTTCTTCTTCTTCTTCTTCTTCTTCTTCTTCTTCTTCTTCTCCTCTTCCTCCTCCTCCTTCTCCTCCCTCTCTCTCTCCCTCCTTCCCTCGTCTCTGTCTGTCTCTTTCTTTCTCTTTTCTTTTTGCTTGTATAGATAGAAAGATAGAGCATTTATTAAGTGTTTCATATGTGCTCAGATGTTGTCTAGAGGAGTTACCCTTGAGCCATTGAGAGAATTTGAAGACTTTATCTCCCATCTCAATGGGGGCACTCGACTCCCAGATTCTATAGGGCAGAGTTATCACACATACAGTTCCCAACACTGCTGAGTGCAGCCTTAACCAGATTAAAATGTAATTGGGAAAATTTTAACAAAATAAGTTTTTGACTTTCTCAAGGTCACATGGCAAGTCAGTGATGAGAGTGAGGAGGAGAACCCAGGCTTTCCTGATTCTCAAGTCCCCAGCTTTTCTCACCATACCGAAGCCACTTTCACTTTTCTTATAGGGCTGCTGGTGACTTGATAAGATAGGTCTTGTCTTATACTTTTGTCATATACCTATGCCCTTTCTAAAGAAGCTTGAAATTAATATAGTCACCCTCCCTTGAGGTCCTTTGCCAGCATACTGCTTAGGAGTCCCTCACAATAGGAACTGTGACCTTGAGCAGGTGACTCTACCTCGAAGGGCATCCATTTCTTCTCTGTAAATAAGGGCATTGGCCCAGACGATGCCAGCTCTAGGTCCGTGATCCTCTGATTAGGGATTGATGAGATAGGAACAGCCGAATTTCAAACATCAGCATCCATCCAAGCAAGCTGGGATAACTCTCCAGATTTATTTTGTGAATCTGTTATTCCGTCGCCCTTGAGCTGAGATTTACTGCACAGTCAGCATGCCCAGATGGTCTGCGCATTGTAAAAGGCATTTTAATAAAGATGTTTAACATCCTGGCAGTGCCAGCCCTACCAACGGGCAGAGGAGGCTGCTCCCCCACAGGATGATTTGAGGGGCCCAGGGAGTGGTTCTTTGCCCAAGAACAAGGGATCAGAGATGTAGGGCTAGAAGGAGCCCTATCAAATCCACCCCCTCCACTTTAGAGAGGAGGAAACTGAGGCCCAGGAATGCTGATTGACTTATAGGATCAGAGACAGGGCTGGAAAGGACCTCAGAGGCCATTATATCCCCCCCCCTCATTTTACAGAAGAGGAAACTGAGGCCCAGGAACACTGATTGACTTATAGGATCAGAGACAGGGCTGGAAAGGACCTCAGAGGTCATCAAATCTACAACACTTTTACGGAGACAGAAACTAAGGCTCAAGGGTCAGTGACTTCATTCCCCTCCTGACTGTGCTTCTGACTCTAGGTTTTGCCACCATGATCCAACTGTCTCCTCACCCTGGAAAATCCCTCAGTCCCAGGGGTCACCTTGAAACATACAGACTTCCTTCTCCCACTGGTGAGTTTCTTCCAGGGCCGCCATTTTGGCCACATGATGCTTGATCCTCCTCGGACTGTGCTTTTGGCTCTACCCCCGTTGACATCCTTCCCCACACACAGCCCAAATGAATGTCTTCTCTTCCAAAAATGTTGCTGCTTCCTTCTCAGAGGCAGATTCACTGTGCAAGTTTCTCCATTGATGGAGCATGACACACCAATCCCATTGCACAGGCACCTGACCTAGTAGTCATCCAGTCTCACTAATCTAGGTACAAGCTGGGTGCACTGTCCCTCATCTGTAACCTTTATTCCTACCCAAACCATCCCTGGTTTTCTCCAGGCCCATTCTAACACAGTTCACCCGTTCTGCTGGGACCTCTGCAACCCTTGCTCTATTCTCAGCAAATTCTTCTAAAGCCTCAGATTTTCCAACCAACATTCCTATCACCTCCTTGTTTTAGTGGAAACTTGGCTCTTTCCCCTGAGGACTCCATATGCCATGACATTTTCCTCTGGAGACTGTCCCTTTTCCCATGCGCCCCTGGCTCTAGGAGGAGGAAGAGGAGGAGGAGTGGACCTTGAATAATTGCTTACCTCATGATCCTTTTTCCTCAGGGCCATTTCTTCCACCACTACCCCTGGGTGACCTTCCCCACTTTGATAGTTCTTTATTCCATTGATCACTTTCTCTTATTCTTTTTCCTATTTCCCACTGACCTCCAGGTCATTTTCTGGTCTTACTCTCTACTATATAACTTGCCATCTTGCTTGAGAGCTTCAGAAAGAGACTGGCTCTTAAGTAAAAGGATATGGATTCAAATCTCACTTCTGATACTTACTACCTGTGCGACCCTGGGCAAGTTAACCCACCTCTCTGTGCCTTGGTTTCCTCATTTGTAAGATGCAGAGTTTGCATTAGATGGCCTCTGAGGTCCCTTCCACTTCTAAATCTAAGGTCGCATGATTGCAGCTGCAAGGACCCAGCTGAGGTTAGGTACCTTGAATTGGTAGGGAGAGAAATCAGACTGATCTTTGGATTTTTATCCAGGAACACTCTATTCTTGGAATAGGAGTGGAGAAAGTGGTTAGTGGGGGCTGTCCAAGGTAGATTGGGAACAACAGAAGGTTAGGGAGGCTGAGGATTCCAGTGAGGTAGCCAGTAACATGTTAAATCAGCAGACTATGGGGTCAAGCCTAGGTTAGGAGGCAAGAGAAGCCAGAGTGAGGGAGATAGATTGGGAGAATAGGGGTTGAGCAAAGGACCAGGACTGTGAGAAGTGAAAGGCTAGTGTGGGAGATTGAGAGGGAGAGGTGGAAGAAGCTAGTGATCAGACACGGGAATTCTACAGCTATTGGTGCATTTCTAAGGGACAATGATGTCCATTATGGGATTTCATTTATGTCTGGCTGAAGGGGGTTGGAGAAGGTAAATTGAAGTTGGGTAGATTTTGATGAATCGTGTGATGAGGTTGTAAGAGGGCTGACCGTCATGAATACTGAAGTGCAGAAAGATCTCAGCATCCTGCAACCATAGCCTGGAAGGGATCCTAGACACTGTCTCCTCTCATCTCATCTACTCCTCTCATAAATCAATGTCGGGATTTGAACCCAAGACCTCTGACTCTAGACAGAGCTCTTTTTGTTTGTAAGCTCCAGTTTGGGTAACTGACCACCCCCTCTACGTTTTCTCAGCTCTAAGAGAATTTTTTCTTACATCCATCCCTTACATTGCTTTTTTTTCTCTCCTATATTTAGAGAAAGTTCAAAAAATCATAGATCAGAGTTGGAAGAGATCATTAGTCTAACTCTTTAATTTTACAGATGAGGAAACTGAGACTCAATGAGTGACTTGACTAAAGTCATGCAGATAATAAGAATCAGAGATGAGATTTTAACCTAGGTCCTAGGTCCTCTTTTCATTGGACGCTATGGATGTCTTCCCTTTCCATGAAAAGATTAAGGCTGTCCAATAGGAAGTTCCCTCATCTCTCCTCCTCTACTCATCAGACCATGCTGAATTCATCGTCACCCACTCAGTCATCCTTTCCACGTAAGCAAAAGAAAAAGAGGTGTCCCTAGTGGGGCAGTGGTTTTACTGGAAAGGACCTAGGTTTGAAACCCATCTCTGCTACTTGTCATCTTGGGTGACCTCTGGCAAGTCATTTCAACCTCACTGGACATTAGTCTCATCAACTATAAAACCAGAGGATTGGACTAGAGGATTAGCCTCTGATGTGACTTCCAGCCCTAGATCTCTGATCCGATGATCCCGACTCCTCACACCTGTGCCCCGGCCTCCTCCCAGACCATTTCCCAGCAGTGGCCCCTTCTCTCTCCTGCTTTTTCAGCCTTTCCCCCACAAGTGGCTTGTCCTCTTATGAAACTGGTCAGGTGTCTCCATTCCTTAAAAAAAACACATTTCTTGTCCCTTTCTGTCTCACACAAGTGTTGTTCCATCTCTCTTCATCCCTGCACTACTGAATTTCTTGGGAAAGTTGTCTATGCCTCCACTTCCTCCCCACCCACTGACTCTTCATGTCTTTCTATCTGGATTCCACCTCCTCGGTTCTACTGAAACTGCTCCCTCAAAAGTCACCAGTGGCCCTTTTGTCATCCTCATCTCTCTTGACTTCTGCAGCTCTGAATTCTGTTGACTCCCCTCCCCTCTTATTCTATATTCCTTTCTAAAGTAAATTTTGATGGCTGAAATGTACCTAGTTATCTTGGGGTTTACTGGCTGGATTTCTTTCTCAAAGACCATGCCTTGAACCCAGTTCCCTCTGGATCTCATTAGATCCCTGTCTAAGCACCACTTAATGGTTACTTTTGGGGCCCTCCTGGCTCAGAGTGAATGTAAATAGGAATTGTTTCTCTTCTGGCCAGCAACCCTGAGGGTCTTCCCTTCCCAGTTTGATTTTTTTCATTAAAGGGGCCATCTCCTGACTCACTTCTTCAGTAGGCCTATTCATTGAATGGGCTTTGCCTCACTGAAGGCCAAGGTCTCTCACTGCATCCAGGGCCATCTCCAGTCTTCCTGATCTATGTCTGGCCACTAGATCCAGATGGCTCTGGAGGAGAAAGTGAGGCTGTTGACCTCCCTCACTCAAATTCAATGCAAGTCATGTCATCACCTCCCTGATGTCACAGTCCTCTTGAGAAAGAAGGACAAAGTACAATGACACATATTCCTTTCCTGGTTCACTGCTCCTGCCTCTCCAACCATTTCCCCCAAACCTACTGTTTTCTAAACTTCTCTTTTTCTAGCAAAGGCATCACAGTCCTCAGAGTCATCCAGGTTCACAACCTCAGGGTCATCACACACCGCACATATCCAATCAGTTGGTGTTTCTGCTTTCACAACACGTCTACACTCACACAGCCTTAACTCAAGTCCTCATCCCCTTTCACCTGGGCTACTGACATGAGGTCTCTTCCTCAAGCCTCTCCATCCCAACTTACCTCCCACATATTTACCAAAGTGGTTTTCCCAAAGTGTAGTCACCCCCCTGCTTAACAAACTGCTTTGGCTCCCTATCACCACTAGGAACAAATATGAAATCTTCTACTTGGCGTTTAAAACTCTTCACTACTGACTATGGCCTACATTGCCCGATTTACAGATGATTTCTTTCCTAACTCACTCTATGGTCCAGCCAAATTGGCTGCCTTCCTGTTCCTCAAACATGATGTCATCCTTTCTTTGTTTTCCTTTTCCCAGGCTGTCTCCCATGCCCAGAAGTGACTATCTTCACGAGTTTCTCTTCCATTTTTTAATCCCTTTCTCTTTTCTCCTTCCTTCTTAGAATCCTTCATTTCCTTCACAGCTCATCCCAAGCACCATCTTTTCTATGAGGCCTTCTGGTTCCCACAGCTGCTAATAACTCCCTGCAAATGAATTATATTTATTTAGTATCTATTTGTGTATGTATATATTGCTTTTCCTTATAGAATGTAAGCTTCTGGAGGGCAGGGACTATATACGTATTGGTCTTTGTAATAGATGCTGGTTATCTAGCCCAGCACCTCACACATAGTAGATGAATATTAAAAGAATGTTTGTTGACTATTAAGTGGGAAGGGTGGGTTAAGGAGAATCCAGAGGAAGGGAAATGAACCGTCAAGGAGATACTTAAATCCCTCCCAGCTTCAACTTGTGAATAATGAAGTTGTTTTTTTGACTATAGCAGCGTGAGACCAGGGAGAGCCATTTGAGCCAAGGCCAGCAAGAGAATTTTCAAGATCCCATCCCATCATTCCACTGAAGATGGTGAGTTCCAGGCATCATTTAGTTCTTTAGCGAAGACTATTACACCCAAACTAGTGGTCCTAGAAAGTGTTGGGTGACAGGTATGATCCCTTTCTCCTGCAGTAAGAGGTTTATATCAAGCAAGACAAAGTCTTGATTTCTCATCCTACAAATGGGGTCTATCCCAGTAACGCAGTGAGTGGAGAGTGAAGCATCACCCTGAGGGGTGGGATGTTTGAGGCCGTTTCTGCTACTAACATCATGGCTAATGTCGATAGTACCATGCATTAACTGTTTTGCTTTGGATTACAACCTGAGGTTTAAATGAATGAGAATGACTAGATCTGAAGAGGAAAAGGAGTTTGCTGTGGAAGGAGAGAGAAGCCACAAGTAATAGGGGATAAAGGCAGTCCTAGGAAGCTGCTGACTGTCTACCCAGACATTGAACCTGTTATATGACAAGTTTGATCCCTCTGATAGGGAGCCTGGTCACCACACCACATCAGATTATAACTTCTGAGCTAGAAAAGACTCAGAAGTCATCCACTCAGCACCCTCATTTTTATAGTAGAGGAAACTGAGGCCCAAAGGGACAAAATGACAATAACTTTACTCAAGGTCAGACAGGTGTTAAGTGTCAAAACTTGAACTCAAACCCAAGCCCTCTTGACTCCAAAGCATGATGCTTTGCATACAGTAAGCTCTTAATAAATGTTTTTTCTCTTATTTCAACAAACATTTATTAAGCACCTACTATGTGCTGGGCACTGTGCTAATTGCCTCACTGGTGAAATCAGATGGAGATAAACAGTAAGCACCCACTTTGAAAAGGGTCCTGAAGGGAGTATGAAAGAAAGAAGGGGAGCCTCATTCCCTTCTTGGGAGGGTACAGAAAGGGCTGGTGTAGGTGTATGAAACTCCTTGCCTCCCAGAGACAGGGTCCAGCTACTCCTCCAAAGTGCCCCTCATTGACTCAAAAGAGGGGTCTGCTCTGCTTGGAACTTAGCCACATGTTGGATACAGCCAATGTGAGAAGTTTTGTTACAAGGGTTTTCTTTTTCTTTTTTAATTAGATGGGGGAAGAGGAGGGCAAAATGCTTGATGATCAAAAAGAAAAAAGAAAACTTAGCAAGACCACCTCTCTGAGGTCCATCTCCTCATCTGATAACAAGCCAGTGTTTATAGCACAGTGCCAGACACATACAGTAAGTGCTTAATAAATGCTGATTGATTGATTGGTTAATAATCATTCACCTTAGAAGGTGGTTGGAAGGATTAAATGAGATCATAGCAGTGTTGGCTCTGGAATTAGAAGACCAGGGCTCAAATGCTGGCTCTGGGGTTTCCTACCTGGGTGACCACAGGCAAGTCACCGGCTCTCTGGGCCTGGCAGGGCCCTCATTTGTCATTTATAGAGTCAGTTAGGCAGCCCTGAGGTCTCTTTGAGCTCAAGACCTGTGTTCTTCTCATCCCCTCCCTCTTCCTCAGTGTATGTGCATGTGGCTGTTTGCGTGTACATGTTTGTGTACATACACATATGTGTACATGTGCGTGCCCATATGTATCAGTGAACGTGTGTGTGTGTGTGTGTGTGTGTGTGTGTGTGTGTGTGGTAACTGCACTTTGCACAGGAAGGCTGTGTGGGAGGGAGGCAGAGAACAGGAGCCCAAGAATAGGGTTCTTTTCTAGGAAACACCTAACCCACACTCTGGATTCCTCAAATCCCAGAGCCAGTGTCTTCAAACACGCTTCTGTTCTCTCACCATTAAACAGATCAAATTAAAGTAATTTCCCTTAATCATCCTGTTTCAATGTTGTCATAACTGAGCTGCAGGAGGAGCTGTGAAGGGATAAGGAGTAGCTGTCAGAAAGAGAGAAGGAACAATACTGGGGGAGGTAGGGAAGGGGGGGGGATCAGGCAAGACCCAGCCCTCTCCTTCCCTGCCCCCACCCTCTCTCCTTTCCCTTCACTCCTTACTGTAGTCTCGATCCTGGAGAAGAAGGAGATAAGGAGGCAGTGGGGGGCACAAATCCAGCCTCCCCACCCCTCATGTTTCCTTCCAGTGTTCTTGCCAAGAGAGCTTAACTGTTGTCTGTTATAAACATGGAAGTGGGGGCATGGATTCAGTTAATGGCTTCCAAAATTGCTTTAGACCAGGGTCTTTCTTAAAATTCTATTTTTCCTGTAACTCCACCTTAGGACAGCTAGGTGGCACAATGGATAGAGGGCCAGCCCTGGAGTCTGAAAGACTCATCTTCATGAGTTCAAATCCAGCCTCAGACACTTACTGTGTGACCCTGGACAAGTCACTTAACTCTGTTTGCCTCAGTTTCCTCATCTGTCAAATGGACTGGAAAAGGAAATGGCTAAGTGCTCCAGTATCTTTGCAAAGAATACCCCAAACGGATGAGGTGAACATGACTGAAACAACAGAACAACAATACAGAACACAATTGAGTCTTGCTCTGCTTTGCTCCAGAAGGCAAATTTTGAGGTGATGGGTATAAGTCCCCAGGAGGCAGGTTTGCTGAGAATCAGTGTCTGCGGTCCTGAGCCAGAAGCAGAGGTGAATGCACCTGGTCCTGTGGAATGTGCTCTTTCTGTGACCCTGCTGGCCCAGGTGAGGCCAGCCACCTTAGGGGTTATAGCATGAAGAACACTGGGAAGGTCACAATTCTGTATCGAAATAGCTCCAGTGAAATTCCACCATTAGACATTAATTCCTTTTGGTCAGCCATCCACTCTTTAATTTATGTACTTTCTTTTTTACAGTTTTATTAATGCCTCTTGTTTCTTACACTATGAGCATTTCCCAAAATCCTTCCCCCACCACTGCCACCACCACTGAACTCTCCCTTATGACACAGAGAAACAGTTAAATGAAAAAGAACCAGTAAGATGACATTTCCATCTGGAGTATGGAATATTCCACCCCCATTGCTCCCCGCCACAGCTACCAGAAGAGGGATGTGTGTTTCAACATCTGTGCTTGAGGCTTAAAGTAATTCTTTTAAAAAGCTGATGCTCCCTGTCAATACTTAGTCTGCATTAGTTTAATTATCCATCCAAAACACATTTATTGAGGCCTATTTGACTATGGCACAGTTCTAGGCCTTTTGTAGGATCCTCTAGGCTCTAGCTTGATGTTTGCAATTAAATAAGCACTTATTAGGTGCCTACTACGTGCCAAGCATTTATTAAGTACCTACTGTATACTAGACAAAAAATTAAATGGCACCTGCCCTCAGAATGTTTATATTCTATTGGGAAGGAAGAAACAAGCCTTTAAGCGCTTATTATGTGCTCGGCACTTTACAAATATTATCTCACTCGATCTTCACAACAATTCCTTGAGGCAGGCGCTATTATTATCCCCATTTTATAGTTGGGGAAACTAAGGCAGATACAGGTTCAATGACTTGCCCAGGGCATACAGCTAGTAAGTGTCTGAGGCTAGATTTAAACTCAGGTCTTCCTAGCTCTAGGCCAAGCACCCTAACCACTGAGCCACCCTTCCAGCTTCTACTGGGGTGAAACAAGCTGGACACAGACGACCAAATGCATATTAAATCCAAAATAAATATGAGACAGTGTAAGTCTAATCAGGATAGAACACTGACATCCAGAGGGATCAGCTTAGGCCTCTTGAAAGGGGGTAGCACTAGGGGCAGCTAGGTGGCTCAGTGAATAGAGCACTGGCCCTGAAGTCAGGACAACCTGAGTTCAAATCCAGCCTCAGACCAAACACTTGACACTTACTAGCTGTGTGACCCTGGGCAACTCACTTAACCCCAATTGCCAAAAAAAAAAAAAAGGGGGGTAGCACTTTAGCTAGGCCTTGAAGGGAACTAAGAGATTCCAGGAGAAGATTTCAGAAAGGAGAGGATTCCAGCCATGGGGTACAGTCTGTGCAAAGGCATGGAGGATGGAATTTTGTGAACAGGGGAATGGTTAGTAACCACACTGTTCTCATTCTAATTTGTAGTATGGTAGCTGGTTTTTTGTTTTTTTTTTCTAATGGGTAAATTGTGTTTTTGTTTTGGGGGTTTTTTGTGGTGGCAATTGCAGTTAAGTAACTTGCCCAGGGCCATACATCTAGTAAGTGTCAAATGTTTCGTCTGAGGCTGGATTTGAACTCAGGTCCTCCTGACTTCAGGGCCAGTGCTCTATCCACTGAGCCACCTCGCTGCTGGGTTAATTGTGTCTTATCTCTTCCTCCTAGACTCTGAGCTGCCTGAGGGAGAAGACCCAGTCTTTCCTTCATTTTTGGATCCCTTTCTCATTTCTCCTTCCCTCTTCCACCACCAGCACTGTACTGGGCACAATGTCGTCTTCAAAAATAATTCTCCAATGAATGAAGATACACTGATGCTCTGAGCAGGTTGAGCATTTCTATTCTGGAGAGAATCGTGACCCCCTGCTCTTCAGCTGTCTTTGTTATTTCCCATAATTCCATCAGAAGATTGTGGCCCCTCCGTGTCTTCCCACCTCTTGCCATTCCAGGAGACCTCCTCAGAGGTCCCCTCTACAAGCTGGAGGCCTCTCTCTGCTTCTTTTAATATTTTGAGGGTACAAGCATCACAAGCTGTAGCTGGGAAAGAGCTCAGAATGGAGGCTTAAAGCAACAGGGAGAGAATTCAGAGTGAGGAGTTAGAAGAGACCTCATTAACAGGAAGGAATGCCCATCACAAGCCATCAGACCAGCAGCCATCCAGCCTCAGCTCAAGGACCTCCGATGATGGGGAACCCACCGCCTCTTTCCTCCACTCTCTCTAGACTCCTCTTCCTCCACATCCGCCTTGCCACCCTGGGGCCCTTCTTTCCTCACTGGTGACTCCCACTCTAGGGCCGCCGTTTTGAGAAGGCCCCTAGCCATGTTTCATCTCACTCCTGCCTTGACTATCTTGACTCCACCTCTTCCTCCTTACCTGTGGCACTGCCTCCCCAAACTCTGCTTTCCAGGATTGTCTTCCCCTATTAGAATGTAAGTTCCTTGAGGGCAGGGACTATCTTTAGCTTCTTTTTGCATCCCCAGCTCTTAGCACATAACATCTGAGTTATCGCTTTGGGAGCAACTCTAATTATTAGGAAGGTTTTCCTGGCATCAAGCCTAAATCAACCTCTTTGTAACTTTGACTGGCTGGCCCCTGTTCTACCTTCAGGAATCAAACAGTCCGTCAAACACCTCTTCTATGAGACAGTCCTTTCGACACTTAAAGGAAGACAGATATTATGGAGTCTGAGCCTTCTCTTTTCCGAAAGGAACATCCCCAGTTCCTTCAACTGATCTTCAGATTTCATGAACTGAAGGTCCTTCATCTTCTCAATTACCCTGTGCTGCGCATAGTAGGCACTTAGTAAATGCTTGTCCATCCATTGATGGATTGGACAATTTCTAGCTCATCAGTGTCATTCCTAAAATGTGGCCCAGAAATTCAGTTTACCTGAAAAAAAAGCTTCCTGATGGCCAGGGGCATTTGGCGCTAGACCAGATTATCTAGGGGGCAATATTCCTTTATTTTTTTTTAAAGTGAAGCCAGTTGGCACGGAGGATAGAGCACTGGCTCTTGAGTCAGGAAGGCCTGAGTTCAAATCCAACTTCAGACACTTACTGTGCAACTATAGGCAAGTCACTTACCCTAATTGCCTCAGTGTCCTCATCTGGAAAATGGGAATAATAACAGTCACTATCTCCCAGGGTTGTCATGAGTATCATATGAGGTAATAACTGCAAAGCACTTAGCACAGTGCCTGGCACACAGTAGGTACTCTATAAATGTTAGCTATTATTATTATTATTAAAAGCTCTGAGCAGTGACTTTGTACCTGAATTAAGGTTTGGCACACTGTAAGCTGAAGGAGTCACTGGCTACAGATGGTTAGCCGGCCCTTCCCATCAAAATCCAACTCTGATTAGATGGGGGGGGTAGCCAGGTGGCACAGTGGATAGAGTTCCTTGACCCAGAAAATAGGACTATGTCCCAAAGATATTGAGGAAAGAGGAACTGGGCCCATATGTACAAAAAAATTGAGACTAGCTTCTTTTGTGTATGGTGGCAAAGAATGAGAAGCTGAGGGGAGTGTCTGTCAATTGGGGCAATGACTGAATAAGTTATGGCATGGTTTGGCATGGGATGGAACAGTATCGTACAGTAAGAAATGATGGTGGGGATGGTTTTAGGAAAACCTGGGAAGACTTGTATGAACTGATGCAAAATGAAGTGAGCAGAACCAGAATGATTTATGAAATAACGATAACATTGTAAAGACAAACAACTTTGAAAGATTTTACAAACTTTGATCAGTGAAATGATTGACAATGATTCCAGAGGACTGATACCCATTTCCTACCAGACAAGTGATGGACGAAATTTGCAAAATGAGACATGTATTTTTGGATATGGCCAAGGTGGAAATTTGTTTTGCTTGACCACGCATGTTTATTATTTGTTTCTCTTATCTTTTCAGGGGTGGAGAGAGGGCAAGAGGGAGAAAAAAAGAAATGCTTGATAAACTGAAAATGAAATCTATTTTCTAAAAAATTACTAACCTTAAGAAGAAAGAGGTTACTAGAGGAGAATACTTAATGTTTGGGCCAATGTTGGTGAAAGAATCTGATGGGCCAAAGATGACTCCAAGGTTTCAAGTCAGAGGAGAGCTAGGGAAATTATACAAGAGAGCTATTGGATGAAAGGGGCATGGGAGGGACTCTAAGTTTGGTTTGGAAGGTATTAAGTCTGCAATAGTGAAGCGTTATCTGAGATCATGTAGGGTTATGGATGAAGAGTTAGTGTTGGAGTCAGAAAGACATGGGTTCAGGTCCCACATCTGATACATACATTCAGGGTGACCCTTGTTCAGATCACAAACTTCTCATGCCTAGTAAACTCTCTCAGTTATAGAACAGTAGGTGATTTGCATTAGTAAATGTGGTCTCCTTACCAGGAGCTCCCTATACCAATGAAATTATAGATTAGGACAAAAAAAACCCCACTTTAAACTGGAATAATATTTCTGAATTCGTATATTATGTTTTCATTTTTAAATAAATCCTAGATATGACTTCTTATAGTCTGGAGTGCAGGATGGCAAAAGATAGCTGGTAGATAGCCCTTAGGCCCTCCCCAGAACAAGGACTGTGCTAATAATGGTCAGGGAATGAAAGAGGAAGAGTAATCCTTAACATGGGTGGGGCCAGTTCAGCAGAAGAGCAGGCATCATTTATAAAGCCAGGTCAGGTCAGGTCAGTCACTGGAGCATCTGGAGGGAGATGCCCAAAGAGAAGAAGATAAACCAGCTGTCGATCAAAAAATTCTGAGCTGTGGGAACGTGCTGGAGATTAGGCAGGCAAAGAATAGGGAGGGTGTTGTTTTATCCAACTTAACCTGCTTTTCTGAAGCTTAGGGTTTGGTTGGGTTTGGTTTCATTTCAGAGCCCAGTAGGTGCCAAAATCCTAACTGGACCCAGTCAGGGAGCGTCGTGGCCCCTCCCTGAGCAGCAGTTCACCAAGCCTTCCCTTTCCTCCATAATGCCTCCATAGGGAAGCTGGGAGAGAGGGCTGATGGAGCAGCGGTGCTAGAAAGCTTCTACCAATTCCTGGACATGCCAGCTTCTGTGTCCTCTCATCAGGCCCAACACTCTTTCAGTCTACCAGGTATTGAAGAAAGTCTCACCTCAGTGAATTGTGGACAGCCTAAACAATATATCTATCCCCCTGCCCCACCCACCATCATTAGTGGTGGTCAGGAACTCCAAGAATTCAGTTAAAGATCGAGGTAAGCCACGTGTGGTACTGATCACTAGAACGCAGAGTGAGTTCCATGGGAAGAAAGTAATCTCAGCCAGAACGGGTACCAGGCAGACAGACCCCCTGAGTTTCTAGAAAGTTTGGCTGGCATGGAGCTTTTAGGAATATGGTCAGACCCATGCTTTTGTATTCTTGGACTCACTGGGGACACGATGGTACTCTACTTTTTATAATCTGTTTCCATCACTCAAAGGCAGGAGTATACTGGTAAATGTGTAACAACCAGCTCTCAGAATGGGAAGTGAGAGCGGAGTACACAGGATAGACTTTTAAGTTTAATCTGCATTATTTTCTCCATCACTTTCTTAAGTCTTGACAATCAATAAAACAATAAATCAAGCTCTATTTTGTAGCATATGCTAATTTCCAAGATAAAAATACTTACACTGAAAATCTGACGATCAGCTCTCACAATTGACTCCAGCACACCCCTGCTCAAAGGGCACACTTCAAGTCAGCCTGGTTAACCTCCAGTTTCCTCAGGGACTCATCGACTACTAGGACGTGGAGTGAAAACAAGGTACATGACACAGGGTATGTGAGAACATGCCATGGTACATGGAGGGAGAACAGGGAAAAAATTTAAGTAGAAGCCATTGCTTATAGAGAAAGGCATGCTCTGGATAAATGAGCAGGCCAAGTTATGATAACTTTTTCATAGTGAGCCTTCTGGAAGCCTAGTCATCCTGACAGCGAGAGTACATGTAGTACCAGAGGAAGTGAGCTATGGTTTAAAACATTCATGTACTCTGCTCGTTGGACTAGGGGTGATATGCTATGGACAGATGTGCCTTTATATAAAAAGCTATGAATAAGGCACCCCAGAAATATGAGATGAACTAGGGGCCCCTACTGGAAGTGATATGAGAAGAACAGGTAGCTAGACTCTGCTAAAGTGGAAGAATCTGGGGAAAAGGTAAGCCATCTTGGTCAAGGAGTCTACCATGACCAAAATGGCATCCTGCATTGGAGGCGTATCAGTGATGAAATCTAATGTTTCTACTACATAAGGTTGGGCAGAGTTGACAATTGTAACAATGCTGGTGGTTGACCCAGTGGGTAAGACACTCTTTGCATAGCTTTTTGCAATATGTACTTCATCTGACTAGCTCACCAGTTGACATAGTATTATGGTTTCCAAAAGTAAAGGTTCAGGGGCAGCTAGGTGGCACAGTGGATAGAGCACTGGCTCTGGAATCAGGAGAACCTGAGTTCAAATCTGACCTCAGACACTTGATACTAACGAGCTACGTGACCCTGGGCAAGTCACTCAACCCCATTGCCTAGCCAAAAAACCAAAACAAAAGTAAACATTCCATAAAGTCTTAAAAAGACCTCTGGGGCCCAACACTAGAATACCAAGGCAATGACAGAATACCACTCATTGGACCTCAAGTGGAGGGATGTATAAGCACAAATTCCTTCATCAGGAATTCCCTATGCCAATGAAATTGCAGGTCCACCTGAGACTTACTTGGATGAGGGCTTCATGCTTGCTTGAGGGATGGATAATTGACCCTGAATATAGCTGGAGAATACTGGGAATACTGCTGGAGAAATAGCCCTCACAGTGGGAAAAACAGGCACATAAATCCACTACTGGTGAAGCTGTGAATTGGTCTAGCCATTCTGGAAAGCATTTTGGAACTATGCCCAAAAATTAACTAAACCGTTCATAGCCTTTGACCCAGCAATACCACTAATAGGTTTATGCCTTTGAAGAGATCAAGGAAAGAGGAAAAGGACCCATGTGTACAAAAATATTTGCAGTTTCTCTTTTCTTTTGTGGTGGCAGAGAATAAGAAACTAAGCGGGGAATGACTAAACAAATTATGATATATGAATGTAATGGAATATTATTGGGCTTAAAGAAAGAATCAGAGACAGTTTCAGAGAAACTTGGAAAGTCTTGTATGAACTGATGTAGTGTGAAATGAGCAGAACCAGGGAAACCATTTATACAATAACATCACAGAGACAAACAATTCTAAAAGACTTAAGAACTCTGATCAGTACAATGACCAACCATGATTCCAGAGGACTGAGGATGAACCCTATTGCTGTCTATCTCCTGACAGAGTGGCTGGACCCAGGGTGCAGATTGAGACATATATATTACTTGGATATGATCAATGTGGGAATAGGTTTGCTGGATTATGCTTGTTACAAGGGTTCTGTTTTTCTTTTCTTTTTTTTTTCTTTCTAGTAGGATGAGGGGAGGTGATAGAAAAACAAAATAGGTTTTTGTTGAAAAAATTGAAAAATATTCCAAATTGAAAAAATAAAATGTGACTTTTTTTCTTTTTCTTTTAATTAACTAACTTATTTTTAGTTTTCAACATTTGCTTCTATAAGCTTTTGAGTTTTAAATTTTATCCCTCTCCCTCCCTTCCTTCTTCCCCAAGACAGCATACAATCTGATACAGGCTCTGCATATATATTCCTATTAAACATTTCCACATTAGTCTTGTTGTAAGGAAGAATTAGAACCAATAGGATGAACCACAAGAAAGAAGAAACCAAACAAAACAGAAGAAAAAATTTTAAAAAAGAACAAATAGTATGCTTTGATCTGCATTCAGACTCCATAGTTCTTCCTTTGGATGTGGATAGCATTTTCTACCATGAGTCATTTGGAGTTGTCTTAGATCCTTGCATTGCTGAGAAGAGCCAAGTTTATCAAAGTCAGTCATATGCACAGTGTGGCTGTTACTATGTACAATGTTCTTCTGGTTCTGCTCATTTCACTCAGCCTCAGCTCATGTAAGTCCTTCCAGGTTTTTCTGAAGTCTGCCTGCTCATCATTTCTTACAGCATAAAAGTATTCCGCTACATTCATATACCACAACTTGTTCAGCCATTTCCCAGTTGATGGGCATCCCCTCAATTTCTAATTCTTTGATACCACAAAAAGAGCTGCTATAAATATTTTTGTACATGTGAGTCCTTTTTCCATTTTTTTATCTCTTTGGGATATGCACATTTTCATAGTCATTTGGGCTTAGTTCCAGATTGCTTTCTAGAATGGTTGGATCAGTTCAAAACTCCACCAACAATGCATTAGTGTTCCAATTTTCCCACATCTTCTCCAACATTTATCATTTTCCCATTTTGTCATGTTAACCAATCTGATAGGTGTGATATGGTACCTCAGAGTTGTTTTGATTTGCATTTCTCTAATCAATAGTGATTCAGAGCATTTTTCATATGATTATAAATAGCTTTAATTTCTTTATCTTAAAACTGCCTGTTCATATCCTTTGACCATTTATCAATTGAAGAATGACTTGTATTCTTATAAATTTAACTTAGTTCTCTATATATTTGAGAAATGAGACCTTTATCAGAGACACTGGTTGTAAAAATTCTTTCCCAGCTTCCTGCTTCCCTCCTAATCTTGGTTGCATTGACTTAGTTTGTGTAAAAACTTCTCAATTGAATGTAATCAGAATTATCCATTTTGTATTTCATAATGTTCTCTATCTCTTATTTGGTCATAAATTCTTCTGTTCTCCATAAATCTAACAGATAAACTTCCTTGCTCTCCCAGTTTGCATATAATTATCAGCCTTTATATCTAACTTGGGTACCCATTTTGACTTTATTTCGGTATATGGTATAAGATGTTGGTCTGTGCCTAGTTTCTGCCATGCTGTTTTCCGGTTTTCCCAGAAGTTTTTGTTAAAGAGTGAGTTCTTATCCCAGAAGCTGGGGTCTTTGGGTTTACCAAACAGTAGATTATTATAGTCAATGATTACATTGATTACATAATCGTACTGTATCTTGTGTACCTAACCTATTCCACGGATCCACCACTCTATTTCTTAGCCAATACCAAGTAGTTTCGATGATTGCTGCTTTATAATACAATTGAAGATCCGGTATGACTAGGCCATCTTCCCTTGCATCTCTTTTCATGAATTCCCTTGATATTCTGGACCTTTTGTTCTTCCAGATGAATCTTGTTATTATTTTTTCTAGCTCTATAAAATTGCTATGGAAAAAAATATGAATTTTTTAAAAGAAGAGAATTAGCTCCTACTACCTTGCAAAGTTAATGATTTTTAAAAGGGCATATTGGAATGCCTGCTCAAATAACCAAATTTGGGTTTTCCCAACAGCACATCAGCATGTTGCAACATCCTGGAATGTAGGTGAGAACAAAGGTGAACCTCCAGTAGAGTAAGGCCTAATGGATCTGGCTGAATGAGCTCCTAAGAAGTCTGCAGGTGCTTTCTTTCTTCTTTCTTTCTCTTTTTCTTTCCTTCCTTCCTTCTCTTTCTTCCCTTCTTTCCTACTTTTGTTCCTTCCTTCTTCCTTTCTTTTTTTCCATCCTCAATACCTCTTTTTGTTCTCCTTTCTTTTTGCTTCCTTCCTTCCTTCCCTTCTATCTTCTTCCTTCCTTCCTATCTTCTTCCTTCCTTCCTTAGAGATTAATCTTAGCCAGTAAGAGTACCAGACAGATAGACTACATGAATTTCTAGGAAAGTCTGGCTGGCAGGGAGGTTTTAGGAATATAGTCAGACCTATGCTTTCATACTCATGGTCTCACTGGGGGCACAACGGCACTCACTCCACTCTACGTATTGTTCTGGTCACTCAAAAAAGTCAGGAGTGTACTGGTAAATGTTTAACAACCAGCTCTGGGAAGGGGGGAGTACATAATACACATTTTTAAGTTTAATCTGCATTATTAACATTTTTTCCATCACTTTCTTAAGTCTAGATAATCAACAAAACCCTTTCCCTTTCTCTCTCTCTCTCTCTCTCTCTCTCTCTCTCTCTCTCTCTCTCTCTCTGTTTCTCTCTTGTTCTTAAAATACAGGAAGCCTTGTATGAAGTGATAGGGAATTAAACAGAATCATATCATATATTGGCCATAGCAACGTAAATGGGAGGAGCAATAGCTGAAGAGGGAACTGAGTGATTGACAAACCAATAAAGTTCCATCATTTCTGTGCAGAGCATGTGGGACCCTGGAGCTAAATGCTGGGCATATTATTACTGTATCACTTCTCCCTGCTTAACTGTTTCTCTTTGTTACAAGGGAAGCTTTAATGTGTACCAGGGAAGTCGGGGGAATTTCAAGAAATGACTGGCTAAAAAAGGTGGCAAGGGGTGCTCTGGTTTCTTCCGGCTCACGTGGATGGTACTGGAGGGCTGGTCCCGCTAGGGATACTGTCTCCATGTGCAAGTATGGCATTGGCTTCCAGCAGCTCCTCCCAGATGGCTAAGTGCTTTTCTTGCATCTATTCTCTTTGGAAAGAAGCACACCCATGGTGGGAGTGTGAAGAAAGATGGTATGATCTAAAAGGAACGCACCACACCCCTCCCTGAGCCCCTCCTTCACTCCCAGCATCATTGGACACATCAGTTTCTTCTCATAAGCTATTGCAGCAGATAAGGATACATCAAGAAAGGGGCTGAGAACTAGTTTTTCAGGTTCCCAGAGGCACCCTGAACCTTGGAAAGGTTTCCTGGAAAGCCTTAGGGTAGGGCTGAACTCCCACTCCCCCAGGGAGGCACCTTCAGGGTGAAGACACTTCAGATGTCAAGATATCCTCACTAACTGAAAAACAGCCATGGTGTCTTGTGGAGTTGAGGGCCCCCCTTGCCTTGCATCCTTACAGACCATTGGACCATTTACTTTGTGTCTTGGGGGCTCGTGGGATTATAGATTGAGAGCTGGGGGGAGGCACCCTTAAAGATCATCGACCTCAGATGCTTACAAACTGTGTGACCATGGACTCACCTGTAAAATGAGAGGGTGACCTCCGTGATTTCTAAGGGGCCTTCCAGTTCTAAATCTATGCTTCTATGAGCCCAATCCCCTCATTTTACAGATAAGGAGACCGAGGCACAGAATGGGTAAGTGATTTGCACAGCATCACATAGCCAGGAAATGTCTAACGCAGCATTGGAACCCCGGTCTTCCTGAGTCCAAGCCCAGTGCCTATCCACTCTACCACACTGCATCATAGATTTAGAACTAGAAGGGACCTTGAAGGCCATCTAATCCTATCGTCACATTTTGCGGATGAGACGCTAAGACCTAAAGAGTTGAAGTGACTGACTGAAGGTCACACAAAGCAGTACGTAGCAAAGGGAGAATTCAAACCTGGGCTCTATCTTGAAATTGAAACATTTTTCCAGCTTACCCCACTTCCTTCTATAACTTTGTGTCTTCCAGGTGCTTCTCTGGTTCAGTAAATAACTGGTGCTATGGAAGAAGACACCCAAGGACAGCTTGAAACAATTGGATGCATTTGGCAGGATCCCAGAAGCAGATGACGCTATCCTTGAAATAGCAAGCCAGTAAGTAAACATTTATTAAGTACCTTCTATGTGCCAGGCACTGTGCTAAGAGCTGGACAGACAAAGAAAGGCAAAAGACTCCCCATTCCCCCCTACCTCTTACCTCCCCCAGGTCTAGAAACTCTTCAAGTTATCAACCTCAGAAAAAAGGCCTGGTTCATTGCGCAACCCAAGCATCCCAGGGCCATGGAATCATCAGTATGAAGCTGGAAAGCTCCTTAGCTACTAGACCGGTAAGGAACTGAGACCCTGAGGGGTTGTGACTTTCCCAAGGTCACACAGGTAATAAATGTCAGAGCAGGAATTTGAACACAGGTCTTAGGACTCCAAGTCCATGAGTGTCTTCCTGCCCTCAGGCTGTACTGGGTCTGAAAGACTGTTTTCCATTATCACTCCTTCAGATATGGATCAGAAGAAGCCCTACAGAAGTATAGTTTTTTAAAATTTATTTTATTTTTAATTTATGAAATAAAACAAGCAATTCCATAGCACAGTATAATTAAAAAAAGATGATCGTACATGAAACTGCAAATCTATGTACAACTTGCTATTCCTTTTTAAAATATAATAAAGTTGTCATGTAAGGTTTTTTTTTTGGTAATAACCATCCCTGCCAACTGGTCTAACAGACTGCATATCAAAGGTAGGGAATGCTTGTCCTGGATGGAACAGCAGCCAGGGTCCCATAGTTTTTTCTTGGCCTTCACACCTAACTTTTCTTTTTCTTTTTTTTTTTAGGCAACTGGAGCTAAGTGACTTGCCCAGGGTCACACAGCTAGTAAGTGTCAAGTGTTTGGTCTGAGGCTGAATTTGAACTCAGGTCCTCCTGACTTCAGGGCCAGTGCTCTATCCACTGGGCCACCTAATGTCCCCCCCCTGGCTTTTCTTTTTAATGAATAGTTCTAGAACTCTGGAAGGGAAAGTGAAGGGCTCAGCAAACCCATTCTTCAATATCAAGCTCTTCGCCTGGGAGCCATGAACTATTTTTAAAAAATGATTTGATAACTATTTTGGTAAAATTGATTTCCTTTGTAATTCACTCCATTTTATTTTATGCATCTAAAAACTTTATTCTGAGAAAGGGTCCAAAGGTTTTATCAGACTGCCAGGGCTTCAAGGAACAAGAAAGGTTAAGAACTCCTTTTCTCAATCTTTCCCAGGCTGTCCTATAAGGCTACTTTTTCTGGCCTGGTCAACAAGTAGCTATGGAGATCTGGGTCTGGGCCAGGGGTGGGGAACCTTCAGCCTCAAGGCCCCATGTGGCTCTCTAGGTCCTCAAGTGCAACTCTTTAACTGAATCCCAAACTTTACAGAACAAATCCTTTTATTCAAGGCCCAGACTCTGGGCCGAGGACAGCTGCCTTGATTAATGTGCCTGGATAATACATGGTTTGGGGGATCAAGCTCTATTCCAGCATCATGGCTGGGCTGAGCAATGTACAGGCCAAGTTGAGAGCAGAAGTGACCTCCACCAGGACTCATGCTCTGGCCAGAGTTTGTTGCACCCAACCAAACAATCCCAGGAATAGTGAGGAGGGTTCTGTTTAAGCTATACATCTCTTGCTATTTCCAATAGAATGGAAGCTCCTTGAAGGCAGGCTTTCTTTTTTGTCTTTCTATCTCCAGCTGCCTATCAAAGTACCTGGTGCACACTTGAATGAATAAATGAATGGAAAAGGATTAAGCACCTATTGTTTGCCAATGGTACTAGCTATTAGGTATTAGGTATTATAGATAGAAAAGATAGTCCCTGAATTCAAGAAGCTTACATTCTAATAGAGATAGATACACACACACACACACACACACACACACACACACACACACACACACACACAGAGTCTGGGTATAACCTTAACCCTAACCCTAACCCTAAATTAATTGAAGCAGAAGCAGATTTGTGGACAGAAAGAGGTCCTGAACCTGGGGATTCTTGCTGGTTGCAGGTTGCCCTGGAAGGCCTTTGACCCAACATTCCTCCAGGTATCTCCCCATATGTGTGTAAACTCATGAAGATCTGCATGAATGAGGACCCAGCCAAGACACCCAGGGATAATGAGAGGAGCCATAGGACTACAACTGACGTTGTGTTAGTCTGATTACCATCCTCAGGGCAAGAGGTGGAAAGTGGAGGAGGTGGGGGGTGGGGAGGGAGCGGGTTTAGTGGATTTAGATGATGTAAAGACATCAGCATTGTACAAAGGGATGACACTAGATCAGGGCTCTGGGGTCCCCTAGATATCATGGGCTCCATCCCAGAGTGGGAATTCCAAATCCATCACTGCCTTGCTAAGTGGACCCAACCCTCCAAAACATTCATTCCCCTCATTATGGGAAAGGAAAGGAAAGACTTTCTCCAAACAGGTAACACAGTTTTCCCATGCAAGAAAACACCTGAGAAGGAGTGCCTGTACAAAGCCGCAAACCCTCTGGCTCCCCAAACCAAACAGGGCTGCAGCTTTTAAGGAGCAGGGAGTAAGCGAATTAAGGGACAGAAGGATAAACAAGGCCCGATCTGGGAGCATTGTTCCCAACCACCCTCCAGCCTCCTGGGTGACTTTGAAACAAAAGATTTAACCTCTCTGGGCCTCGATGTCTTCCATCTGCAGGAGAGCTAAGCGGGAAACAGAAAGTCTCCGTCCTAAATCACTCTGCTGACTGGGAGCTGTTGTGAAATGAGAACATTTCCATGACTTATAAGAATAGATGGAGAGAAAAGGAGCAGAGTCAAGTGAACGATTTATTATTTCTTAAATTATTTTTTAAATTATCAAGCATTTATTTTTTTTTCCTCCCTCCTCCACTGGGAAAAAGAAAACAACAATAACAACAACCCTGGTAACAAATAAACACAGTCAAACAAAATTCAGTCCCACGTAGGTCATGCCCCCAAAGGCACATCTCCTTCTGCACCCTGGGTCCAGCCCCTCTCTGGCAGGAGGTGAGTAACAGGCTTCATTCTCCGGCCTCTGCCTTTACGGTTGGTCATGGTACTGATCAGAGTTTTTTCAAAGTTTGTTTTTACAGCATTGATGTCATAGTAGAAATTGTTCCAGGAGAACAATTTAGACAGTAACAAGAACATGGGAAAGTCAAGCCAGATTGGTTTTTGTTGAATGAAAAAGCAAAAGAAATTGAAAAGGAAGTCTCTAGGCCAAAGAGGGAATGATAGCAAGTCTTCCCAGCCTGGGAAGTGGGAAAAAAGAAACAATAGAGTTGGAAGGGGTGGAGGGGGGAGCTAGGACCAGGCAAAGGGTATCTGGCAGTAGTGAATAGAGTGCTGGACCTAAGGATAGGAAGACTTGGGTTTGATTTCTCACTGTTATTTGCCTTCTGGCTGGGATCTCAATTTGTGCCTGATCTGTGGAAGGGTCTTCCAAGCTCACATTGGTCTGATCAGCCACAGTCAACTCACTGTACTTTGATTTCAACATAGTGATGGCATTTTGGTCCTCTTCAAGAACAAGGGACAACAGTCAACCAACCAACAGTGAGGGAGGCTGGACCGGGTGGTTTCAAGGTCTCTTCCAGTCTGCCAACAAGCAGCTCTGGATTTAAGAGCCTATGATCACAGGCTATCCGAGCCTCAACTTTCTCATCCATAAAATGGGGGTTATATATGTAGGGCCTGTCTCACAAGGATGTTGTGAGGTTAAATGAGATATTGCACAAAAGGTGCTTTGGAAACCTTAAAATGGTGCTGCTTTTTTAAAAATCAGACTTGTCATTTCATTATTAGAAGAGGGCTCCCAGGCACTGAATTCCCTCTACTAACGCAGATGGTAACAAACTGTGCAATTGAGCATCTCAGAAAGCTGTCCTTGGTCCAGACATGAAGGAGCTGGTCCAGAGTCACACGGCTGACATGTATCAGAAGTAAGGCTTGACTACAAGGTTTCCTGACTCCGAGGCCAGCTCCCCCCATGGTGTCTACTTGAAAGGGGGATGGGGAGGGTGGTAAATTTGATTAAATTCCATTTTAAAAAAATCAAGCACCAGGGCAGCTAGGTGGGTCAGTGGATAAAGCACTGGCCCTGTAGTCAGAAGGACCTGAGTTCAAATCCTGCCTCACACCAGACACTTGACACTAGCTGCGTGACCCTGGGCAAGTCATTTAACCCCAATTGCCTGGGGAAAAAAAATCAAGCACCTACTGTGTACAAGATTGCTTGGCCTAGTAGTGATTAGATTGCTGAATTTGGAGCCAGGAAGATCCGGACTGAAATCTTACTTTTAATGCTTTCTGGCTGTGTGACCCTAGGTAAGTGACTTCACTTCTCTGTGACTTAGAAGCAATTCATGTTCTAAGTCAGAAATGGGTCACGATCTGCCTTGGTGGAGGGTGTTTCCCAACTGAGAATTCCCTAAGCTGACAAAAATCATAGATCTTTTGTATACTCACGTATGTGTAAGACACTGGGGAAAATGAACATGATCCTAAGGTCATAGAGTTAGACCTTAGAAAGGACCTTCCAGGCCATCTAATCTAAGCCCCTCATTTGGCAGATGAGGAAACTGAGACCCATGTAGGTTAAGTGACTTGCCCAATGTCACATGGGTAGTAAATTTAGCAACCAAGTTGAGACTTGAACTCAGGTCCTCTGATGCCAGGGCTCTTTCTACTGTACTATGAGATCCAGGTTCAAATCTGAGATTCAGCCATTAGTTAGTTATATGACCATCACCACTTGGGGTGATTTCCCTTTCCTCTTCTCTAAAATGAGATGGCCAGGTTGGAGAATCTGTTAAGTTTATTCCAGTCTGATCATTCTTTGGCACCCAGACTTCCTCAGGACTTCCCCAACTCCTTTCTACACCACACCACTCATTCTCCTCATCCTATCTCCCCAAACCCGTGTCTGGGTCCCTCAGCTCTGATAAGTGAGGTTTGGCCCTTTTCTTTGCCCAGCCCTCCAATGCAACCATGATTTCGAATTCCATACCACTCCCCTACCCCCTTCCAGGGCCTCTCTCTATGTGCTACTTTCCATCACTAGAATATAAGCAAGACTACCTTGCTTGCTTGTATTTGAATCTTCAGTGCTTAACACAGTACCTGACACATAGTAGGTGCTTATTTAATGCTTTATCTATCTATCCATCCACCCATCCATATCTACTCATCTATCTGTCTATCTCTATCTATTTATCTATCCATCTATCCATCCAATCTTTCTATCTATCCATCCATCTGTCTCTATCTATCCATCCATTCATCTATCTATCTATGCCATGGCTGGTCCTAAAACACTGTAGTCTAATATTCAATTAGTGAGCACCTGATTTTCTCAGCAGCTGGTGTCCAAACTCATTGCTTTCAATGGAACCTGCCTGGGGAGACCACCTCATTCTGGCCAAATCTGTCAGAGTACTTGTTTCCTCCATGCCTCTGGGCATCAGCCACAGCCATTCCACTTCTCCTTAGCAGCCTCTCAACCTAAACCATCCTCAGGATTGCCAGGAATGTGAAATTCCAAGTTCCACACAATGGCCAGAGCATTTCTGGTGGTCAGTGATCCGCAGGCCTAGGAATCAGAATTACAGAGCTAGGGCTGGGGCTGGGCCTGGGAGTTCACTGGTGGTAAAGAAATGTCCTCCAATAAGGCAGCTCAGTAACCTCCCTAAAAGTTATAGTGTTAGAGCGTTGTCTAGGACAGAAATGTAAAACTCATAGGCAAAAATATAATAAAACATAGATAATGTTAATTTTTGGTTTTCTAAGTTAGCATGCAGCAAACAGAAATCCATTTCTATTTGAATTTGACACCACTGGGCTAGGGCACTTTGAAGGTTAAGTAATATGCCCAGGGTCACCTAGCCAGGCATGACTTGAACCCAGGTCTTCCTGGCTCTGGGGCCAATTCTGTCCACTACTGTAGCTGTTGAGTTGTTTCAGTGGTATCTGATTTTTCATGACCCCTTCTGGGGGTTTTCTTGGCAAAAATACGAGTGGTATGCCCTTTCCTTCTCCAGGTCATTTTACAGATGAGGAAACTGAAGCAGAGCTAAATGACTTGCCTTAAGGTCAGCTAGTAAGTAGCTGAAGCTGGATTTGAACTCATGAAGATGAGTCTTCCTAACTCCAGGTCTGACACTCTATTCATTGCACCACCTAGCCGTCCACTACTACTGCTACTGTTAAGAATATATATATATAGTGCTTTAAAGTGTACAAAGTTCCAAAAGGCTTATGATGAAAAATGCTAACCACCTCCAGAGAAA
Source organism: Phascolarctos cinereus (assembly GCF_003287225.1). NCBI lineage: Eukaryota > Metazoa > Chordata > Mammalia > Diprotodontia > Phascolarctidae > Phascolarctos > Phascolarctos cinereus. The sequence continues at coordinate 35,602,150 of NW_027555958.1, forward strand.
GAATTGACGGAATCTCAAAACAGATCAAAGCATACAATTTTTTACTTCCATTTTTTTCATGTTTTTCTTTTTCTTTCTTTCTTTTTTTTTTTTTTGGTTTGTGTTTTCTTTTGCAAAATGACTAATATGGAAATATGTTTTGCATGACTGCACATGTATAACCTATATAAAATTGCTTGCTATCTCAGGGATGGGGGAGGGGAGACACAGAGGGAGAGAATTTGGAATTCAAAATTTTTAAAAAGTGAATTTTAAAAATTGTTTTTAACATGTAACAAGAAAAAAAAATAAAATAAAAAATAAGGTATGCCAAATGCCTCATATGCATTACCTCATCTGATCCTCACAAAAACCTTGGTGAGGTAGGTATTCTTCTTATCTGAATTTGAAAGATTAAGTCCAGAGAGGTGAGGCTACTGACCAGGGGCCACACAGCTAGTAGGAGTCTGAAGCAGCATTTAAATTCGGCTCTTCCTGTCAGAAGTTTGCTACATGCCTCCCGTAAATTTCAGATCCAGCCTCTCCTCTTCCTGGGAGCCATCCTGCATTGGTTCAAGGCATTCTCCAATATATAATCTTGGACCAGGAAGATGTACTAAGTGTCTGAGGTCAGATCTGAACTCAAGAAAATGAGCCTTCCTGACTTTAGGCTCTAACCACTGCACTGCCCCAATTCCATAATACTCCCTTCTACATTCTTTCTATTCCAGTCCAAACTGCAATACTTCCATTTCAAACCCCAATACACTGTGACACCTTCTGTTTCTGGGGCATTCACGCCAACTCACCCTCTCCCTTGGGCACTGATTCCTTGGCTCAGAAATGATTAGAGGTAGAAAAGCCCACTAAAAATCATCTAGTCCAACCGAGATCTAGGGAAGTTAAGAGACCTGCCCAAGGTCGCACAAATAGTGAGTAGCAGAGTTAGTCAAATCTGGTTCTTCTGACTCCAAATCAGGGCTATCCCAGCCGGGGCATGGAATTTGCCTGCCGTGGGTTCTACAGCTTGAAGACTTTTCCTAGGCACACACACTATCCCAAGACTACGGGTGCCTCTGCTAATCCACTGTGTCTGCCAGTAGTGAGACACGAACAGTTGGAGGTGAGTTGCCCCATCTGTGGTTTCTGCTGGTTTTACTTTTTTCTCATCCCTCTGGTCAGACTGTACAATCCCCAGAGACACAGTCCATGGAGAACTTGCTCTATACCTCAAATGTTCTTAAGGTGATAGATCTAAAGTTGGAAGGAACCTGAGAGGCCATCTGGTTCAACTTTCTCATTTTACAGATAAGGAAACTGAGGCCCAAGAAAATGAAGTGAATGATAGGATTAAAGCTTTAGAGCCAGGAGGGACCTCAGAAGCCATCTGGTCCAACCCTCTCATTTTACAGATGAGGAAACTGAGGCCAGGGAGTTTTAAGTGACTTGTCTAAGGTCATCCAGGCAGTGTTAGGAGATATTTGAACCCTGGTCTTCTGACCACCAAGCCAGGGCTCTTTCCACTGTTCTGCACTGCCTCCTAAATGTGTTTTGGCCGTTCATTAAAGAGCAGTAACTAGCTGATCTCTTTTGCCACAGAATTCAGTTGAGACAAATGGCAGAGACATAAAAGTCAGGAAGTTAGAATGACTAGAGCAGGAAATTGAGACAGTTTTGAGTGTAGGTTACTTTGACCTCCCAGCTTTTGTCAGCTGAATTTCCTTGTGCCTCCTTCCACTGACTCCTTTCTTTCTTCCTTCTCGATACACACACACTCCTTTTGCTTGAATTTGGAACCTCTTGCCTTTTACTCTTCAAAATCCAGGGAAATCACCTGACTCTTGAGGCTACTGCATTCTCCTTTAGCTGGCTAATGTGCATCTTCAGGTACTCAATGTGTATCTTCAGTTGGCCAATGTGCATCTTCAGCTGGCCAATGTGTGTGTATATTTAGCTGGCCAATATGTATATTCAACTAGCCAGTGTGAATCTTCAGCTGGCCAATGTGCATCTTCTGCTGGCCAGTGTGCATCTTCTGCTGGCCAATATACATCTTCAATTGGCCAATGTGCATTTTCAACTGGCTAATGTGCATCTTCAGCTGGCTAATATATATTAACAATCAATAACTGAGTATATGGAGCCTTCCATGCCACAGCCTGGAGGCAACATACTCTAGCGGGAAAAGCACTGGAATCTGGGAAGACATGGGTTCGATTCCTGTCTTTCATACTTACTACACAGCCCTGGGTAAGCCTCCTGAGCCTCCCTTTCTTCATTAGCGTGAAAGAGATAACACCTACTGTACCTGTCTCACAGTGTTAGGAGGTTCTCATGAGATAACATATGTAAAGTGTTTTGCAGCTCCTAAAGGCTATGTAGATGTCAGTTATTATGTCTATCTGCTCTCAGCTCATTCATTCATTGGTTCATTCATTTAGCTGTCCCTATTAGAAACTTAGCAAATTAAAAACTGTGCCAAAGAAATCCCAAAGTATATTTAAACACCTCCCAACAATTAGCCTTAGGAACCAAGAAGCAAACACAATGATGATTTATCAAGCTATCGGATTCAACAAATGAGGTTTTGATCAGCTAAGGGTCAGTCCCCAACAATCACAGAAGCCTTCAATGAAATAAACAAACTCTCCAGGGAGACTGTGAAGATGCCAGTCCAGGTACCCAAAGTGTGTGTATTTATTAAATAGGGCAGACATTAATCAGGTAGACATCCCCAATCTCAGACAGTGGAGCCCAATGTGGAGCACAGGCTTCCGGCATAAAACACAGTCATCACTACGCGACCCACCCTTGGGGATGGGAGAGGGAGGGACTGTAATGGCACATCTTATCCAGAAGGCAGTTCCATTTGGCTTCGAAGCCGATCACATGACTCTGAGGCACCAGATTTACCTTCCTAGTTATGTTTGCATCAGGCTAACAGTCCTGTAAAAGTTCTAGTTCTGTAAGCAAGCACTAAATTATGGTGGGGGAAGGGAACCACCCTGAAATTATAATTTGCTGCAAAGACAGATAATAATCCACCAAGAGATAATACATATGCTGTATGACAAAGAATTCTCTGTTTCAAAGTATCTAAAGCAGGAATTCTTAACCTGGGGTCCATGGAGAGATTTTTAGGAGGTATAGGAACTTGATGTCGTTTGGGGGGGAGGGAAAGAGAATCACCTTTATTTTCATTAACCCTTGGTTTCCTTCATAACACTATGTATCTTATTTTATGCATTTAAAAACATTCTGAGAAGGGGCCCATAGATTTCATCAGACTGTGCCAGAGGGGTTCAGGACGCGCAAAATGCACTCTGGGCTAGAGCCGTATGCAAGCTCCGTGCTGAGAGCTTATCCGATCATGTCTTCTTATCTATTCTCCTCTGCAGAAGGAACATTAAGGAATTCAGCAGAGCTGGGTCAGAATGAGAATTATAATCACACGACCGCAATTCCAGAGTTAGAAGGCGCTTCAGTCTAACTTGTGCCTGGAAAAATTATTCCCTCTACCAGAAGCTCAACAAGTAAGTGGTCATCTAGCTTCTGTTCAAACACCTCCAGAGAGAAGCTCCCTCCCTCCTACAGCAACCTAAAAGTCTTTTGGAGACCTCCAGTTCTTAGGAAGGCTTTTTCTTGATTTAAAGCCTCAATATGACTCTTAGCACCTTCCCCAGTCGTTCCCAGTTCTAGCCTCTGAGGTCAAATGGACTGAGTGGGCTACATCTTCCACACAACATCCAGTCAAATACCTGAGGTCAGTCACCTAAGCCTTTCCCTAAGGAAGAGTTCTTGAGTTTCTGAAAACTTTCGAGGTTCTTTAAAACATCCCTACGTCAAGTTTATTCAGCACGTTTTTCAGCGTTAAATTGATTTGGTTGGTGGTGTTATTTTTCTTAATTACAGAGCAGACTGTGTTAGCAAAAGAAAGATTCTGGTTGGTAATTAAGCCTTTGGGGCTGGTCTTTAAGGAGGAAACCACAATAAAAAAGAAGGACTCAGGGGGCCCCCATTTTACCAGCTGGGAAAAAAAAGAACACAGCGTGCCAAAGCACTAAGGCTTGTTCTAAACTTAGCTGGCTCAGGACTTGTACTGGTTCTAAAGTTGGCCAAGTGGGCCCCCACCACCCTGATAATCCTTCTCTGACTCACTCAGTCAGCTAGCAGCCCACGTCCGGTTCAGGCTGCTGATAAATATCTGGTAGGGGAAAACAGGGGGGGTTTCTCAGTAGCAGAGGCTTTCCCCACTAAGTTAGAAGAAGACCATTCTGGCTTTCTCCATCAAGTGAGAAGACCAAGGTGGGGCCTGGAACACTGTCCTGTCCTGGGTACTGAATGACTCTTGAGGGACAACAGAAGAAGGACTGGATTCTAGATTTACAACTGGAAGGGGCCTTAGACAGTGTCTTGTACATCCCTTAATTTAGAAAGGCCAAGGTCATCCACTGCATCCCAGGCCATCGCCAGTCATTTTGACATTTGTCTTACCACTGGCCAGTCAATGTTCTGGAGGAGAGAGCAAGGCTGATGCTTTTCGAAGCTCTGCCTTACTTAAATCGAATTCATGAGCATGTCGGGACATCACCCTTATGATCATCAAAAATGATGACCAGCAACAAGTCCACCCCCTTCATCTTACACATGAGGAAACTGAGGCAGAGAGAGGAAATTTCTCTCCCAAGGTCACAAAGCTAATATGTGGAAAAACCAGGATTGGAAACTGAGTCTTCTGACTCCAAATGTAGCTAAGTACCAGGTTGCTTCCCCACATTTGGAGTCAGAGGAATTGGTTTCAAACCTTACCTCTAATACTTACTACCTTACTAGCTATATGACCCTGGGCAAGTCACTTAACTCCATTGCCTAGTCGAAAGAAAAAAAATACTTACTACCTGTGTGACCTGGAGAAGGACCACTCTCTGGGCCTCAGATTCCTTGTTGATGAAATGAGGAGGGTTGGAGTCGATGACCTTTGTGCTCTCTTTTACTTCTAAATTTAGTCTTCCATGAACCCAGTGCATCGCAGCATGGAAGAGTTCTGGAGGCCTTCTAGTCCAGGGACTCTTATTCTGAGGTTCACCAACTTTATTTTTAAAAGTATTTTGATAATAGTATTTTAATATTTTGATAATTATATATTTTAGTATTTGATCATGTTATTTTATGTTTTGATAACTACATATCTTACTATTTGATGATATTTGAATATTTTGATAACTAACTTTTACTATTTTATAACATTTTAATATTTTGATAACTGTATATTTTAATAGTTGATAACTGTACTTCAAAATAAATTCTCTCCCTTCTTTTTTCCTATGTATTTTATTTTAGTCAGTTAAAAACATTCTTCTGAGGAAGAATTAGGTTTCAACAGATTGACAAAGGAGTCCATGACACAAAAGAAGTTAATAACCCCTGATTCTAGTCCCTCATTTTCTAGAAGGGAAAACTAAGACCTGGAGAGAAAAAGTGACCTGGCCAAAGCCAAATCATGACTCCCAGTCCAATATTGTCTTTCACTATACCACCATGAGTTATAATCCTACTTTGCCACTAGCCCATTGTGTAACATTGGGTCAAGTCACTTCTTTGTAGGTGGCAGCTTTCTCCTCTATATGAGTGGGTTGGTCTATGTGAACTCTAAAGTACCTTCCTGACTCTGTATGGCCTTACACACAAGAGTCCAACTTGGTGGGGAGAGGGCAGGGATTATTATTTTTCTCTGGAAAGAAGGGGAGGAGTTGAGGAGGTGGAGATTAGTCAAATTTCTTGCCTAAGGTTACACAGAAAACCAGGTTCCGTTATTTTTCCAGACACAAGGCATTCACACTCCATTTTCCATTGATGTGGGAAGGGTGATAGGGGAACATGGAAGTGTCCCATCCACCCACTCTGAGATTCAATGTTTCCATGATTCTAGGATCTGCTAGAATTGGAGATCATAATCTCAATAAAGTTGTTTGCAGAGTACAATCTGTTATTACTGCCCAGGAGCTGGGAAGATTAGCAAATTAAACCAACTAATTGCTTGTCAAGTACCCAGATAGAGTCAGATAAAATGTGTTAGGCAATAAGCCCTAGCACCTAGACCTACAAGAAAGAAAGACAAAGCCCATTTGGCTCCCTTCAGTGGAGTTCCTTAAAGAACCAAAAGCTAAGTCATAAGGATGGTGATTCGGGCACCACAGTCCAGCTGAGGAGAGGGAGCAAGATGCCAATGTGAAGCTAACAGGTTCTGGTCTTCTCTACATTATTATTTCTCCATGCAAACATGAGTAATACTCTCAGTGCTAGCAGGACTTTCTCACTGCTGACTAGAGAGACCTCAAAATTACAGATGTTGCCCAATGTTGAAACAGGCATCTGCCATTATCATCTGAGCTCGCTAATTTTTCTTGCTTGCTTGGGATTCTTGGACTCTGCCTGTAGAGGAATAAAGGTGTCATCTGTTACTTTCACTTCCAGAGTCATGCTTTGGCATCTCTGAGTATTGTAATTGGTTGAGGAAGAAGTGGAAGAAAGGGAAAGGGAAACTTACAGACTCCACACAAATTTATGTTAAATAATCTCAAGTGGGCCCTCACTGCAGCAAGGCAATCCTTCCGTACCCCTGTAATCAGTTCACTATCCAGCTCACCACCATAGTTCTTCCAAACCTTTTCATCCCTCCTCAAATATTCCATGGATCTCCCCACTTCTAACCCTTTTAGCTAAGAACCTATTTACTGAAAAATCTGAGGCTGTTCATTGAGATCTCTCTCTTCTCCCCTCCTCCTCCTCCTCATCTCACATTATCCATCCAGATGCCTTCTCCCACTATCTCCTCCTTCACCTCTGTATCACGTGAAGGGGTGGCTCTTCTCCTTGCTAAGGCAACCCCTCTAGATGCACAAGTGATCCTATTCCATTCTCTCTTCTCCAGCAGATTGTCCCCTCGATCATCCCTTCTCATAACTCTTTAATCTCTCCCTGTCTACTGGCTTTTTCCCTGCTGCATTCAAACCTGTTTGAGTCTGTCCTCCATTTTTAAAAAGCCCTCCCTTGACCCATCTATCCTCACTAGCCGTCATCACATATTTCTCCCTCCTATCTCCTTCCTTCTTGTGAAGGCCTTCTCAGATTGGTGTCTATACTTCCTTTCCTCTTTCTTCCCTGTCTAGCTTCCAACATCATCATTCCACCAAAATGGCTCTCTCCAAAGTTACTGATGATCTCAATTACCAAATCCAATTACTTTTTCTTGATCCTCATCTTTCTTGATTCCTCTGTTTGACTATTGTCAATCACTCTCTTCTCCTCAATACTCTCTTCTCTCTATATGTTTTTGTGAAACTCTTCTCTCCTGGTTCTCCTCTTCTGACTTCTTGTCAATTTCCTTTGCTGGATCTTCATCCTGGTCATGTTTGTTACATGGAGGTGTCCCCCAGGGTTCTGCCTGGGACTCATTCTCATCTCCTCCTGTACTATTTTATTTGGGGATCTTATCATCAAGATGGATTCAATTATCATCTCTATGCAGATGACTCTTAAATCTATCCAGCCCTACCCTCTCTCCTGACCTTCATTAGTGCATCTTCAACAGCCTATTGGACATCTTGAACTAAACATGTCCAAACTAGAACTCGTCTTTTCCATCCCTTTTCTCTTCCCCTCTTACTAACTTCCCCATGGCTATTGAGGACACCACCATCCTCCAGTCACCCAGGCTCACAACCTAGGTATCATCTTCAACTCCTTGCTCTCATCCACACGCCCCTTACCCCATATCCAATTAGTCACCATGTCTTGTCGATTCTATCTTTGAAACATCTCTCATATAGTCCACCTTCTCTCCTCTGACATGGATACCATCTTGGGCCAGGCCTTCAACATCTGGACTAATGCAATAGCATTCTGGTTGGTCTCCCTAGGGCAACTACGTGTTGAAGTGGATAGAGTGCCCTCAGCCTGGATTCAGGAAGATGAGTCTTCCTGAGTTCAAATCTGGCCTCAGATGCTTACTAGCTGTGTGACCCTGAGCAAGTCACTTCACCCTGTTGACCTCAGTTTCCTCATCTGTCAAATGAGTTGAAGAAGGAAATGGCAAACCGTTGTAGTATCTCTGCCAAGAACACCCCAAATGGGGTCACAGAGAGTCAGACTCAACTGAAACAACTGAACGACAACAACAACAACATGTTCTCCCTAACTTGTGTCTCTTCATACTCGTCCATTTTCCACTCAGCTATCAAAGTGACCTTCCTTAAGCAAAGAGATCTTCTTAAAGTACAAGTCTAACCATGTCAGCCTCCGAGTCAGACTAGTCGGTCTGTTTCAATTTCCTCATCTGTAAAATGGGGATGATAATAACATTTACCTCCCAAGGTCATTGTAAAAATCAAATGAGAAAATAAACAAAGTGCTTTGCAAACCTTTAGCATTACATAAATGCTAGCTATTATTAGCATTTCTTTCGATTAGGAATTAAAAAAAACCAACAGAACTTGCTTTTGAGAAGTTAGTCTATAGGTTTTAACAGCATGTCCAAGGTTAAGAACCCCTGCTCCAAAGCATGCTATCAGGGCAGCTAGGTGGTACAGTGGATAGAGCACTGACCGTGGAATCAGGAGGACCTGAGTTCAAATCCAACCTCTTGACACTTACTGGCTATGTGACCCTGGGCAAGTCACTTAACCCCATTGCCTAGCAGAACAAAACAAAACAAAAAAACCCCCCACAAAACCCAAAGCATAGAATCTATACAAGGAGGTACAGCAAATGAGGGCATGGATATTCACTCAGGGTTCTTGTTTCCAGTCTTGTTAATTCTGCCTCCCCAACATCTGTCCTGTCTATCTCCTTTTCATACATACGGCCACCATCTTGGTCCACTATCTCATCACCTCTTGCCTGGACTATTACAAAAGCCTCCACATTGGTCTCCCTGCCTCTTCTCTGTGGAATCTAATAGATCTGACACACAAGTGCTAAAGTGATATTTCTAAAGCACTGATTCCTTCCCTCCTTGCCTCCCAATCCCCCCAACCCCTGGCCCTCCACCAAAGCTCTCCAGTGGTTTCCTGTTACTGCTAGGATCAAACATAAACTCCTATTTCGAATTTAGCTGGAATACTTCTGGATGCCATTATCTCCACTTTACAGATAAGGAAACTGAGGCTAAGAGAATGACTCACCCAAGGTCACAAGGTAAAAGTCAGAGAGAGGATTGGGACCTGGGGCTTATCCACCTTCAAGCTCAGCAAACTTTCCATTAGACCCTATCAAGGTCTTAGACCCCACCTCCCTTTCCATCCTTATTGCTCATGGCTCCCTTTCGCCCAATCTGCAATTCAACCAAACTTAGCGTTATTGCTCTTCCTTCATATATAATATTCCATTTCCTACCTCTACTCCTTTTCTCAAGCTGTACCTCATTCCTGGATTGCTCTTCCTCCATATCCCCAACTCTCAGAAGCCCTAATTTCTCTCAAATTCAGCTCAAATGTCTCCTTCCTACATGAAGCCTGTCCTCTAGTCAGCTAGTCAGTCAGTGTTCACTTATTGAGGGACAACTACTCTGTGCTGAGGGTACAAAGAAAACCAAAAACAGTTTTTGTCCTCAGGGAGCTTCCAGCCTAATGGGAGGGGACAACAGGCAAATAACTCAGCATAAACAAGATGCAGACCAGATAAATAATTGGGGAAAATCAACAAGAAAGACCTTGGCTGCCTGGCGTGCTGCCCCCATAAAGTGTCTTGTATTGATTTTGTATATGAATGTGTATATGTATGTGCTGTCTTTCCTATGGAACAGAAGCTCCATGAAGGCAGAGTCTGTCTTGGTATCCCCAGTGTCTAAGACAGTACCTGGTACCGAGGAGGTACTTAAGAAGTGTTAGCTAATGGGTTGATTTTGTTCAATACTTCACATACTAGGTTATTATTCTTTTACAATTGTTAATTAATTTAATTTATAATTTATTTTATTTTTAAAAATAATTCAGTTGAATTTTTAATCAAAATGTTAGCCTCATTTTACCTTTAAAGCCCTCCACTATCTGCTTCCTTCCTACCTTTCTTGGCCTCTTTTCTTGGCTTTATTCCCAGCTTTACTGCCTGTTCATTGAAAATCACGCTACCTGACTTTTCACTGGCTGCCTATCCCCTATGCCTGGATTACTCCCCCTCCTCACCTCTGCCTTCCAGCTTCTTCCAAGGCTCACCAAAGATCCTACCACCCCCTCCTTCTTCAGGAGTCTTTCTTCTATCCTGCAAAACCCTTCCCCATTTCCTATCCCCATTCCCCTACCAACAGGGCCTTCCCTCTGAGATCATCTCCAATTTACTCCACATACCATAGTTGTCTGTATGATATCTCCACGGTTAGATGGCAAACTCCTCGAGGGCAGGGACAATATTTTTGCCTTGTTTTGTATCCCCAGAATTTCGCACAGTGCCTGTCAACAGTAGGTAATTAATAAATGCTTGTTAATGACGGTGATATCTTGCTTCTTTGAGATACATTGATAGAGGGCTGGAATAGGGCTCTAAGCATGAAGAATGGCCTGCCAAAGTATGAGACCAGAGATGAAATGCCAAGTTCTGGGAACAGCCAGGGGTCAAGTTGGCTAGAATGATTTAGCATGAAAGCAGAGTCATGTGAAACAAGTCCAAGTAGATAAGGGTGCTTGCAGTCTCATGTTCATCCTCCTCCCCCACGATGGGAGGCAGACTGCAATGCCAGGCTGGGGAGCCCTTCTTTGATACCAAAGGCAATAGTAAGGCCCTGAAAATGTCTGAGGAGGAGAGTGATATGTCCAGGCCTGTGCCTCAGCAAGATTATTTTGGCAGCCTTGAGGACGATGGAGAGGGAAGAGCTGGGAAGCTGGGAAACCGACTGAGAGGCTCTTCTGACAGAGCAGGTGAGACATGAGGAGGAGGCAGCGGCTATGTGGGTGGAGGAAAGGGGCTCAGTGCCAGAGAGGTGGGGATAAGATTGGAAAGAGTTGGCAACCAGTTATAGGATATGGGAGTAGGGATGACAGAAATTTTAAAGCTAAGCAACTGGAAACATGGTAGTCTCCTTGAAAAGATAGAGAGAAAGGGTAGGTTTAGGTGGACAGGTTCTATTGTAGACATGTTAATTTTGAGGTGTAATCAGTCAGCATTTAGGAAGTTCCTACTACATGTCAGGCATAGTAGGAGCTCCTACTATGTGCTAAGGGCTGATTGCAGAAGGAACATCTGGGTGAAGATGTGCAACAGGCAGTTAAGCTGGTATATAGATCTGGCAGTTCTCTGCATAGACAGAGGATATTTGAATCCACTGGAGCTGATGAAATCACCAAGCATTAGACACATTATCTAGTCATAGAATCATAGAATGCTAGAGCTAGAAGGAGGTCATTGAACCCAATGCTCTTAAATGTTAGGGGAGAAAATAGGCCAGGCATGAAGGATCATGATTTGTCCAAGGTCATAGGGTTTTAGAGACGGAAGGGATATTAGAGATGAGCCCAACACCCTCATCTTACAGAAGAGGAAACTTGGGACTTGCTTTGTATCTATTTGTTTATGAATTGTCTCTCCCATTAGAAGTCAGCCCCCTGAGGGCAGGCACTGTCTTTTGCCTCTTTTGATATCTCCAGTGTTTAGCACTGTGTCTAGCATGTAGTGTGCTCTTAAAGAAATGTTTATTGGTTAATTGAGGCCCAGAGACATGAAGTGACTTGGCCAAGGTAGTAAATAGTAATACTTGGCCAGGTCCTCTGACCCAGACCTACTACTGAAGGTGGTGGCCATCTCCAGGCCTCCTGATCTATATCTGGCCACTGGACCCAGATGGCTCTGGTGGAGAAAGTGAGGGTGGCGACCTTGCCCAGCCCTCCCTCACTTAAATCCAACTCACTTGCAAGTCATGGCAGTCATCTTCCTGATGTCATGATCCTTTTAGAGATCGAAGGACAAATAACAAGTACTACAGGCTTCGTCCGAGTCTTCTAGGTCCAGGGTTCAAATCCCAACTCAAGACGCTTAAAACCTGTGTGCTGTCAAGCAAGACTCACCACCTCCCGGACCTGAAATTTCCTCTTCTGTAGGATGAAGGGAGTGGTGGGGATGAACTCCAAAGTCCCTTCTGAGCCCCTCTAGACTTTGGATAGAATAGATGTGAATTTCACTACCCTATGCATGCCAGCTAATAGAAGTTTTATAGAAATGGGTGTGGCATTGATGAGGTGATGTCAGGACAGCCACATGTTGGTTACTGCTCCTCTCCCCTCCCCCCATCCCTCCCTCCCCCAAAGCGAAGACTCTGCCATTTCCCCACTACCCACTTGCCCTTCCCTCTTGGGTACATGCCCAGTTGAGTAGTGGGAGAGCCCCTAACCCCAAGCCTTCCCCCTTCCCCACAGATGTTCTCTCTTCGAAAGTTCCATTACTGGGTCAAAAGATGCTGGTGGGGTGAGGAAATGCAGAACTCTCCAGGGCAGGGGCCTTCCCAGCTCAACCATTATGCAAATGATGGAACCAAGAGAAAGACTTCAAAGTAATCACAGATGGTCTGTCTTCTCATTGTCCCCAGGGCAGGGCATCCCCTGGGGGTGTGGGTGTAAACCCTAAGCCCCCCACCCCCATAGAACTGAATGGGAAGGGGAATCACATTGTGAATTCACTGTCTCCTATTCTCTGACCCCACATACCCTACCCCGGCCCAAGGAGGGACCATCACTCCGATTCCATGAACTCCAGGGGCTGGTGTCTCTAGCTCACAGTCAAGGCCAAGGTTTCCTCTTGGGGGGTCAGGCAGAAAGTTCATAAGAACCTTCCTCTTAGAGGAGGGGAATTTATCATACTAAGATTTCTCAGCAACTTCCTGTCTGAGCTGCTCTAAAAATTGTCAGGAGATACAGCCCAGGTCTATCAAAGCAAAAGCCAAGGCCTTGAGATCTTCCTCAATGTTTAGAAGTGTGTAATGGAACTCTGGTGAAGGGGCTTCCACGGGAGGGGGGCAGTGAGGAAGCTGACTTCCTGTACTTCTCCAATCAGCCTCATCCAGTGAGCCCACTGTGTTGTGCCTGTAGGCAGAGATCAATCAATCAATCAACAGTCTCTTATAGGGGTGTTTTTATAAGAACCCACCCACTATGTGCTGCTCTCCATACTAGGCACTGAAGGTACAAGGATTCATGCTAACTAGTTGTGTGCCTTGGACAAGTAGTTTAACATCTCTGAGGCCCGGAAGGTAATGCTAGCTTTCTATGGTTATGAATTATAAAAATGAAACTGCTCCACAGAGCTGGCTTTGACTTGCCTGCTATTTGCCATGCCCTGTGCTAGGTCCGAGGGTGGATGGGAGGGCTGGGGCTGGGGAGCAGGAGGGTACAGAGACAAAAACAAAGTAATCCCTGGCCTCAAGGAGCTTATCAGAGGAGAAGATCTGTATGGGGGGTTGGGAAGAACAGGAGATGAAAGAAATAGCAATGACTCCATTTCAACAGCAGAGAACTGCACATGATGTCGTCTGAGCCTTCAGGATCCCAGTGAGGTGAATAGTTCTGGATGCTGTTATCTCCACTTTACAGATGAGGAAACTGAGGCCAAAAGAATGACTCACCCAAGGTCACACATAAAAGTCAAAGGGAGCATTGGGAACCTGGGGTTTATCCAACTCCAGGTCCAGTGATCTTTCCATTAGACCCCATCTAGGGGTCTGGAGCCCATGTGCCACTATCAGGCTGCGTGACCTTAGCTAAGTTGTTGCTATTCAGCTGTTCTTCAGTCACATCTGACTCTTTGTGACCCTGTTTGGGGTTTTCTTGGCAAAGATTCTGGAGTGGTTTGCCATTTCTTTCTCCAGCTCATTTGACAGATGAGGAAACTAAGGCAAAGAGGGTGCAGTGACCTGTCCAGGGTCACACAGCTAGTAAGTTTTAAAGGCCGGATTTGAATTTGGGAAAATGAGTCTTCCTGACTCCAGGCCCAGTGCTCTATCCACTGTGCCATGTCGCTGCCCTTTGCTAAATTACTTCTCTTCTGCGGGCCTCATTTTCCAACTCTGTCAAATGTGGGCTTTGGCTAGAGGAGCTCAAAGTTGTCTCTCCCAGCTCTACCATTGTGAGATTCTAAAGGAAATAGAATATTTAAACAAAAAAAGAAGAAAAAGAAAAACTGATGTTATCTTTTTATTTTGTGAATTGTTAAGACACTCATTCTGAAATAATAGTAAACAATGCTAGTATGAGTTTGGTAAAATGCATAACAATGGATGTATTCTTTGCCTTTCCTAAATAATTAGTGCCAGGCAATAGGAGGCACTCAATAAATTTTGATTTGTTGACTCGAAAAAGAAAAGGAACAGAATACAGTCTAGTGCAAACTCGAGTCTCAAGTAAAGAAAGTTCCCAAACTTGCTGAAGCTGATCAGGATTGGGGAAGGGCTGCTTAATCAGAGAAGCCATCAGAGAAGTGGCAATGGAGCATACTGTCAAGAGCACAGGAGTGAGCAGACCTGTATTCCAATCCCACCTTTGACCACTACTTTTGTGATCTCATACAACCCCTTAAACTCCTTGGGCCTCAGTTTCCTTATATGAAAAAAAAGGGAAAGAATTCAACTAGATGTTTCCTGAGGCACCATCCGGTTTGAAATCCATAATCCTGTGGTCTGAGGGAAGCATCAGAGTCCTGCCTCCGGGGGTATTGAACTTGCAGTGCACCGATGTAGGACTCTGCCTATTTTGCAGAGAATAACCCTCTCTGCAAAAGAAGCTGCATACAGCGGAAGATCTGGCTAAGTTTAGAAAAACATGATGTGGGTTCAAATCCTGACTCTTCCACTTACTACCTATGGGACCCTGGGCAATCAATTGATCTCCATGAGTTTCAATTTCCTCATCTGTAAAGTGAAGAGATTAGATGGCCTTTCTCTGTGATTCTACGACTTCAGCCCCGCTCTCTGGGGGACCGTAGATAGTTTAGTCTGAGAATGAAGTTCCTGCTTTAAAAAAAAAAAAAGCAAGCTGTGGTTTGGAGAAAATACAATAACTTTGCTCCTCATTGGTTCCTATCTAGGAGGAAATGGTAGGCACTTTCTGCAGATCTCAGGGACCTGGAGGAAGGGGGAATTTCCAAACCCCTTTGCCACTGCTTTCTAAGTATTCCAGGCCACAGAAAGAGGCAGTGGTTATTTCCATGAGGTCCTGGAAGAGTCTTATAGTAACGATAAGCTGACAGGTCAGGAAGTGTCAGGGAGGGAGTGGACAGGAAGGAGAGCAGGCCCTGGATTTGCCTAGTGGGCCTCCTGGGATGTGTGGAACCATAGATCTTGAGAATGCCAGAGGTCATGCAGTCACAGAGAGACAGCAGGAAGGGCCCAGCTCTCTAAGTTCATTGAGTAGGAAAACTGGAGCACCCCAAGAGAACCCAAGGTCCCACAGCTAGGAAGTAGCCAACCTTGGGACTGGGACCCAGACATCCTGGCCTCTCGTTCACAGACAGCTACAATGGGCAGGTAGGCCGAGGGATCCCCTGGCCAGGGTCGCCTCCATATGTGGGTGATCTCCCGGCAAAAATTCATCTCTGACTGCCAAGACAGAGTCCTTGCACTCTTCAGTGAACTTCAGTGGCTCTCTATGGCCTCCAGGATCAAATCCTCTGTTTGTCTTGGATGAAAGACGCTCCCCATTGTAGCTCCTGTTCTGGGCTCCCTGGGTCCCTAGAGGGCAGCTGGCCCCTTCTGCCCTCAGAGTTCTGGGGGTGACACTGACGGCTTGCAGTTATCTTTATGAGGCCATTAATCGTAAGCCCCCACCAGGGTTCCCTGGACCAAGGATATCACTTGATATCAATTAGCTGTCTGGACTTAATTATGTAAAAAACAGGGATTTACTAAGATGATATAGTAAGCATGGTTGGGTCCATTGGGTCCAGACCCTTGCCTTCACATGGGGTAAAGAATTAGACTTATCTTTCAGAGGGGTAGAGTGCTGGCCTGGAGTCAGAAAGATTCATCTTCCTGAGGTTAGATCTAGCCTCAGATACTTCTTAGCTGTGTGACCCTGGGCAAGCCACTTAATCCTATTTGCCTCAGTTTTCTCATCTGTCAAATAAACTGGAGAAGGAAATGACAAACCACTCCAGTATCTTTCCCTTCCCCCCAAAAAAAATCCCAAATGGGGTCACGGAGAGTTGGACACGACTGAACAACACCAAATTTTTCAGATGGTCCTAGGATGATAGGGTCATAGGAAGTGATGCTCAAAGAACTAGGTGAACTGGAAGGGGGGAAGACAGTAGACAAAGTTTGGGTTTCCTAGTTCTCCCCTCTAATCCCCACCGCCATATAAACCATTTAGTCTGTGTTCTTATTCCCTATCATCTGTAGTGGTCTGTAGTCATGGAATCTGTTCTCTTCATTTTATAGATGAGGAAAGTAAGTCCCAAAAAGGCCATGAGGTCCCATGGATAGTAAGGAGCAGAATCCAAACCCAGGTCTTCTGACCTAGGTTTTGAGTCCCAAAGAGCCTAAGTGATCTTGTCAATTGTAACTAAGGTTTGATCATAATTAATAAGATATTTCTCTCTTTTTCCCCACTTGGTCCGGACTTGAGGTTTCATCAGTGTGGTGATCACAAATGCAGACATGCAACTGGACTAGAATAGAAACTCTAGCCTTGGCAGTTGCCTGGGACACTGAGGGATAAACTAACTTACCAATGGTCACACAGCTAGAGCCAGCCCAGTAGGCTCTCCGCCATGCTGCCTCTCATTGGGCTGTGCTGTGTACAAATGGGGCAGGAGAGATGGGCAGGGTCAGTTTTCTAGAGGGAAAAATACAAATCTTCAATGATGCTTGTCCGGCTGTCTTGCTCAGCCTCCCATTCTCACTCAGTTCTCTGTCTCTGCAGCCCCAGGACTATTCAGACCCATTACCCATCACTTCCTTCCTCTTGAGACACAGAGGCTTAATAGTCAAACTATCTGGTGTCCAAGATGCCCAGAGCATGAGGACACTTCCTTTATCTGGGTCAGGCCTGTGAAGTGAGAGAGAAATATCGTCTCTATCCTTCTGGCCTCACTCCTGTCTACTCCAGGCCCACAGAGGGCCTGATGCTCTCTGGAACACCTCACATCTGATTCTTAATGGCCCAAGCAGAAGGCACACTTGCCTCCACTGTGACATGCTGGAGATGAGCCAGGTGAGGATGGTTTTACTTAAGCAGGGAAGCAGGGACCAAAGCGGAACAAGTCCCATCAGGCAGGCTCTATGTCATCTCTGGGTGGCCAGGCCATTGGGTCATGCTCCTAATAGCAGGACACCAAGGTACCTCCCCTGCCTTAGAAAAATGCAAACTACAGGTTTTATATCAGCAAGCCCCTGGGCATAGACTCCACTGCCCTCTGGAGGAGGGCTTATAGGGAATCCCTGACCTGGGGTGCAGAGAAAGGGGACAGAGCCAGAACGCGGACTGGATGGTGGCTTTGGAGTGGACTGGTAAGAGATTTGGCACAGTGGCTCCAAACGTCAGGCACTCAAGATATACATGCATGTTCATGCACGTTCATGTATGTATACCAAAATACACATACACATATACATGCAATAGAGTGTAAGCTCCTCGAGGGCAGGGCCCATATTTTCATCTATATTTGTATCCCCAGTCTATAGCAGTGCTTGACACATAATAAGCATTTAATAAATATTTTGAAGATCTATATACATGTTACGGTTTTTCAGTAATGTCTGACTCTTCTTGATCCCATTTGAGGTTTTCTTGGCAAAGACACTGGAGTGGTTTGCCATTTCCTTTTTCAACTCATTTTACAGGTGAGGCAAACAGGGTTAAGTGACTTGCACAGGGTCACACAGCTAACAAGTATCTGAGGCTGCATTTGAACTCAGGTCTTCTTGACTCCAAGCCTGGTGCTCTATCTGCTGTACCACCTAGTGCCCCCTACATATACATACAATATGTACGTAATTTTTAAAAATGTAAATCATATTTCATTTTTCCAATTGAAAGTAAAGACAATTTTCAACTTTTTTTTTTTGGTGAGGCAATTGGGGTTAAGTGACTTGCCCCAAAGTCACACAGCTAGTGAGTAGTATTTATATGTCTGAGGCCAGATTTGAACTCAGGTCCTCTAGACTCCAGGACAGGTACTCTATCCACTGCACCACCTAGCTGCCCCTCAACATTTATTTTTTTATAAGATTTTGAGTTCCAAGTTTTTTTTCTCCCTCCTTCCCTCCCTTCCCCCCTCCCTAAGACAGCAAGCAATTTTATATAGGCTATACATGTTCAATCATGTAAAACGCAACACATATATAGTTGTATACATATTATCCATAGGGAGCAGCAAAATTAGGGCATTTGTTACACTTAGGCAACATTATTCTTCTTAGTGCTAATAATAATAATGATACAGCTGTATTACTTGTATACAGCTGTACATGCCATTAAGCAGCATTATTATCATTATAATGAATGACCTCTCCTAAGAATCAACCAACACCCTGATTTTCCTGTTCCTTCTAGGGTGCTGGACCTGTTTCTGGCCTGGACCAGGATGAGGACCAGTTATGGCCCTCAGCCATCCTCCTTATTCATCCTCCTCCCTTCAGAGTCCTGCCCTCTGCCCTCTGGCCCCTCAGTCTCAAACTACCTTGTATTTAACTGCTTTGTGTAGGAACAGCCTCTGTTTAGGCTGCATGTGTGTTTATATGGACTTGTTTTCTTTACCATTAGATTGCAAACTCTTTGCAAGCCAGGGTTGTTTTATTCTTTTTTTTGTTTTGTTTTGTTTGTTTCATTTTCTTTGTTTTATTCTTTATACTTGTATCCTCACGGCCTGGCACATAGTAGACACTTAATAAAAACTTGCCCACGGCTCACCTCCCCAGGGTCTTCTTTTCACCTCCGGGCAAAACATCACTGAGTCCTTTAATTTCTTCTCAGATGACATATTCTCTGGTGCCATCACCTCACTGATCATCCTTTTCAAAATTAGCCCCAACTCTTCATGACCCAATTTGGGGTTTTCTTAGCAGTGATACTGGAGTGCTTTGCCATTTCCTTCTCCAGCTCATTTGACAGGCGAGGAAACTGAGGCAAAGAGGGTTAAGTGACTTACCCAGGGTCACACAGCTAGTAAGTGTCTGAAGACAGATTTGAACTCAGGAAGATGAGTCTTCCTCACTGCCCAGCACTCTATCCACTGTACCAAATTGCTTCATATCTTCTTCTTCCCAGTAGAATACAAGCTTTGTGGGAGGGGACCATTCTTCTTGTTTTTGTACCACACATTTTTTTAAAAGGTTAGACCAACAGGGGACAGCTAGGTGGCACAGTGGATAGAGCATTGGCCTTGGACTCAGGAGGACCTGAGTTCAAATCCAGGCTCAGACATCTAACACTCACCAGCTGCGTGACTCTGCGCTAGTCACTTAACCCCAATTGCCTCACCAAAAAAAAAAATCTACACTAATGAGTTCTTTGGTATGGGGATGTCCCTGTGTGGAAACTCCCTTCATCGATTCAGACCAACAGCCCCTCTGTAGCTTAGAGTGTCAGTAACTTGCCTCATGGGCACACCAATTAATATGTGACATTAATTACATATGCAATGGACATACCCAGGTACGTCCTGTCCTCTGGGCTCTATGGTTGGCCCTTTATCCAACTATTCCTTATCCTATGAGGACACCTGCTCTACCAAGGCAGATGGGCACCTGCTCTCCAACTTGGAATCTTAGAGAGGTGTCTGGGCCATTGAGAACTTAGGGGAGTGCTTCAGAGTTATGTTTGTGCAACACACAGGGCTGACCACTGTTTACTCATCATTTTAACCGCCTATCACTGGGTGTTTATTACCAGGATTCAAAGGGAGGGAACAAAATAGTCCATGTACACACATCTCTGGAGGCTTTCTAAGAACAGGGTTTTCCAAAAGCATGTCCTAAGAATTCCTTCTTCCCATTACATACTCAACTTGTCTCTGGGGGCCTCCAAGAATCCTGAAATCATCAGATGAATTAATGGGGAGGATAGCATGGTTTTAGTGGTAAGAGGGTTGAATGTGGGTCAGGAGAAACCTGGGTTGGAATTCCATCTCTGACACTCACTAGCTCTGTGGCTATGGGTAAGTCACTTACCTCTTCCAGGCCTCAGTTGCCTCATCAGCAAAATCAGGATAATAAACCTTTTTCACTTGCCAGAAAAAGTATTGTGAGAATCCAGTGAGAGAATGTATGTAAGATGTTTCCTAAGCCTTCAATCATTCTGTAAGTGTGAGGGAGGCAATGTAGGTGTGTGGATAGACCACTGGCCTCACAATATGGAAAGCCTTGGTTCAAGATGTCTCTGATACACACTGGCTGGATGAGACACAACATTTGAGAGCAAGGGCTGATCTGCACTGGCAAAGGGAGTTTCCTCACAAGCTCAGGTCCTTTGCGGTCCAGTTCTAAGACAGATTTGAATCCCAGCTCTGGCACTAGCTGGGTGACTTTGGGCAAGGCTTTTCCCCTCCCTGGGCCTCAGTTTCCTCATCTGTAAAATGACAGTGTGAGACTAGACGGCCTCTGAAATTTCCTCCAGCTCTACCTTAGCTTAGGCTTCAAGCCTCAGTTTTCTCATCTGTAAAATGTAAGGATGCACTCTGCAGGCCCTGAGGTCCCTTCTAAACTGATTATCCTATCACATGATCTTGTGGAGCTTTCATGGTAGGAGAGATGCCAACTGTCTGTATGGTGAAGGAGAGGGAAGGAGGGGAGGTTGGGCCATTGCGTAGGTAGGTGCCAGGGCCATCACTGGCAGCCAGCATTCTGAGTCATGAGGAAGCAGCCTCGACTTTGCCCTTGCCCTGGAACTCACCACAAAAATGGTCCTGAGCCATAGAAGGGATTAGGTGACTGATTGATCAGTTGGTAGACAGCAGGAGGAGTGTTGGGTAACATCTACAACAAGTTGGCTCATCACCACTTGAGCTGCTGGACAATAAGGGAGGTCTTCAGAGATGGTTTTTCATGAATGAACCAAGGGAAAGATCACAGCCCCTCTACCACCCCAAGTGTGGAGGCAGCTGGGTGGCATTGTGAGTAGAGTGCTAAACTTGGAGTCAGGAAGACCTGAGTTCAAATCCTGCCTCAGGATTTGCACTGTATGACCCTGGGCAAGTCATTTAACTCTGTTTGCCTCCTCATCTGTCAAATAAGCTGGAGAAGGAAATGGCAAGCCACTCCAGTATCTTTGCCAAGATAAACCCCAAATGGGGTCATGTGGAGTCAGACACAACTGAACAAAAACAAAATGAGGGAGTGTAGATTCAATGACCTCCACAATTCCTGGCAGCTTCCCATGATCCCACAAGGGAAGGAACAACAGGCTTGGAGTCAGAAGACCTGGGTTTGAATCCTGGCTCTGTTATTTATTAGCTGTATGGCCTTGGGCAAGTGACCATCCCCTGACCCTCAGCTGTCTTTTCAGTAACACAGTGTTAATAATAATTGCCCACATTTCTAAGAGTCCATTAGCCATCTCTAATAATACATTACTTGTACACTCTGTATGGTTTTCAAAATATTGTAAATCGTGTATTATACTAGATTATTTTTTTAAAGGCAATTGGGATTAAGTGACTTTTCTAGGGTTGTACACCTAGTACATTTCTGACACTGGATTTGAACTCAGGTTCTCTTGACTCCAGGGCTGGTGCTGTATCCACCTAGCTGCCCCCAATATTAAATTATCTTTTAACCATTGAATACAATAATAATACTAATACTACTACTACTACTACTACTACTACTACTAATAATAATAATAATAATAACTGCCCTAGCTACTATATCACATCACATCTTTAGAGCTTATAAAGAGGTCAAAACCCATTTTACAGGTACAAAAACTGAGGCCTAGCGAGAATGATGAGTGGCAGTGGTGGAATTTGAATCCGGGTCCTGACCTCACACCTGTTGCTCACAGGATTATTATTGTGAGCATTGAATGAGGGAGTGGATTTGACTGGAGTGTCATTCTGAGTTATCACCACGGCTGATCCTCCCCAGGCCCGGTGCCATTCTCATTGGCTGGTGGTAGGGAGCAGAGATGCCCTGCCCTGGCTTCAGGTTGCTTGTCCCTTGCCTGTTCTCCTGCAAAGCAGAGAGTGCCCCAAGCTGGGGAGATGGGTGCCGGCAGGAATCCAGGGTCAAAGCAGAATTTCTTTTTAGAGACAATCCCTGCCTGAACCAGAGCCACATCCCTCCCACCTTCTCAGGCAATGCCTTCTCTCTCCCCAGACCCTTTCCCCCTTCCCTCCCTCTATTCCTTTCCTCTGCCTTCTGTCTCCACCCCCTTCTTTGTTTCTCTTCAGAAGAGTTTCCACTTGGATGGAAAGAAAATGAAATTGAAAAACTCCCCCTCATCCATCTTCTATTATTACTTTAAATGTGCTTTTAGGCAGGGAGGGCCAAGGTCATGGGACTGGAAGGCTTTGGGTTCCTCTCACCCAGACCAGAAACCCTCCCCTTCTCTGGCCATGCCAGGGAATCAAGTGGTCAACAGGCATTCAGTCAATGCCTCTGGACGGTCGGGCGCTGGGCAAGGCAGTGGGTGTATTAGTCCTTCCTCCCAGCAGCACCTGGCTCCCTTGCTTAGCATCTGAAATGCACTCTTGCTGTTTTACTATTGTCTGACTTAGAGTATATTCCCTGGGCATACACTTCATCAGAGGGGTGCAGGGGAGAATAGGAAGGACGCTAACAGCTGTGTATTAGATTGGAAAGAGCGCCAGAACTGGAGCTTCACTACTTTCTACCCACGTGATTATGGTCAAGTCCCCACCCCTGGTCAAGTCATTTCACCTCAACAGACCTCAGTTTCCTTATCTGTAAAATGGGAGGATGAAATTTAAACATTTGGAAGATCCCTTGCAACCGTCAATCCTATGATTCTTTCCATTCTTTGGTTTTCTTGCTTGTGAAGCATGGATCTGGTCATCACAGGATAACAGATTTAGACCTGGAGTTCAAGCCCTTCATTTTACAGAGGAGGACACTGAGGCACAAAGGGGTTTCTCTTGTCACACAGCGAGTAAGTATCCAAGGTAAGATTAGAACTCAGGTCTTCTTGACTGTACAGCATTCTGTCCACTAAACAGAGCAGTGAAATAACGTGGCAGAATCAGAGTCCTGATTCCAAATCTCTCCCCCTTTCTGTTGTTCCAAGCAGCCACCCCATACTGGGGACCATTCAAAGACCTTTGATTTGGTCTCTCTGGGCCTCAGAGGGTTCCTTCACCTCTCCAAGCATTCTTCCCCCAGAAGGGTTGCTCACTCCCATCTAGATCATATGCCAGGCATTGAGGGAGTCCCCTTCAAGCAGGTCTAGGCTAGCCCCTCTCCAGGACCTCTGACACCTTGATCAGAGATGCCAATGTCTGTGAGATTCTGGGGTCATCCTTAGAAAAGTACTCTCAGGTCAGTGCCCCACCCCTCACCCTTCTCCCCGAGATCAGAGCATATTTACTCTTAAGGCACTGCCACGTGTCCTAGCTAGAACTCACTCATTCATTCATCCAATATTTATTGAGTGCTCATCGTGTATTAAGCCCCAGGGTGGCATACCTATTGTAGCAGGCATATGCAGGACACCTTGCCACGGAAGAGTTCTGGAGGGGTGTACCAAGGGCCCAGCTCTGGGCAGACTCTCTGTCATTACCTTGCTGAGGGACCTGGAGCAAATTCACTAGACCTGAGACAGGAGATCTGGGTTCAAATCTAGGCTGAGTGACTATGGATGGCTAAGTTATTGTGCCCTTGTGGACCTCATGTGTAAAATGATGAAAGAGGTAGATTAAATGATCTCTAAGTTCTTATAAATTCTCTAACCCTATGAAACAACTTCATCTTTCTCAGGACATCAGTCTGGTTTTTTTTGTTTTGTTTTGGTTTGGGGTTGTTTTTTTTTTTTAGCTGTGAAATGAAGGCCTTGATTGGATTAGCTCTTCTCAAATGGATTTGGTCATAGCCTATGTTGAGGCTTGAATTATTCTGCTAGAAGCCACAAATTGGAGTGGGCTTGGGATGGTGGAATGGCCCAGGGACTTGGAGGAATTTGGGAGCAAAAGAAATCAAAGTAAGCCCATTTTCACATGTCAAGTGTTTTGATAATGTGTAATCTCATTTTTAACATCTGAGATGGGAAATTCTTAATAATATTGGCATTTTCTCATCTATTCCTTATTAACATCTTGTCAAACAAAGTTTGGAAATTTCTGGAGTAGTTTTGAGTCAGAAAGAACTCCAGAGGTGCAGCCTCCCTCCCAGTGCTTCATCTCCCAGGTTTTTTCCTGTTCTAAAGTTCTGATTACTGCACAGCTAGGTGATCCAGAGGATAAAGTGCTGAAAGTAGAGTCAGGAAAACTCATCTTCCTGAGTTCAAATCTGGCCCCAGACACTTCTTAGTTGTATAACCTTGGGCAAGTCACTTTACCCTGTTTGCCTCAGTTTCCTCATTTGTCAAATAAGCTGGAGAAGGAAAAGACAAATCGCTTCAGTATCTTTGCCAAGAAAACCCCAAATGAGGTCACCAAGAGTCAGACATGACTGAAAAGGATTAAACAATAAAAACAACAAAGTTCTGATTCTTTGATTCTACTGTGAAATCCATTATTTGGTTTTCGTTACCCTCCCCCATTCCTCTTAGCATCAATTGGGTCTTGGCACCAATTTTATCTGCAAGTGCCAGGGACCCTCATGTTACCCCTTGGTGATACCCAGGATTGTTCATTGTAATAGCCCCAGGCTCTGTTTCAGGCCAGATGCCACCTCCTCTGTCCAGACTCTCCATCTGGGTGACTGATTGTCGTACGTTATCCTCTTGGAAAGAATCTGAGAAACCAACACTTAGGGAGATGAGATTCTGCTTGTTCTGCTTAGTAAAAGGAAGACCAAGAGAAGCAGCTTTCTGCTCAATATAATTACTAACAATTAGAGCTCCCTAGCAAGGTGATAAACTGCCTTAGTAGGTAGTGAGTTCTCCGTCTCTGGAGGTATTCAGGCAGAATCTAGATAGCCACTTGCTGGTTATGTTGTTGAAAGGATTACTGCTAGTGGATAGAGCACCAGCCTTGGAGTCGGGAGTCAGGAGGACCTGAGTTCAAATCTGGTCTCAGACACTTGAAACTTACTAGCTGTGTGACCCTGGGCAAGTCCCTTAACCCCAATTGCGAAAAAAGAAAGAAAGAAAGAAAGAAAGAAAGAAAGAAAGAAAGAAAGAAAGAAAGAAAGAAAGAAAGAAAGAGAAAGAAGAAAGAAAGCAGACAGACAGAAGAAAGAAAGAGAAAGAAAGAAAGAAAGAAAGAAAAAGAAGAGAAGAAAGAAGAGAAAGAAAGGAGGGAAGGAAGGTTTACTGGTTCATGTATAGGTTAGACTGGCTTATCTCTGAGGTTTCCTTCTACTTTGAGATCCTATAGTTCAATCCAACCCACTTCAATAAGCATGTATAGAGGACCCACTGTGTAGAAGGTACATAGCAGTGGGAAGTAGCAGATAAAAGTCTAGCCTTGGGGATATGTCCTGCCTCTGACCTGGGTTATCAGAATAGCCTCCTAATTGGTCTTCCCTCCATGAAGTTACCAAAGAGATTTTCCTACAGCACAGGTTTCACGGTGTTACTCCTCTGGTCAATAAACTCCAATACCTCCTATTACTTCCAGGATCAAATATCATTGTTTTCCCCATAAGAACTCCTCTGTTTGGCCTTTCATCAAATATAAACTACTTTGAATGGAATTTCCAGCCTTCACTCCCTGATCTCTGACCTACTTACCTACTTCTCCAGCTGGGCTATAGATTACTTTTCATGCTCTGCTGGTGCAGGCACTCTGGCTTCCTTGCTGGTCCTCACAAACATCTGCCTTTGCACTGCCCCATCTTTCACGCCTGAAATGCACTCTCTCCTCCTTCTTCCTCTTAGAAACCCTGGTTTTCTTCAAAACCTCCTTCAACCACCATCTCTACATGAAATCTTTCATGATCCCCTCTCCCCAGATAGTAATGTCTTCTCACCAAAATTCCTTTGTACTTTTATTTGGTGGGAGCTAGGTGGTACAAGGGATAGAGTGCTGAGCCTAGCGTTAGGAGGACCTGAGTTCAAATCTAGCCTCAGGCACTTACTAGCTGTGTGACCCTGGGCAAGTCACTTAACCCTCTTTGCCTCAGTTTCCTCATCTGTCAAATAAGCAAGAAAAGGAAATGGCAAACCACTCCAGTAACTTTGAGAAGAAAACCTTAAAATGGGTCACAAAGAGTCAGATACAACTGAAAAACAATTTTTTAAATTTTATGTATATTCTTCATGTGCTCATCTATGCATGTACTATGTCCTTCAAAAGAATCTACGCTCCTCAGGGACAGGGATTATTTCCTTTTTGTCTTTGTAACTCCAGCATTCAATGGGTGTTCAGTAAATTCTCCTTGGAGCGGAGTAGATTGAACCATATTGTTCCTTGATTGAAGGAATGATCTTCCTTGCTGTGTGATCTCTCAATGCCCCAGGAAACGTTCTACACCCATGGGTTACAGAGCAGGGGCCAGGACTACATTGGTAGGATTTCTTTCCCGGGGTTCTCATACTTAAGACATAATAACAGATAGATAGCTCGAGGTTTACAACAGTGTGTACATATATTATCCTGTTTGGTCCTCATAACAGCCCTTGAAGGTAGATGCTATTATTATTATTCCCATTTTACAGATAAGGAAACTGAGGCTGAGAGAGATTAAGGGACTTGCCCAGGCCCTTGAACTCTGGGCTTCCTGACTGCAGGTCCAACACTCTATCCACTCTGCCACCTAAATACTTAAAAATGAGATGCCTGGACTAAGATGTTTCCTTTTTGCCGTAAAATCTATGATTCTGGGAATAAAAGTATTCCTTGCTCTGTTTAATGAACCATCGATGAGACCATCACCCCACCATGGATGGCTCAAGTCCTTGCAGCAGGACAGATTTGAGTTAGATGTGGAAGGACCTTCCCATCTCTTGGGGAATCATATCCTCATCACCACCCTCTCCATGGATCACAGACATGAAAGAGGAGGTTCCAGAAAGTCCAGGGTTTGGTGGCCAAAAGGCCCATAGCACACACTGTCAGGGGCTGCCAAGTAGCAATTGCAGGCCCTGATTCTGGGGCCTAGGGAGCCAAGATCTCTGGGCTGCTTCTGGCCATGACTGCAGGGATGAGGAGGGAAAAGCGGTGGGGGAGGGAGTGGTTGCTGGAACTAAGTTGCAGATTACATTTCTTTCCCATGGGAAAGTCCTGTGATGTCCAAACCAAAGAGCCAGACTCAGCCCAGCAGCCTGGGCCTTGGCTCCAGATAAAATAAGCTGGTAGGTAGGCTATTGTCCAGGCTGGGGGCCCAGCACAGGAGAGAGATGCTGGCAAGGGCAGGCATCCTATCGGCTAGGGCAAATTGGGATGAAGCTTATTAATAATGATAGCTCCCTGAGGCTGGTGAAGCTCCTTGCATACAAACTCTCCTGGGATACAGCAGAAAGAGCCCTGGCTCTGTAGTCAAAGATCTGAGTTCAAATCCTGTCTCTGACCCTTTCTACTGTGGGACTTTGGGTCAGTCAGCAATTTATCCTGTGCAGGCCTGAGTTTCCCCATCTCTAAAATTAAAGGGTTGAATTAGATGACCTCGGAGGTCCCTTTCAGCTGTATAGCTAAGAGCCTATGTTAAACAACTCTGTGACTTGTAAAATAAGAAAGCTATTATTATTATTATTATTTTTCAGATGAGAAAACTGAGGCTCACAGCTAAAGGTGGGATTTGAATCCAGGTCTGTCCTGATGAGGGACAGTGTAGTACAGTGGAAAGAGTTATAGCAGCCAGAGAATTCCAATTCAAATCGCACTTCTGTCACTTCTGTGGCCTTGGGCAAATCCCTTTACTTCTCTGGCCCTCCCCAAACAAATACCAGAATCGTATTTCACTAGTACTGGGAGTCCAGATGGCAGAT
This sequence comes from Phascolarctos cinereus, assembly GCF_003287225.1. Taxonomy (NCBI): domain Eukaryota; kingdom Metazoa; phylum Chordata; class Mammalia; order Diprotodontia; family Phascolarctidae; genus Phascolarctos; species Phascolarctos cinereus. The sequence goes on from NW_027555958.1 coordinate 35,630,145, forward strand.
AAGTGACTTGGCCAAGCTCACACATGAGTTTCCTCATTTGTAAAGTCAAAGAGTGGACAGGACAGCCCTTTCCAATCTGTGATGCTGTGAAGCCAAGCCCTTTACCACCCCCAATGCAAAACAATCAACAAACATTTATTAGCCGCCTACTATTTGACAGACAGGAAGCTACATGGCACAGTGGATAGAGCACTGACCCTGGAGTCAGGAAGACCCAAGTTTGAATCTGACCCAAGACACACTAGCTGTATGACCCTGGGCAAGTCATTGTAAATTTGCCTCAGTTTCCTCATCTGTAAAATGAGCTGCAGAAGCAAATGGCAAACCACTCCAGTAACTTTGCCAAGAAAACCCCAAATGGGGTCACAGAGAGGGATACAGCTGAAAAATAACCAAACAACAACAATTTGACAGGACTATGCTAGTGACTGGCAATATGAAGACAAGTAAAACAATGCCCAGGGGGTGAGGGCTTTAAATCACACACACACACACACACACACACACACACACACACACACACACACATATGTACACACTTACATTGTTTGGGGATTAGACAGCTGCAGCAGTCTTGGATGCAGGGGGCATAGGAGCAGGTGATTTCTCCAGCTAGATCAATCCACACAAGGGGCAGTGGGGGAGACAAGGCCAATGCTGGCTCTCTGCCTCTCCTTCCTTTTCATCATTTATGATTTCTTTCCTCCTTTAAGGTCACCTTTGATACTTATTTTAATCTCATTTCATCTGAATAAAAGTGTTATGGGTTGGGACCTAGATTCAAATTTTGACTTCTACTACTACCCACATGTGTGAGCTTGGCCAAGTCACTTATCTGCCATCTGGATTCCCAGTGCTAGTGGAATACTATTCTGGTATTCATTTGGGGAGGCCCTGACCTCAGGTACCTTGATTTACCCAATGCCCAGGACTCAGAATGAGCTTGGCTCCCCTTGGAGAGTCAGGAGGGAGAGGGAGTGTGACATCCCATCCTTGCAACCCCAATACCTGCCCTGCTGAGATCCCAGTGTCAGGAAAGGAGCTCAGGTTTCCTGCTGGGCTTTCAGGGTGCCTGTGACATCACAGAGGGCCTGAGAGGCTCATGTGACCATCTTATCAATGGAGATTTTTGTCAGTCCCTCCATGTTTGCCCAGGCTGGGAGGACAAACTCAGGGCTTTTTTGTCTGGCTTGCTGTGAGAGATCCTGCCCCCTTCTTGAGTGGAGCTAAAATGAGGTTGGTAGAGAGAAATCAGCTTGGCATTTTAAAAACACCTTCCTGCTCCCCACGTGTGGACGACTGACCGGAAACCCCAAGAGAAGAAGAAAACAATGTTGATGCAACGTCGGAATCTGGAGACCCACAGCATGACTGGGCACATGGCTCCCTAGGTCTCTTCGGGAGAAAAAGGAGGCCAAACAGCCCAGACCATGGTTCGTTTTAGGAAACCAGACATTTCTTGTGTTTTCTTGGCTTCTCTATCTACCCTTTGGGCAGCAGCAAAATTGGATGCTGGAGACGTGGGCAGACAACCCAGCAGGAGGGGCTGGAATGTTGGCACCAGAACTGGAGCTGTCTGTAGACAAGGCCCTTGCTCGGGCTGCAAAAAGCTTCTGTCCCCAGCAATAGGGAAGGGGTCTGGTCCAGGAACTATCCTGAGCTTCCCATGAGAGGCAGAAAGTACTGGGAGGGAGAAGTACCTTCTCTCTTTCACATGTATTAAGTGCCTACTATGTACTGGACACTGTGGTAAGTGCTGGGAATACAAAAGGAAGCAAAAGATGGTCCCAGCCCTCAAAGAACTTATGCTGAATTGACCCACTAACTGTTCTCTGAAGTCTGAACTTAATTTCCTGTCTTTAAGCCCACATCTGTGCAGAACTCTGTTCTTACTTCCTGCCTCGAAAAATCCTGCTTTTCCTTCAAGGCTCAGCTTCCTGGATGCCATGCCCTGCTCCCTTCCCCCATACCCTTGTTGGTTTTCCGTATTTAAATGTTTCCTTGGTTCTCTGGGCCTCCAGGAAGCCTTCTCTGATTCCCATCCCCCCTCCTCAACCCCATTGTTCTGCCCTGTCCCTTCTCATCCCCCTTACCTATATCATCATAATGCTGATGATACTGCTTTTAGGGTATGGTCCCAAATTCTGAGAAATCAGTAGCCCCCAAAGTCAATGACTATCTAGGAAAATAATAATAATAATAGCATTTGTATAGCACCTAGTATGTGACAGATATTTTACAATATTCCATTTAATCTTTACAACCAACCTGGGAGGTAGGTGCTATTACTATTCCCATTTTACAGATGAAGAAACCAAGGTAGACTGAAGTCAAGTGATTTGCCCAGAGTCACACAGCTAGTAATTGCTTAAGGCTGAACTTGAAATGGGGTCTTCCTGACTCCAGGCCCGGAGGTCTGTCCACTGCACCATGGATGTCCAGGCTGACTTGCAGCTGTCAGTCCTTCCAAAACTGTGATGAACAGAGCTCCTGCTCTCGGCATGGTCTGAGGAGGGCAGAGTACACCACTGCCTTCTTATTCCTGGACTCTGTGCCTCTTAATGTACCCCAAAATCTCTGTAGCTTTTTGGCTGCTATACCTCACTGGTGACTCATCCATTTATTGAACAAGTACTTATTAGGCGCCTACTATGTACCAGATATAGTGCTAGAATCTAGGGATGCAAAGAAAAAGAAAAGGGAGCAGCTAGATGGTTCAGTGGATAGAGCACTGGTGCCCTGGAGACAGGAGAGCCTGAGTTCAAATCCTATCTCAGACACTTGACACTAGCTGTGTGACCCTGGGCAAGTCACTTAATCCTTATTGACTCACCAAAAAAAAGAAAAGGAAAGGAAAGAAAAGAAGGAGAAGGAGAAGGAGAAGGAGAAGGAGAAGGAGAAGGAGAAGGAGAAGAAGGAGAAGGAGAAGAAGAAGAAGAAGAAGAGGAAGAAGAAGAAGAAGAAGAAGAAGAAGAAGAAGAAGAAGAAGAAGAAGAAGAAGAAGAAGAAGAAGAAGAAGAAGAAGAAGAAGAAGAAAACAAGTCTGGAGTCAAAGAAAAAGGAAAAAAAAGCAGCTTCTGTTCTCACAAACTGCATTCTATTGAGAAAAAATGACATGAGTATCAAAAAGTAATCAGAATAAGTATAAAGTCTATTCAAGGTAATCTCCAGGAAGGAAGGCATTAGTAACTGGAGAAATCAGGATAGACTTCCTGTAGGAAGTGGCACCTGGGTTTCTCTGTGAAGGAAGCTAGGGATTACACTAGATAGAGGGATGGAGGGAGTACATACTAGGAATGGAGGAGAGCTTCTGCCTAGACACAGAGAAGGGATTTTAATGGTCTGTGATTTGCATACACTCAGCATTGGAGGAGAATAGTGGTGTTAAAACAAGTAGTTTTGTGACAAACAGCTTAAGATCACAGAAACTAATATCTTGTATAAAGGAAGTTAGTAAAAAGGGAGATTGGGGGTGGGAGGGGGGGATTGGAAGGAAGACGATGAGCTCTCTTCTGAATATCTTGAATTTAAGGTGGCCAGGAGATGTTGAATTGGAGATATCTACTACTCAGTTGATGCTGACAAACTGGAATTCAGGAAAGACTGATATTGACATGAAATTCACAAAAACCTTCATTCAGATCTGTTTCAAACTGCTGTCTTCCTAACCACATCTCCCTCTTCCTGTACTTGGGAAGTTGATTTTTTGAACACCAGTGTGAAATTTTACATTTATCCCCCCGAATAGATTTAAACCAAAGTTCTGGCCTATCAAGGTGTTTTTGGACCCTGAACAGTAGCCACTGTGTTATTGAGATTTTTTTGTATTCATTTTGAACTTAAATATGAAAGGACAAAAAATATACAAAAAACCCCAATCACATTTCCATGTACACAACACAACATAAAGAGAGGATTCAATATAAAGCCATGAATTTCCATTTCACAGTTTACTTTTGGGGAAAAACTACGTCAGACATACTTCACAATATTTTCAAAGCTACCTTTCTTTTCTGTGCTTCCTACTAAGTTTTGTTTTGTTCTCTGTGAGCACTTTTTGGTTTTTTCTCCCTCCTCCCCCTACCAACCTCATCCTAGAGATGGCTACCATTAGACACAAATATATGTGTGTGTGTGTGTGTGTGTGTGTGTGTGTGTATATCTATATATATATATGATATAGTTTTTTTTTCTTTTTCCCTGATCACCTTGGGAAACAGGCTTAATAGTAGTACTGCTGGATCAAAGGGTATACACAGTTTTGTAAGTCTTTGGGCATTATTTCTGATTGCTCTCCAGAATAGTTGGATCAGTTCACAATTCTACCAACAGTGAATTAGTGTCCCAGTTTTCCCACATCCCCACCAACTTTTGTCCCATTCCACTTCCACCATTTTCACCAATCTGATAGGTATAAGATATCTCAAGGTTGTCTTAATTTGCATTTCACTAATTAATAGTGATTTAGAGCATTTTTTTCATGTGACTACAAATTGTTTTGATTTCTTCATTGAAAAACTGCCTGTTCATATCCTTTGACCATGTCTCATGCATTACTGGTATAACCTGGAACAATTCCCTTAACTTCTGTCTGCCTCAGTTCTCTCATCTGTAAAATGGGGGTAAAAATAGCACTTACCTTGAAGGGTTATTATGAGGATCAAATGAGATAATAATTGTAAAACACATAGCACAATGCCTGGCACATGGTAGGTGATATATAAATGTTAGCTATCATTACTAATATCATCTTCCCTGGGTTTCTTCCATTTGTAAATCTGATAAGCCTGTCATCTCTGCCTTTATCTAAGTCACTGATTAAAAATGTTGAAGAGCAGAGGACCAGACCCTGATTCCTATAATACCTTGTGTGTGCTGATAATAATGACTAGAATACATACATACATATATAAAATATGTGTGGATATGTATATGTATGTTGTTTGTATATGTGGGTACATACGTGTATGTGTGTGTGTGTGTGTGTTTGTGGGTGAATCAATGTAAGATTTGCAAAAGGTTTTTTGTTCCTCACAACATCTTGCGTGGTAGAGGCTATTTTTAGCCCTATTTTACATAGGAGGAAACTAAGGCAATCAGAGCTTAAATGACTTGTACAGGGTCATACAGCTATAGTAAGCATCTGAGATGGAATTTGCACTTCAGACTTCCTGACTCCAGACTCTGCCCCACCCAGCTGCCTCCTGTTGACTTCCCACAGTGTCTGCACTGAACCATTTACAGTTACTCTGTGACAATCCCCATTTAACCAGTGTTAAATACATCTAATTGTACTATTGTCCAGCCCACATCTCTCCATCTTTTCCATAAGAATGAGATAATTCATCAAGTGCTTTGCTAGGGAAACAATATATTCTCACATTCTTCTGCTCTTCAAGTTCAATAACCCGGCCAAAAAAAAAACAACAAGAAAGTCAATTGACTCTGGCTCAAAGACCCTCTCCAGGGGATGCCCTGCTTGGCTTTTTCACTGCTCCTTCCTTTTCCAGATGGTCACTGATTACTACTTTAATAAGCCACCCCCAAATCTCGAAAGACCCAAACACCCTTTCTCCCCAAAGAATAGCGCCCCATGAATGAAAACTGGGGCTGCCTATGGGAGGGGGATGGAGGAAGGCTTCCACGTTGCCCACTGACTTTTGTGGACTCTTGTCATGCCCATAGCCCTTATTGTCTATTAGGTACTAGGCAGACTGGCATGGCTAGGAGAATACAGGACAGTCTGCATTTTTCTTATCTATGTATCATCACTGGTGGTGGGCAGAGACTTGGCAAAGACTTTTTCAAGGCTGAGGCAAGCCCATCATACACAAGACCTGTGAGACACGAGGTGGATATGGAGGGCAAAGACTAGTTGTAGCTGATTATAGGTCTTTAGGCTTGCTACAGGACAATGATGGGGGAGACAATTTGCACACTGTTAGTTTCTAGGAAGATCTGATGGTAGAGAGGTTGCAGGTAGAAATCCACACCCAGGGCTCCCCGGGAATGCAGTTTACCACCAATTTGTATTCTACATGAGCTACTCAAGGTCATGATAAGATGGAGAATGTCCAGAAAAGGGTAACCAGGATAGGGATGGTCTTTAAGTCTATGTCATATGACAATCAGCTGAAGTAACTGGATGTTGAGTTTGGAGAAGACTGGTGAATGAAGGGGGGAACATGATGGGTCTCTTCCGGTATTTGAAGTAGACTTATCTGTTTAGCCCCAGAAGGCAGAATGAGTATCTGGTGGGTAAAAGTTAGAAAGAGACAAATTTAGATGTGATATCCTGGGAGAGGGAGTGGGAAGCCGCTGCTGGAGGTGGGTCCTACCTCAGTGGTGGTCTGCAAGCAGAAGCAGGATGAATATTTGTTGGGCATATTTCTGTAGGAATTCCTTTCCAGCTGTGGGTTTGACCAGAGGTGCTTCCACATTCTGTGATTGTAGGAGATCCACCATTATTTAAAAGAGATCATTTCCCTCCTCTCCCTCTGGACAATAAAATTAAGAAGAGAGCAGAAGGCTAGAGGGACTTGGAGATAAACAGCACAGCTTTGAATGTTACATGTTGAATTTCTTACATACATGAAATGAGAAGCAAGCTCCATATAATAGAGATGGACCATTTTATGTACAATCAAGTGATTTAACATGTATATACTGCTTTGCCAATCTTGAAACATCGTATAAATGCTAGCTATCATTGAAATCTTCTCCTGTGAAAGGTTATGTAGGCAAGAAATGGGATGTGCTGACAGCAGAGGAGTGTGGGACAGAAGCATAGGGGGCACCATGGCTGACTGGATGCCCCTTCTCCTTGGGAATCATGGCAAACCTTATAGTGGGAGTGTTGGGGTTTGACTGAAGCTGCCAGTTTGAAGATCAGACACGGAGACTTACCCAGAGATTCCAGTCTATTGTTTGGAGGTGCCTGATCTAATCTAACAAATAAGTCAATGGAGCCCCCAAAAGGTAGCTGATTTACCTAACCATATGGAGTGTCCAGAGGGTCAGACATTGGTTACTTCCACTCTTGGGGGAAAGTCCTAATAGCTCAGATTCCATCTCCAAGGACCTCCTAGGACTCAATAAATTTCCACACCCCTGACCCCACAGTGTGGTTATGGTAACTTCCAGAGTTGTAAGAGCATAGGATCCAGAGCTGGAAGAGACCTTAGACATAACCTCTTTCCACTCCCTCATTTTACAGATGAGGAAACTGAGGCCCAGAATGCTGCAGTGATTGGCCTGGGGTCATAATCTGGCATGAGAGGTAGCATGGAGTAATATAGGGAATAGAAGGCTAGGTTTGGAATCAGGAAGACTTGAATTCAATTCCACTTGATACATGCCAGGGCAACTACCTTTCTGAACCTCAGTTTCCTCATCTGTAAAATGGGGATAATAACACACCTGTATCTCAGGTGACATGATGTGCATAAAACACTTTGCAAAATCAGGTGACTCCTGACCCCAGATCCAGTACTAACTTTCCCCTACACAATTCTGCTCCTTGGTTTTCATTGGATTGACTCAAGGGGAACCATTTTGATTCAGCAAGAAAAAAGGTGGTTGGTTTTTTTCATGACCTTATTTGGGGTTTTCCTGGCAAAGATACTTGAATGGTTTGCCATTTCCTTCTCCAACCCATTTGACAGACAAGGAAACTGAGGCAAACAGGATTAAATGACTTCCCCAAGGGCACACAACTGGTGTCTGAGACCCCATTATGAATTCAGCTCTCCTTGATTCAGACTGGCTCTCTATCCTTTGTACCACCAACTATGGTCTTAGAATCAGGAAATGGGGATTCCCTGATCAGATAGTCACCAGCTGTGGGGCAATAACTAAGCCTCAATTTCCTCATCTGTAAAATAGGGATAAAAATACTGTATTAAAATGGTACAGTGGAGAGTGAGCTGACCCACAAGCAACAAAGATCTGTGTTCAAATCCTACTTCTGACATGTACTGTCTCTATAACCCCAGGCAAGTTACTGAACTGAATTTCTCAGGGTCCCAAGAAGCTATCAATCAATCAATTAGCATACATTTAGCACCTACTGTGTCCTAGTATCTTATCTTTGGGATCCAAAGAGAAAAGTGAAAACAGTCCTGGACCTCTAGGAGCTTATAGTTTATTAGGGAGAGACAACCATATAAATCTGTATGTACAAAATAAATACAAGGTGATAGGGGTGAGGTAGGATGGGGAGGGGAGGAAGGACTCTAGCAGCTGGGGCAGACAATCACGAAAATCCTTGACTTGAGTTGTACCTTACAGCCAAGTAAGGAGGTAGGAAGCTCTAGTTGTGTCTGGGGAGCAGCCAGAGAGCTAAATTAGCATGAAGAAAGTGTGAGTGAAGGGGCATAACGATAGAGATAGTAGGACCAGAAGAGCTTTAGAAGAAGCCAAATAGAAGGGTCTAGATTTGATGGGAGAAATGATAGACAGCCACTGGAGTTTACTGAGGAGGGGAATGAGTCAGCACTGTGCTGTAGAAAACCACATGTGATGGTTTGCATTAATAGAGGGAGTTTTCTCAGCAGAAGTTCCCTATAGCAAAGAAATCACAGGCTTGGACCAAAAAAAGTTAGTGTCAAGAGCAGAGTGTGTCCTCCACCTCTTTCCCCAGTTCACCCCTTCCTGCCCTTTTTTCTATTTCCCTGACCCTCTTCCAAAATTCAAATGAAACAAAGTCTTATTCTGTCCAGAAGTAGCTCTGTGTCTCTTAGGTGAGCTCATCCTCCCGTGTCTTGTGAAATAGCCCAGCTGGACAAACGCTCCTGGCTTCGCTTGAACCTGGGTGGAAGCCTGGGGAGGAGGGGAGAGGGGCACACTTGGTTGATGAAGCTTCCCTCTCCCCACCCAGAATTCTGGGCTGTTGGAAGCTGTGAGCACAGCCTTCCTCACCAGGCTGGGGAGCGGGGGTGGGAATGGAGAGACAGGTCTGGAAGTTGGTGAGTGTGTTCTTTGGCTCTGGGCCCCAGGGCTTTTGTGACCTTGAAGAAAGCTCAGCTTGGATGCCAGGTGTGGAAGCCTAAGGGCTGGTTGGCTCCGGGCACACTGGGGTCGCTGTCCAAATCACTGGATTGTAGAGCCCTGACCTCAATTCTTGCTGGCCCAGACAACTGCTTTGTGCTGTTTGGAAGCAACACACACACACACACACACACACACACAGAGCCTAATACTTCACTTGCCCACATTCTCCACCCCCAGAGCTCAGATGAATAAACACTTATTGATTAATTGGACTGAAAATTCTAGTTCTTGAGCACCTCACTTGCTCCCCTGCCCCCATGGAAATGTCCACATGGAGGCAGCTTGGAGTAGTTGTTAGTGTTGAACGTGGAAGCAGAAAGACCTGGGTTCCAATTCCTCCTCTGACTCTTACTATCTGTGTGACCCTGGATAAGTTCCCTTCACCTTGCTGAGCCTCAGTTTCCTCAACTGTAAAATGGGGGAGTTGGACTGGACAGCCCCCTAAAGTGCTGCCCAGATCTAAATTTACGGTCCTGTGACCCCCCAGAGACACAGGACCTGATGACACCTCCCCTCCCCCCAGGCAGCCAGACAGCCGAATCCAAGTGTTCTAGTCATCAGCTTACAAGCTCAAAAAAGGGCAAAAGAGGGAGACACACACTGGAGATGGTGCACCTGGCAGTCTTCCTGGGTGCTTCCTGGACTGCCCCCGTATACAGTCCTGTCTCTGCCTCAAGGACTCCCACTGCCCTCAGTGCCACTCCTGAGACAAATAATGAACACCGTGGGCTGCACACTGTGTGAGAACTTTTGGGAGAACTGGACAGGAGGAACATTGACTGAATAAGCAAACCATGGGTAGGGCAAAGACCCAGGAGAGAACTGAAGAGTTGGAGGGACTTCAGAAGTCATCAAGGCAGGATGGCAGGGCAGTAGGACCCCAAGATGAGGACACCAAGATGAGGAAGCTGGTTTGGATGGAGTCCTTTTTGTTGACTCCTCCATCAGACTGTGAGCTTCCTGAGGGCAGGAACTGTCTTGCTTTTTTTTTGTAATCCCTGGCCTTAACCTGGTGCCTGGCACATAGTAGGGTGCTTCATAAATCTTTTTTGACTGATAACTATTGAGGAAGACCTGAGTTCAAATCCTGCCCCATTCACTTACTAGCAGTATGGCCCTGGGTACATCACTTAACCCTCCTAAGCCTCAGTTTCTTCTTCTGCAAAGCAAAGATAACACCTACCTCTCCACCTATGAGTTTGGTGTGAGAATCCAATGAGCTGAGGTATATAAATGACGTTCCAAACCTTAAAGCTCTACATAGAGGAGCACTATTGTGGAGTTCAACCCCTCATTCCCCAGAAGGAAGTGTGAAATGAATGGGCCAAAGTCACCCAGGTAACATGTTCCAGGGAGTATTTGAACCTATATCCTCTGACTCTAGATTCAATGCACTCTCTGCTCCACAGTCTCTAGGATCAAAGCCCTAAGGCTGGAAGGGATCTCAGAGGTGATCTGTTCCAACTCCTTCATTTTATAGGTGAGGAAACTGGGGCCCAGAGAAAGCAAGTGACTTGTCCAAGATCTCACAGCCAATAATCAGCCAGAGTGGGCATCTACTGCCCCACACTGCCTCCTGTTGTAGCCTGTATCAGCCCAGAAAAAACAAGCTATGCAATAGGCAGAAATATTAGAGCTATTTCCCCTGCATCCTCTTCCTCTTCCTCTCCCTTTTCCCTTGGGGGGAGATGGAATGAGGAGGGGCCCTGGGACAGTACTCAGTTCTTTCTTGGCTCCTGTTTCCATTTTTTTTTAAATTAATTTTTATTAACACGTTCTGTTATTTACATCATCTCCACTTACCAATCTCTCCCTCCTTTTCCCCTTCCCCTCTCCTTTCTTCTCCCTTCCTCTCCCCTCCCCTCTTCTTCTCCATCTCTCTTCCTCCGTTCCCTCCCTTCTCATCCCCTCCCCTCCCTTTCTCTCCTCTCCTTTCCTCCCCTCTCCTCTCTTTTTCTTTCTTCTCTTCTCTCCCCAAAGTCATCCACCCCTTAGAACGGAGTTTCTTAACTTTGGGGCCATTAATATATGTGTGTGTGTGTGTGTGTGTGTGTATGCACATACATATGTATTGCTAATAGTTTTTCAAACTGATTGGATTTATTTGTCTTTTATTTTACACTTTCAAAAACACTGTTGTTAGAAGGGGTCTATAAGCTTCACCAGACACTGCCAAAGGGGTCCAGGTTCAGATCCTCTGCCTTAGAGTAGGTCGGGCTGGTTTCATTTCACCAAGAATGTGGGAGATCACCTTGTCTGAACCCTTCATTTGAAGGTGATGGGATGGAGGCCCAGAGAGGGAGATCCACTCTCCCAAGGTCACACAGTTAATAGGTGTCAGAGTCCGGCCTGCACCCAGCTGCGATCCTGGGTTCTAACCTTTCTTTTTCACTGGGGAAATTCAGGGCGAAGGGGGAGGGCAGAGGGCTGGAAATGAAGCCATAGGACCAGGGTTCCAATCCACACTGTCACTTCTCTGTGTGACCTGGGGCAAATCACTTGCCTTGTCTGGGCCTCAGTTTCCTCCTCTGTAAAAACGAGGGGATTAGACTAGAGGGCCAATCTCATCCTAGGGAATTCCATCTCCCCTTTGCGCTGGGCTCCAAACCCAGGCCAAAGAACTGCGCCCTGCGCCAAGGTTCTCTGCCTGTGCCTCTGGCGCCCCCTGCAGGCCGCGAAGGAAGAATGCACTAGGCTCCCAGGCTTGGCTGGGCATCTGGAAGGGGCTGGCTGAGGCCGAAGCGTGCAGGAGCCGGGATGAGGTCACTAGGGACAAAGGAAATGAGTCACCGCTCCCTGGGAGGCTTCGGGACGAGGAGGGGGAGCCCAGGCAGCAGGAAGCCGAGACAATGGCGGGAAATGAAAAGAACTGGAGCAGGCGGGAAATGGCTAGTTGCTAACACCTCCCTCCTGCAGGAAACAAATTGTCCCTTGGACAGCTCCCGGGGCCAGGAGGCCGCGAGGGCCAGTGCCCTGGGGAGGCAGAGTCAGGACCCAGAGGACCTGGGCTGGAAGCCTGGCCCTGGACCTTAATGGTTGTGTGGCTGTGCCCAAGTCATCTCATCCCTCTTTGAACCTTGGTTTCCCCATCTGTAAAATGGGGATAATAATAGTATCTGTGTAAAGTACTCCACAGGCCTTACAGTGCCATATAAAATGTAGCTATTATAATAATAGCTAGCTTTTACATAAGGCTCTAAGGTTTGCTAAGTGCTTTACATATGTTAACTCATTTGATCCTCACAATGGACCTCTTTATCATTGAGTAATTGGGATTATAGATAGGAAACATGAGCTGAACTTTGAGAGAGAGTAGAGACAGAAACTAGTGAGAGACTCAACTGGAAAGGACCTTAGTGATCATCTAATCCCAAGTCCTAATTCTACAGAGGGGGAAACTGAGGAAGAGGGAAGCACTCAGCTAGTTAAAGATGGAACCGGGTTCCCAGTTCTGCAGTCACTTCCCAGATACAGATCTCAAAATGCCTTCTGTCAGAGCAGAGGGATCCCAAAGGATGCTCTCCTATGTGGTATAATCAGCAAGTACCCCTTTCCAAAAGGTAGTCCCCTAGGGGCAGCTAGGTGGCGTTAATACAGCACCAGCCCTGAAGTCAGGAGGACCCTAGTTCAAATACGGCCTGAGACCAGACACTTGACACTTAGCTGTGTGACCCAGGGCAAGTAACTTAACCCCAATTCAATTGCCTTAAAAAAAAAAAAAGAAAAGAAAAGAACAAAAGGTAGTCCCCAGACTCAGATCTTCAGGTGGTCATACCTACTACACAACCCAGTTGCAATTATCCCCTTAATCCTGAATCCTCCAGCTCACTAGAGACTCAATTAAAAAGCAACAGCTTTCTAATCACATAATAAAACACATGTTACATTTGTACAACCCTTAAAAGCAATTTTCAAATCTATTATCTAATTTAAACCTCATAATAATATGGAAGATAAATGTTATGGTCTCCATTTTACAGAGGAGGAAACTGAGGACCAGAGAATCTTAGAACATGAGAGATGCCTGGGATCTCAGGGACTGTCAAGTTGTACCTCCGTCTTTTACAGAAGAAACATGGGGGAAGGGGGTGCAGCTAGGTGGCTCAGTGGATAGAGCACCAGCCCTGGATTCAGGAGGACCTGAGTTCAAATCAGGCCTCAGACAAATAGCACTTACTAGCTGTGTGACCCTGGACAAGTCAGTTAACCCCATTGCCTAGCAAAAAAAACAAAAAGAAAGAAAGAAAAGAAATGTAGGCCCAGAGAATCTTAGGACATTAGACACGGAGGCAAGGCTGTGCCAGCTTGAGCTGTCGAGAGCCAATTGTTAAATTTTCAGGGTGAACATTTACACCTCAGAAATCTGTGAATGCTACAAATCATGGCTTGATTTATTGTTTTATTGATTGCGTAGACTTAAGAAAATGATGGAGAAAATGTTAATAATACACATTAAAATTTAAAATGTGTCCTGTGCATGTTTTTTAAGGAGAACTGGTAGTTAAACATTTACCAGCATACCGTTGCCTAAAAGGGACCTAAAAGACTTATCAAATCTAATTTTATGGAGGAAGAAACTAAGGCCCAGAGAAATTAATCAACAAACAATTTTTAAGTACCTAATATGTACCAGGTCCTCTTAGAGGAATTCCCTTCCGAATCCATATTGATTTTGGCATGATTTTTAAAGTTCTCCTCCCAACAACTAGGCTTTCCAGCCCAACACAGTTGGTAATCAACCTTCTATCTGTCTCACTCATTTTTTGCTTGCAAGAAATTGAAGGGAGTGGGCAAAAAATATTCAGGGACTGACAGCTAAGTTAGGGCAGTGGATGTAGGTCTAAGGCTGGAGTCAAGAAGACCAGAGTTCAAACCCCACATAGAGTCAATGAAGAGTCAAACAAGACTGAACAACATCAAAGAAGAGGCTGGATTTCAGGAATGAAATATGGATGGCAGATAACATGCCAAATTGAAGGAATATTTTGTGGTACAATTTGGCTGCCATATAGAATTCATGAAGGAAAATTAATACGAAATCAGGCTGACAAGGTAGGTTACACTCAGATTGGGGAGGGCTGAAATGCCAAGCAAAAGAGTTTGTAGCTGATCTTAGAGGCAGTAGGGAGCCAGTGAAGTTTTTTGAGCAAAGGAGTAACATGGTCAGGCCTGTGCCTTACAGCTGAGTAAAGGATGGATTCGAGAGGAAAGACTGGAGTCAGGGAATTCAATAGGAAGCATTTCTGCTCCCCCGAAAAGGAACACAGGCTACAGATAAAGAAGGTCACTGATTGTGTTCTCAGCCCACCCCAGTAGGAGAGAATCTATGTAACCTGAGAATTTCAGTTCTGCTCTCTGGCCCATTGCCCTGTAACCTCAAACAACTCTCATCATCTGTCTAGGTCCCGTTTTCCATACAGTATCAGAAAAGAGACAAATAATTTTATAGCACTCCCCAAAAAGATGTTATGAAAATGATACAATAAGTCACAATTCATTTAACCAGAGATCACTAATCTGGCAACTCCAACTAGTTAGCTGACAGGAAAAAGCAGTGAATTTAGGCCACTGAGAAGCCAAACACTAAAACTCGTGAGCTTTCTCCACATGAGATCATTTTGGGTCTTCAGAGCCTATTTGTTCTTATTTTATATGTAGTTCTAATGGGCTTGCTTGTACATTTTCTTTCTTCAGTCCAACAAGAGCATTTTAATTAAATTATATTCAATTTTTTCATTGAACAAAAATCTATTTTCTCTTCCTTCCACACCTCAATTTTCTCTCTTCTCTATGAAGAAAAGAAAAACAAAAACAAAACTCTCGTAACAAATTCCTGCTTTGACCATATCCAAAAAATAGTTGTCTCATTTGCACCCTGAGTCCATCTTGCTTGTATGTTTTCTAAGACTATAGAAAATGAAAAATGGACAAGGTAGGATAGAACTGTGGAAGATGTATTGGAATTGGTCTAGATTCAAATTCTACCTGGGACACTTGGTAGATGTGTAAGATCAGCAAGTCATTTCATCTTTTTCACCCTCAGTTTCCCCAACTATAAAGTGGGATTAATAAAACTGTGCTTTGTGCATCTCTGGATTGCTGTGAGGAAAGTGTTTTGTAATTGTGTGGTGTTCAGTTGTATCCGCCTCTGTGACCCCATTTGAGGTTTTCTTGGCAAAGAATGTTAAAACATTAAAAAAAGGAATGGTTTGCATTGCCTTCTCCAGATCATTTTACAGATGAGGAAACTGAGGCAAACAGGTTTCAGTGGCTTTCCCTGGGTCACTAATCTAGTAAGTGTCCGAGGCCAGATTTGAACACAGGAAAATGAGTTTTCTGATTCTAGGCATGGCGCTCTATGCACTATAGCGCCACCTAGCCGCCCATTTTGTAACCACATGTTGTATTAGATGCCAGGTGCTGTTCTGCTGAGGAAGTGCCAATCCATATCGATAGAGGAAGTTTTCTAAGAACTGCCTACTTGTATGAAACCACAAATTTGGTATATGGACATATATGCATGTCTGTATGTATTTATGCACATCCAAGTATACATATGTATATGTATATCAAATGTGCACACAGCTATACATACACATGTGTGGGGGTAATAGAGAGAGAGACCCAAGCACATGTGTGATACATTTTAGAAAATTTTCATCAAAAACAGTTAAGCTAAAAAATCTGCAAGAATTAAAAAAGTAAACTCCATTTACCTAGAAAATTCCCATATGTGGAATAGCTCCCGCCCCAGGAGACCTGATTGCATTGCACTGATGGGCTTTCCAGGAGTCTAGCTCTAAAAATCCAGAGTTGTACTTCATATTACTTTATGTCACCATCTTGTGAATGCAAGGGTTTGGGGAGAAAGGCAGGGCTCTGGGCCTCATGGGAAGGGGGAATTGCCAAGAAAAACATTTTCATAAAGCCGACTTATAGGACATGTTTCCCTGGCATTGGCCTTGCTGATCCATAGGGTTTGCCTTCAATGCTAAGCCAGCTCCAAGGTGGATTAATTTACTTAAATAAATTGGTCCCCTGTATTTGGAGAATATTATTTTGGGATGAGAACAGTTAGCAGTAGAAGGTAGGCAGAGATCCAAACCCTGAGAAGCAGGCTAGAACAAGATTCAAAATTTTTTATTGTCCACCTCTCTCAGCAAAAAATGTTTTCAGTATGTAACTCCAATGTATGTGTGGTTGTTTATAAATCATATACATCTACCACTTTGTTATTGTATTAGCTACATTAGAAAACATTGCCAAAAACAATGTTAAAACATAATAAAGAGATTTTTAAAAGATGATATAAAGATATAACAAGCCACATTCCCATCTGTATTTGATTTATTAACAGCAGAAAAAATATCTTTTTTGTTCTCTTTAAAAATAGTATTCATAATAATATTTTCAATGAAGAGTAATGTAATTGAATATGTTTTATTATCACTTCTAAATCCCTGAAGACAGGACAGACATGTAAGCAATAATTGTTGCTTGTTAAGTTATTCTGATCCATGTAGCTAGCCAAGAAAGTTAATGTCCCTTTCTAGATGACTTTTTAATTGGAAGAGACACAATGAATTACCAGATCCTATCAGTCAATGAGCACAACAGTTTTTTCAGGAGGATTCCTGATTCTTGAAGTATAGACATTCCCCATACAGAATTTAGGAACAATAGGCTAAACTGAATTGTCACTGATTTCAACAGCAAGTTTTCAATCTAAATAGATTCTGCTTTCTTTGGATGATTCTGTTTAGCAGACATTCTTTTTAGCAGATATATGCCTTAATTCCTTATTCATGCTTCCATAGTTTATCTGTGTTTTTGTACCTGGGGAGAAATAGCAAAAAGTCCAGTTCAGCTGGATCCCTGATGGCAGAAAGAGCATGTTTCCTTATCTGTAGAATGAGCTACAGAAGGCAGTGGCAAACCACTCCAGTGTCACAGCCAAAACCGTTGCCCCCTACTCCACTCAAGTTTGCTCTTGACCATTAGTAAAAATAATTATTGCTAACATTCACATAGTGCTTACTATAAGCCAGACATTGTGCTAAGCACTTAACAGTTATTATCTTATTTGATCTTCATAACAACCTCGGGAGGTTGGTGGTTGTCTTTCATTCTTGAAGAGGCCCAAAATGACATCACTATGTTGGGCTCAAGCTCCAGTGGGTCCTGCAGTGGCTGATCAGACTAATATGAACTGGGAAGGCTCCACTGGGCACAGATAGTCCATATGAACATCTGGAGTACAGCTGTCTCTAAATGTGCCCATTTTGCAGATGAGGAAACTGAGGCAAACCAGAAGAACGTGACTTGCCTACAGTCACACAGCTAAGTAGCTGAGGCCAGATTTAAACTCAGCTTCCTAACTTCAGACCTGGCACTCTATCCACTGTGCCACTAAAGTTCCTGGTTAGAGCTCTGTTTAGGATTGTTGAATTGAGAGCCGAAGGGAAACTTAGAGACCATTAATCCAATCCTTTCATTTTTATAAAGGAGGACATTGAAAATTAGAGAAGGAAAGTGCTTTGTCCAGTGTCCCAAGGATGGTAAATGACAGATCAAAGACTTTAACTCAGGTCTTCTGCCTCTTCATCTAGTACTTTTTCCAGGATTAAAAAATAATAATAATAATGAGACAGTGATGGTGGCTCCCATGGAGCTCAGAGGAGAAGCTAGAGAATGAGAAATGTCTATTGGTTTGAGGAACCAACATGCTGAGGGTCCCCTACCCTAAAATAAAGAAATCAATCAATGAATCTCTTAAACAGCCTCATAATCGCTCCCCAGCTTCCTCTCTCCCCTTTCCAGAGCATCCTTAAGGCAGATACCCAAACATCTTTCTGAAGTAAAAGTCTCTCATGTCTCTTAAATTTCTTCCTGGGATAACATCTTCCCTCGTCAGCCTTGGGACTCCACTTCATCACTACCCTAAGCCTCTCACATTAGAGGGTGGGGCCATGAATCCCAGACCTCCATTTGAGGAGAGAGCTCAGCTCAGACCTCCAATTCCTCCCTCAGAGTGGTCTCTGATTGATTTTACACATCCCCTATCCCTCCCTTTTCAGTTTCCTTTTGTGTTTTATCTTCCCCCATTAAATTGTAAGTTCCTTGAAGGTGAGGGACTGTCTTTCTTTTTTCATATTTGTACCCCGAGGACTTAGCACAGGGCCTGGCACATGGTAGGTGCTTAATAAATGTTTATTGATTGATCTACTAAAAAAAAACCAACCCTTCTATGTCTGTCTTTTGCCTCTAAGGCAAAAAATAAACTTCTCAATGTGGCAGTGAAGGCCCTTTACAACTGTAGTCCTTAAAGAGCAGGGTCCCCACCAACTGCTTTCTCTGCAATCAATATTAACTTCTTCCAAAGTGAAAATATACTTGTATAGAGGTAAATATGAGAAGAATGGAGAGGGACCTGGGCAATTCAGTATAGTTGGAAGCATTTGGGATTTCAAGTCAGGATCATGGAAGACCTTTCAAATCTAGTTTTCACCACTTACTAGCTGTGTGACCTTGGGTAAGTCACTTTTCCTTAGTTTCCTCATCTGTAAAATCAGGTGGTTGGACTCAATGACATCTAATGTCCCGTCCAGCCTTAAATCAAGGATCCTAGGATCACAGCTTGCTGGGAGGAGGATTCCCCACCCTGGGTCTCCCATCACTGCTCCTGGATGAGTGCCGGGGTGCAACATGGCCACCAGAGGATGCTCTTGCTTCAGAAGCACTGGACCTCCATCTTTCTGGTCCATGCATGGGCACAGGGGCGAGTCCTGCCAAGATGGGAATTCTGCCAGTGTGGGCTGGTGCCAAAGCTACGGAAGAAAGGGGGGAAGCGCCCTACAAAAGCCCCAGTCTTGTCTTTTGGTCAAATGAGTCAGAGCAGAGGCAAACGCCAGAAGGCACTGACATAATGACTATGCCAGCTCAGAAATGGCAGGAGGGCAAGAAGGCCCAAGGCGGGGAGGGGGTGTCATGAAGCCCAGGGCCTCACCACCAAGGACTGCCTCTGCCAAGGGAGTGGTCCAGGCCAGAGCTTCCAGCTGTTCTCTGGGTGGCTCTGGAAGCCTAGTTAGGGAACATCTGGATCTCCTTGCCACTTTGGCAGGACCCACAGGAGAAATGGGGTCAAGTGTGTGTCCTAGTTCGCTGGTGAGATCAGAGGCCACTCAGGAGAGAGGGAAGACATCCAAAAACATTAGAGTGGCGCCTCTCTGAAAATAGATTTTCACCCACCAACCCGAGAGTAAAACCTCACCTGTTTGGGCACCACTAATTCAGGGTCAGGGTGGCAGTGGGGAGCCAGCAGGATTAGGCTGGAGGTTTAGCCACCTCTAGTATTCATCTTGGCAGCCACTTCCTGTGGGAAGGCTTTTCCTGGTCCATCTAGTTGTAATATCACACCCAGAATTAGTTTGTATTGAGTCCCTGGGTACCTAAGATGTAGAGCTGGAAACAACTTGGGAGGCCAGGTCCAACCCTCCCATTTTACGGATGGAGAAACTGAGGCCCAAAAAGGTTAAGGGTTACCCCGCTTACGAAGTATCTGGGATAGGATCTGAATCCAGGTCTTCCTGACTCCAAAAGTCCAGGACACTACTCACTGTGCCATGTTGTCTCCTTTAGTAGACAGTAAACTACCTGAAGGCAAAACTGTTTCCTTTTTTGTCTTTGTAGCTCTAGTGTGGTACCTCAGAGAAAGTAGGCTCTTAATATATAACAGGATCATTGATTTAGAGCTGGAAGGGATCTTAAGGGGCTGTCTAGCTCAACTCCTTCATTTGACAGAGGAGGAAACTGAGGCACAAAAAGACTAAGTGATTATAGCTCTAGAGCTAGAAGGCACCTCAAAGGTCTTCACTTCACATATAAAGAAACTGAAGACTACAGCTGAGGAAACTGAGGCAGACAGACATTAAGTGACTTGCCCAAGGTCACACAACTAGTGAATGTCAGATTTGAACTCTGGTCTTCCTTACTGCAGACACAGCACTCTGCAACCTTGGCAGCCCCTAGCTACCTAGGGAGGCAGTGGCAGGGAGAGAAGGAAGACTTTTATTGGCTGAAAAAAAATTAAAATGTAATTTTTAAAAAATCTAAATAAACAAAGGTTGAACTAGACAGATTAGCTATAAGGTCCCTCCAAGCTCTTAGCCTCAGATCCTGTAGACCTACCTCATCCAACTCTTATGAAGAAACCTATATAAATGTGAGTTATTATGGTTCAGAATTTGTGATCTCTGGGCTGAGCCAAGTTTTCCTTTTATAGCTCCTTAAAATCCCTTTACTTTGGTGCTAATTCCTAGCCAGATTGCACTTTGTCTTTGTTAGAAATAAGGCCTTAGAGAAATAAAGCCCTCTAGTTAAAAACAAAACTAAGCTTTTCCTTTGCAGTTCTGAAATCTGAAGGGAGATAAGAATGCTCACGCCCATGCTCTCTCTCTCTCTCTCTCTCTCTCTCTCTCTCTCTCTCTGTCTCTCTCTGTCTCTCTCTCTCTCCCCAAATAGCCTTCACAACTTTATTATGCATTTTAAACAAATCACTGAAATCTTATCACATTAAAAGACAGAAAAACCCTTGTTTTCTTTTTCAACTCTAAACAATTGCCCCATACCAAATATATTGGTGGGAGGGATACAAAGACAACTCAAGCTCCTAGCCTTAGGATCCTATTAAACCTGAATTGAAATTCTTCTCAGCCTTTTTTTTTCCTTTTTCTCTGGGCCCTAGCCATCTTGGGCAGCACGCTCCAAATCCAAATCCAGGACTCCTTCAGTAGGAAAAGTTTTTCTTGGGTAGTCCTCCTCAGTTTGCTAGCTAGCATTCCCTGGCCTCCCATCACTAGGTTTTCTTCTCCAAGGGTCCCTTTCCTTCCAGGGACTGGTCCTTACCTTGCTCAAGATATCTCGACTTTCATAGTCCCCTGGCCACCGAGGATATTTTCCCCCACCCCTGATTTTTCACTCATCGTTTACAGCCTTAAAAACTGAAACCTCAAGGTCCAGGTGACATGCAACTGACTTAGCCCAAGGAATAAATCAGGGACCGCCAAATTAAGGGCAGGAGCACTCTTCTTTGAGTTCACTCACTTGGGTCAGGGTCAGGGCTCTTTGGATCCCAAGATGAGCTCCCAAATTGTTAGAAATAAGGCCTTATAGAAAGAAAGCCTTCTAGTTAAAAACGAAACTAAGCTTGGAGTGAGTGAAGAATCATTTATTTACACTTCTCAAGAGAGATGTGGGCACAATGCACTTTAGTAGCACGTGGGCACTGGTTCAATGGTAGAATCAACTTTTAAACCATTAGAAAGATCCATACTCCACCCCTCAGGGCTCCTATTGGTCTAGTTCATCCCGAGTTACACCCTTCCTGGACAGCCCATCGCATGTTTGTCCATGTTCTATTAACTCCGCCCACTTCACGGGTCCCATGTTCACAAATGGCTGCTATCTCTGCCCTTGGGGTGTGTCAGTTCATATTTAATAAGCTTATTAAGCAAGCACAGTGGAGAAAAGCCTTTGCCAGGTTGAAGCCCGTCCTTGAACCTGGCTGGTTGCAACTAGTTTAGCCTCTAGGGCTCTTTCTAAAGAACTAGTTGTTTTTGGAGCCCTTTCTGATTGGTTGAGGGACTATCCATAAGATCTTGGAATTTCTCATCCTGCTGTGAAAGCCTGACCCCCTAAAATCTTTCTTACACCTTCATTCACAATTCCACCCAAACTGATTCACTATCTACTGCCCTCCATTTCTAGAATGCTCTCCTATTCTCATCTCCACCTCTTAGAATCCTTCTTCTAAGGCTTACCTGCTACTAGAAGCTTGTCCTGATGGCCTGGGGTTTTAGTGTTCTCTTTCTCTTCAAATTACATATATTTTCTCTCTTCACATTTTGTAATCCTCCAAGTAGAATGTGAGTTCCTTGAGGGCAAGGACTAGCTTTTATTTAGTCTTTGAACTAAAGTTGTTGAATTGAATTGAATATTAACAGGTAATTTTTGCAGATGGTTTAAGTATTGTATGATTCTTTTCTGCTACTCCCACATTGTCACTGTTGCAGCAACAGAGGGCCAGGAGGTTTTGCATATTTTCATATGTGTAATGAACTACTTATAGGCAGAGATTTCTTCACCCAGGAAACAACCTTCTGGTGATGGGCCTCACTGTCCTGAGCCAGTCTGTTCCTTGGATGGCAGACAGTCTATTTTGTGACTATACACAAAGACTTTCTAGTGGGGGGGGGGTAGAAGATGGCAGAACTTGTTTGAGGTAGCCTTCAAGAAACTGGAATTTTCCTCTATGCTATAATGTGGCAGCAGAGTAAGACTTTCTTAGAGGTTTAACTATAAAGCACTATGTGAGTTTTATTTTTAAAATATGATTTGTCCTTGATGAATTAGGAACCTGTGTGATACAGGATAATATTGGAAACACCTGTTTTAAAATTCTGAACCCAGGGGCAGCTAGGTGGCACAGAGGATAGAGCAGTGGCCCTGAAGTCAGGAGGACCTGAGTTCAAATCCAGCCTCAGACACATAACACTCGCTAGCTGTGTGACTCCAGGCAAGTCATTTAATCCCAACTGCCTCACAAAAAATAAAATAGAATTCTGTACCCAACAACCCACCCACCCTTGCCTGTACCATTATCTAAATGCAGGGTTTCCTCATCTTTTCTTTT
Organism: Phascolarctos cinereus; assembly: GCF_003287225.1. NCBI lineage: Eukaryota > Metazoa > Chordata > Mammalia > Diprotodontia > Phascolarctidae > Phascolarctos > Phascolarctos cinereus. The sequence goes on from NW_027555958.1 coordinate 35,652,886, forward strand.
TGGTCTAAACCAGTGATTTCCTCTGGATAGGAAACTCTCCACTAATGCATACTAGCAACGTGTCTATAACATAGAGTCTTAGGGCATTGTCTGGGGCATTGTGAAAGTTAAGTGAGTTGCACATGCTAATCTGATATCTGATAAATAGGACCTGACCCAGGACCTCTTGACTATGACTGGCCCCCTAGAGCACCTCCTCACAGGGCTATTGAAAGGCTAAAATGAGATAATACACATAAAAGGCTTTGCAAACCTTAAAATGCTATAAAAATTGTTGCTGTTGTCAAGTGACAACATCATCCTAACATCAGAACATGACAGGATTCTTTTATCATGCAAGGTCATCTTTCTAAATGGGTGCAGTTTGGAGGTCTGCAGGTAGACCAAGTGTTGTGCTGATATCACAGCCAAATGCTTACAGACAGGGTTCACTTTGTATTTTATATCTTTTCCAGCTGCTAAGTTGGGCACATACCAGTCATTCGGGGGCGGGGGGATTACAGGAAGTGGGGTGGAGGTCTCAAAAATACTTCAAAATGAAAAATAAAACAGATGAAAACATCTTATATGAATTGATGTGGATATTCTGTTATTTTCCCTACATGTTAGGATTCTGAGAGCAGCACTTAAGCCTGCAACATGGGAGGCTCTCTGTTGGTCTATCATCTTTTTTCTGTTTCTGTTTCATGTAGGCAAGGAAGCGAGTGCTAAAAATAAAGAACAGTGAAAACTTCTATTTGTTCAGAGTAGTCACAGAAAGGATTCTCACAAAATCAAACATAACTGCCAGGTTTGAGGGATGTGATGTGACCCAGGTTGGAAAAGTAGAACCTAAAGCTGAAGCCCAGGAGGTTTTCACCTAGCAGTTTTAGAGGGTTAGGTAAGCTTCCCAAGAACAAATTCAATCCCAAAATCTTCAATATAAACTCTAGGACAAACTGAATGCTCCAAAAATAGAATTAATAACCTTGGTTGGTTCAAATATGCAGTCAGTTTTTATTTGATAACCAGAACCTGAGGAAAAACCCAAGATGGCAAAGAGAAGTTTAATGACAAGCCATAAAATTAATAGTTAGGAGCCATCCTTGCCTCCATAGAAGATACTCAGAAGAAGTCGCTTTTGTGTTTTTTATAATAGCTAATTTAAGAATAATCTCATTTAGGAGATTGGGGTTGTTCCTCTGGGAACTTTTCCCTTCCTTTGGTTCTTTGGCAGAGGTTTTTTTGCTAAATCAGCTATCACTTTCGCCTTTTGTTTAAAGAATCTTCCTATCACTTCTTTCAAGATTACCAGAACCAATAAGGTAACTACTAAACCAAGTCGAATAAACATAGCAGGCACAACTTTAACTGGCTTGGAAACTTCTTCCACTTCTCCTGCAGGTCCACTGTCAATGCTTCCTCCAAAACCAGGACTCTCACAGAAGGGAGGGGCCCACCCATAGTTACAGTGGCAATTTTTCAAATTGTTGCAAACACCTCGTTTGTTGCACTTGTCTGGTTTACAGTCATACTGGAGGACTGAAATATTGCGACATGCGCGGTTAATACATATCAAGTCCGTACCACACCCAGTGCCATCTCTCACCACTCCTTCATCACGTAACCCCATTGCTATCATTGAGGGATGAAAGTCTAACCCCCAGCACCGAATATTATACTCCTTCACATGAGTAAAAATGACTGCTGTGTGATCAGGCATTTTAGGGACGCTCCTCACATTGACACACTGCAATCTTCCACACAACACATTACTCGTTGAACATTTTTCATAGGTTCGGCCTGACAAGCCACAGTTACCAAATCGATCAGCTCTTCTGTGCACTTCTTCATAACATACAAGAGGAGCGTCTCTGGCGCCAGATCCAAAAGTTTCTTTGCACTGCAAAGAGCGATCACGACATCTCTTCTGGTAACAGAGGGCTTCGTTACTGCATGGGGTTCCATCTTGCTTATAAAAGTCCTTTGGGCATAGATTCGAAGTTCCATTGCAGAATTCTGCAAGGTCACATTCATTTTCTGTGTCTCTACATACATGTCCAGAGGGACTGAAATGACAATCGGTACAGCACAGACCAGTATCACACTGTGCACCAGGTTTCAATTTACAATCAGGCTGACAACACTTATCCTTTTTACATTGCTCTACTGTACCGCAGTCACACTCCTCTCCTGTCTCTACTACTTTGTTTCCACATTTCTTCAATATATATGGAAGTCCTGGAATGTTATCTAGACACACACCTCCTATATTCACATTGTTGAAATATTCTACAAAGCTGCAATTACTGAAACCATACCTTCCACCAGTGAACATGATACACTGTCTTTTCCCTTGACAAACACAGTTGCCTGCATCATGGTTTATGCCAACACCATGGCCCAACTCATGAGCAGACCATCCAGAAGGAGTGACCAAGTCTTCATATTTCAAAACGCTTGTTGATACTGCAAAATTCCTAGTACAGGCACCTCCAACGTAGGCCCATCCCAATGCACCAGGATACATCCTATGCACATATAAGTGTGTCATATCTATTCTCAATTCTGGATAGCTAATATTTTTTCTGTACTTGGCAAAGGATCTAAGAACTTGTAGCAACTGATCCACGTCAACATCTACTTTGCTCTTGTCTGTCCAGACCTCAACGGCTTCTAAGTGTATTTTGGCATTCAAAGCCTGAAAGTATGAGTCCATGATACCTACCATGACAATAGCGTCACTGATGGCTCTTGTTAAATTATAACTCACATAGACATACCGAGTATGGTCAACTACGATCAACACCTCCAAATACTTCTGGTGAATGTAGGAGCTCCTCCAAGAATCAGTTCTGGGGGCAGGCACGCTCCGTAGCTCGCTCAGCTGCCTGTTTATTTCTTCATCAGTTAGGCCACAGGTGAAGTTGAGAATCAGATCGTCCTTCAAGCGATAGACAACGTGCTCAAAGCTGAAGGAAGGCTGGATGGGCTCGATCTGGTAGATGCTGTCCTCGATCTTCAGCATCCCTCGAAGGCCCCGAAGCATGTGCTCAGCGTCGCGTCCGACCCGGGGGACCCCTCCACGAAGCCCCTGAAGTTGCAGTTCGTCGGGATGTAAGGCTGGTCCTGCACTAGGCTCCCGTCTTTCGCGAAGGTGAAAACCTGGAGCTGTCGAGACAGCAGGAGCTTCTTGGGCCGCAGGTGGATGATGTTCTTCTTGCCCTCGATGCGCAGGACGTAGGACGTTCGGCCGGCCACCTCGGGGCCGCCCCCGCGGCTCACCAGCTGCCTAGGGATGACCACTTCGTAGGAGCTGAAGCTCGAGTCGGGGTTGAAGACGAAGTCCTGCGCCAGGCAGCCCCACCCTGGCATGAGGCTCCCCAGGCACAGCAGCAGGAGAGAGCCGCCGGGGGTCGCGGCGCCCATGCCGGCAGCTGGCGCCCAAGAGCCGCAGCCTCAGTCGGTTGGGGAGCCCGAGGATCCAGCAGCAGCCAGCCGCGCTGCCCACTGCGGGGACCCGACCGAGATGGGGGGAGGGGAGGGGCGAGCCGAGAACGAGGCCCCTCGGGCTACGCGCCCCGCCCCCACCGCGTGTTCTGCGCATGTGCGCCCGACAGACCGTTGAGGAGGCGGGAAAGTGGAGGAAAAGGCGGGGCGTGGGTCCCTCCCGGCGTAGAAGTGGGGGCACGGGAGGAAAGGGAGGGAAACCCCGCGAATGGGGAAGCGCAACAGGCCACATTGAAGGGAGGAAGCTAAGCGACAGGCTTGCGTGAGGAGGAGGCTGCGGGGACGCCTTCTAGAAGCACCTTCCACTCAGGAAACGATTCCTCCCCTCCCCCCCTTCCCCTTAAAGTACCAGACAGAAGAGGGCCCTGAGCTGTGGTGTGTGTGTGTACACGTGTGTGAGCCCTCCTTAACTCCACTTCAGAGACCAGCCCGCTCTCACCCCAGTTGTGAAAAACAGCCAAAGGGAGCCCTTTCTACCCTCGTGCATCCCTCTGAAACTCCCTTCTCTGACCATTCAAGTGCACAACCGATTGGCACCCAGCACCTCAGACTTCTTCTTTACTTAATCCCCTCAGTCACCTTCGAATGCAGAAAGGTTCTGAGATGGACTCTTGTTTCTCTTCCTATGAGGACGTTAGCCCTATACAATCACATAGCCTCTTTTTGATGGCTCAGACAAATTTACTTTTCCAAGTTTCTCTGGACTCTTGTGTTTGTTTATTTTTTTTTATTTGTTTGTTTTTGGTGAGGCAATTGGGGGTAAGTGACTTGCCCAGAGTCACACAGCTAATGAGTGTTATGTGTCTGAGGCCAGATTTGAACTCAGGTCCTCCTGACTCCAGGGCCAGTGCTCTATTCACTGCACCACCTAGCTGCCCTTACCTTGTGTTTGTATTTCAAAGTTCCTACTCATGGCTGATCTTTTCATCTGAAATGCTTGAAAGTCCCCTATTCAATGAGAGATCCTTCCCCCATTAGGGTTCCACTCAGCTTTGCAGTTAAGTTAGTCTCGGTTTGGGGGAAAAGATAATGAGTGTAGTTTTAGACATACTAAGTTTAAGATATCTATGGGGTACCCTATTTCAGTTGGCCAGTAGGTAAGTGGAGATGGGAGATCAGAGGTCAGCAGAGAGGTTAGGACTGGATAAATAGATTAGAGAAGCATCGGCATGGAGATAAGAATTGAATCTATGGGAGCTGATATCACTAAATGAAAAAGTTTATAGAAAAGAGAAGAGGGCTGGGGACAGAGTCCTGGGACATGCTCACAGATGGCCACCCAACCTGGATGAAGATCAGCAAAGGATGGTATGTATAAGGAATATTGTTTTGTTTGTCTTCTCAATGGGTGGGGAAGGGACTGAAGTAGGGAGGAAATCTGGAGTTCAGAATTTAAAAATGAGTGTGAAAAGATGAAAAAAAAATGCAGCAAAGGAGACTGAGGAGCTGTCAGATATGTGGGAGTAGAGCTAAGGATGTCATGAAAACCTAGAGAGAAGAGCGATCCGACAGTATCAAAGGCTGCAGAGAGGTCAAGAAGGAGGATATTTGAGAAAAAAAACCCATTGATTTGACAAGATATTATGGATAACTTTGAAGAAAGGAGTTTCAAGCAGCAGCAGGTTTTGGCCCTCCATGTAGTTTGCCTACCTGATATGAGTTCAACTGCCTTGTTTTATATCTGAGGAAATTACAGCCAGGAGAGAGGAAGTGGTGGTTGTGGTTGTTATTGTTGTTGTTGTTGTTGGGGGTTCTTTTTTGTTTTTGCAAAATACTCTACTAGTTAGTGTCAAGGCTGAACTGAGACTAAAGAATGAGGTCCTGGATAAATTTTGAAAGGTAAACATTTTACATATTTTTAGATCACAATACAAAAAAAATAGAAAATATTAAGTCAGTTTAGGATACAAGTGGTATTAGGTTACGTGGAGACTAAACAATAACTGTGTTAAAGAAGAAATTAAAAAATAAAAAAAATTTAAAAGATAATTATTATCAATGATCAACATCTAATGGTTACTGGAAAGTGGTTTTAGGGGCAAATTTATAACACCATATTTCCACATTAATAACAAAGAAAAGGTAATTAAACATAGAGAAAGGAAACTTATCACTTGCCAAAATAAGCTGTAGAGCTTGACAGATATGGCTAATAAAGACAGGAAGGTAAGCAAGGTGTGTGGGAAACAATGACTGAATTTCTTCTTTAAGTTACCTTTCCTCCAGGTTCAAATTCAGTTACAGCTGAATGCTAATGATAAGCTGCATAGTTATTTATAGCAAAAGGCTTTGATCTCCAGCCTAGACAAAGGGGTCAAAAGGGATAGATCTGGTCTTAGGCAAAAGGCACTGCCTGGCTTTTGTCCGCTGAGGTTACCAGACTGCTATCAGCTGGTTCTTAGGAGGATTTCTTCTAAGCCAACACATCCTAGCAGACTGAAGGCTGGGCAAGGCAGAACCCCCCTGGCCAGTGAGAAGCAGATCTAACAGGGCTGCATGTCCAGCAGAAACCCCATGCTCTGCAAGAAGCAGTGTGATATGACAGAAATGATTATTAATAACTAATGATTTGGGAAGATTCAGAATTCTCCGTTTTTCTATTTTCAAGACCTCAGTCTTTGAAAGTTGAGTTAACCTTCTCCTCTCTCCAACCCCCAACTACCTATGAGAACCTGGGCAATCAATTGATCTCCATGAGTCTTAGTTTCTTCATCTGTAAAGTGAAGAGATTAGACAGCCTTTCTTGGTGATCCTATGACCTCAGCTCTGCTCTGTAGGGGGCCGGGGGTAGTTTAGTCTGAGAATGAATGAAGTTTCTGCTTTAAAAAAAGAAGCAACTTATGGTTTTGGAGAAAATGCAATAACTTTGCTCCTCATTGGTTCCTATCTAGAAGGAAATGGTAGGCACTTTCTGCAGATCTCAGGGACCTGGAGGAAGGGGGAATTTCCAAACCCCTTTGCCACTGCTTTCTAAGTATTCCAGGCCACAGAAAGAGGCAGTGGTTATTTCCATGAGGTCCTGGAAGAGTCTTATAGTAACGATAAGCTGACAGGTCAGGAAGTGTCAGGGAGGGAGTGGACAGGAAGGAGAGCAGGCCCTGGATTTGCCTAGTGGGCCTCCTGGGATGTGTGGAACCATAGATCTTGAGAATGCCAGAGGTCATGCAGTCACAGAGAGACAGCAGGAAGGGCCCAGCTCTCTAAGTTCATTGAGTAGGAAAACTGGAGCACCCCAAGAGAACCCAAGGTCCCACAGCTAGGAAGTAGCCAACCTTGGGACTGGGACCCAGACGTCCTGGCCTCTCGTTCACAGACAGCTACAATGGGCAGGTAGGCCGAGGGATCCCCTGGCCAGGGTCGCCTCCATATGTGGGTGATCTCCCGGCAAAAATTCATCTCTGACTGCCAAGACAGAGTCCTTGCACTCTTCAGTGAACTTCAGTGGCTCTCTGTGGCCTCCAGGATCAAATCCTCTGTTTGTCTTGGATGAAAGACGCTCCCCATTGTAGCTCCTGTTCTGGGCTCCCTGGGTCCCTAGAGGGCAGCTGGCCCCTTCTGCCCTCAGAGTTCTGGGGGTGACACTGACGGCTTGCAGTTATCTTTATGAGGCCATTAATCATAAGCCCCCACCAGGGTTCCCTGGACCAAGGATATCACTTGATATCAATTAGCTGTCTGGACTTAATTATGTAAAAAACAGGGATTTACTAAGATGATATAGTAAGCATGGTTGGGTCCATTGGGTCCAGACCCTTGCCTTCACATGGGGTAAAGAATTAGACTTATCTTTCAGAGGGGTAGAGTGCTGGCCTGGAGTCAGAAAGATTCATCTTCCTGAGGTTAGATCCAGCCTCAGACACTTCCTAGCTGTGTGACCCTGGGCAAGCCATGGAATCTGTTCTCTTCATTTTATAGATGAGGAAAGAAAGTCCCAAAAAGGCCATGAGGTCCCATGGATAGTGAGGAGCAGAATTCAAACCCTGCCGCAGACGCCTGCGTCCATGGCAGTGTTTGTTTTCTGGTTGAATATAAGAGAGAGAAAGACATGCAGGCCAAGTGGGATGCAAGTAAAGAACCAGCTCCATTTATTAATCTGAGGGTTAGGGTTTTTATACTTCATTCGTGGGAACAGAACCCAGAGTAGCAGAGGCAAAGTATCAACAATTATTCTTCTCATGGGAACAGTAACTAGAGGGAGGACCCCCTGAACAGTTTCCTCGTCTCCTGTAATCATCAAGGTCCTTCTGTTCTCAAGAGAGACAGAGCGGGGGGGGGGGGGGGGAGTTGGCTAACCCATGTATCTGACTTAGGCAGCCATCGGACAGAAGACAGTCAATAGGTAAAACCTGGCCTGGCCTGAATCCTCTGACTTGTTAGTGCTGGCCCTCAACAATCTCCTCCTTTCTTTTTTGTGCTAATTTGAGAGGATGAAGGGATGCATGATTCTCACCTAAGATGTGGTGAGCATATCTTTAAAAAATAGGGAAGGAGGAATCACAAAACTAATGCAAGACATAGCCAAGGTAGAAAATGCAATAGCAAACCTAATACATTATTAAAAGGATTAAGTTAATCTATCCAATTTAGCAATTTGTTTACAATATCTTGAGGGGTCAATACCATCAATATAAGAATCAGCAATTTCATGTTGTATTTTGGATAATTGGCTAATTTTCCATGTAATATTTTCAGAGTGCATTCACCCTGGAGCTTTTTAAATATTTGTTCAATGGTTACATTAACATTAGTGAAATTTGAATATACATATGGAGTTACATAAATAAAAGAACAGCAATAATCACATTTTAAATTGAAGTGCATTAATTGTTCTATCTGTCTTCCTAAAGCTATCACTGACTGCTCCAAAACATCCAATTCTTGTTGCATCATAGCATCTATTTTAATTGGATGTTATAAAACTGCAGACCAATTGTTAGCATACTGAGCAGTTCAAAATTGGCAGTAATATCATGAAAGTTATTAATATTTAGGGTCACATTAGAATCATGCCATGCCCCAATAGGCAGGCACTTATGTTGTCTCCTGAGATATTAGGATCTGAAGCATCATAGGGTAGCGGGGTAATATAAATATATGAATATCTATAATCACATTGCAATAGCAACCTTGTTTTCAAAGTTTCTAGCTCATCTCCTAAATACAATACTGATTGCTCTAATAAGTTAACTTTATACAATATATCAATAGCTTCTTATGCTTTAAGTACTAAACATATATTTTTTGCTAAGTCATTTACAAATTATGCAGTTTAAATTTCAAACTGTAGCACAATAGATGAAACAGTAGTAGATACAATAAAAGAAGAAGCAACAATGATTAAACCAGTAATAAGGAGACCAATACATTGTTTTGATTGACTTAGGGAGGAAGTAATAATTTTAGGAGCATGTTCACCAGAGTTCTGGAACTAATCATGTGAGATGTTAGTAGGGAAAATAGCAAATGATGATTATTCTACCAAAAGTACAATATAGTCATTATTATCAACACATTATTTGAGAGTATAATTGACACAAGTAATATTCTATTCAAAAGTAGTATTAGATTGAATAAAATTTACATATCCATTAGACAAACTGCTATTAACAAGTGATGTAACAAGAAAAAGACAAGGTTCAATATTGTTGCTAAATTTTGAAAAACATATAGGTGTCCTGGATGCTAGAGATCTGAGGGTACTTGTAACATTGGCTTTGTCCTGGAGATAGGGATATTCGTGTCTTTCGAATATAAGGATGTTATTAGTATATATAGTTCCCAATTTGTCCATATATGTGAGGGGTTGCAATCAGGGTGTAAAAGGAAAATAAGTCCAGTTCTTAGTGCTCTATACATTACACACTTGAGCAGAAAGAAAAGCTACTATTGCTAAAAATCCAAGTTCAGGAGTCTTCTATCGCTTGATGAGAGGGAGCTTTCACTTGACCCCATGTGGGAAAGCGACTCGTCACTGTAGATTGGCTCCTTCTGCGCTTTCCCCGAATCCTCATATTTTGCATTTGAGCTTTGAGTTGTGGTGTATGCTGTGACATCTTTTCTCCGGTATCCAGACAGGTCTATTAAAGTTTTATGAAAAAATACAAGCATACCCTCGTCCCCTCATTAGTAAAGGATCCGGTAATAGATCCAGGCCTCTGGATGTTTATTTTTCTTGCCTGGAGTGTACCCATCTTTATTAATATATTAAAAAAATTAATAGCCAGTTGTAAAAATTAATAGCCAATTGTTGATGAGGGGTAATAGCCCAGATTCTCCCTTTTTTGTTTAAGAAGAATAGGTTTAATATCTTTGTTATTAATTACATAAAATGCTTGTAATCAGAGAAATGTTATAAAAAGCAGAAAAGGAAGAAAATGTTTTGCTAATGTAAGCTCCTCAGGAGCATTATCTGTTTTAATTTGTTTAAGTACACTCATAACTGTGAAGGCTTGTAAAATGTGATCAATCACATGTTTAATTGTTCCACTTGTTTGTAAAGTAGCAAAAATGAAAGAAGAAAAGTATCAATTATAACATGAATATAAGAAAGCTTTTCAAAATAAGGCATATGTTACATCCAGTTGCCAAATATGTTGGGAGAAAGGCCTCTTGATACATTTGAAACAGGCTGTTGATTTAAAAAAAAAAATCATTATTCTTTATACTTTGTTTCTAATACTGTAGGAGTTTATTTATTTAAAAACAGTCAAAAAGTGTTTTCTTCTCTACAGTTAAGGTGGTTGTATTGGCAGAATATAGTTAATAAAAGGCTCAATAAAAGCTTAATAAAAAGTTAAGTATTAGCATTTTGGTGAAAGTGGGATTGAGAATTAATAGTTTGTTGTATGGTAGGGGTTAAAAGTGTTAGATAGAATTGTAGTTAAGAATCAACAATGGCATTACTTTAGTAAGAAGTCTGGACAAATTAAAATGTACTCGTATGGGGGTAATATAGATAAGGTAATAGTAGGAACGAAGTGAGATTTGAAGTTGTTGAAAAAGAGTATATAATTGTGTATTAGGAATATTTTTTAACTTTGCAGTCTCTATATATTTTGAGAGACATAAACAGATTACTTGCTATCCGAAACAATATTAATAGACTCATAATATCCTGCCATACCTGTACTTAACACGTCAGTGAACACAGTGGGCGCTGAAGGAATGGGGTTAGATCTAAAACTTTTTGGAAACACCCATGAATAATTAGTAAAAAAGGTTAATATCTTAAGAGATGGTAAGTGATTATGAATATGGTTAGAAAAAATAGTAATAGGAATTTGTCAGTGCTCTGAAGAGGAAACAAAGAGTGTCTGTTTGTTTTTTTATTCTAAGGCTGTTAAATAACAGAAAGTAAATTTCCTGTAAGTTGAAGATTGTAGGGGACACTGGAGTACTAAGAATAGCACCTTGTACCTCTTCATTTAAAGAAATACGGGTGAGTTGAGCTTTAGGAATTTTTTATGTTCGAGTAATTAAAACTCCTTTTTTGCCTCAGGAGTTAACGTCCTAGGAGAATTTAGATTAGGATCTCTTCTAAGTGTAAAAAAGAAATTAGCTCATTGTTCTGTAGTAATTTGGAGTGCTGGTCAAAGCCAATTAATATCCCCTAAGAGTTTTTGAAAATCATTAAATGTTTTTTAAGAATTAAGGTGTAAGTGTACTTTTTGTGGCCTCACTGTTGTTTCGGTGACAGTATGACCTAGGTAGGAAAATGGAGATTTTTATTAAACTTTCTCTGAGGTGATAATAAACCTCTATTCCTGTAAAGCTAATTAAAGGTGAGGTAGTAAATGTATGAATTCACTTTTAGTGGAACAGCTACAAAAGATGTCACTATATAATGTATCATTTTTAGTTTCTTGTAATGGAATAGTAAAAAAGCAATCTTTAAATCCATAACTATCAAAGGCTAGGAGGTCATAAAGCATCATCAATTTTCCTGACTTCTTTTTAATGATAAAAACAGGTGAACTTTAAGGAACCCAAACAGGTTTATCAGATTTCCATTGTATTTTATCAGCTTTATGGATAGAAGAAGCATAAACAGTGGGTGGGAGAAAATAATATCTCCTATTAGATGGAAAATATTGCGCCCCACAAATTAAGGGGAATTAATTGGGTTTCAACTATCTTTTATTCTACTAGTTTAAATTCATCTTAAAATAATTGATTAGTGGTGATCTATTAGGCAGGCTAAAGCTAATTAATATCTTTAAAAGGTCTTTTGAAAATTATTAAAAGTTTTTAAGGAATCTTGACTAATTTGTAATATTTTGGGGTCTAATTGTAGACTGTGAAACAATATGCCTAAAGTAAGCAAAGGGTGATTTCTTTTGTACCTTTTCAGGGGCAATTATAAATCTATGAAACTAAAGGGCTTGTTAAAGCTCAGGCATTAATAAGGAGAGTTCACTAGTAGTAAAAAAACTGCAAAGTTTATCATCCATATAGTAAATTATTTTCATCTGGGAATATTTCTAACAGGTTTAATAGTGTTATGAACAAAATTTCGACACATGGTGAGAAACATTCCATCTTAAAGGAACATAATGGAGAAAACTTCAAATACTGATTTAATGGAGACAACTATACCCAAATTCAAACTCAAAACAAAATTAGTTATAGTCCTAAGAGTCTTTTACCTCAAATGCAATTTTCACTAATCACAGCTTAAAGCCAGATACAGTTAATTTTATTCTCATAGAGTTGTAATAAGCAATAAAGATTTACCAGGACTCACATACATAAAAGATTTTACTTAGCATCAATTTTTTCTCAAATTTAAACTTGTTCTGGTGTAAAAGCCAATTATTAGAAATCATTTCTATCTATTGTTCATAAACTTGCAACTTCTCAGCAAGCTAATTGTTTAGAAACTAAATAATCCTAACAAGTTCTTTTCTCAGGGCAGATGACTTTGCCCCCACAGATGATTTCTAGGAGCCTTGGCAAGTTTACAAAGTAAAGGGAATTGCCTTGTACCCCTCCTTTTCACTCATAAGTAATTAAAAATTCTAGGTTTTAACATTAAAACAGTAACTTCAAATAATTTAATTAGCAATCTGGTAATTTTTATGAGTAATAGTCAAATTGTTTTAACTATAAGCTATTCTTTAATTACAGGTAAAGATAGAAATACCTGATTTTCTAATTGACAGTTATAAAACATTATAAGACAAGATTAACAGGGCTTGATAAAATAATTTAAATGGTTTTACACAATTCTTCCACCTTCTTTTAGTTTCTTTTAATTCACATTTTAGTAACACCCAAATTTTGAAAATTTGATTAACATAACTGAGACAAAAGTTTACCAGTTGGAAGCAATACTATATTTTAAAAACTTGAAACAAACACATTACTAATTCAAATGAACTAAATTATTTTTTGGTTGTGTTCTAATACATACAAACTTTTCTTTTTGATCTGAGGGGAAAAAAATTCACCCTCCTTTCCTTTTTTCTCATTCTCTCTCCCACACCCCAACTTGGCCAGGGTTGGAATGAGAGAGAAAGGAAGAGAATATTTTCCAACAACTTATCTTTCATAATCTTTCACTTTTACATTCAAAACTTTGGCCAGAGCTTAGAATGCAAAAAGAAAGAGAATTTCTTCCTAACAATTCTCCAACAGTTTCAAAATCTTTTTACTATCAAAACCTCTAATCACATTGTGCAAATAAATTATACCTTCCTTAAGCTTTCTACACATACTCCTCTCTCCTACATGCTTAAACTTTTTTGCCTTCCTTCTGATGGACTTTAATTAAGGTCCCTTTAAAATTGCACATATCTTATTTCTTTCTAATTCTGACCTGACACTTCAAGGATCCTTTTCAACTTGCTTTTTACCAATCATATAACCTAAATAATAAAATATTTTTTCTCCCCTTCTCTCCCCCATCCACCGCTCCGAGGAGGCGGCTGGTATAGGTATTAGGGAGGGAGAAGGAGATAAAGCTAGCTAGCTGCAAAAGGTTTCAGATTACACACATTATACACAGACAATCATTCATCCCCACACAGACAAAACACAAAACAAAATGACAGGGAGAGTCCAAAAGCTCAGAGAGATTTGTCAGAAATCCCCTGCACAAATCACACAATTTGTTTTTTCATGGTTCTCCAGATTTTAGGGAGACCAGGCAAAAATTTCCTTAAGGTTTTAACAACTGAGCTTTCTGGAGGTAGTTATAGAGTAGGAACATGCAGTAGGGAGATCAAGATCTGCACTACCTTTAGTAACGTGACACAATTCTTTTATTGTGGCTGGGTTGGCCTTTGAACTGGAGGAATTATGGCTACTGCTGCTCCCATTGTTTGTTGGGGCTGGAGCAGACTCCGGGAGGCATTTCCCGAAAGTGGATTGCCATTTCTGTCTATAGTAGAGTAATACTCATTAGCCCAGTGTTTGCCCCTGCGACATCTAGGACAGACCAGTGAAAGTGGCTGAGATTTCTGTAATTGAGGATGACACATGGGGGCTTTACAATCTTTTTTCAGGTGACCCTGTTTTCCAAAATTATAACAGTAGCAATCTTTGTTGCCTCGAGTTGATGTTAATGCCGCAGCAAAGGATTCTGCTAAGAAGGCTGTTGTTCCCACCTTCTGACATCTTTTTCTCATTTCTGCTGTGGGTATGTCATCCCTTGTTCCAGCTAAGCACCTTTTACAGTCAGTATTGGCATTCTCTTTAGCTAGTCTTTGTAACAGAATGGAAGCTGCCTCAGAGCTGCTGACACTTTGTTGGACAGGCAAAACAATCTGCAGTTCTACAGGGACAAACAACTGTCCAGAAGTAATCAACAATCCCCTGTCTTTTGTTTATGATTTTAACACTTTTAAATAATATTCTGTCTCTCTTTTTTCTGCTGATGAACTCTGCCCCATCTCAACTGATTATATTTTATTTATTCTTGTTCTTATTATTGTTTACCTATTTTGTAGAACACTGCTCTGCCTGTGCAGTTTTATTTTTACTTTAAGTTGGAGATGCCGAAAAATGGCAGTCCCTTCCTGCTAAACCTGGTGAACTAAAACTACATAAGAAGAAATTATCGCCCTTACCTTGTTTGCCATATTCTTTCAAATGGGGGTAGTCGTCTTCTTTTCGGCAACCCATTTACCATCTTGTTTCGGACAGGTGGAGCACTCCTTGTTAGGGCTGATGGCCAGACAGCCCACCTTGTTCCAGGGCTACTCGCCAGGGGAAACCACTCTTTCAGGCTCCCGGGCTCCATGTCGGGAGCCACTTGCCGCAGACACCTGCGTCCACGGCAGTGTTTGTTTTCTGGTCTACTATGAGAGAGAGAAAGATAACGCGGGCCAATTGGGATGTAAGTAAAGAACCAGCTCCGTTTATTAATCTGATGGTTAGGGTTTTATACTTCATTCTTGAGAACAGAACCCAGAGTAGCAAAGGCAAAGTATCAACAGTTATTTTTCTCGTGGGAACAGTAACCAGGGGGAGTCCCCCCTGAACAGTTTCCTCATCTCCTGTAATCTTCAAGGTCCTTCTGTTGTCAAGAGAGACAGAGCAGGGGGGGTTGGAGAGCCCATGTATCTGACTTAGGCAGCCATCGGATAGAGGACATGCAACAGGTAAAACCTGGCATGGCCTGAATCCTCTGACTTGTCAGTGCTGGCCCTCAACAAAACCCAGGTCTTCTGACCAAGGTTTTGAGTCCCAAAGAGCCTAAGTGATCTAGTCAATTGCAATTAAGGTTTGATCATAATTAATAAGATATTTCTCTCTTTTTCCCCACTTGGTCCGGACTTGAAATTTCATCAATATGGTGACCAGAAATGCAGATATGCAACTGGACTAGAATAGAAATTCTAGCCTTGGCAGTTGCCTGGGACACTGAGGGATAAACTAACTTACCAATGGTCACACAGCTAGAGCCAGCCCAGTAGGCTCTCCGCCATGCTACCTCTCATTGGGCTGTGCTGTGTACAAATGAGGCAGGAGAGATGGGCAGGGTCAGTTTTCTAGAGGGAAAAATACAAATCTTCAATGATGCTTGTCCGGCTGTCTTGCTCAGCCTCCCATTCTCACTCAGTTCTCTGTCTCTGCAGCCCCAGGACTATTCAGACCCATTACCCATCACTTCCTTCCTCTTGAGACACAGAGGCTTAATAGTCAAACTATCTGGTGTCCAAGATGCCCAGAGCATGAGGACACTTCCTTTATCTGGGTCAGGCCTGTGAAGTGAGAGAGAAATATCGTCTCTATCCTTCTGGCCTCACTCCCGTCTACTCCAGGCCCACAGAGGGCCTGATGCTCTCTGGAACACCTCACATCTGATTCTTAATGGCCCAAGCAGAAGGCACACTTGCCTCCACTGTGACATGCTGGAGATGAGCCAGGTGAGGATGGTTTTACTGTTAAGCAGGGAAGCAGGGACCAAAGCGGAACAAGTCCCATCAGGCAGGCTCTATGTCATCTCTGGGTGGCCAGGCCATTGGGTCATGCTCCTAATAGCAGGACACCAAAGTACCTCCCCTGCCTTAGAAAAATGCAAACTACAGGTTTTATATCAGCAAGCCCCTGGGCATAGGCTCCACTGCCCTCTGGAGGAGGGCTTATAGGGAATCCCTGACTTGGGGTGCAGAGAAAGGGGACAGAGCCAGAACGCGGACTGGATGGTGGCTTTGGAGTGGACTGGTAAGAGATTTGGTACAGTGGCTCCATACTTCAGGCACTCAGGATATACATGCATGTTCATGTATGTATACCAAAATACACACACACATACACATGCAATAGAGTGTAAGCTCCTCAAGGGCAGGGCCCATATTTTCATTTATATTTGTATCCCTAGTCTGTAGCAGTGCTTGACACATAATAAGAATTTAATAAATATTTTGAAGATATACATAGATGTTATTGTTTTTCAGTCATTTCTGACTCTTCTTGGTCCCATTTGGGGTTTTCTTGGCAAAGACACTGGAGTGGTTTGCCATTTCCTTTTTCAACTCATTTTACAGGTGAGGCAAACAGGGTTAAGTGACTTGCTTAGGGTCATACTAGTGACCTAGTGTGTATCTAGTAGCTAGTAAGTATCTGAGGCTGGGTTTGAACTCAGGTCTTCTTGACTCTAAGCCTGGTGCTCTATCCACTGTACCACCTAGCTTCCCCCCACATGTACATACAATATATATGCAGTTTTTTTGAAAATGTAAATCATATTTCATTTTTACAATTACAGGTAAAGACAATTTTCAACATTTATTTTTTTATAAGATTTTGAGTTCGGAGTTTTTTTCCCCCCCTCCTTCCCTCCCCCCCCAAGACGGCAAACAATTTGATATAGGCTATACATGTGTAATCATGTAAAACCCAACATGTATATAGTTGTATGCATATTACCCATAGGGAGCAGCAAAATTAGGGCATTTGTTACCACTTAGGCAACATTATTCTTCTTAGTGCTAATAATAATAATGATACAGCTGTATTACTTGTATACAGCTGTACATGCCATTAAGCAGCATTATTATCATTATAATGAATGACCTCTCCTAAGAATCAACCAACACCCTGATTTTCCTGTTCCTTCTGCGGTGCTGGACCTGTCTCTGGCCTGGACCAGGATGAGGACCAGTTATGGCCTTCAGCCATCCTCTTTATTCATCCTCCTCTCTTCATAGTCCTGCCCTTTGCCCTCTGACCCCTCAGTCTCAAACTACCTTGTATTTAACTGCTTTGTGTAGGAACAGCTTCTGTTTAGGCTGCATGTATGTTTACATGGACTTGTTTTCTCTCCCATTAGATTGCAAACTCTTTGCAAACAAGGATTGTTTTATTCTTTCTACTTGTCTCCTCAGGGCCTGGCATAGTAGACACTTAATAAAAACTTGCCCATGGCTCACCTCCCCAGGGTCTTCTTTTTTCCCCCGGGCAAAACATCCCTGAGTCCTTCAATTGCTCCTCAGATGACATATTCTCTGGTGCCCTCACCTCACTGATCATCCTCTTCAACATTAGCCCCAACTCTTCATTACCCCATTTGGGGTTTTCTTGGCAGTGATGCTGGAGTGCTTTGCTATTTCCTTCTCCAACTCATTTGACAGGTGAGGAAACTGAGGCAAAGAGGGTTAAGTGACTTACCCAGGGTCACACAGCTAGTATATGTCTGAGGCCAGATTCAAAATCAGGAAGATGAGTCTTCCTCACTGCCCAGCACTCTATCTACTGCACTAAATTACTTCATATCTTCTTCTTCTTCCCAGTAGAATACAGGCTTTGTGGGAGGCGACCATTCTTTCCTCTTGTTTTTGTACCACACATTTTTTTAAAAAGTTAGACCAACAGGGGACAGCTAGGTGGCACATGGATAGAGCACTGGCCTTGGAGTCAGGAGGATCTGAGTACAAATCCAGCCTCAGACATATAACACTCACTAGCTGTGTGACTCTGGGCAAGTCACTTAACCCCAATTGTCTCACCAAAAAAAAAAAATCTACGCTAATAATTTCTTCAGTATAGGGATGTCCCTCCGTGGAAACTCCCTTAATGGATTCAGACCAACAGCTCCTCTGTAGCTTAGACTGCCAGAGACTTGCCTCATGGTCACACAATTAGTATGTAATACTAATTACACATTCGATGGTCGGACCCAGGTACGTCCCATCCTCTGGGCTCCATGATTGGCCCCTTATCCAACTATTCTTTATCCTATGAGGACACCTGCTCTACCAGGGCAGGTGGGCACCTGCTCTCCAACTTAGAATCGTAGACAGGTGTCTGGGCCTTTGAGAACTTAGGGGACTGGTTCAGAATCACATAGCCAGGATATGTCAGAGGTAGATCTCAAACCCAGGTCTTCCTGGCTTCTGGACTCAGTCCACTTACCATGTTGCCTAGGCTATTATTTGCACACATCTGCTAGTGAATTCTCTACATATGCCCATTCTATGCAGCATCACCATATGTAGTTGTGAAACAGCAAGCCCCAGCTTTGGGGGGGTTAGGGCAGAGCAGGAATATTTTCTAACCCATTGTTCTTATGATGCCTCTGATTTGAGCTGATTGTGTCTACTGGCTGATTATTAAAGAAAACTCCAATGATGGGGGCTTGGGAGTTATAGTTTCATGAACGGGAGTCCAAGGTGTGACCATAAGGCAAGTCTCTGTGACAGTCTAAGCTACAGAGGGGCTGTTGGTCAGAATCCATGAAGGGAATTTCCATGGAGGGACATCCCTATACCAAAGAAATCATTGGTCTAGATTTTTTTTTTTTGGTGAATATGGGTAATCTCCCCCACTGGGGATCCAGCCCATAAGTGTGAGCTGGGGGAGTAACCCCAGAGGGGATACTACAACAGTAAATAATGATACCATCACAGGCTTCATGGGGATGCCCAAATCCCAGATACTCAGCCCCCATAACCCTCTTCATTCCAGTCTGGATGCTCACCAGTCAGTGGCTGTGCTTGGGTCTCTCATATGCTTTAGGACTAATTACTTACAGCAAGCAGAGAATCCAGTCCCATAGTTAGATCTTTTCTCTTTCTACTTCTCGCCTCCATGTTTGTGCAACACACAGGGCTGACCACTGTTTACTCATCATTTTAACCACCTATTAGTGGGTGTTTATTACAAGGATTTAAAGGGAGGAAAAAAAATAATCCACATAGACACATCTCTGGAGGCTTTCTAAGAACAGGGTTTTCCAAAAGCATGTCCTAAGAATTCCTTCTTCCCATTACATACTCAACTTGTCTCTGGGGGCCTCCAAGAATCCTGAAATCATCAGATGAATTAATGGGGAGGATAGCATGGTTTTAGTGGTAAGAGGGTTGAATGTGGGTCAGGAGAAACCTGGGTTGGAATTCCATCTCTGACACTCACTAGCTCTGTGGCTATGGGTAAGTCACTTACCTCTTCCAGGCCTCAGTTGCCTCATCAGCAAAATCAGGCTAATAAACCTTTTTCACTTGCCAGAAAAAGTATTGTGAGAATCCAGTGAGAGAATATATGTAAGATGTTTCCTAAGCCTTCAATCATTCTGTAAGTGTGAGGGAGGCAATGTAGGTGTGTGGATAGACCACTGGCCTCACAATATGGAAAGCCTTGGTTCAAGATGTCTCTGATACACACTGGCTGGATGAGACACAACATTTGAGAGCAAGGGCTGATCTGCACTGGCAAAGGGAGTTTCCTCACAAGCTCAGGTCCTTTGCGGTCCAGTTCTAAGACAGATTTGAATCCCAGCTCTGGCACTAGCTGGGTGACTTTGGGCAAGGCTTTTCCCCTCCCTGGGCCTCAGTTTCCTCATCTGTAAAATGACAGTGTGAGACTAGATGGCCTCTGAAATTTCCTCCAGCTCTACCTTAGCTTAGGCTTCAAGCCTCAGTTTTCTCATCTGTAAAATGTAAGGATGCACTCTGCAGGCCCTGAGGTCCCTTCTAAACTGATTATCCTATCACATGATCTTGTGGAGCTTTCATGGTAGGAGAGATGCCAACTGTCTGTATGGTGAAGGAGAGGGAAGGAGGGGAGGTTGGGCCATTGCGTAGGTAGGTGCCAGGGCCATCACTGGCAGCCAGCATTCTGAGTCATGAGGAAGCAGCCTCGACTTTGCCCTTGCCCTGGAACTCACCACCAAAAATGGTCCTGAGCCATAGAAGGGATTAGGTGACTGATTGATCAGTTGGTAGACAGCAGGAGGAGTGTTGGGTAACATCTACAACAAGTTGGCTCATCACCACTTGAGCTGCTGGACAATAAGGGAGGTCTTCAGAGATGGTCTTTCATGAATGAACCAAGGGAAAGATCACAGCCCCTCTACCACCCCAAGTGTGGAGGCAGCTGGGTGGCATTGTGAGTAGAGTGCTAAACTTGGAGTCAGGAAGACCTGAGTTCAAATCCTGCCTCAGGATTTGCACTGTATGACCCTGGGCAAGTCATTTAACTCTGTTTGCCTCCTCATCTGTCAAATAAGCTGGAGAAGGAAATGGCAAGCCACTCCAGTATCTTTGCCAAGATAAACCCCAAATGGGGTCATGTGGAGTCAGACACAACTGAACAAAAACAAAATGAGGGAGTGTAGATTCAATGACCTCCACAATTCCTGGCAGCTTCCCATGATCCCACAAGGGAAGGAACAACAGGCTTGGAGTCAGAAGACCTGGGTTTGAATCCTGGCTCTGTTATTTATTAGCTGTATGGCCTTGGGCAAGTGACCATCCCCTGACCCTGAGCTGCCTTTTCAGTAACACAGTGTTAATAATAATTGCCCACATTTGTAAGAGTCCATTAGCCATCTCTAATTATAAGTTAGTTGTACACTCTGTATGGTTTTCAAAATATTGTAAATCGTGTATTATACTAGATTATTTTTTTAAAGGCAATTGGGATTAAGTGACTTTTCTAGGGTTGTACACCTAGTACATGTTTGAGACTGGATTTGAACTCAGGTCCTCCTGACTCCAGGGCTGGTGCTCTATCCCTTGTATCGAGAAATCAGCGAGTGAGACCCAGATGTAATTTAAATGTGGATTTATTAGTGTGCGGCTGCAAGAGGTATGCACACCCAAATCAAGCAGCCCCAATCAGGGGTCAAGCTAGGGTTTATATGGAAAAGAGCATAGGAAAGAAATGCCAGGAACACTGTTGAGGTAATCCAAAGGTGCAGGTGTCTTTGGGGGCTATGGATGGGAAAGTACAGGGAGTATACCAGACAGGGAAGGAGATGACAGAGGTATGGATCTTCGGAGTCTGGAAGGAGGAAGAGTCCTTGGGCTGGGCAAGGCACCCCTCTCCCTCTGTCTTGATGAGAAAATGATCTGCAACAAGGGAAAGCTTTCTCACAACACAGGAACTTACTAGGGAATTGGGAGGCTTCCAGAGACATGATCTGAGGGCTGGGGCCTGAGTAGCCCAGCTCTGTGTAGCTGTACCAGGGAGAGAGATAAGGGTCATGCTGAGGCCCATGCATGAATAAGTGCTAGGCACAGTGTCCTTGGGCTGGGCGGTGGTTGTCAGAGACAGTGTTTCTGAGACTAGGGAGAAATTGGGGCACAAGTACAAGCACAAGCACCCAAGCACCCCATCATTACAGGTCAGAGATCACACAAACCAGACGAGGTGTCCTGGTCTCTGGTATAAACACAATTATCTAAAGCAATTATATTGCAAGATTTCTTATCCATTTGCATTGGAGGTATGGGCTGTGCTGAGCTATGCAAGAGTACATTTCACTATTGTTTAGATTTAGGAGGAAAGAGGTCTGGGGCAAGATTAAGCAGTAATTTTTGCTTTTCATGGCTTAAAGGGCCCTACTACCTAAAATGGTAAAATAATGTTCTGCATTACATATCCACCTACCTGCTCCCAATAATAGATTATCTTTTAACCATTGAATACAATAATAATAATAATTGCCCTGCCTGCCACAACATGTCACATTACAGATTTAGAGCTTATAAAGAGGTCAGAACCCATTATACAGATACAAAAACTGAGGCCTAGCGAGAATGATGAGTGGCAGTGGTGGAATTTGAATCCGGGTCCTGACCTCACACCTGTTGCTCACAGGATTATTATTGTGAGCATTGAATGAGGGAGTGGATTTGACTGGAGTGTCATTCTGAGTTATCACCACGGCTGATCCTCCCCAGGCCCGGTGCCATTCTCATTGGCTGGTGGTAGGGAGCAGAGATGCCCTGCCCTGGCTTCAGGTTGCTTGTCCCTTGCCTGTTCTCCTGCAAAGCAGAGAGTGCCCCAAGCTGGGGAGATGGGTGCCGGCAGGAATCCAGGGTCAAAGCAGAATTTCTTTTTAGAGACAATCCCTGCCTGAACCAGAGCCACATCCCTCCCACCTTCTCAGGCAATGCCTTCTCTCTCCCCAGACCCTTTCCCCCTTCCCTCCCTCTATTCCTTTCCTCTGCCTTCTGTCTCCACCCCCTTCTTTGTTTCTCTTCAGAAGAGTTTCCACTTGGATGGAAAGAAAATGAAATTGAAAAACTCCCCCTCATCCATCTTCTATTATTACTTTAAATGTGCTTTTAGGCAGGGAGGGCCAAGGTCATGGGACTGGAAGGCTTTGGGTTCCTCTCACCCAGACCAGAAACCCTCCCCTTCTCTGGCCATGCCAGGGAATCAAGTGGTCAACAGGCATTCAGTCAATGCCTCTGGACGGTCGGGCGCGCTGGGCAAGGCAGTGGGTGTATTAGTCCTTCCTCCCAGCAGCACCTGGCTCCCTTGCTTAGCATCTGAAATGCACTCTTGCTGTTTTACTATTGTCTGACTTAGAGTATATTCCCTGGGCATACACTTCATCAGAGGGGTGCAGGGGAGAATAGGAAGGACGCTAACAGCTGTGTATTAGATTGGAAAGAGCGCCAGAACTGGAGCTTCACTACTTTCTACCCACGTGATTATGGTCAAGTCCCCACCCCTGGTCAAGTCACTTCACCTCAACAGACCTCAGTTTCCTTATCTGTAAAATGGGAGGATGAAATTTAAACATTTGGAAGATCCCTTGCAACCGTCAATCCTATGATTCTTTCCATTCTTTGGTTTTCTTGCTTGTGAAGCATGGATCTGGTCATCACAGGATAACAGATTTAGACCTGGAGTTCAAGCCCTTCATTTTACAGAGGAGGACACTGAGGCACAAAGGGGTTTCTCTTGTCACACAGCGAGTAAGTATCCAAGGTAAGATTAGAACTCAGGTCTTCTTGACTGTACAGCATTCTGTCCACTAAACAAGCAGTGAAATAACGTGGCAGAATCAGAGTCCTGATTCCAAATCTCTCCCCCTTTCTGTTGTTCCAAGCAGCCACCCCATACTGGGGACCATTCAAAGACCTTTGATTTGGTCTCTCTGGGCCTCAGAGGGTTCCTTCACCTCTCCAAGCATTCTTCCCCCAGAAGGGTTGCTCACTCCCATCTAGATCATATGCCAGGCATTGAGGGAGTCCCCTTCAAGCAGGTCTAGGCTAGCCCCTCTCCAGGACCTCTGACACCTTGATCAGAGATGCCAATGTCTATGAGATTCTGGGGTCATCCTTAGAAAAGTACTCTCAGGTCAGTGCCCCACCCCTCACCCTTCTCCCCGAGATCAGAGCATATTTACTCTTAAGGCACTGCCACGTGTCCTAGCTAGAACTCACTCATTCATTCATCCAATATTTATTGAGTGCTCATCGTGTATTAAGCCCCAGGGTGGCATACCTATTGTAGCAGGCATATGCAGGACACCTTGCCATGGAAGAGTTCTGGAGGGGTGTACCAAGGGCCCAGCTCTGGGCAGACTCTCTGTCATTACCTTGCTGAGGGACCTGGAGCAAATTCACTAGACCTGAGACAGGAGATCTGGGTTCAAATCTAGGCTGAGTGACTATGGATGGCTAAGTTATTGTGCCCTTGTGGACCTCATGTGTAAAATGATGAAAGGTAGATTAAATGATCTCTAAGTTCTTATAAATTCTCTAACCCTATGAAACAACTTCACCTTTCTCAGGACATCAGTCTGGTTTTTTTTGTTTTGTTTTGGTTTTTGGGTTGGTTTTTTTTTTTAGCTGTGAAATGAAGGCCTTGATTGGATTAGCTCTTCTCAAATGGATTTGGTCATAGCCTATGTTGAGGCTTGAATTATTCTGCTAGAAGCCACAAGTTGGGGTGGGCTTGGGATGGTGGAATGGCCCAGGGACTTGGAGGAATTTGGGAGCAAAAGAAATCAAAATAAGCCCATTTTCACATGTCAAGTGTTTTGATAATGTGTAATCTCATTTTTAACATCTGAGATGGGAAATTCTTAATAATATTGGCATTTTCTCATCTATTCCTTATTAACATCTTGTCAAACAAAGTTTGGAAATTTCTGGAGTAGTTTTGAGTCAGAAAGAACTCCAGAGGTGCAGCCTCCCTCCCAGTGCTTCATCTCCCAGGTTTTTTCCTGTTCTAAAGTTCTGATTACTGCACAGCTAGGTGATCCAGAGGATAAAGTGCTGAAAGTAGAGTCAGGAAAACTCATCTTCCTGAGTTCAAATCTGGCCCCAGACACTTCTTAGTTGTATAACCTTGGGCAAGTCACTTTACCCTGTTTGCCTCAGTTTCCTCATTTGTCAAATAAGCTGGAGAAGGAAAAGACAAATTACTTCAGTATCTTTGCCAAGAAAACCCCAAATGAGGTCACCAAGAGTCAGACGTGACTGAAAAAGATTAAACAATAAAAACAACAAAGTTCTGATTCTTTGATTCTACTGTGAAATCCATTATTTGGTTTTCGTTACCCTCCCCCATTCCTCTTAGCATCAATTGGGTCTTGGCACCAATTTTATCTGCAAGTGCCAGGGACCCTCATGATAGCCCTTGGTGATACCCAGGATTGTTCATTGTAATAGCCCCAGGCTCTGTTTCAGGCCAGATGCCACCTCCTCTGTCCAGACTCTCCATCTGGGTGACTGATTGTTGTACGTTATCCTCTTGGAAAGAATCTGAGAAACCAACACTTAGGGAGATGAGATTCTGCTTGTTCTGCTTAGTAAAAGGAAGACCAAGAGAAGCAGCTTTCTGCTCAATATAATTACTAACAATTAGAGCTCCCTAGCAAGGTGATAAACTGCCTTAGTAGGTAGTGAGTTCTCCGTCTCTGGAGGTATTCAGGCAGAATCTAGATAGCCACTTGCTGGTTATGTTGTTGAAAGGATTACTGCTAGTGGATAGAGCACCAGCCTTGGAGTCGGGAGTCAGGAGGACCTGAGTTCAAATCTGGTCTCAGACACTTGAAACTTACTAGCTGTGTGACCCTGGGCAAGTCCCTTAACCCCAATTGCGAAAAGAAAGAAAGAAAGAAAGAAAGAAAGAAAGAAAGAAGAGAGAAAGAAAGAAAGAAAGAAAGAAAGAAAGAAAGAAAGAAAGACAGAAAGAA
Organism: Phascolarctos cinereus; assembly: GCF_003287225.1. Lineage (NCBI taxonomy): Eukaryota > Metazoa > Chordata > Mammalia > Diprotodontia > Phascolarctidae > Phascolarctos > Phascolarctos cinereus. The sequence goes on from NW_027555958.1 coordinate 35,678,261, forward strand.
AGAAAGAAAGAAAGAAAGAAAGAAAGAAAGAAAGAAAGAAAGGAGGGAAGGAAGGTTTACTGGTTCATGTATAGGTTAGACTGGCTTATCTCTGAGGTTTCCTTCTACTTTGAGATCCTATAGTTCAATCCAACCCACTTCAATAAGCATGTATAGAGGACCCACTGTGTAGAAGGTACATAGCAGTGGGAAGTAGCAGATAAAAGTCTAGCCTTGGGGATATGTCCTGCCTCTGACCTGGGTTATCAGAATAGCCTCCTAATTGGTCTTCCCTCCTACATGAAGTTACCAAAGAGATTTTCCTACAGCACAGGTTTCACGGTGTTACTCCTCTGGTCAATAAACTCCAATACCTCCCTATTACTTCCAGGATCAAATATCAGTTGTTTTCTCCATCAACATAAGAACTCCTCTGTTTGGCCTTTCATCAAATATAAACTACTTTGAATGGAATTTCCAGCCTTCACTCCCTGATCTCTGACCTACTTGCCTACTTCTCCAGCTGGGCTATAGATTACTTTTCATGCTCTGCTGGTGCAGGCACTCTGGCTTCCTTGCTGGTCCTCACACACATCTGCCTTTGCACTGCCCCATCTTTCACGCCTGAAATGTACTCTCTCCTCCTTCTTCCTCTTAGAAACCCTGGTTTTCTTCAAAACCTCCTTCAACCACCATCTCTACATGAAATCTTTCATGATCCCCTCTCCCCCAGATAGTAATGTCTTCTCACCAAAATTCCTTTGTACTTTTATTTGGTGGGAGCTAGGTGGTACAAGGGATAGAGTGCTGAGCCTAGCGTTAGGAGGACCTGAGTTCAAATCTAGCCTCAGGCACTTACTAGCTGTGTGACCCTGGGCAAGTCACTTAACCCTCTTTGCCTCAGTTTCCTCATCTGTCAAATAAGCAAGAAAAGGAAATGGCAAACCACTCCAGTAACTTTGAGAAGAAAACCTTAAAATGGGTCACAAAGAGTCAGATACAACTGAAAAACAATTTTTTAAATTTTATGTATATTCTTCATGTGCTCATCTATGCATGTACTATGTCCTTCAAAAGAATCTACGCTCCTCAGGGACAGGGATTATTTCCTTTTTGTCTTTGTAACTCCAGCATTTAGTGGGTGTTCAGTGAATTCTTCTTGGAGTGGAGTAGATTGAACCATATTGTTCCTTGATTGAAGGAATGATCTTCCTTGCTGTGTGATCTCTCAATGCCCCCAGGAAACGTTCTACACCCATGGGTTACAGAGCAGGGGCCAGACTACATTGGTAGGATTTCTTTCCCCGGGGTTCTCATACTTAAGACATAATAACAGATAGATAGCTCGAGGTTTACAACAGTGTGTACATATATTATCTTGTTTGGTCCTCATAACAGCCCTTGAAGGTAGATGCTATTATTATTATTCCCATTTTACAGATAAGGAAACTGAGGCTGAGAGAGATTAAGGGACTTGCCCAGGCCCTTGAACTCTGGGCTTCCTGACTGCAGGTCCAACACTCTATCCACTCTGCCACCTAAATACTTAAAAATGAGATGCCTGGACTAAGATGTTTCCTTTTTGCCGTAAAATCTATGATTCTGGGAATAAAAGTATTCCTTGCTCTGTTTAATGAACCATCGATGAGACCATCACCCCACCATGGATGGCTCAAGTCCTTGCAGCAGGACAGATTTGAGTTAGATGTGGAAGGACCTTCCCATCTCTTGGGGAATCATATCCTCATCACCACCCTCTCCATGGATCACAGACATGAAAGAGGAGGTTCCAGAAAGTCCAGGGTTTGGTGGCCAAAAGGCCCATAGCACACACTGTCAGGGGCTGCCAAGTAGCAATTGCAGGCCCCCGATTCTGGGGCCTAGGGAGCCAAGATCTCTGGGCTGCTTCTGGCCATGACTGCAGGGATGAGGAGGGAAAAGCGGTGGGGGAGGGAGTGGTTGCTGGAACTATGTTACAGATCACATTTCTTTCCCATGGGAAAGTCCTGTGATGTCCAAACCAAAGAGCCAGACTCAGCCCAGCAGCCTGGGCCTTGGCTCCAGATAAAATAAGCTGGTAGGTAGGCTATTGTCCAGGCTGGGGGCCCAGCACAGGAGAGAGGTGCTGGCAAGGGCAGGCATCCTATCGGCTAGGGCAAATTGGGATGAAGCTTATTAATAATGATAGCTCCCTGAGGCTGGTGAAGCTCCTTGCATACAAACTCTCCTGGGATACAGCAGAAAGAGCCCTGGCTCTATAGTCAAAGGATCTGAGTTCAAATCCTGTCTCTGACCCTTTCTACCTGTGGGACTTTGGGTCAGTCAGCAATTTATCCTGTGCAGGCCTGAGTTTCCCCATCTCTAAAATTAAAGGGTTGAATTAGATGACCTCGGAGGTCCCTTTCAGCTTTATAGCTAAGAGCCTATGTGAAACAACTCTGTGACTTGTATATAATAAGAAAGCTATTATTATTATTATTATTTTTCAGATGAGAAAACTGAGGCTCACAGCTAAAGGTGGGATTTGAATCCAGGTCTGTCCTGATGAGGGACAGTGTAGTACAGTGGAAAGAATTATAGCAGCCAGAGAATTCCAATTCACATCTCACTTCTGTCACTTCTGTGGCCTTGGGCAAATCCCTTTACTTCTCTGGCCCTCCCCAAACGAATACCAGAATCGTATTTCACTAGCACTGGGAGTCCAGATGGCAGATAAGTGACTTGGCCAAGCTCACACATGAGTTTCCTCATTTGTAAAGTCAAAGAGTGGACAGGACAGCCCTTTCCAATCTGTGATGCTGTGAAGCCAAGCCCTTTACCACCCCCAATGCAAAACAATCAACAAACATTTATTAGCCGCCTACTATTTGACAGACAGGAAGCTACATGGCACAGTGGATAGAGCACTGACCCTGGAGTCAGGAAGACCCAAGTTTGATCTGACCCAAGACACACTAGCTGTATGACACTGGGCAAGTCATTGTAAATTTGCCTCAGTTTCCTCATCTGTAAAATGAGCTGCAGAAGCAAATGGCAAACCACTCTAGTAACTTTGCCAAGAAAACCCCAAATGGGGTCACAGAGAGGGATACAGCTGAAAAATAACCAAACAACAACAATTTGACAGGACTATGCTAGTGACTGGCAATATGAAGACAAGTAAAACAATGCCCAGGGGTGAGGGCTTTAAATCACACACACACACACACACACACACACACACACACACACACACACACACATATGTACACACTTACATTGTTTGGGGATTAGACAGCTGCAGCAGTCTTGGATGCAGGGGGCATAGGAGCAGGTGATTTCTCCAGCTAGATCAATCCACACAAGGGGCAGTGGGGGAGACAAGGCCAATGCTGGCTCTCTGCCTCTCCTTCCTTTTCATCATTTATGATTTCTTTCCTCCTTTAAGGTCACCTTTGATACTTATTTTAATCTCATTTCATCTGAATAAAAGTGTTATGGGTTGGGACCTAGATTCAAATTTTGACTTCTGCTACTACCCACATGTGTGAGCTTGGCCAAGTCACTTATCTGCCATCTGGATTCCCAGTGCTAGTGGAATACTATTCTGGTATTCATTTGGGGAGGCCCTGACCTCAGGTACCTTGATTTACCCAGTGCCCAGGACTCAGAATGAGCTTGGCTCCCCTTGGAGAGTCAGGAGGGAGAGGGAGTGTGACATCCCATCCTTGCAACCCCAATACCTGCCCTGCTGAGATCCCAGTGTCAGGAAAGGAGCTCAGGTTTCCTGCTGGGCTTTCAGGGTGCCTGTGACATCACAGAGGGCCTGAGAGGCTCATGTGACCATCTTATCAATGGAGATTTTTGTCAGTCCCTCCATGTTTGCCCAGGCTGGGAGGACAAACTCAGGGCTTTTTTGTCTGGCTTGCTGTGAGAGATCCTGCCCCCTTCTTGAGTGGAGCTAAAATGAGGTTGGTAGAGAGAAATCAGCTTGGCATTTTAAAAACACCTTCCTGCTCCCCACGTGTGGACGACTGACCGGAAACCCCAAGAGAAGGAACAACCCAATGTTGATGCCAACGTCGGAATCTGGAGACCCACAGCATGACTGGGCACATGGCTCCCTAGGTCTCTTCGGGAGAAAAAGGAGGCCCAAACAGCCCAGACCATGGTTCGTTTTAGGAAACCAGACATTTCTTGTGTTTTCTTGGCTTCTCTATCTACCCTTTGGGCAGCAGCAAAATTGGATGCTGGAGACGTGGGCAGACAACCCAGCAGGAGGGGCTGGAATGTTGGCACCAGAACTGGAGCTGTCTGTAGACAAGGCCCTTGCTCGGGCTGCAAAAAGCTTCTGTCCCCAGCAATAGGGAAGGGGTCTGGTCCAGGAACTATCCTGAGCTTCCCATGAGAGGCAGAAAGTACTGGGAGGGAGAAGTACCTTCTCTCTTTCACATGTATTAAGTGCCTACTATGTACTGGACACTGTGGTAAGTGCTGGGAATACAAAAGGAAGCAAAAGATGGTCCCAGCCCTCAAAGAACTTATGCTGAATTGACCCACTAACTGTTCTCTGAAGTCTGAACTTAATTTCCTGTCTTTAAGCCCACATCTGTGCAGAACTCTGTTCTTACTTCCTGCCTCGAAAAATCCTGCTTTTCCTTCAAGGCTCAGCTTCCTGGATGCCATGCCCTGCTCCCCTCCCCCACACCCTTGTTGGTTTTCCGTATTTAAATGTTTCCTTGGTTCTCTGGGCCTCCAGGAAGCCTTCTCTGATTCCCATCCCCCCTCCTCAGCCCCATTGTTCTGCCCTGTCCCTTCTCATCCCCCTTACTTATATCATCATAATGCTGATGATACTGCTTTTAGGGTATGGTCCCAAATTCTGAGAAATCAGTAGCCCCCAAAGTCAATGACTATCTAGGAAAATAATAATAATAATAATAATAGCATTTGTATAGCACCTAGTATGTGACAGATATTTTACAATATTCCATTTAATCTTTACAACCAACCTGGGAGGTAGGTGCTATTACTATTCCCATTTTACAGATGAAGAAACCAAGGTAGACTGAAGTCAAGTGATTTGCCCAGAGTCACACAGCTAGTAATTGCTTAAGGCTGAACTTGAAATGGGGTCTTCCTGACTCCAGGCCCAGAGGTCTGTCCACTGCACCATGGATGTCCAGGCTGACTTGCAGCTGTCAGTCCTTCCAAAACTGTGATGAACAGAGCTCCTGCTCTCGGCATGGTCTGAGGAGGGCAGAGTACACCACTGCCTTCTTATTCCTGGACTCTGTGCCTCTTAATGTACCCCAAAATCTCTGTAGCTTTTTGGCTGCTATACCTCACTGGTGACTCATCCATTTATTGAACAAGTACTTATTAGGCACCTACTATGTACCAGATATAGTGCTAGAATCTAGGGATGCAAAGAAAAAGAAAAGGGAGCAGCTAGATGGTTCAGTGGATAGAGCACTGGTGCCCTGGAGACAGGAGAGCCTGAGTTCAAATCCTATCTCAGACACTTGACACTAGCTGTGTGACCCTGGGCAAGTCACTTAATCCTTATTGACTCACCAAAAAAAAGAAAAGGAAAGGAAAGAAAAGAAGGAGAAGGAGAAGGAGAAGGAGAAGGAGAAGGAGAAGAAGGAGAAGGAGAAGAAGAAGAAGAAGAGGAAGAAGAAGAAGAAGAAGAAGAAGAAGAAGAAGAAGAAGAAAGAAGAAGAAGAAGAAGAGAAGAAGAAGAAGAAGAAGAAGAAGAAGAAGAAGAAGAAGAAGAAAACAAGTCTGGAGTCAAAGAAAAAGGAAAAAAAAGCAGCTTCTGTTCTCACAAACTGCATTCTATTGAGAAAAAATGACGTGAGTATCAAAAAGTAATCAGAATAAGTATAAAGTCTATTCAAGGTAATCTCCAGGAAGGAAGGCATTAGTAACTGGAGAAATCAGGATAGACTTCCTGTAGGAAGTGGCACCTGGGTTTCTCTGTGAAGGAAGCTAGGGATTACACTAGATAGAGGGATGGAGGGAGTACATACTAGGAATGGAGGAGAGCTTCTGCCTAGACACAGAGAAGGGATTTTAATGGTCTGTGATTTGCATACACTCAGCATTGGAGGAGAATAGTGGTGTTAAAACAAGTAGTTTTGTGACAAACAGCTTAAGATCACAGAAACTAATATCTTGTATAAAGGAAGTTAGTAAAAAGGGAGATTGGGGTGGGAGGGGGGGATTGGAAGGAAGACGATGAGCTCTCTTCTGAATATCTTGAATTTAAGGTGGCCAGGAGATGTTGAATTGGAGATATCTACTACTCAGTTGATGCTGACAAACTGGAATTCAGGAAAGACTGATATTGACATGAAATTCACAAAAACCTTCATTCAGATCTGTTTCAAACTGCTGTCTTCCTAACCACATCTCCCTCTTCCTGTACTTGGGAAGTTGATTTTTTGAACACCAGTGTGAAATTTTACATTTATCCCCCCGAATAGATTTAAACCAAAGTTCTGGCCTATCAAGGTGTTTTTGGACCCTGAATAGTAGCCACTGTGTTATTGAGATTTTTTTGTATTCATTTTGAACTTAAATATGAAAGGACAAAAAATATACAAAAAAACCCCAATCACATTTCCATGTACACAACACAACATAAAGAGAGGATTCAATATAAAGCCATGAATTTCCATTTCACAGTTTACTTTTGGGGAAAAACTACGTCAGACATACTTCACAATATTTTCAAAGCTACCTTTCTTTTCTGTGCTTCCTACTAAGTTTTGTTTTGTTCTCTGTGAGCACTTTTTGGTTTTTTCTCCCTCCTCCCCCTACCAACCTCATCCTAGAGATGGCTACCATTAGACACAAATATATGTGTGTGTGTGTGTGTGTGTGTGTGTGTGTGTGTATATCTATATATATATATATGATATAGTTTTTTTTTCTTTTTCCCTGATCACCTTGGGAAACAGGCTTAATAGTAGTACTGCTGGATCAAAGGGTATACACAGTTTTGTAAGTCTTTGGGCATTATTTCTGATTGCTCTCCAGAATAGTTGGATCAGTTCACAATTCTACCAACAGTGAATTACTGTCCCAGTTTTCCCACATCCCCACCAACTTTTGTCCCATTCCACTTCTATCATTTTCACCAATCTGATAGATATAAGATATCTCAAGGTTGTCTTAATTTGCATTTCACTAATTAATAGTGATTTAGAGCATTTTTTTCACATGGCTACAAATTGTTTTGATTTCTTCATTGAAAAACTGCCTGTTCATATCCTTTGACCATGTCTCACATATTACTGGTATAACCTGAACAATTCCCTTAACTTCTGTCTGCCTCAGTTCTCTCATCTGTAAAATGGGGGTAAAAATAGCACTTCTCTTGAAGGATTATTATGAGGATCAAATGAGATAATAATTGTAAAATATATAACACTATGCGTGGCACATGGTAGGTGATATATAAATGTTAGCTGTCATTATTAACATCATCTTCCCTGGGTTTCTTCCATTTGTAAATCTGATAAGCCTGTCATCTCTGCCTTTATCCAAGTCACCGATTAAAAATGTTGAAGAGCAGAGGACCAGACCCTGATTCCTACAGTACTTTGGGTGTGCTGATAATAATGACTAGAATACATACGTACATACATACATATATATATATATATGTGTGTGTGTGTGTGTGTGTGTGTGTGTGTGGATATGTATATGTATATTGTGTGTATATGCCTGTGTGTGTGTGTGTGTGTGTGTGGATATGTATATGTATATTGTGTGTACATACCTGTGTGTGTGTGTGTGTGTGTGTGTGTATGTATCAATATAAGGTTTGCAAAAGGCTTTTTGATCCTCACAGCAACCTGGGAGATAGAGGCTATTATTAGCCCTATTTTACATAGGAGGAAACTGAGACAATCAGAGCTTAAGTGACTTGTACAGGGTCATATAGCTATAGTAAGCATCTGAGATGGAATTTGCACTTGAGGCTTCCTGACTGCAGACTGCCCCACCCAGCTGCCTCCTGTTGACTTCCCACAGTGTCTGCACTGAACCATTTACAGTTACTCTGTGACAATCCCCATTTAACCAGTGTTAAATACATCTAATTGTACTATTGTCCAGCCCACATCTCTCCATCTTTTCCATAAGAATGAGATAATTTATCAAGTGCTTTGCTAGGGAAACAATATATTCTCACATTCTTCTGCTCTTCAAGTTCAATAACCCGGCCAAAAAAAAAAACAACAAGAAAGTCAATTGACTCTGGCTCAAAGACCCTCTCCAGGGGATGCCCTGCTTGGCTTTTTCACTGCTCCTTCCTTTTCCAGATGGTCACTGATTATTACTTTAATAAGCCACCCCCAAATCTCGAAAGACCCAAACACCCTTTCTCCCCAAAGAATAGCGCCCCATGAATGAAAACTGGGGCTGCCTATGGGAGGGGGATGGAGGAAGGCTTCCACATTGCCCACTGACTTTTGTGGACTCTTGTCATGCCCATAGCCCTTATTGTCTATTAGGTACTAGGCAGACTGGCATGGCTAGGAGAATACAGGACAGTCTGCATTTTTCTTATCTATGTATCATCACTGGTGGTGGGCAGAGACTTGGCAAAGACTTTTTCAAGGCTGAGGCAAGCCCATCATACACAAGACCTGTGAGACACGAAGTGGATATGGAGGGCAAAGACTAGTTGTAGCTGATTATAGGTCTTTAGGCTTGCTACAGGACAATGATGGGGGAGACAATTTGCACACTGTTAGTTTCTAGGAAGATCTGATGGTAGAGAGGTTGCAGGTAGAAATCCACACCCAGGGCTCCCCGGGAATGCAGTTTACCACCAATTTGTATTCTACATGAGCTACTCAAGGTCATGATAAGATGGAGAATGTCCAGAAAAGGGTAACCAGGATAGGGATGGTCTTTAAGTCTATGTCATATGACAATCAGCTGAAGTAACTGGATGTTGAGTTTGGAGAAGACTGGTGAATGAAGGGGGGAACATGATGGGTCTCTTCCGGTATTTGAAGTAGACTTATCTGTTTAGCCCCAGAAGGCAGAATGAGTATCTGGTGGGTAAAAGTTAGAAAGAGACAAATTTAGATGTGATATCCTGGCAGAGGGAGTGGGAAGCCGCTGCTGGAGGTGGGTCCTACCTCAGTGGTGGTCTGCAAGCAGAAGCAGGATGAATATTTGTTGGGCATATTTCTGTAGGAATTCCTTTCCAGCTGTGGGTTTGACCAGAGGTGCTTCCACATTCTGTGATTGTAGGAGATCCACCATTATTTAAAAGAGATCATTTCCCTCCTCTCCCTCTGGACAATAAAATTAAGAAGAGAGCAGAAGGCTAGAGGGACTTGGAGATAAACAGCACAGCTTTGAATGTTACATGTTGAATTTCTTACATACATGAAATGAGAAGCAAGCTCCATATAATAGAGATGGACCATTTTATGTACAATCAAGTGATTTAACATGTATATACTGCTTTGCCAATCTTGAAACATCGTATAAATGCTAGCTATCATTGAAATCTTCTCCTGTGAAAGGTTATGTAGGCAAGAAATGGGATGTGCTGACAGCAGAGGAGTGTGGGACAGAAGCAGAGGGGGCACCATGGCTGACTGGATGCCCCTTCTCCTTGGGAATCATGGCAAACCTTATAGTGGGAGTGTTGGGGTTTGACTGAAGCTGCCAGTTTGAAGATCAGACATGGAGACTTACCCAGAGATTCCAGTCTATTGTTTGGAGGTGCCTGATCTAATCTAACAAATAAGTCAATGGAGCCCCCAAAAGGTAGCTGATTTACCTAACCATATGGAGTGTCCAGAGGGTCAGACATTGGTTACTTCCACTCTTGGGGGAAAGTCCTAATAGCTCAGATTCCATCTCCAAGGACCTCCTAGGACTCAATAAATTTCCACACCCCTGACCCCACAGTGTGGTTATGGTAACTTCCAGAGTTGTAAGAGCATAGGATCCAGAGCTGGAAGAGACCTTAGACATAACCTCTTTCCACTCCCTCATTTTACAGATGAGGAAACTGAGGCCCAGAATGCTGCAGTGATTGGCCTGGGGTCATAATCTGGCATGAGAGGTAGCATGGAGTAATATAGGGAATAGAAGGCTAGGTTTGGAATCAGGAAGACTTGAATTCAATTCCACTTGATACATGCCAGGGCAACTACCTTTCTGAACCTCAGTTTCCTCATCTGTAAAATGGGGATAATAACACACCTGTATCTCAGGTGACATGATGTGCATAAAACACTTTGCAAAATCAGGTGACTCCTGACCCCAGATCCAGTACTAACTTTCCCCTACACAATTCTGCTCCTTGGTTTTCATTGGATTGACTCAAGGGGAACCATTTTGATTCAGCAAGAAAAAAGGTGGTTGGTTTTTTTCATGACCTTATTTGGGGTTTTCCTGGCAAAGATACTTGAATGGTTTGCCATTTCCTTCTCCAACCCATTTGACAGACAAGGAAACTGAGGCAAACAGGATTAAATGACTTCCCCAAGGGCACACAACTGGTGTCTGAGACCCCATTATGAATTCAGCTCTCCTTGATTCAGACTGGCTCTCTATCCTTTGTACCACCAACTATGGTCTTAGAATCAGGAAATGGGGATTCCCTGATCAGATAGTCACCAGCTGTGGGGCAATAACTAAGCCTCAATTTCCTCATCTGTAAAATAGGGATAAAAATACTGTATTAAAATGGTACAGTGGAGAGTGAGCTGACCCACAAGCAACAAAGATCTGTGTTCAAATCCTACTTCTGACATGTACTGTCTCTATAACCCCAGGCAAGTTACTGAACTGAATTTCTCAGGGTCCCAAGAAGCTATCAATCAATCAATTAGCATACATTTAGCACCTACTGTGTCCTAGTATCTTATCTTTGGGATCCAAAGAGAAAAGTGAAAACAGTCCTGGACCTCTAGGAGCTTATAGTTTATTAGGGAGAGACAACCATATAAATCTGTATGTACAAAATAAATACAAGGTGATAGGGGTGAGGTAGGATGGGGAGGGGAGGAAGGACTCTAGCAGCTGGGGCAGACAATCACGAAAATCCTTGACTTGAGTTGTACCTTACAGCCAAGTAAGGAGGTAGGAAGCTCTAGTTGTGTCTGGGGAGCAGCCAGAGAGCTAAATTAGCATGAAGAAAGTGTGAGTGAAGGGGCATAACGATAGAGATAGTAGGACCAGAAGAGCTTTAGAAGAAGCCAAATAGAAGGGTCTAGATTTGATGGGAGAAATGATAGACAGCCACTGGAGTTTACTGAGGAGGGGAATGAGTCAGCACTGTGCTGTAGAAAACCACATGTGATGGTTTGCATTAATAGAGGGAGTTTTCTCAGCAGAAGTTCCCTATAGCAAAGAAATCACAGGCTTGGACCAAAAAAAGTTAGTGTCAAGAGCAGAGTGTGTCCTCCACCTCTTTCCCCAGTTCACCCCTTCCTGCCCTTTTTTCTATTTCCCTGACCCTCTTCCAAAATTCAAATGAAACAAAGTCTTATTCTGTCCAGAAGTAGCTCTGTGTCTCTTAGGTGAGCTCATCCTCCCGTGTCTTGTGAAATAGCCCAGCTGGACAAACGCTCCTGGCTTCGCTTGAACCTGGGTGGAAGCCTGGGGAGGAGGAGGGGAGAGGGGCACACTTGGTTGATGAAGCTTCCCTCTCCCCACCCAGAATTCTGGGCTGTTGGAAGCTGTGAGCACAGCCTTCCTCACCAGGCTGGGGAGCGGGGGTGGGAATGGAGAGACAGGTCTGGAAGTTGGTGAGTGTGTTCTTTGGCTCTGGGCCCCAGGGCTTTTGTGACCTTGAAGAAAGCTCAGCTTGGATGCCAGGTGTGGAAGCCTAAGGGCTGGTTGGCTCCGGGCACACTGGGGTCGCTGTCCAAATCACTGGATTGTAGAGCCCTGACCTCAATTCTTGCTGGCCCAGACAACTGCTTTGTGCTGTTTGGAAGCAACACACACACACACACACACACACACACAGAGCCTAATACTTCACTTGCCCACATTCTCCACCCCCAGAGCTCAGATGAATAAACACTTATTGATTAATTGGACTGAAAATTCTAGTTCTTGAGCACCTCACTTGCTCCCCTGCCCCCATGGAAATGTCCACATGGAGGCAGCTTGGAGTAGTTGTTAGTGTTGAACGTGGAAGCAGAAAGACCTGGGTTCCAATTCCTCCTCTGACTCTTACTATCTGTGTGACCCTGGATAAGTTCCCTTCACCTTGCTGAGCCTCAGTTTCCTCAACTGTAAAATGGGGGAGTTGGACTGGACAGCCCCCTAAAGTGCTGCCCAGATCTAAATTTACGGTCCTGTGACCCCCCAGAGACACAGGACCTGATGACACCTCCCCTCCCCCCAGGCAGCCAGACAGCCGAATCCAAGTGTTCTAGTCATCAGCTTACAAGCTCAAAAAAGGGCAAAAGAGGGAGACACACACTGGAGATGGTGCACCTGGCAGTCTTCCTGGGTGCTTCCTGGACTGCCCCCGTATACAGTCCTGTCTCTGCCTCAAGGACTCCCACTGCCCTCAGTGCCACTCCTGAGACAAATAATGAACACCGTGGGCTGCACACTGTGTGAGAACTTTTGGGAGAACTGGACAGGAGGAACATTGACTGAATAAGCAAACCATGGGTAGGGCAAAGACCCAGGAGAGAACTGAAGAGTTGGAGGGACTTCAGAAGTCATCAAGGCAGGATGGCAGGGCAGTAGGACCCCAAGATGAGGACACCAAGATGAGGAAGCTGGTTTGGATGGAGTCCTTTTTGTTGACTCCTCCATCAGACTGTGAGCTTCCTGAGGGCAGGAACTGTCTTGCTTTTTTTTTGTAATCCCTGGCCTTAACCTGGTGCCTGGCACATAGTAGGGTGCTTCATAAATCTTTTTTGACTGATAACTATTGAGGAAGACCTGAGTTCAAATCCTGCCCCATTCACTTACTAGCAGTATGGCCCTGGGTACATCACTTAACCCTCCTAAGCCTCAGTTTCTTCTTCTGCAAAGCAAAGATAACACCTACCTCTCCACCTATGAGTTTGGTGTGAGAATCCAATGAGCTGAGGTATATAAATGACGTTCCAAACCTTAAAGCTCTACATAGAGGAGCACTATTGTGGAGTTCAACCCCTCATTCCCCAGAAGGAAGTGTGAAATGAATGGGCCAAAGTCACCCAGGTAACATGTTCCAGGGAGTATTTGAACCTATATCCTCTGACTCTAGATTCAATGCACTCTCTGCTCCACAGTCTCTAGGATCAAAGCCCTAAGGCTGGAAGGGATCTCAGAGGTGATCTGTTCCAACTCCTTCATTTTATAGGTGAGGAAACTGGGGCCCAGAGAAAGCAAGTGACTTGTCCAAGATCTCACAGCCAATAATCAGCCAGAGTGGGCATCTACTGCCCCACACTGCCTCCTGTTGTAGCCTGTATCAGCCCAGAAAAAACAAGCTATGCAATAGGCAGAAATATTAGAGCTATTTCCCCTGCATCCTCTTCCTCTTCCTCTCCCTTTTCCCTTGGGGGGAGATGGAATGAGGAGGGGCCCTGGGACAGTACTCAGTTCTTTCTTGGCTCCTGTTTCCATTTTTTTTTAATTAATTTTTATTAACACGTTCTGTTATTTACATCATCTCCACTTACCAATCTCTCCCTCCTTTTCCCCTTCCCCTCTCCTTTCTTCTCCCTTCCTCTCCCCTCTTCTTCTCCATCTCTCTTCCTCCGTTCCCTCCCTTCTCATCCCCCCCTCCCTTTCTCTCCTCTCCTTTCCTCCCCTCTCCTCTCTTTTTCTTTCTTCTCTTCTCTCCCCAAAGTCATCCACCCCTTAGAACGGAGTTTCTTAACTTTGGGGCCATTAATATATGTGTGTGTGTGTGTGTGTGTGTGTGTGTGTGTGTGTATGCACATACATATGTATTGCTAATAGTTTTTCAAACTGATTGGATTCATTTGTCTTTTATTTTACACTTTCAAAAACACTGTTGTTAGAAGGGGTCTATAAGCTTCACCAGACACTGCCAAAGGGGTCCAGGTTCAGATCCTCTGCCTTAGAGTAGGTCGGGCTGGTTTCATTTCACCAAGAATGTGGGAGATCACCTTGTCTGAACCCTTCATTTGAAGGTGATGGGATGGAGGCCCAGAGAGGGAGATCCACTCCCAAGGTCACACAGTTAATAGGTGTCAGAGTCCGGCCTGCACCCAGCTGCGATCCTGGGTTCTAACCTTTCTTTTTCACTGGGGAAATTCAGGGCGAAGGGGGAGGGCAGAGGGCTGGAAATGAAGCCATAGGACCAGGGTTCCAATCCACACTGTCACTTCTCTGTGTGACCTGGGGCAAATCACTTGCCTTGTCTGGGCCTCAGTTTCCTCCTCTGTAAAAACGAGGGGATTAGACTAGAGGGCCAATCTCATCCTAGGGAATTCCATCTCCCCTTTGCGCTGGGCTCCAAACCCAGGCCAAAGAACTGCGCCCTGCGCCAAGGTTCTCTGCCTGTGCCTCTGGCGCCCCCTGCAGGCCGCGAAGGAAGAATGCACTAGGCTCCCAGGCTTGGCTGGGCATCTGGAAGGGGCTGGCTGAGGCCGAAGCGTGCAGGAGCCGGGATGAGGTCACTAGGGACAAAGGAAATGAGTCACCGCTCCCTGGGAGGCTTCGGGACGAGGAGGGGGAGCCCAGGCAGCAGGAAGCCGAGACAATGGCGGGAAATGAAAAGAACTGGAGCAGGCGGGAAATGGCTAGTTGCTAACACCTCCCTCCTGCAGGAAACAAATTGTCCCTTGGACAGCTCCCGGGGCCAGGAGGCCGCGAGGGCCAGTGCCCTGGGGAGGCAGAGTCAGGACCCAGAGGACCTGGGCTGGAAGCCTGGCCCTGGACCTTAATGGTTGTGTGGCTGTGCCCAAGTCATCTCATCCCTCTTTGAACCTTGGTTTCCCCATCTGTAAAATGGGGATAATAATAGTATCTGTGTAAAGTACTCCACAGGCCTTACAGTGCCATATAAAATGTAGCTATTATAATAATAGCTAGCTTTTACATAAGGCTCTAAGGTTTGCTAAGTGCTTTACATATGTTAACTCATTTGATCCTCACAATGGACCTCTTTATCATTGAGTAATTGGGATTATAGATAGGAAACATGAGCTGAACTTTGAGAGAGAGTAGAGACAGAAACTAGTGAGAGACTCAACTGGAAAGGACCTTAGTGATCATCTAATCCCAAGTCCTAATTCTACAGAGGGGGAAACAGAAAGAAGAGGGAGGCCACTCAGCTAGTTAAAGATGGAACCGGGTTCCCAGTTCTGCAGTCATTTCCTGGATACAGATCTCAAAATGCCTTCTGTCAGAGCAGAGGGATCCCAAAGAATGCTATCCTATGTGGTATAATCAGCAAGTACCCCTTTCCAAAAGGTAGTCCCCAGACCCAGATCCTTGGGTGGTCATACCTACTACACAACCCAGTTGCAATTATCCCCTTAATTCTGAGTCCTCCAGCTCACTGGAGACCCAATGAAAAAGCAACAGCTTTCTAATCACATAATAAAACCCAAGTTATATTTGTATAGCCCTTAAAAACAATTTTCAAATCTATTATCTAATTTAAACCTCATTATAATAATGTGGAGGACAAATGTTATGGTCTCCCTTTTACAGAGGAGGAAACTGAGGCAAACAGGTTTAAGTGGCTTTCCCTGGGTCACACATCTAGTAAGTATCTGAGGCCAGATTTGAACACTGGAAAATGAGTCTTCCTGACTCTAGGCATGGTGCTCTATGCACTATAGCGACACCTAGCTGTCCATTTTGTAACCACATGCTGTATTAAATGCCAGGTGCTGTTCTGCTGAGGAAGTGCCAATCTATATCGATAGAGGAAGTTTCCTAAGAACTGCCTACTTGTATGAAACCACAAATTTGGTATATGGACATATATGCATGTCTGTATGTATTTATGCACATCCAAATATACGTGTGTGTATGTATATCAAATGTGCACACAGCTATACATACACATGTGTGGGTGTGATACAGAGAGAGACCCAAGCACATGTGTGATACATTTTAGAAAATTTTCATCAAAAATGGTTAAACTAAAAATGTGCAAGAGTTAAAAAAGTAAACTCCATTTATCTAGAAAATTCCCATATGTGAAATAGCTCCCGCCCCAGGAGACCTGATTGCATTGCACTGATGGGCTTTCCAGAAGCCTGGCTCTAAAAATCCAGAGTTCTACTTCATATTACTTTAAGTCACCATCTTGTGAATGCAGGGGTTTGGGGAGAAAGGCAGGGCTCTGGGCCTCATGGGAAGGGGGAATTGCCAAGAAAAACATTTTCATGAAGCCCATGTATAGGGCATGTTTCCCTGGCATTGGCCCTGCTGATCCATAGGGTTTGCCTTCAGTGCTAAGCCAGCTCTGAGGTGGATTAATTTACTTAAATAAATTGGTCCCCTGAAGTTGAGAATATTATTTTGGGATGAGAAGAGTTAGCAGCAGAAGGTAGGCAGAGACCCAAACCCTGAGAAGCAGATTAGAACAAGGGTCTCAAAACTTTTTCTTGCCAGGGCAGCTAGGTGGTGCAGTGGGTAGAGCACTGGCCCTGGAGTCAGGAGGAGCTGGGTTCAAATCTGGCCTCAGACACATAACCCTTGCTACCTGTGTGACCCTGGGCAAGTCACTTAACCCCATTGCCAAGAAAGAAAAACTTTTTATTGCCCAACTCTCTCAACAAAAAATGTCTGAGTATGTAACTCCAATGTATGTGTGGTTATTTATAAATCATAATACATCTACCACTTTGTCAATGTATTAGCTACATTAGAAAACATTGCCAAAAAGAATGTTAAAACATAAAAAAGAAATTTTTAAAAGATGAGATAAAAATACAAGCCATATCTCCAGATGTATTTGATTTATTAACAATAGAGAAACAATCTTTTTTGTTCTCTTTAAAAATAGTATTCATAGTAATATTTAAAATTGACAGCAATGTGATTGAATATGCTTCATTATCATTTCTAAATCCCTGTGGACAAGACAGACATGTAAACAATGATTGTTGCTTATTAAGTCATTCTGATCCATGTAGCTAGCCAAAGAAAGTGAATGTCCTGTTTTAGATGACTTTTTAATTGAAAGAGACAATGAATTACCAGATCCTATCAGTCAATGAACACAACAGTTTTTCAGGAGGATTCCTGTTTCTTGAGGTATGGACATTCCCTATACAGAATTTAGGAGCAATACACCAAACTGAATTGCCACTGTGTGACCCTGGGCAAGTCACTTCACTCTGTTTGCCTCAGTTTCTTCACCTGTCAAATGACCTGGAGAAGGAAATGGCAAACCACTCCTGTATCTTGGTCACGGAGGGTCAGACACAAGTACACAGCAAGTGCAGTTTGAGGATTGCTAGGTGGACCGTTTCTAGTATATGTGAGTAGTGCAATTTCAAGGCTCCTAATTGTAATCTTTTATTTCTTCAGAAGTAAAATTTACTTCTTCACTTCTTGGATGAAGAGCATTCTAACTATGAACAGCAATCCGATACAATATGTCACCTTCTAAGAAGACTTTTGCTATGTAGTTGCATCTGTGTTTCTGTTTCAGTTGGTACTTTCCTATTGGGTCTAATTTTCACAGCTAAACTGTTTAGATCTTTGCAACAAGGCAGCACAAAGCAATGCTTTCAAGTGGGCCTTCTTCCTTTCTAATTATCTAGGTGAATTCTACTTAGACCTATGGCCCTACCCAATCCTTTGGCTGCAATGAAAGCAGTCTCCCTAATAAGAACAATTGACCTTATGGTGGAACCAAAGGGACGTGTTGCCAGAGCTATATAGGTTCATATGGGTTTTCTTCTTAGATTATTAGATCCTGTAGAAATATTTTAGAGTCAACTGCTACAAATTGGCGCCTTAGAGGTGAACCTGTTGCTATGTGTGTGTGTGTGTGTGTGTGTGTGTGTGTGTGTGTATACATATGTGGAATGTGGCTTGATTTGTAAGCGACTAGTGGTCATTCTTGATGCTTTTAGCTAGGTTTTCAGCAAGGCACCAGGCCTTGGAGCTCTGTCTCAGTGGTCTTTGGGCAATGGGGTTCACCTTGGCGATAAACCCAAGACATCTACTGAGAAAGAAGCCTAAACTATAGTCTTCATTTGGCTAGTTTTCACAGCTGTTATTTGAAAATGCAGGAGGGGGTGGAGCATCTGGTGGTGCAGTAGATAAAGCTCTGGCCTTGGAATCAGGAGGATCTGAGCTCAAACTTAGCCTCAGACACTTGAAACTTACTGGCTGTGTGATCCTGGGCAAATCACTTAACCCTAGTTGCCTCACCAAAAAAAGCAAAAAAAAAAAAGTAAGAGGGGGAAATACTCATTAGAATGGACACACAGCAGGCTCTCATCTGAAGAATACAGGCTCAGAGACATAGCTAGGGTAGGGTCTTTCCCTAGAATACCAAGTTGGGGTGGGCTGGCACACTTTCTTCCAGGCTGTGTTTAACAGGAGTCATTGAATCACTAGGGTCCTATTTTTCTCCTGGGTCCCACCTTCAGCCTTCCAGGAATGCCTTATCCAATTGTGCTGTGTTCTGCCCCCTACTGGGGCATCTAGGTGGCCCAGTGAATAGAGTCAGGAAGACCTGAGTTCAAGTCCAACCTCAGATACTTTCTAGTTGTATGACCCTAGGCAAGTCACTCAACCTTGTTTGGCTAGTTTCCTCGTCTGTAGAATGAGCTACAGAAGGAACTGGCGAACTACTCCAGTGTCACTGCCAAAACCGTTGCCCCCTACTCCACTCAAGTTTGCTCTTGACCATTAGTAATAATACTTATAGCTAACATTTACATAGTGCTTACTATAAGCCAGACATTGTGCTAAGCACTTAACAGTTATTATCTTATTTGATCTTCATAACAACCTCGGGAGGTTGGTGGTTGTCTTTCATTCTTGAAGAGGCCCAAAATGACATCACTATGTTGGGCTCAAGCTCCAGTGGGTCCTGCAGTGGCTGATCAGACTAATATGAACTGGGAAGGCTCCACTGGGCACAGATAGTCCATATGAACATCTGGAGTACAGCTGTCTCTAAATGTGCCCATTTTGCAGATGAGGAAACTGAGGCAAACCAGAAGACCGTGACGTACCTACAGTCACACAGCTAAGTAGCTGAGGCCAGATTTAAACTCAGCTTCCTAACTTCAGACCTGGCACTCTATCCACTGTGCCACTAAAGTTCCTGGTTAGAGCTCTGTTTAGGATTGTTGAATTGAGAGCCGAAGGGAAACTTAGAGACCATTAATCCAATCCTTTCATTTTTATAAAGGAGGACATTGAAAATTAGAGAAGGAAAGTGCTTTGTCCAGTGTCCCAAGGATGGTAAATGACAGATCAAAGACTTTAACTCAGGTCTTCTGCCTCTTCATCTAGTACTTTTTCCAGGATTAAAAAATAATAATAATAATGAGACAGTGATGGTGGCTCCCATGGAGCTCAGAGGAGAAGCTAGAGAATGAGAAATGTCTATTGGTTTGAGGAACCAACATGCTGAGGGTCCCCTACCCTAAAATAAAGAAATCAATCAATGAATCTCTTAAACAGCCTCATAATCGCTCCCCAGCTTCCTCTCTCCCTTTCCAGAGCATCCTTAAGGCAGATACCCAAACATCTTTCTGAAGTAAAAGTCTCTCATGTCTCTTAAATTTCTTCCTGGGATAACATCTTCCCTCGTCAGCCTTGGGACTCCACTTCATCACTACCCTAAGCCTCTCACATTAGAGGGTGGGGCCATGAATCCCAGACCTCCATTTGAGGAGAGAGCTCAGCTCAGACCTCCAATTCCTCCCTCAGAGTGGTCTCTGATTGATTTTACACATCCCCTATCCCTCCCTTTTCAGTTTCCTTTTGTGTTTTATCTTCCCCCATTAAATTGTAAGTTCCTTGAAGGTGAGGGACTGTCTTTCTTTTTTCATATTTGTACCCGAGGACTTAGCACAGGGCCTGGCACATGGTAGGTGCTTAATAAATGTTTATTGATTGATCTACTAAAAAAAAACCAACCCTTCTATGTCTGTCTTTTGCCTCTAAGGCAAAAAATAAACTTCTCAATGTGGCAGTGAAGGCCCTTTACAACTGTAGTCCTTAAAGAGCAGGGTCCCCACCAACTGCTTTCTCTGCAATCAATATTAACTTCTTCCAAAGTGAAAATATACTTGTATAGAGGTAAATATGAGAAGAATGGAGAGGGACCTGGGCAATTCAGTATAGTTGGAAGCATTTGGGATTTCAAGTCAGGATCATGGAAGACCTTTCAAATCTAGTTTTCACCACTTACTAGCTGTGTGACCTTGGGTAAGTCACTTTTCCTTAGTTTCCTCATCTGTAAAATCAGGTGGTTGGACTCAATGACATCTAATGTCCCGTCCAGCCTTAAATCAAGGATCCTAGGATCACAGCTTGCTGGGAGGAGGATTCCCCACCCTGGGTCTCCCATCACTGCTCCTGGATGAGTGCCGGGGTGCAACATGGCCACCAGAGGATGCTCTTGCTTCAGAAGCACTGGACCTCCATCTTTCTGGTCCATGCATGGGCACAGGGCGAGTCCTGCCAAGATGGGAATTCTGCCAGTGTGGGCTGGTGCCAAAGCTACGGAAGAAAGGGGGGAAGCGCCCTACAAAAGCCCCAGTCTTGTCTTTTGGTCAAATGAGTCAGAGCAGAGGCAAACGCCAGAAGGCACTGACATAATGACTATGCCAGCTCAGAAATGGCAGGAGGGCAAGAAGGCCCAAGGCGGGGAGGGGGTGTCATGAAGCCCAGGGCCTCACCACCAAGGACTGCCTCTGCCAAGGGAGTGGTCCAGGCCAGAGCTTCCAGCTGTTCTCTGGGTGGCTCTGGAAGCCTAGTTAGGGAACATCTGGATCTCCTTGCCACTTTGGCAGGACCCACAGGAGAAATGGGGTCAAGTGTGTGTCCTAGTTCGCTGGTGAGATCAGAGGCCACTCAGGAGAGAGGGAAGACATCCAAAAACATTAGAGTGGCGCCTCTCTGAAAATAGATTTTCACCCACCAACCCGAGAGTAAAACCTCACCTGTTTGGGCACCACTAATTCAGGGTCAGGGTGGCAGTGGGGAGCCAGCAGGATTAGGCTGGAGGTTTAGCCACCTCTAGTATTCATCTTGGCAGCCACTTCCTGTGGGAAGGCTTTTCCTGGTCCATCTAGTTGTAATATCACACCCAGAATTAGTTTGTATTGAGTCCCTGGGTACCTAAGATGTAGAGCTGGAAACAACTTGGGAGGCCAGGTCCAACCCTCCCATTTTACGGATGGAGAAACTGAGGCCCAAAAAGGTTAAGGGTTACCCGCTTACGAAGTATCTGGGATAGGATCTGAATCCAGGTCTTCCTGACTCCAAAAGTCCAGGACACTACTCACTGTGCCATGTTGTCTCCTTTAGTAGACAGTAAACTACCTGAAGGCAAAACTGTTTCCTTTTTTGTCTTTGTAGCTCTAGTGTGGTACCTCAGAGAAAGTAGGCTCTTAATATATAACAGGATCATTGATTTAGAGCTGGAAGGGATCTTAAGGGGCTGTCTAGCTCAACTCCTTCATTTGACAGAGGAGGAAACTGAGGCACAAAAAGACTAAGTGATTATAGCTCTAGAGCTAGAAGGCACCTCAAAGGTCTTCACTTCACATATAAAGAAACTGAAGACTACAGCTGAGGAAACTGAGGCAGACAGACATTAAGTGACTTGCCCAAGGTCACACAACTAGTGAATGTCAGATTTGAACTCTGGTCTTCCTTACTGCAGACACAGCACTCTGCAACCTTGGCAGCCCCTAGCTACCTAGGGAGGCAGTGGCAGGGAGAGAAGGAAGACTTTTATTGGCTGAAAAAAAATTAAAATGTAATTTTAAAAAAATCTAAATAAACAAAGGTTGAACTAGACAGATTAGCTGTAAGGTCCCTCCAAGCTCTTAGCCTCAGATCCTGTAGACCTACCTCGTCCAACTCTTATGAAGAAACCTATATAAATGTGAGTTATTATGGTTCAGAATTTGTGATCTCTGGGCTGAGCCAAGTTTTCCTTTTATAGCTCCTTAAAATCCCTTTACTTTGGTGCTAATTTCTAGCCAGATTGCACTTTGTCTTCAAACCTGGTGTGGTGAACCGAGTATGAAAGACAGCTCCGAGTCAATGAATAGTATAAACAAGATATCTGGAGGAATGTTTAGGAGAACCACTTCTTTTAAACACTTCAGCAGGAATATTTGCATATCAGATGTTAATCACAAGTTACTTTCCTCTCCAGGAAATGAGGTCCCTTGACTGCACTCTAGACCCCAGCTTTAATTAGTCTCACCACTTTAAGCAATTAAGCTACATTTCTTTAAAACACACACACACATTCCACAATTCAGACTTTTCACTAACATAAGCAAGCCCTTTTATATGTAGGGAGATTTTTTTTCTTCCTTGGAGAAGCTACCATAGGGACACCTCCCACATCTACTTCTACCCCATCCCTCCCTCTCTGCAACTTTCAGGTTTGGGCTCTTTAGAAATTACCTCCTTCAAAAAAAAAACAAAGAAAGAAAGAAAGAGTCGAATCGCTATCACTTATTTTTACCTTCTTTTGAATTTTGTTTCATCTTTCTGATGGTTCCTCGTATTGGTTTTAATTTTTACTTACAACTTCACTAATGTGAAAATATGTTTAATGCGTATGTAAATGTGAAGCCTATATCAGATTGTGCGCCGTCTTGGGGAGGGTGGGGGGGAGGAAAAGGGAGAAAAATTTTCAACTCAAAAGAGAAAGAAAGAAAGAGAGAAAGAAAGAGAGAAAGAAAGAGAGAAAGAAAGAAAGAAAGAAAGAAAGAAAGAAAGAAAGAAAGAAAGAAAGAAAGAAAGAAAGAAAGAAAGAAAGAAAGAAAGAAAGAAAGAAAGAAAGAAAGAAAGAAAGAAAGAATGAAAGAAAAGAATCTCCTTTCTTTACCACCCAAGCCCCTCCCCGGGTAAGGAAGGAGACAGCTGGAGGCAGTTAGAAAAAATGAGGATGAAATCTCTAAAGCCCTCCCCCGGCCCCCAGCAGGAAAACAGGAAAGGAAGTAGCCAATTAGGCTCTGGAATCAAGAGGTGGGCTGAATTTGTAGCTGCAGAGGAAGCTGAGGGCAGAACAAGGAGCATCTAACAGAAGTTTATCCCCACAGGTCTTCAGTGAAAGAGCAAATTCAGGTAACTGCCTTTGGGACCTGACTTACTCTCCTCCCTTCTCCCTGCTTTTAGACTTTTTATTAATAGGTTTTATTTTTAAGTCTCCTCCATTCTTTACTCCCCAACAAGCCTGAGTAGGTTAAACATTCCCTCTGAAATCTTGTTTACACTATTCATTTACTTGAACCTGCCTTTTATACTGAATTTACTACACTAGATTTGGTGACAAAGTATGATTGGGTAAGAGATTAGCATGGCAAACCTGGATGTCATTGATAAAGTGACCCAGTCCCTGAATTTTCCCATACATTTCAGCAGTGCAGATTACTGGCCTCAACTGAGGCAACTGGACCACCTAGATCACCTAATTAGCTTACTGGACATTCCTTCTGCTGTCCCACCTGGCTCACCCCAGACTATTTACCACTCCTTAATCTCATCCACATCTTTTCACAGTCCTTTTGTATATAAATGTCAGTCTCACCCCCATTAAGATGCAGGTTCACTAGAAATCCTGCCTGCTACTCTTAGCTTTACAATAAACTGCTACTTGACTGGAAGGCAGTTTGATTGTATGAATTCATTCCAGGCAGATGCTACCCTGTACCCTGATATGTTCCCAGGAATCCCAAACAAAGTCCATCTTGTGTAATGAAATTTTTAAAAAAGGGGGGAAAAAAGGTTTAGTTGATGAGCATATCAACCTCATCTAATAGTACTTAACTTATGTACTTATGTATTATTCTATACAAGGAATTCTTAACTTGGGGTTCTCAAACTTGTTTTTGAAAATATGTTGATAATATTTTGATACATTTTCAACATACTTGGGTTCCTTTGTAATCCTATGTATTTTTAAAAATAGATTAATATTTTTAATATACTCCATTTCCATTGGTTTTTATGCATTTAAATTTCAAACAGAGTATCTCCAATTTACCTGGATTATCTTATTTCTACACAGCTGTTTTTATGTTGTCTCTTCCACTGGATTGTGAGTTCCTTGAGAGCAGGGGCTGTTCTTTCTTTGAATGGTCATTGCCTGGCACATAGTAGGTGCTTCATAAATAATTTGGGTAGCTCAACAGATAGAGTGCCAGGCTTGGAATTAGGAAGACTCATCTTCCTGAGTTTAAATCCAGCCTCAGATACTTCCTTTCTTGTGACCCTGGGCAAGTCACTTAACCCTGTGAGAGATGGCCTAAAGTGCAGTTCCTCAGGCCGAAGCCCTGAGTTGAGTTTCCCCTTTCTCAAAAATCCACTTCAGCACAGGCAGTTTCTGGTCGCTCCTGCTTCCTGGTGCATGCACACATCTAGTTCCCAAATATGGGTATGTTTGCTCCTATTGGATATTAGTTGCGAGTTTTGATTGTGCGCCTTGAGTACCCAGCCAGTGGGGGAAAGAGGCAAGAGAGTGGAATGGGGCACGAATTAGGGCTGTAAAGCTTTGCTTCTCACAGCCAGCGGCACACTCCTTGGCTTCCAATACTTGAACAGTGACAAGGGCTGTGCCCTTTCTCATGAGAAAGAATAAAGACCTTTTCTGATTTCTGATTCAGACTCCAAACTCTTGATTTTGGTGGTCACTGTCCCACACAACCCCAGTTGCCTAAAAAAAAAGAAAGAAAAAGTTAATTTTCTCAACTCTACTACAGGGTCAATCTTCTTGCCCATGAGCAGTGAATTCATGTAATGGATGGAATGCTAAGCTCAGTTTGAATCCTGCTGCCCACCCTGGGCAAATCATTGAACCTCTCTGGGCCTCACTTTTCTCATCTGTAAAATGGAATTAATAGCACCTACCTTATTGGGTTATTGTGAGGAGCACATAAAATAACATATGTAAAGCTCTTTGCAAGCCATAATGAACTAAATAAAGTTAGCTATCATTCACTATCATAGTATTCATTATTAATTACACAGTGCTTCTTTTTTATGTTGTAGTCTTTGTGTATATTGTTTTCCTGGTTCTGCTTTCTCACTCTACATCAGTTCATATAAGTCTTTTTATACTTCTATGAATTCTTCATGTTCATTGGGTTTTTTTTAAATTGCTCTGCCTCAGTTTTCTCTTTTGTAATAATAGCACCCACCTCACAGGGCATTGTGTATATCATATGAGATAACATGTAAAGTGCTTTACAAACCTGAAAGCTCTATATTCATGTAAGCTGTTATTGTTGTATTATTTATATAATCTCCTCTGCCTTTGTATGCTGATATAGGACAGAGATCAGGAGCACTGAATTACCTGACATTGAAATAGGGTCTTTTTTCCTAGAGAGCTCAATTTAACTTCATCTCCAGGATCTTAAATATTCATACAATACTCTGAAGAGTCAGGGAGCAGGCAGGAATTATTATGCCCATTTTATAAGTGAGTACAATGAGGCCTAAAAAGTTAAGTGACCTAGTGAAATACGGACCCTCATCTAAGCCACCTGTCTGCCTTTCCAATGCATGGGACATAATGAAAACAAAAAACGCAGCTATTCCTGGAAGCATGAAATCATCAAGCTGTTAGACTCTTCAAAAAGCATCTAGTTCAACCCCTGGTGGAATGGGCAAATGAGAACAATTTGTTCCAATGGCCGTGAAGGTGGCTGAGGCAGCTGCTATGGAGCGCTTAAAGGTTGGTCAGACACTGGTGATGTAAAGGTCAATCCACTACATCCCAGGCCATCGCTAGTCATCTTGACTTTTATCCTGCCACTGGACTTCAGTGACTCAAGAAGAGAGAATGAGGTTGACAACTTTGTGCATCTCTGCATCACTTAAATCCGCTTCACAATCCAGTCAAGACATCACCCTGTGATGTCATTGATCTCTGGAAATAGCAGACCAACCCTCTCACTTTCCAGAGGAGTAGATTAAAGTATGGCAGCAATATGGAAGCCTTAGCATTTCTCACAGCTTCACATCCCCTCTGGCCTTCTACCCCACTCCTCCTTTACTTCTGGTGCTGGGCACAGTAACCAACTTAATCTTACTCCTGCTTTGGGAACAGTCCTAGTACCCACTTACCATCCCTCTGACCCTGGGCAAGTCACTTAATTTTTTGGTGCCTCAGGGATCTCTCTAAGACTTTCAGTTGACCAGAAGCAATTGGCTTCTGTAGAGGAAATTTCCTCAAACAAAGTTCCACATTCCATTGAAATCACAGGTCTAGGCTTTCTGTCTCTCTCTCTCCTCTCTCCTTCCCTCCCTCCCTCCTCTCTCTGTCTCTGTCTCTGTTTCTGTATCTCTCTCTCTCTCTCTCTCTCTCTCTCTCTCTCTCTCTCTCTCTCTCTCTCTCTCCTCAAAACTATAGATTATATATAATCTAAAAATATATATTGGGTTTTTTTGGGGGGGAGGGGAATGCACTCTTTTTGATTGACCCAAAAAAGGCAAAACAATATACAGCTAGTTCAGATGTCAGCCTCCAGCTGTTCCCTCCCCTTCCAAGTAAGAAGTAGCCCCTGGCTCTGTACCCTGGGACCAGATCCGCCAAGGGGGAATAGGGCATTCCTTTGTTGCATCAAAACAAACCCTCCAAATCTTGTCCAACCCTACCACAGAGAGACCACCCACACCCTTCCTCTCAGCCTCTGGTCCCACTGGAAGCATTTGACCTAAGACAAACCAGGGCTGCCTTCCCCAAGCTGCCTTACTATGCCCTGGGCTGCAGGTCTGGGACTTCATCTCTGCTGCAATTTAATAAGCCTTCCTAAGCACCCACAGTGGGGCTCTCAGGCACCCCCCTGCAGCATTTAGGGGCACTCTCTTATTTAGGGACAGACTAGGCACAGCTAGGAATAAGAGCATCCAGGGGCCTGCTAGTCTAATCTAGAAAAAGAAGACAGTCCCTCTAAAATATCCCTGACAGGCAGTTGTCCACCTTAAATCTCTAGCTAGGGGGAGCTCACTCCTCAGGCAGCTGGGTAGTGGGCAGGCCTTGTAGTCAGGAAGCCTTGTCTTCCTGAGCCACTAAGGATGAGCAGTCTGATGGAGTCAGGAGGGCTCTGCCTCTTAGCCCCTCTGACCTCTTTCCCCCTAGCCAGAGTCACCATCATTATCTAAGGAATGGACCTTGGCTAGTCTGACCTTGCCCAGCTGGGGAATTGATTCCACTTTGGGGCAAGACTTCAAATGGCAGCAAGCAGAATGAGCTGCAAGGTGAGAAAAGCCGATGAGAGGGGAAGAGAAAGGAAGCGGGGAGCAATAAGCATTTACTTAGCACCTACTATGTGCCAGGGGCAGCTAGGTGACGCCATAGTGCACAAAGCATTGGACTGGAGTGGATTGTGCAGACTTGTGCAAAGGAGTAGATTCATCTTCCTGAGATCAAATCTGGCCTCAGATACTTCCTACTGTATGACCCTGGGCAAGTCATTTAACCCTGTTTGCCTCAGTTTCCTCATTTGTCAAATGAGCTGGAGAAGGAAATGGCAAACAGCTCCAGTATCTTTGCCAAGAAAACCCCAAATGAGGTCGTGAAGAGTCAGACACGCGTTAACAACACTATGTGCCAGGGCTATGCTAAGTGCCTTTAAAAAATAAAAAACAGATATTATCTCATATCTTGTTAGAGAGAGAAAAAGGGCTGCTTGGTCCCTAGGCCAAGTTTCTCACATCCCCTCTCTCCCTTTCCACCCTACCAAGAATGTCCAAGAACTGCCTTTCTTCCTCCACTGGAGAAGTGGTACCCTTAAGGGCATTTGCTCTGGGGCTGGAGTCCAAGGACCCAGGCTTCCAGTCTCACTCTACCACCTAATATGTGTGGGATCCTGGGCTGGTAAGGTGATCTTTCTGACCTCAGTAACCTGCTCTGTAGAAGGATGGGTTGGACTTGAGACTTTCTAAAGAGGTCCTTTCCAGCAGTAGGAGCCCATAGGAGGAGGGCATCACATGCTCAATGATCACAACAATAGAACCGGAAAGAACAATGACCCCAAAATAACAAAAATCCTAACATCTGGGTAATTATAGCATCAAAGCTTAGTCCCAAAGAATGAAGTGTATATGATGTGCAAAGCATTGGGGTACAGATAGAAAATGAACTTACCTCCCCCTCTTTGCAGAGGTGGGGGACCATGGGTGTGGAGCATCGCATGCACTGTCAGACATGTGAGCGGATATGTTGGTTTGTTTTGCTGATCTGCCTTTTTTCTCTCTCTCTTTCTTGTTCTTTGTTACAGAGGAAGGCTCTTTGGGAACAGGGGAGTGATATATATGGAGATGAAGGTGATGCAAAAACAGAAGATATCAATGGAAAAGCAATTTTTAAAAAATCTGCCAGTTCATCACTAAATTGCAGCCAGAACCCCCAGAGATTCTAATCCTGGTCTGGTGAGTAATTTTCTAGGATGTTGGGCAGGTTGCTTCTTCCCCTCTCTAAGGCCTCAACTTCCCCCCCTGTAAAATGAGGGAGATGATGGTTTCTCAGGGCCCTTTCAGCTCCACTTCTATGACCCTTGTGCCTTCTTTGGTGAGAAAGATTTTCAGTCAGCCTATAAGCATTTATCAAGTCTCTGCTATGTTCCAGACATTGTGCTAAGGCAGGGGATTTGTCCTGTGAAGTTTGGAGTCAGTCAAAGGGCTGCACTTGAGGACCTAGAGGGCCACATGAGACCTTGAGGCCACAGCTTCCCTATCCCTGTTAAGGGACACTAAAAGAGGCAAAAGGCAGTTCCTGCCCTAGGGAGCTTGCCCTCTAATAAGGAAGATACCAAGCAAATAATTCAAAGAAGGAAGGCAAGAATTAGGAGAGATTGAGAAAAGGGATAAGCCCCAAAGCTGATGCAGGACCCTGCTCTGCATTTGTCTGTACCGGTTAGAAAACCCAGGTTTGGATCCCAGAGGCTGAGGCTAGTCATCTACACAGCAGGCCAGAGACATTTCAACTTCCACCCTGTCTGGGCCAGAACCAGACAAGGAACTGTCTTGCTGAGTTGGGGTGTGGGGAGCTGCACTGATAAACCTTCTGATGGTGTCTTCCGTGCATCATTTTGTTGTTGTTGTTGTGTTGGGTTTTTTTAAGTGAGGCAATTGGGGTTAAGTGACTTGTCCAGAGTCACACAGCTAGGAAATATTATGTGTCTGAGGTCAGATTTGAACTCAGGTCCTCCTGACTCTAGGGCCAGTGCTCTATCCACTGCACCACCTAGCTGCCCCCCTTGCATCATTTTAAAAGATATCAGGACAGCTCAACTGCATCTTTAGTGAGGCCTATAGGTACAGGGCAGAGGGGACTTTCTGGGACCCTGGCTGCATTCTTCTAAGCAGGAAAGAAAGCAGTTGTATAAGCCCCTGCCTAGTGGGATTGGCCTGGCCTACTTTGGGGGTAAGTTTAATAGAAAGATCACTAGATTTGGAGTGGGGTCCCAATACGTGTCTTGCTGCTAACTATTGTTGTGACCTCCTCTCTAGGTCTCAGTTTCCTTCTCTTTAATGTGAGAGCAGATCCTTTGGAGCAGTGGGGGTCTATGGATATAGAACATTGCATATATAACATCAGAATTTGGGGGAGTGTTGATTGGTTTTGCTTAATTTTTTTATCTCTTCCTCTTAAAAAAATATTTTTTTTCATAAGGAGTGGCTCTTTTTTTTGGGGGGGGAATGTAAGCTTTATTATTGATATCAATATATCAATAAAATTGGTTGTTTTTTTTTAAAATGAGAGCAGGGGCTTAGCTTAGTCAGTCTTTTCTGATCCCCCCAGTTGGCACTGCCTTCTCCCCCAAATTACCTTCTATCTGCTTTGTATGTGTTTTTAATTTATTGCTATACATATGTGCTGTTTCACCATGCAATATAAACTCCTGATGGCAGGAACTGTTTCATTATTACCTTTGTATTCCTAGTGCTTAGCACGGTGTCTACCACAGAGGAGGTGCTTAATAAATGCTTATGGATAAATTGATATGATCTCTAAGATCCCTTCTAGCTCTGAATCTATCATCTTTTGAAGTTTTCCCTTCCTGGTTTAGTCGGGGGGGGGGGGGGGGGGGAAGGCATCAGCTCCTCTGAAACTCCTTCCAGCTGTGAAAAGTCTTACTTTCTCAGCTTCACTCTGGGGCATTGCTGGTTAAAGGGAGGTTGGATGGCTTTCAGCTGAGTATTTCTGCTGCTAAGGAATCCTCCTTGGACATACAGTAGGAAGCAAACAGATTCCTGCCCACTCTCACTCTTCATGGTGATCCTGCATTCCCTAATCATATGACCACTCACACTTGACCTAGAGTGGAGACTTTCTATTTCGAAAATATTCAGTATTTGCTTATTTGGGGCTGGGATCTGGTGGGAGAAACCACCACCCAGGGTGCCGCAGAAAGAGAAAACCTGGTTCTCTTTTCTGTCTCTTCCCACTTCTGTCTTTTCTCCCAACTAAAAAGACCCATCTTGTCGTGGAATCTAATAACCTCAGCATAAAGAATCTGCAATTCTCCTTTGCCTCAGATCAACTTTCAGATGGCCTGGAGAGAACTCCTTGGCAGCAGAAACTGCAAATTCTTGTTGACTGACTGATTGACTGACTGACTCTACCTCATAGGGTAATTGAGGGGTTCAAATGAGGTCATGTATGTAAAGTGTTTTGTAAACCTTAAAGCCCCCAACACATAAATGCTGGAGAGTAGTACCATTACCTCATTCTTCTCATTGTTCAATGGAGTTCAGATCAAAACAGTCCAAGGACAAGTTGCTTTTCTGATATTGTGCTTTTATATTTAATGTTGTTTTGTGTGTTTTATTGGTGAGTGAATCAGGGGTTAAGTGACTTTACAGGGTCACACAGCTAGTATCAAGTGTCTGAGGCTGGATTTGAACTCAGTTCCTGTTGACTCCAGAGCTGGTCCTCTGTCCACTGTGCCACCTAGCTAACCGCTATTTAATGTTCTGACAGCTGTTGCATAGATGGATGAAAGCACGGCTCTTTGTAGTTGAACAGAAGTATCAGCAGGAAAGCTCTTGCTTTATGAGCTCCCTGAAAATGTCTTCAGAGCCAGGCGAGCAGACAGGATGATGGCGATGGTGTGTACCTATCTATGTTCCTCAGAGCTTTGATTTCTTCTGGTCAGTCTATGTTGTAAAAGTTCTTACTCCCGCGTAGTTCGGAGGTCATGCATATTCATTTGGCAACAGCTTTTAAAAATGGTGATTATTTCTAGTTTCTCCTGTCTATAGCTCGTTTGTGCATAGTTGTTTGCATGTTGCCTCTCCCATTAGACTGTAAGCTCCCTGAAGGCAGGGACTGTCTTTTGCCTCTTTTTGTATCCCTAGCACTTAGCACAGTGCTGGCACTAGTAGGTGCTTAATAAATGTTTATTGACTCACTGATTAAATGTTTATGGGTCATCATGGTTGTTTTTGTATTCCGAAGTACAACCCAGAGATCTCTTCCAAAGCCAGGTCCTCAAAACCAATCACTCCCTCTTTCTAGTCACTTGTGGGACAACCAGCCATGTAACCCATTAGCCATTTCCTTTGTGGACCCCAAGAAGATCATAGATCTCAGAGGCCATCAAGTACAACCTTCCTCATTTGGTGGGGGGGGAAACTGAGGCCCAGAATGGTGAAGTGACTTCTTCAAAGTCACCAGAGGAGTGAATAGCAGAGCCAAATTTCAATCCTTGATCTTCTGATTCCAAATCAAATTCAATAAATATTTATTAAGTACCTACAATGTCCCAGGCACTGTGCTAAATTCTGAGGATACAAAAAGAGGTGAAAAACAGTCCCTGCCCTCAAGGAGCTTACGATCAAATCGAGGAGACAACATGCAAACAAATTCATACAAAGCAAGCCATAAATGGGATAAATAAGAAATAATTAAAAGAGGGAAAGCATTAGAATTAATAGGTGTTAGGGAAAGCTTCCTGTAGAGGGTGGGGGTTTAGTAGTTGTTATTGTTTGTTGTTGTCTGTCCTTCACTCTAGAAGAGGACCATAACATCAGGAAGGAGATGTCATGACTTGTAAGTGAATTGGATGTAAGTGAGGCAGGGCTGTGCAAAGTTACCAGCCTCGTTCTCTCCAGTGGCCAGATATAGATCAGGAAGACTGGAGGTGGCCCCAGACGAGTGGTTTAATTATGACTTAAAGAAAGCTAGGGAGGTTAGTAGTTGGAGTGGAGGAGACAGAGCAGTCCAAGGCTTTGGGGACAGCCATCGAAAAGGCCAGGAGCCAAGAGATGGAGGGTCCCGTTTGTGGAACAGTCAATCCACCCTTCTTTCTAACACATCCCTAGGACGAACTAGAAAGATAGGAAGGCCCTAAGAATGGGGAGAGAACCATGTAGGGTGGAGATTCCTTTTTATCACCATCAACAGCTTTAATAAGATCAGATTCCCTCCTCAGCAGCTCGCTGTGGTTTCTCTGTGCCTCCTTTGAAGCTTCTTATTCCTGTGTGTTATGGAAGAGGGAAAAAGATGTGTTTGCCAACCAAATACCCTTTCCTCATCCATCCTCCTTCTCGTGTCAATGTTCAATGAAGTTTTTAAAGAGTGTAAATTCCTTTTTAGTCCTCTGACAACTGAAGGGGAAAACATACACACCAACACTGGAGGTAGTAGAGTTCTTTTTGTGTAAGGATTTTTTTTTCCTTCTTCAAGGATATACCTAATTATCTGTAACTGATAATTACACAACACCTCCCAGGGAGCAAGAGTGCCGCCCTCCCCAACCTCCATCCCAATGGCTGTTTCCTGTCTCAGGATTCCTCAGGAATGGGGGTGGAGTCCTTTCCAGGAAGCCCCACCAAGGGCATTAGAATATGACCTTAGATAGAGTAACTGGAAACTGGAGACTGGAGTCCTAGTCTCATCTTCCCAGCAGATCTATTATCTCTAGATTTCAGTCCCCATTTCCCTCCCCCTCCCCCACATACACACTGTATTACATGTTAAAAATGAATCTCACAGGAGTGGTATTAGGAGAAAGGCCATCCTCCTCTGGGAAACCTCTTGGTCTGGCCGTCCTAACAATAACAACAGCAAACCTTTATAAATTCCTTAATCTCATAATAATAATAACTTACATTTATATAGTGTTTATAGTTAACAAGGCTTACTAATACAAAAATATTGATAAATAACTAATTTAGGGGCAGTGTGAATCCTGGAGCCAGAGGCCTGGATCCTGCTCCTGGGTCTGCCATTAAGCCCTTTGTGATCTTGGACGAGTCATAAGATCATGGAATTTAAAGATCATTTAGTGAAGTGATTCCTAGCCTGGGGTCTGGGAGATATAAGGTAAAAAAACCATTGAAGCATAGCCAGACAGGAGTGTTTCCAACCTTGTTCACAATCCTGACATACTGAGAATCATTTAGACCAAGAAAGAACCTGCCAACCCCAGCCTTTACACACTTGGCCTCGGACCAGCTATGCCTCTCCCTTGTAGAGTATAAAATGAGATTGGATATGATGGTCCCTAAGGGCCCTTCCAGTTCTAAAGTTCTAAGAGTCTTTAAGCTCTGACATTCTGTATTCTAAGTTGCGTTCCATCTCTGGCATTCTGTGTTCTAAGATTGTTCTCAGCTATGATATTCTGTTTTACTGTTCTATGTCTTAGGTCCCTCTCAGCTCTCTCTGATATTCTATGTTCTAGCTGTCTCTGTTCTAAACTCCTTTCCCTCTCTGATGTTCTGTGCTATAAGTTGTTGTTGTTCAGTTGTTTTTCAGCCATGTCTAACACTTTGTGATCCCATTTGGGTTTTCTTAACAAAGATGATGTAGTGGTTTGCCATTTCTTTCTCCAAATCATTTTACAGATGAGGAAACTGAGGCAAATAGGGTTAAGTGGCTTGCCAAGAGTCACACACTAGTAAGTGTCTGAGGTTGGATTTGAACTCAGGTCCTCCTGATTCCAGGGCTGGCATTCTATCTGCTGTGCCCCTTAGCTGCCCCTTGATGCTGTAAGCTCCCTTTCATTTCTGGCATTCTATGGTCTAAGCTCCCTTCCATTTCTATGATTCTGTAACTAACCCTACTATATTCCTAGCTCCCTTCTGTCTCTTAACAGTCTATGGCATCACCTCCCTGCTGTCATGGTCCTCTTTGAGAACAAAGGGCAAACAACAATGTTTTACCAAGGCCTGTTCTAAATCCCCCCCAACTCTGACGTTCTATACTCCAACAATCCTTGTTTTAGGTCCCTCCCAGCTCTGGCATTCTCTGAGCCAACAATGCCTTCTATGGCACTTGGTTCCCACACTCTACTCCTTTCATACTATTTTAGTACCACAGGGACCCTGAAAACACTGGAGAGAAGGGGGGGCTTTCTTGGAGCCCACCCCAAGGCTTTTGGCTGAAATGATTTCCTTGCTTCATGGAATATTCGAATGCTAAGTCAGACTCCCTCAGACCCCATGGTACAGGACCCCAGCCAGAGGATAGGGTGTACTCAGTAGCATCATCAGAGAGGAATTTGCTCTGTAGGAAATGTCATGGGCATGAAATCTGCTTGGAAAAAGCATTTAAACTCATGCAAGAGCCTTCCTTCTCTCTGAAAGCATGTGATTTGTTATCATTTCTCATCAATTCGCAATTTCACTGAAACCAGCAGATTTGTTGGTTTAATCCCTGCCATCATCATTGCCTTCCTCCCCTTCCTCAAATTATTTCTCTCACCTGACTTTAACAAAAGAGACATGCAGAGTTTTGCTTGTAAATGTCTAACAACCAGCTCTCCACAGACTAATTTTAAAACTGAATCTGTCTTATTATCATTTTCTCCAACACTTTCTTAAGTTTAGACAATCAAAAACAAAAAACCCAACAAACCAAGACCTGGTTTGTAGCACTAGCTGATTTCTGAAGTGCAAATGCTCATACTAAAAATTTAACAATCAGCTTTCCTGAGCCTGTCAGAACTGGCTCCAGCACACCCACAGAGCCACGTCTCCAAGATGGGATAGAAAAATGACAAGGACTTGTCATACTGATAACTACTACCCAGTTCTGGAGATTCAGGTAGGGATGAATGATATTGCCACAAGGAATCTTGAACATGTTGCTAAGGATTGTGGAGACCCCCTGGGCAAGTCATTTAACCCCAACTGCATAAAAATTTAAAAAACCAAAAAAAAAGAAAGTGAAGACCTTACAAGCACACATGGTCTTTTAGTCACTGCTGCTAGTAGGTGGTTCAGGAGAGAGAGAGAGAGAGAGAGAGAGAGAGAGAGAGAGAGAGAGAGAGAGAGAGAAAGGTAGAGATAGAGACAGAGATAGACAGATAGAGACAGAGGCAGAGACACAGAGAGAAACAAAGAAAGAGGGGGGAGAGAGAGAGAGGAAGCTAGGAAGCAAACAGCTGTTTTAAAAGAATGGGATTGATATGCTTAGACCACAGTTTAAAATGTAGTAATGGAATGTCTAGGGTCTTTCTTGTGCAGGGATGAATTACACCAAAAAAAAAAAGGCTTGTAAAAGAAAAAAAAAGTTTGCTTGGAGTTTTGCAAATCTAAGCAAAAAGGCTTTGAACAGAAAAGAAGGGAGGAGGAAGAAAATGACTATTATGTGTGTCCACCAATAAAAGCGGTAATAGCTGGCCTTTATATAGGGTTGAAAGTTTGCAAAATGTTTTACATGCATGATGTATTCGATTTCCCAAATTCGACATCATAGAGAGTAACTCCAATATAGTCAGCCAGTCAACCAGCCTTTATTAATTGCTTATTTCATGTCAAGTCCTGCAGTAAATGTTAGGGATACAAAGAGAGGCAAAACATGGTTCCTGCCCTCAAGGAGCTTACTTTCCAAAGAAGGAGACCACGTGATGCAGGTAATGCTATACAAACAAGACACATACAATGAAAATCTGCAAGAATAAGGAGGATGGCTGAGCTCTGGAGGTTGGGGCTTGGGGTTAGTAGACTATGAACTTGATATGATGCAACAATATGGTGGCCAAAGCAGCTGTTGCTATCTATGAGTCTAGAAAGATCACGGTAGTGAAGAAAGCAACTGAAACCATCCTTGTTCAGACAACACAGAGGGTACTTTGTTCGGTTCCAGATGCCACATTTTAGGAAGGACGTAGATAAGATAAGCTAGAGTGTGTTTGGAAGAGTGCAACCAGGATGGTGAAGGAGCTCAAGATTGTGCCAAAGGAAGAGATAGGAAGAATTGGAGTTGAGTAAGCTGGAGAAGAAAAGACATCGAACTTGGGGCATGATAACAATCTTTAGGTATTTGAATATTCAAAACTTATATGGGCAGAACCAGTAAATAGTGGCTGAAGCTGCAGTGAAATACTCCATGCTTATTACCTCTGTGACCTTGGGCAAGTCAATTAACTTTTCTGAGCCTTAGTTTCCTCATAAGCAAAATGAGGGGATTAGACTCAGTGGACTCTGAGGTCCCTTCCAACTCTAGACCTAGGACACTATAAATCACCCTACCTCCCTAAGCTTCAGTTTCCTCATCTATAAAAATGAGGGGATTGAAGTAGGTGGCTTCTAAGGTTCTTCCCAGCCTAGATCTCTGATACTATGAGCTCTTAAGCTGCCAGAGGTAGAGTTAGACTCCATGTTATGAAAAATTCCCCTAATAGATGGAGGTATCCTGGGTCAAATGGCCTGCTTCTGAAGGTAGTGGGTTCCCTTTCTCTAGATATCTTTGAGCAAAGGCTGGATGTCCACTCATCAGATTTGTTACAGAAGACATTCTTGATCAGGGATGGATTGGGAAAGATAGGCTCTCATGTCCTTTTCTAACTCTGGAAATCAGTGATTCTAGGATCCAGTCATTCTCTTTCTCCTCTTCTCCCTCTTCCTGTTCCTCTACTTTGTCTTCCTTTTCTTTCTTACCCTCATTCTCTTCCTCCTCTTTCCCTTTCCAAGAAAAGGAATTTTTCCCAGTGAATCATTTCCTATACTGAATGCTAACAGTCATCTCTGCTACAGCTACCATTGGAATGGAAGCTCAGATTTCCACTCCAATTGGCAGCTGAGGGAACCCTGCTGTTGGTTGGGATTGGTCTTTGGAGCCAAGGTGAGTGAGGTCAGATAAACATCTAACCTCCAGATGAAAAGGCTGCTTTACAGCCTGCATCTGACTACATGAGTTAGTTATTCATTCACATGAGCAATAAAGATGGTGGGTCTGAGATAAAAGTCCTCAGGAGAGAGCCCATGTTTTTATCTTGGAGGAGAGGAGAGGAGAGGAGAGGAGGGGAGGGGAGGAGAGGGCAGGGGAGGGGAGGGGAGGGGAGGGGAGAGGAGAGGAGAGGGGGGGAGGGGAGGGGAGGGGAGAGGAGAGGAGAGGAGGGGAGAGGAGGAGAGGGGAGGGGAGGGGAGGGGAGGGAAGGGGAGGGGAGGGAGGGAGAGGAGAGGAGAGGAGAGGAGAGGAGAGGAGAGGAAAACAAGGCAGCTGTAGTAGCAAGAAGCCAATTCTGTGCCCATATGTGAAAGACACATCTGTATCTTGTGTGAATTACCCACACTATTTCTGGATAAGAAATTATTAGAGTTAACAACATTATTTTGTGTTAGAAAGTATTAGAATTAGCAACATTATTTTTGGATCTGTTCCTTCTTTGTGAGTTTCTTCCATGAGTGAGTGAATGACAGCAACAGTGGTTGATAGGGAAATGTTTGCTGATCTCCAGGGGGCCAGTATGAGCTTCTTACCCTCTTCATGTGACCTTGGGCAAGGCATTTCATCTGGGCATCTCGGAATTTCCTCATCTGAAAAATGATGGAGTTGGATTAAGTCAGCCTTTGTGTGACCACGATCGAGTGCCCTTAAGGTGTTAGATGTCATATAATACATGGCCACGCTTGCACGCGCAAAATGTGCTCTCTGCCAGGCTGAGTGTTACAGATGATTAAATCCACAGCTCTGGAAAGAGTAACTCATGTGGGCTAATCTCCCTCTTGTGGGATTGACACAGGATTTCCAATTGTCAGAAAGGTTAGAGGTCATCGGGTCCAGGCAGCTGTTAGAAGGTAAGGGGTTGTTTTATTTATTATATTTCTGTCCCCTGTGCCTAGTACAGTGTCTGGCACGTAGTAGGTGCTTAATAAAAGCTTGTGGATGAATTGATCAATCTGACCCAACCTAGAGGCAGCATGTCCCCCAGGTGGGAGGAAGACCTGTGTTCTGACCAGCCTCTGACACCTACTGGCGGTGTCACCCTGGACAAGTCACTCATATCATCTCTAATACTTTCATTTGTAGATATGCATTAATGACTAAGATTTCCTCCCTAAGCCAATGAAATCAAAGGCTTAGATTCCTCTCCCTACTTCCCCCCAAAAGGATCATTTTAGACTTAGGGACAGGATCTGTGATTTCACTGATCTAGTGAAATCCTCCTACTAAATTAGGTCATCGCCTTCTCTGCCGTTTGGGGTCTGAGGGGGTTAGTTGTCAAGAGCAGAGGCGTCAAAGGCTTGGCAGGAGCCACATTTGACTGTCAACACTCCCAAGTACATATTAAAATGTAATCCGGAAATATCTAACAAAATAAATGAAAATGTATTAGAACATAGATAATGTTAATATTTGGTCTTCTAAGTCAATATGTGGCCCAGGAATCCTTAAGTACCATTTAACATCCCCCATTTCTATTTGAGTTTGACCCATTGAGAAATGAAGTGATTTGTCCAGGGTCACACATTCAGTGTGCGTGCCAGATGGAAGGCTTGAACCCAGAATTTCCTGACTTCAAGGCCTGTATCCATTAAGTTGTTATCGTTCAGTTGATTTCTGTCATGTCCAACTCATTGTGACCCCACTTGGGGTTTTCTTGGCAAACATACTGAAGTGATTTGCCATTTCCTTCTCCAGCTAATTTTTACGGATGAGGAAACTGAGGCAAACAGATTTAAGTGACTTGCCCAGGATCACCCAGGTAGTGTCTGAGGCTGGATTTGAAGTAGGCCCAGAGCCCTATGCATTATGGCGCCACCTAGCTCCCCTTTCGGAATCTCCAGCCTTTTTCAAAGCTTAGCTCAAGTGTCCTCTCCTCCATGCCACCTTTCCTGGGATCTGCCAGGCCCTAGTGCCTACACTCTATCTCCATTCACCTGGCATTTATTTTGCATTTACTCTCTACGCACATACGTATGTACTTCATTTTTCAGCTGAAGGAATAGAGACCCAAGCAGGCAATATCTTTCCTAATGTCATTTGGGCAGTAAGTAGCAGCCGGGACTTGAATCCAGGTCCTTTGAACCCAAATGCAGCCTTCTTTCCATTGCACCAGGCTAACACCATTTCTGCTACTTATTCTGAAGGGTTGCTGGAGAAGGGAACAAGCATTTATTAAACACCTATTGTGTGCCAGACACCTATGCCCTTTACAAATATTATTTCATCTGATAGGAATTCCTAATGAGGAAAGTATCTTGCGGAACTTTGAATACTCCTTACATGTGATCTGTTTATTTGATTTTATTTTCGTGTGATTTATTATTAAGAGGCAATGGGAAGTATTCAGAAGGGAAGGACAGGAGACAGAACTCACCTCAGGACCTCCTTGAGGGGGTTTCCTCTTGACCCAGCATCCTGGAAATGCCCCAGCCACACAGGCATCAGCTCTGGTGGAGGTGTGGCAGCCTGTTGGATGGTCACTGAATCTGAGGTGAGCCCACACCAAACCTCGGAACCTACGCCCCTGCCAAGAGAGTGGACACCTTCCTGAGCTCCAGTACGGATCCTGGTTGGGGTGTTAGGATTAAAGGTTCATAGGACTGAGAAATAGAAGTGCCCTGAGGGGTCCTTAACTTTTTTTGTGTCAAAGATCCTTCTGACAATCTGAGAAAGCCTATGGGCCCCTCCTCAGAATAAAGGTTTTAAATGCATATCATGAAATGTGTAGGATTACAAAGGAAAACAATTATATCAAAACAATTATCAAAATTTTTTAAAAAATGAGCTCATGGATCAAAGTTTAGAACCCCTGACTGGGCCAATTGTGTGTGTGTGTGTGTGTGTGTGTGTGTGTGTGTGTGTGTGTGTATGTGTGTGTGTGGTAAGGCAATCAAGGTTAAGTGAATTGCCCAGGGTTACACAGCTAGTAAGTGTCAAGTGTCTGAGGCCGGATTTGAACTCAGGTCCTCCTGACTACACCACCAGTGCTCTATTTACTGTGCCACCTAGCTGCCCCTTGGGCCATTTTAAAGAACAAGAAATTGAGGGCTTGGGACAGCTAGGTGGTGCAGTGGATAAAGCTCTGGCCTTGGAGTCAGAAGGACCTGAGTTCAAATCCGGCCTCAGACACTTGACACTTACTAGCTGTGTGACCATGGGCAAGTCACTTAACCCCATTGCCTGGCCCCCCCCAAAAAAAATTGAGGGCTGGAAAAGGGAAAAAGGCTCAAATAGGGTTCTTGCCGTACTTGGAGTCAGGAAGACCTGTGTTCAAATCTTGCCTCAGACACTGACTTCCTGTGTGATGACCCAGGCCAGTCCTCAGTTGACTGAAGAGAAGTATGCAGACTGTGGAGTCTCAGAAGATAATAATAACAAACATCTCAGGTTTGCAAAATGTTTTACACATAGTATTTCTTTTGGTCCTGATGACAGCAGAGGTAAATACTATGATTATTCCCATTTTACAAATGAGAAAGCTGAGATTTAGAAGTTAGGTGACTTGCCCAAGGTCTGACAGCAAGTAGGTGTCTGAAGTCAGATTTGATGTCAGGTTTTCATGATCACACCTAAGTCACCTGGCTTTTCTAAATATATCTTCCTCAGTCGCCAGGAGAGTAGATTTCAAAATGTCAACCAAAGGATGTAATGGAGGATTGGCCAATGAAGGACCCAGTCCTGGAGGCATGTGTATTTGGTGATCCTGCTTTTTGGAAGGGCCTGATGACATTAAAAAACAAAACAGAACAGTTAATTCAAACATACCCAAGTATTCTTTGACTATTTCCCAACTGTTTACTCTGAGGCAAAAAGAGACTCTGATTGGCTACAGAGCCAGAATTGAGGGTTGTACAAAGGGCCGTAATGACTGGACTTCTTGCTCTTTCTCTGTGATAAACTGCTGTCAGGCTCTGTGTGGACATAGTCATAGGATACCTGCATGTGCTCTGACGTAGAGAGTTGGGTCCCTCGCCATGAGTCACTTCCAGAAACGTGTGCTGCCGGGACTGAGCCCTCATTGGCCAAAGACAAACATAGTCTTGAAAAAGATCTTTACAAAAATCAACATGATCCCCATAGCTAGAAACTCTGAAAGGGAATATAGCAGTTCATAAGAGATGGGAAGAGTTTAAAATGTGAAAATCATAGAATCATGGAGCTATAAAAATGGTGAATTTGGATGGAATCTGGGCAGAGGAATTGAAAAAAAAAACCTGAAAGAAAAGGGCTAAGCACAGAAGGAAAAAGTGAGCCTTTCCAGGAGCTCAGGTTTTAAAAGGACATTACATAAATCTCATCAAGAGGGCCACATAATCAGGGATGGATAGGAAAGTGTAGCATGAAAGGCATGTTATGAAGGCTACAGCCTAGACCTGATGTTGGTGGGGGCGGAACTACAACCAGTAAAAGGACTTTAAAAAGCTGTATATGGAATGAAAGTGAATGAGGGAGGAGCCACAGCCTAAAGACAAAAGGCTTAATACTAACAGACAAAATTAGGAGCAGAATGACTCCGAAGTCTTCAGCCTGGGAAGAGTGGAACAAACAATAGGAAGAAGGCATGGCAGTCTGAGATCGGGAAACGCTATGGTGAGAGAGCAGCTGGCTGTTTCCAATGAGTTCAAGCCTCTGGGGCCAGCTTTCCAGGCTGCTGCTGATAGCTGAGGATAGAATTCCAGCATTGTTTCTAGTGATCACTAGCCTTCTGGCTGTAAGGGACCTTATCATTTCAGAGCCATCTCCAGTTGTCCTAAGCTATATCTGGCCACCGGAGAAAGCATTACCTCCCTGAGAACAAAGGACTGTGTACTACTGTGTGTAGAAAAGGAGCTGCCTACTGGGGACCAAATTAGAACTGGCT
Source organism: Phascolarctos cinereus (assembly GCF_003287225.1). Classification (NCBI taxonomy): domain Eukaryota; kingdom Metazoa; phylum Chordata; class Mammalia; order Diprotodontia; family Phascolarctidae; genus Phascolarctos; species Phascolarctos cinereus. Next base: position 35,720,413 of record NW_027555958.1, read on the forward strand.
AGTTGGGTAACACAGCTGTCTTTCTGTCTTTCTCTTTCTTTCTCTTTCTTTCTTTCTTTCTTTCTTTCTTTCTTTCTTTCTTTCTTTCTTTCTTTCTTTCTTTCTTTCCTTCTTTCCTTCTTTCTTCCTTCCTCTCTCTCTCTCTCTCTCTCTCTCTCTCTCTCTCTCTCTCTCTCTCTCTCTCTCTCTCTCTCTCTCTCTCCCCCCCAAATAGAATGAAAATTTTAATCTCTAAAACTTTCTTTCCTTTTTTTTTTTAGGCAGTTGGGGTTAAGTGACTTGACCAGGGTCACACAGCTAGTAAGTATCAAGTGTTTGGTCTGAGGCCACATTTGAACTCAGGTCCTCCTGTCTTCAGGGCTGGTACTCTATCCACTGCACCACCTAGCTGCCCCTGAAACTTTCTTTCTTAAAGACCAGCATTAATCCCAAATTACTCTGGCTTTCATTGATTGGCCAACAATAGGTCCCTACTTGGTCGTGGTTTGGGCCCTGAGTGATTTTATTTTTTAAAAAATATTATTATTATTTTTAAAAAAATTTTGACTAGGTAAAGAGGCCCCTCTCTGTCTCATTTTCATAAAGCTTTAATCACTGAACGGACACCCCTCAGTCAAACTAAGACCTGTTAAAGACCTTAGCTTGAAAAGGCCAAAGTGTCCCACTGCACCCAGAGCCATCTCTAGTCGTCCTGATCCACATCTGGCTACTGGACCCAGCTGGCTCAGGAGGAGACAGTGAGGCTAGTGACTTTGCATAGCCCTGCCTCACTTAAATCCACTTTACTCGCAGGTCATGGAATCACCTCCCTGATGTCACAGTCCTCTTTGAGAATGAAGGACAAACAATAGCAACAGCAATTTCAGGTTCAACAAATTGTATTCAACAATTAAATAAATATACACTGTGCTAAGCAGTAGAGACATAAAGACAAAAAAAGAAACAATCTCTCTCATCAAAGAGCTTTCTCTTTTCTATTGAAGGATACAATATATACTTTGATAAGGAAATGCAAACTGTATACAGTGTAATACAAAGTAATTTCAAGAGAGCATTAACTGGGGGAAATAATGAAGAAGGTGGCACCTGAAAAGTTTCTTCAGGGAAGTGAAGGGTAGTACATACTCTGGAGCTCCTCTCTCAACCCCCTGACACTGGCAGGGAAGGTCCCCAGAACTCAGTGGCTAGGTATGCCCTAAGAATCTGGAAATAGCCCAGAGGGTGATTTATTTCTACTGCTGTAGCTCATGAGCCCCCACTGGTATACTTCCCCTATAAATTATCAGTTTATATGAATGACTCAGCCAATTAATTTAATTATCAATTATTATTAATTAGCTTTTAGAAAGGAGTATTTACCTAAGGTGTTAGAGGCAGAAGAAGTTGTTAGAAAACATTCCTTCAAAAGACTGTGACACTTCCCATCAGTATATAAAAAGTCCAGGAGAATGCTCATGCCCTTTGACTCACAGATTCTAACTTCAAGGCATACACTCCATGGAAGTTAAAGACAGAAAGATCTCATATCCACCAAAATATTTACAGTAGTATTTTATAAAGTACAGTTGTACTTTATCCCTCCTTAATGCTAGTGTCTTCCCTCTGTTGATTATCTACAATTTATCCTGTCTAGATCTTAGTTGTAGATATTTGCTTGTGTATTGTAGCCCTCCTTAGACTGTGAGCTCCTTGAGAGAAGGGACTGAGTTTTGTTTTTTTTCCTTTCTTTGTGTCTCCAGCACTTGGCATAGTGCCAGGCTAATAATAACAACCCATTTACACAGTGATTACTCTATGCAAGGCATCGTACTATAAATTTTACAACGATTATCTCATTTGATCCTCACAACAACCCTGGGAGTTAAGTGTAGTTATTATCCACATTTTACAGATGACAAAACTGAGGCAAACTGAAATTAAATGACTTGCCTAGGTCACAAAATGAATAAGTGTCTGAGGCTGAATTTGAACTCAGGTCTTAACTCCAGGCCCAGTGCTCTATCCACCATGCCACCTAACTGCCCCTGAAGTATATAATAAGTGTTTAATAAATGCTTGTTGAATGATTGATTGACCAACTAGCAAAGAACTGGAAATAAAGTAAATACCAGTCAATCTGAAGAATGGCTAAACAAGTTGTAACATTTGGAATAGAATATTACTGTAAGGAATGGTGATTCTGAAGAGAGACCAAGTGAAGTGATTAAAAATGAAATCAACAGAACCAGAAAACCCATTGTTTTTCTTTCTTTAAATTTTTTTTAAGCTGAACAAACACCAAATAAAATGGGCATTTCCACTTAGATGTAAGCACACACAGAGAGGGTTATATTATCCACAGCTTGGTTCTCTTTTCAAATGTGTAAAGAATTCAATGCTTAGCTCTCACAACTGTCCTGCTTAGCAGTGATTTTTTCCTGGTCTTCTTTCAACTCTCTTCGGTGCAATTTAAAAAAATGTTCCGTATGACCCTTTTTTTCTTTCTTTGAACACAAATGACTACAACAGTACAAATAGAAAGAACAAAAAAGTCAAAATGTAACACTGTGTAATTAGACTGACTGAGCTTGCACCTCCCTCCCTTTCCTGCAGAGGTGAGGGATGGCTGCATATACTGTCAGATAGGGTGGATATGGGCATTAGTTTTGCTGACAGCTTCCCTCTCCCCCTTTAAACATTTTTGTTTTAAGGGATGACTAGGGCAAGGGGGAAGGATAGATTTGGAAGTGAAGGTTATTTAAACAAAAGGGGTTTTTTTAAACAATTTAAAAGAAATGTGGGTTGGATCATAGCCTCGTTAATTGAATGTCTATCTAGTTGAACATATAGCCCCAAAATATTGATTAACTCATGGGCCAGATGGCTTTTAAGGAATGCCAGGAGGCTCCCTACAGAGCTTTGTCCTGTTGAATTTTTCTATCAGTGAGTACATAGACATGAGGATATGCTTATCTAATCTGTTGGAAATAAAAATTTGCAATTGGGTTAATTAATACAACGTACCATCTGAATCAGAGAATCTCAATCAGATGAGTGAAACCAAGATAAAATTTAAGAGGAGTCGAAGTCTTGAATTTAAGTTTGTTGAGGAAGATGCTAGGCTAGGCAGGAGTCCAGGTGAGCCAAAGATATGAAAAACTTTTTTTTAAATTTAAGGCCACATTGATAGAAATAGTATCCAATTGGAAGAAGGTAATAGTATCCCTGTTCTCTGTGCTGGTCAGAACACATCTGGAATATTATGTTCAATCTCTGCAGCAAATCATAAAGGGGACATCCAAAAGAATATGGCCAATCTGGAATATTATGTTCAATCTCTGCAGCAAATCATAAAGGGGACATCCAAAAGAATATGGCCAATCAGGCAATATGCACTTATTAAAACACGTACTATGAGATGCTGGAAATACAGAGATGAAAGTGAAACAGTCCTTGGCCTCAGGAAGTTTGTGATCTATGGGCAGAAACAACATGTGTACCTATAAAGATATAGACAACACAACGAAGTAAATTACAAGGTTGGTTAGCTGTCCTTCCTTCTTAAACAGGCCCAAAATGACATCACTATGTTGGGGTCAAGGTACGGTGTGTGCAACTGTGCTTGATGAGACCAATTCGAGCTCGGAAGGCTCTACCACAGGTTGGGCACAAATAGTCCACATGAACATTTGGGATGGAGATGTCTCAAATTGTGAATCTCATTTCTTTCAAGCTACTGCAGTTCTGCTTTGCTTATAGAGCACAGCTCCTTCTTTGATGAGGGCATTTCTTTTTTTATTTAATTACATTTGTTTATTTGGTTTGGGTTTTCAATATTCACTTCTATAAGATTTTGAGTTCTAAATTTTCCCCCCTTCCCTTCCTCCCCCCCTCCCCAAGACAGAGTGCAATCTGATCTAGGCTCTACATATACATTTCTATTACACATAGTTTCACATCAGTCATGTTGTAAAGAAGAATTAGAGCCAATGGGAGGAACCACGAGAAAGAGGAAACAAGCCAAGGAGAGAGAGCGAGAGCGAATGGCCTGCTCTGATCCGCACTCGGGCTCCATGGCTCTTTCTCTGGGTGTGGATACCGTCTTCCATCATGAGTCTTTTGGAGCTGTCTTACATCCTTGCTTTGCTGAGAAGAGCCAAGTCTATCAAAGTCACCGTACAATGTTGCTGTTACTATGTGCATTTTACAATGTTCTCCTGGTTCTGCTCATTTCACTCAGCTTCAGTTCGTGTAAGTCTTTCCAGATTTTTCTGAAGTCCGTGAGGGCACGTCTTGATGGAAAGTCCTGTGCTAGTGTCTCCCGTGTCACACGATTGATTCCAGAGATCTTTAGAGACCTTGAGAGAGTCCTTGTATCACTTCTTCTGACCTCCACATGAGCACTCATGTGAGTCTTCTGTAAAATAGCTTTTTAAGCAAATATACATTTGGCATTTGAACAACATGGCCAGCCCATTGGAGTTGTGCTCTCTGCAGTAGACTTTGAATACTTGGCAGTTTAGTTTAGAAAGGACCTCAGCCTCCAGTACTTTATCTTGCCAGGTTATCTTCAGAATCATCCTAAGACAATCCAAAGAGATTCAGTGTCCTGGCATGATGCCAGTATACTGTCCAGGTTTCACAGGCATACAAAAATGAGGTCAGCACAACAACTCTGTAGACCTTCAGTTTGGTAGGCAATCTAATACCTCTTCTCTCCCATACTTTCCTTTGGAGCCTCCCAAACACTGAGCTAGCTCTAACAATTTGTGCATCGACCTCATTATTTGTGTGTACATCCCTAGAAAGTATACTGCCAAGGTAAGTGAACTTATCCACAGCCTTCTAAATTTCAGCATTTGCTGTAACCGATGGTTCCACATATGGATAGTGTGGTACTGGCTGGTGGAGAACCTGTTTTCTTGGTGTTAATTGTTAGGCCAAAATTAGCACAAGCAGAAGAGAATCAATCTGTATTTTGTTGCATTTCAGCCTCAGAGGCTGCGTTGAGTGAGTGCACAATCTTCTGTGAACAAAAAGTCATACAGGGGCAGCTAGGTGGTGCAGTGGATAGAGCACCGGCCCTGAAGTCAGGAGGGCCTGAGTTCAAATCCAGCCTCAGACCAAACACTTGACACTTACTAGCTGTGTGACCACAGGCAAGTCACTTAACCCCAGTTGCCTAAAAAAAAAAGTCATGCACCAACTCTCCCTCCACTTTAGTCTCATCTTGTAGCCTTTTCAAGTTAATAATTTACCATCAGTGCAGTAACTGACCTTGATGCCATTTTCATCCTCATTGAAGGCATCTGACAGCATGGCTGAAAACATCCTACTAAAAAGCATGGGAACACATAGCCCTGCTTCTCTCCATTAGTGACTGGGAAAGCATAAGAACTTTGTCCATTATCCAGAACCTGTGCAAGCATGCCACCATGGAACTGGAGTACAATACTGATAAATTTTTCTGGACAACAAAATTGTGGCATAATTTTCCAGAAGCGCTCATGACTGACAGTATGACTGGGGTGTAGGGTGTTCAGAGAAAACTAGCACCTCTGGTATGAAGGCTGCTGAGCCCTTTTCAGGGTTGCTTTCCATCTTTGGTATCTGATTCACCTAACTCTCCCTGTGACTCCATGAAACAGTAGCAAGCGCAGTGGCCACACCCTATATGACTGTCTTGGCAGACAGGCTTAACTAGGTTGAGGGTAACTGAGGGATCTCAAGCCTGTTGCTGAGTTACAGGGATGTCTACCCCCAAGCACATGAAGACTTCTTCTGGTGGAATGGGCAGATGAGAACAATTTGTTCCAACAGCCAAGAGGGTGACCTGAAACAGGTGTCATGGAGCTTAGAGCTTGGTTAGACATTGAAGACACCAAGGTCATCCACTACATCCCAAGCCATTGCCAGTCATCTTGACTTTTGTCCTGCCACTGGACTCTGATGTATCTGGAAGAGAGAGTGAGGTTGACAACTTTGAGCAACTCTGCCTCACTTAAATGCACTTTGTGTACCAGCGAAAAGACATTACCCACTCTAATGAGGTCATGTTCTCTATGTCTTGTTTGGTCATAAATGCTTCCCTTCTCCAAAGGTCTGACAAGTAAACTATTCCTTGTTCTCCTAATTTGCTTATGGTATCACCTTTTACGTCTAAATCATACAGCCATTTTGATCTTATGTTGGTATACGGTGTGAGAGGTTTCTGCCATGCTCTTTTCCTGTTTTCCCAGCAGTTTTTGTCAAATAGTGAGTTCTTATCCCAGAAGCTGGGGTCTTTGGGTTTATCAAATGGTAGATTACTATAGTTACTGACTACTGTGTCTTGTGTACCTAATCTATTTCACAAATCCACCACTCTATTTCTTAGCCAGTAGTAAATAGTTTTGATGGTTTCCACTTTATAATATAGTTTTATATCTGGTATGGCTAGACCACCTTCCTTTCCATTTTTTTCCCATTAATTCCCTTGGCATTCTTGACATTTTGCTCTTCCAGATTTGTTATTATTTTTCTTACCTCCATAAAATATTTTTTGGTAGTTTGATTGGTATGGCACTCTAAGTAAATTAATTAATAAGCAAATTAATGTAATAAATAAATAAGTAAATTAGAATTGTCATTTTTATTATATTAGTTCAGCCTACCCATGAGCGATTGACATTTTTCCAGTCGTTTAGATCTGACTTCATGTGTGAAAAGTGTTTTGCAATTGTGTTCATGTAGTTCCTGGAAACTGCCCCCAATCTTACAACAACAACAACAAAAACTGTCCCCATTGTATCTCCATAATATATAGTATACCTAATATCTATGCTACAATATATAGTATAATAATATAGTATACCTCAGAGTCAGGTTTATGTGGACAAAGTCTACAGTTTCCCTCCCTGGCTCATGTCCAAAGGGTGTGGAAGGCAATTTATTTGTGGGAAGTGCTAGAGTTGATGGAATCCCTAGATTTCTTTGTCCTAGGGCAAAGTTTCTAAAGTGAAAAGAAAGCCACAAAGAAACAGAGGTTGTGTAGGTTTTCTTGGTTGTTAACTGGGAACATAATTACAGAGTTGAATTAATATTTTTTCCTTCTCCCATTACAGATATGTTGGACATCACCACTGCTTGCTCGACGGCTAATAAAGCACAGAAGGGCCAAATTCCTGTCTTTTGGTTCTGCCATAGTGTAAGTTTTCAGAAGAGCAAGGGAGCTGCCCCTACTAGAGATATGCCACTTCATGTCTGTCTTAGGTCAGTTTTCAGTCAAAGTCTGTGCCCAGCCTTGCAGAGCCCAGAGTAGGTACAGTAGGATCAGGTTCCGCATTCTTTATTACTCCTCTCTTTCCTCTATCCCTGATTGTCACTGTAATCACCACGACATGAAATTTCCAGGTCCTGTTGATGATTTTTCCAAACCACTAAGGGAAGAAAAGATAGGAGGACACAAGACATGGAAACAAGTACCACATATTCCAGTGCTCACCCTTTTTATTTTCTTTCTGCCAAATAAGATTAGGAAGACTCCAGATTTATGGATCATAGATTTTTAAACTGGGAGAGATTTTTGCCCTCTAGTAATGTACCATGTGGGGCAGTGATAAAGCACTGGGCTTGCAACCAGGAAGTTCGGCCCTCAAATTCATCCTCAGACACTTAGTAGCTGTGTGTCCCCGGGCAAGTCACTGAACCTCTATTTGCCTCACTGCCTCATCTATTTAAAAAAAAAAAAGAAGACACACCAGAGCAGGAAATGGCGCACCACTCCAGTATCTTTGCCAAGAAAACCCCATGGACTGAAGTCCACAGGGTCACCTAGAGTGAACAACACAACATATAGAGCATGTGACAAGCCAGATAACTATTACACAAGCTGCCCAGGGCAACAGAAACATCAAGCTAGACTTACACTCACATTAACCCAGAGCATGCAAACAACACGCACATCATCACTTCTAGGAGCAAACCGCCAACCCGACTCCTAAAGGTCCAGGTCATCGTGGCGCATGCCAGTGTTCCCAGCAAAGTGCTCTCTCTGCACAGCCAGAAGCCAAGGGTCACTCTCCAAGGTTCTGTGCCATCAATCAGCACTGCTCTCAAGTGCGTTCAGAACGCTCCAGTGCCAAGTTGGGGTGGGGGCTGGGAGGTGAACAGTTAATACTGTGTAGTTATAATCACCAATCCTGGCCCTAGAAAAGATCTGAGAAAATGTCCCTCACTCCCTTCACTTTAGGGGTTGGGGACTTCCAGTGTGGGGAACAGCATAGCTAGCTTTCAGACAGAGTTGATGTGTACAGCTGCTCTTGGCCAAGGTACATCTCCCTCTTTCTCTCTCTCTCTCTCTCTCTCTCTCTCTCTCTCTCTCTCTCTCTCTCTCTCTCTCTCTCTCTCTCTCTCTCTCTCTCTCACTGTCTCTTTGTCTCCCTCTCATTCTCTGTCTCTGTCTCTCATTCTTTTCTCTTTCATTCTCTTTGTCTCTGTCTCATTCTCTCTCATTCTCTTTCTCTCTCTGTCTCTCCTCTCCTCTCTCTTTATAATCTTTGTTACAAGGGATAGCTTACTGGGTATGGAAGGGAGGAATATAATTGGGAATGAGTGTGATGGAAAAAAACAGAAAGCATCAATGAAAGTATTTGTCCAATCCCTTATTCCTTCTCTCTGTCCCATGAGCTCAATAGTTCCTTCCCCACTCTTACCTACAAATAGCCTACATCCTTAAAAAACCCACACTAGACCTTACCATCCTCAGCCATTGTCCTTTCTTCTTCTTTTTTTTCATTGGAGCATTTTTATTTGTATGTATGTTTTACACCCTTAACAAAAGAATCCCAGGATTTTTCCTCCTGTGTGTTTTCGTATTGCTTCCTCATGGTCCATGATGTCAGCTGAGGTTGTAAGCACAATGAACCCAAACTGCCAGGATGGTAGCAGATTATTCTGCCGCTTTTCCAGATCTTTCGACTGAACATCAAATCTGGGGCTGATTACAGCACACTTGTTTAATCTGCCCATGAGGTTCACAGCAATTTTTCCTGCTCTGTGATCATCGATGATCTCAAATTTACCAATGTAACCACACTTCACCATCACAGTTAAGAACCGGACAACTACTTTAAAGCATGGCCTAGTGAGAACCTGGCGTTTTCCTTGCTTTTCTGCATTGTTGATGCTTTTGAGAGCACCTGCCAGGACGTTCATGCGCACCATGGTGGTAGCACTGTGAGATGGTGGAAAGAGCATCCTTTCTTCTTTTTGTCAACGCCAAACTCCCAGAAAGAATCTCAACTACACCTATGGCTTCTGCTTCTCTTCCCATTCCCTCCTTAACTTCTTGCAGTCTGGTTTTTAACCCCATTGCTCAGCTGGGGCTGCTCTCTCCCAGGTTTCCAAAACTTTCTTCACTGCTAAATCTGATGACTTTTTCTCAGTCTGTCATGCTTGGACCTTCTATAACCTTTGATTCTGTTGCCCACCCTGACCCTGGACACTCTCTCTTCTCTTGACTCAGGACACTGGTTGATCTTTGCCGTTCCTTCTCAGTTTCCTTTGCTGGATCACCCAGTTCCTATCTCCTTAGTAGGAGTATTCCCCAAAGTTCTCTACAGCGGCCTTTTCTTCTTCTCTGTGGTTCTCGGTGATCTCATTGGCTCTCCTAGGTTTGAGCATCATCTTTACACAGATGCCTCCCAAGTCTACGGAGAAGTGTGATCATGAATTCTACTTGTACACCTCAATTGCCTGCTCAGTTAACACCTCCTTGGATGTCCCATGGGCATAAAACGAACAAACAAACATTCATTCCCTTTGCAGCCAGATCTGAGACACTTATTACCTGTGCGACTTTAGACAATTCCTTTAACCTCCCTAGATTTCAGGTTCCTCCTCTGTAAAATGAGAGGGTTGGGTTGGATGACATCTGAGAGCTTAGGATCTTATGTCTCCCCTCCTCCACCGTGCTCCTCCTCCACACTTCCCTATTTCCATAACCTCAGTGCCAACCACACTTCATTATTTCTTCTCCTTCCAGCCCCCTCCCCCTCAATCCAATCAATCGTTGTATGGACAACTCTATTTCCCCATTTCTTGCATTTACCACTTCTCTGCATTCACATGGCCCTAGTTCAGGAGCATGTATGTATGTATGTATGCATAGATGCAAATACATGTGTATACTCACATGTAGATACATGTACAAACACATATAGACCATGCATGCACACACATATATATCACACACATATATATATGTTGTTGCTGTTTCGTTATTCGGTTGTATCCAACTCTTTGTGAACCCTTTCAAGATTTTCTTGGTGAAGATACTAGAGTGGATTGCCATTTCCTTCTCTAGCTCATTTTACAGATGAAGAAACTGAGGCAAATAGGGTGCAGTGATTAAGTGACTTGCCCAAGGTCACATAGCTAGTAAATGAGGTTGGATTTGAACTCGGGTCTTCCAGATTCCAGGCCCGCCACTCTAGCCACTGCACCACCTAGCTGACATACATATACATATACATATACATATACATATACATATACATATACATATACATATACATATACATATATACATACACATACACATACACACATGGGTATGGGTATGCATGTGTATATGCACACATGTATGTATGTGTGTGTATATACACACATGTGTATGTTTTATATATGTATATATGTATAGTGTGTGTGCGCGCACGCACACACACATACACACATATATAGCATATGTAAATTTCCCCTGGAGTAGGCAGGTGCCCTAGAGTTTCTAGTTTGGGACTGCAAAAGTTATTATAATTTTGTACACCCAGGTCCTTTTTCTCTCTCATTGGGATAAAAGAAAAAAGGGGCACCTTTATTCTTTCTTACAAACCATTCCTTTAGCAAGGTACATAGTTTCTCCTCTCCACCTCTCAGACTATTTCTTTTAGTTCAAATCTCAGCTATCACCCCGTCCATAGGAATACTTGTTGTCAGGTACCCTGACGTTCTGGGTGGCTAAGAATAAAAAGCCAGTCCAGGAGCAGCTGTCCCTTCTGGCTCGACTGACCGACCAGCATGGCCAATGCACAGTTACAAGTAGGGATGCTGTATCCAACTGAATCGATGCTGTACCTTTGCTGAATATCCTTTCCCCCTCTGTAGAGGGGAACTGTTAACCATTAGATGGCCTGAGTGTCTCATTCCATTCCAAATCCAAATACATTGTTACTGTGCCCTTAATTTTTCCCTTTTTGTGCCCAATATTAGTGCACAGGTTATCAGACTAGTAGAATTGAAGTTCCTTGAGAGCAGGGATTTTTCTTTTCATGTCTTGACAAAGTCCCTCAAAGAACAGCCTCTTGATCCTTGTTAAAATACATTTAACTAAGACAATTTTTTAAGAAGGGTACAAATGCATTTAGCCATAATCTATAGTCCTTGGGGAAACTGTTTAAACCACCAGCAGGTATTCTGAGTGTGAATCAAACCCAAAAGATGACTTGATGCTTTTCTACTAGACATTTTTTTTCCTTGCCAGTTGCCAAGCTGCAGGCCAGCCAAATTCATTTTCCGTGCCCCAACATGCCCAACCCCAAAATGAGCACCATTTAGTGTACTCTGGACCTCAGCTGGCTTTGTGGCTTGGGGCAGCACAGACTAGTGAAGCCATCTTTGCCTCTCGTAATGACAGGACAGAAATTTAAATTATTAAATTAAATTTAAGCTCCTATAACAGGTCAGTTTTAAGTGACCTTTTCCTTCATCATAAAAGAACAATCTGGCCGCCAAAGATAGTTTCTCTACCTCTCTCCACCATTCACATGCATTTTTCCTGGGCACTAAACAAGTTAACCCTGTGTATAAAGAATTGCAGATTTTCTAAGCCAGCTTTCCTTGAGAGAAATTGATGAGGCAAGTACATGACTAGATCATTCAACACAGGTTGTGTGCTTGGGTTTTTTTTTTTAAGGCAACTGGAGTTAAGTGACTTGCCCACAGTCACACAGCTAAGTGTGAAGTGTTTGGTCTGAAGCCGCATTTGAACTCAGGTCCTCCTGACTTCAAGGCTGGTGCTCTATCCACTGCATCACCTAGCTGCCCCCCAGGTTGTGTGTTCTTAAGATTTCCAGAATTGGAGACCCCAACAATCTTTCCTTTTGTAGCCCATTAGAGCAGGCTACTAAATTAAAATACCTCCCCAATTAGCTAGTCATTCTCTTCCGCTTAGTCACTCCAAAAGTATTGACAGCCTTGCACTAACCCTTCTTATAGAATAAAGCAAGTGGATCAGCCCCTTTCTGGCATCCCCTCCCTCCAACACCAAACCTTCTGATTGAGTCCCTTTAGATGGGAGCTCTCCAGAGGAATGAATAAAGCTCTGAACAAATCTTTTAAAAATTTAAACTTCAGTATCTACATACATGCACATTTCAGTCATTTAACGACGTCAGCTTGTACCATCTAGGAAAGATTTTTCTTTGTGGGAGGAAAATGTCAGATTCTAAGAGCTCACATGGCCTGATGAATTATCTGAGCTTTGGGCCAGAATGGGAATCAATGAGAAAAATTGCCCTTAATCTTTATAACATAAAGGTATTCAATTTGAAGTGTAACTAATACAAACTCTAGTTCTTTCAATCATATGGAGTCTATGCAAATATGTTCACTGGCAATTATGGCAACTCCACTGATTGGTCTTACATGTGAAACTGCATGAATATGCATAAATGGGAGAAACTAACAATTGGTTTAAACTTCTCAGGTATGCTAATTTGCTTGGCTCTTAAAAAAATACTGATACGCTTCATCAGATGATACTAAGCCATTTAAAACAATTTACAAAGTTTTGAGGCACCATTTATTAAATTTCTCAAGACCACACCCAGTGTCTAAAGACCCTTGCTTACATTAGCACAACTCTAAATATCAGTTAAATTAAGTCAAGGCTGGTAATTCCCCAGGGAACTCCTTTTGTTTACTAAAAAAAGTGCAGTTTGACCCAGCAATAGCGCTTCTAGGGCTGCATCCCAAAGAGATCATAAAAATGGGGAAAAGGACCTACATGTACAAAACTACTTATAGCAGCTCTTTCTGTGGTGGCAAAAAATTGGAAATTGAAGGGATGCTCATCAACTGGGGAATGGCTGAACAAGTTGTGGTATATGAATGTAATGGAATACTATTGTGCTATAAGAAATGATGAGCCAGGGGCAGTTAGGTGGCACAATGGATACAGCACTGGCCCTGGAGTCAGGACCTGAGTTCAAATCCAGTCTCAGACCAGACACTTGACATTGTGACCCTGCGCAAGTCACTTAAACTTAACCCCAACTGCCTCGCCCAAAAAAAGAAAAAAAGTGACGAGCAGGCAGACTTCAGAAAAACCTGAAAGACCTGTATAGACTGGTACGTTGAGTGAAGTAAGCAGAGCCAGGAGAACGTTTTACACAGTAACAGCCACGTTGTGCAATGACTAACTTTGATAGACTTAGCCCTTCTCAGCAATGCAAAGACCTCCAAAAGTCTCATGAAGGAAAATGCTATCCACATCCAGAGAAAGAACTACAGAGTTTGAATACAGGTCAAAGCATACAACTTGCCTTGTTTTTTCCCTTCTGTTTTGTTTTCTCTTTCTTGTGGTTCCTCCTATTGGTTCTAATTCTTACTTACAACATCACTAATGTGAAAATATGTTTAACAGGAATGCATATGTAGAGCCTATATCAGATCTTAGGGAGGGAGGCGGAGAAAAATTTAAAACTCAAAAGCATATGGAAGTGATTGTTGAAAACTAAAAATAAATTAATTTAAAAGAAGAAAAAGAAAAAAAGTACACTCTGTTACCTATTTCTCACGAATAACCATAGGCTGGCTGTTAGTATTTTTTCATTCCCCCAAAGATCATGCCCTTCCTCTTTTGCACAGCATACTAACTGTACCTCCTCTCAAAGCTCTGCTGTGCTTTTATCAACATGGTAACATGTTTCTATTAACATGCTTCCCTCAACATAGTAATTTCAACTTGAAATTATTTTTAATACTCAAAACCAGAAGAATTAAATGTAAACAGCTTGCCAGCTCCGTGAATCCCTCCTATGTTCCATTTCAAGGTATTACAAATCGTGAATGTGTCCAATAGAGCTGTGAGGGTCAATGTTATAAAGAACTCAAAGAGAGAGGGCTTAACCTTCCACTACTCAAGGAAACAAGCACACAAAAGACAGGTATTTTGTACAAGTCTTTAATAAAAATAGTCAACAAAAATATATAATCAGGCATTTTATGTAATGCATACATTTTTTAATATCTGCAGGTACAGATAAATAACAGAAGGCAAAAGCAAACACATTGCTTCTCTTTGGCATTTCACCAATATCACCCCCTGAAGAAATAATATGGCAGTCAGAAATAAAAACCAGGACCTAAAAAAGACAAAAACATCCCATTGCTACAAAAAAAAAACCAAAAAACAACCCACTAAGCAGTAATACAGTAGATGGCTTTTTCAAACCAAACCAATTAAAAGACTTTAGACCAGGGGGGTTAAAATAACAAGTTACTCTCCAAAATTAAGGCCTGCAGTTGCATTTAGACAAGAAAATTACCTGTTTACTAGTTATATACTCCTTGGCTCTGTTCTATATTAATACATCACGTTCAAATTTCACCTCTCAGATGCCATTCCTAAGGAAAACAAAATTCTTTCCCTCCACAAAGACTATTTCACTTGCAGGTCAGAAGTTTGACTCCCCTCTCCCAAAAACCAACACACGTTTGTATGGGGCAATTTACCTTCCTTAAGTCAATATTCACCATCTAACATAGTGTCCCAGAATAAAAATTCCTTCCACTTTACAGCAAAGATACATACTGTGAGCGCTACTGAGGCAATATATACATGACAAAACTAGGAAAAGCAAAAAATAAAAAACATACACATGACATCTAGCAGTTTAAATCTAAGTATGTACATGTTTTCACAGTTAGAGCTAAAAAACCCTTTCAGTTTGTTATCTTCAGAAACAGTTTGAACATAGTCTATAAATAACATTGCAAAAGCTCCACCTGAAAACGAAGGACAAGAATGTGTCAAATTTAAATAAGTCTTCTAAGCCGTAGGAACAGATGCTTGAAGTCTGCGAAGGCTGAGGTGTGTGAAAAGGAGATTCGGTCAGTTCCGCAAACTTTCTACATCCGGTAGCAAAGAAACTCCAGCAGCTTGGGGGGCACCGGCAGCTTCTGGACCTCACGGGTGGGCATCACCCTCCGGATGGACATGCGGCACAAATGCTGCAGACGCGGGACTTGCTTCGGGGTGGGCCAAAAGTACACGCTGCCGTCACTGGTCCTGGAGAGAGGACACAGCCGGGCAGCGGTCAGCCAGCCCCGCCGGCGGCCCGGGCTCAGGAACGGGGACCAGGACACCCAGGGAGCCGGAGCTACTTACCCTGCAGCTAACACACTGCCGTCAGTAGAGAAGGCGCAGCACAGGCCGTTGCTCAGAGTCGCCACCTGGACGGGGCAGTCCTCATTGATCCTCCAGAACCTCACCATCCTGGGACAAAGGACAGGACGGGTTTTAAAGGACCCAGAGAAACGGCACTGGGCTCCAAGACAGAAAACAGATCTACGGAGGGCCGCTGCCGCTCCAGGCTGAGGTCGCACCCCAGCGCGCTCATCCCACCTGAGGGCCAGCCCTCTGCCTCCATCACCACGCCGCCTGAGCACCTGCTGCACGTGCGGGCCTACACAAGGTGCTGGAAACCCAAAGACAGTAACCAAACAGCGAACTATGCCAACAGCTGCAATTTAATACAAAGCCTTTCTCGTCAGGGCTTTAGTAGGGCGGGCATTTTCAGTAAAACAACGGTGCTGACTCCCCAGGAAAGCAAATAATATTGGAGCAAATACCTGGACAGGACCGACTGCCGTCCAGTGAAGAAAAGCTTTTTTAAAGAACACATTTTAAATAATTCTTGGGAAGAACAAAGGACATCGAAGCAAACACGACCAGAGTTCACTTACTTGTCGTCAGCGAGACTGGCAACGTGCAGTCCGTCGTGACTGAAGGACAAAGCTCGCACCCACCCGTCATTGGATCCTCCGGCAAATATGGGCGTCGGAGGGGGAAACAGGTGCCTGCGACAAACACACGCCGTGAGGGCCCACGTCACGCAGAGCCAGCAACCTCACGCCCGCCAAACCTCAGCTCGCCTCAAAACGGAACTGCACGCGCGCTGCCGAAAACAGGCGGGTGAGAAAGCGGCCCGTCCAGGGAAGACTGACCACGAGCCTTGGCGCCCTGGACACTCCTTCTCTGGCCGACTCTTATTTCAATGACTCCTTCCCGATAAGAGGCCAATACCACAAAGACCTCCTTATCTGCAAACATGACCGTGCCCACAGGGAGACTCAGGCAATGGGCCAACAGTAAGACCCGGCCAGTAACCCAGCGGCCCCACAAAATGATCTTCTGCACGAGACCGTATTTCTGTATTTGTTCCCTAACTACACCAGTAATTCCAATCAGTTTCAGAGCAGGTCAACAAGCAGTTTATGAAGAGCCTATTTTGTGCCAGGCACTGTGCTTCTAAAAGTTAACAGACAGGCCAGAGACAGAGGAAGAACAGAATAAGTCAATCCCCACTCTACCTACCCAAACTCCATCAGAATTGATCCAACATGCGGGTCCCAGACATATACTCGAGTATCATGAGATGCAGTAGCCAGTAACGCTCCATCAGGAGAGAACTCACAAGCTACAACATCATTGTGATGTCCTTCCAGCTTCCGTATCATGCTGTATTTATCCATGTTCCAAAGGAAAACCTGGAATAAAAAAACAAATATTATAGCTTCCTTCAGATACACAGATGACAAAAATCACACATCTTATCTAAAACTGCTAGATTTATTCAGAATTATATTAAATTAAGCAGTATAAATTACAAGTAATTAAAAAATATGCTCAGTGTCATAGTCAGGTAGATTAAAATCAGTTTTAAAGTTAATTAAAGCAGACATGCAAATTCTATATAAAAAGTGTCTGTTAAATGTTAATTATAAAATAAGCCCAAATATAAAGGCAATGTAATTTAACCACAAAGTTATATTGAATTTCATTTATAGATATGTATATATGTGTATAAAAAAACTAGTTAACTAAATTTGACAAGAAATAGTGTTAAGTACTACAATTCCCCCTTCTTACTTTTTTTTTCCAGAAACTACCAAAATTAAAAAAGAAATATACAGACAGAAAATGTAAGGTTAACAAATTGTTACTCCTTTGGCATCTCCCTTTGAGATAATCACTTGTTTACAATAGGCTTGGGTCACCAACGTGAGCCTAGGAAGAGAAACAGATACTGCAAGCAAAGAGAATTTTCTTGGGCAAACAATAAGGATGCTTAACCATGTTACACATTTAAATAAAGTGCCTCTATTTTAGGAAAATAATAAAATCACAACATTTCTTTGACATGAGATTTACCCATCTTATTCTTTCAAACTTTAGCTATTAATCAACGAAATTTACTACTACTTCAATGCAAAATGTACAATGCAAAAGAATTTTGGATTATAAACTGCAGCTTTTATTTTGTAACTTTTTATATTGTGCAGGATAGCTTTAAATATCGTCTTAAGCTACTTTCAGCTGAATGTTAGAGGAAAAGCCTTTAACTCTCAAGGCTTATATTAATGAACTCCTCTTGGAGTTGGGTCCTCTTTTCGAACTAGCTCACATTTTCTGCAGACTTGATATTAATACTGGTATGTCAAACAAAAGAAAACAAGCACAAATTTTAAACTGAACCAAAGACTAAGGTAGCTCTAGCACCTTATACAAATCCAAAAACAGTACAGAGAAACCATCTTAAAGCCAATTTTGTTACACTAAATTGGTTTCACTATTCGGACCCCCAAGTTCCATAAGACTGGAATACCAATTTACTTGGAGGAGGTCAGTGGGTTTCACTGTGGGGAAATAAAAATAAAGAAAAAAAAGAAAGAGAGAGAAGCAGAAAGTGGACGCCGACCAGCACCTGCGTACGTACAGTACCCCTTGCAGCCGAATGCAAGGTTACTTCACCGTCCTATGGTAAAGGTCGCCCCCAGCCCGGTAGCCAGAGATGCCACTCTGCCCCGCTGGCACCATTGTGCGCTGTGTGCGAGTGGTGCCAGCTTAACCTCAATCACACCAATATTGCTGCCACCACCTGTGACAGGGAAAGCAAGAAGCTTATGGAAAACACACAGCCTAAAACAGCAATGTCAACATCTGATCTCTGCTCTCTATGACTTTACATATTCTGCTCCAAACTTGCAACATTGGCCACTCCCATTTTTACCAGTCTTGGCTATCCAATGCATTTCCATCAGCCTCCCAGCCCAGCCAGCTCCAAGTGCCCCGGTGCTGCTTAGCCCACTCCCTGGCCTTTCCTGGGCATCCTTCTCCTCCTCTGAAGCTAAATCAGGCTCCCATGAATCTGCGCCAGCTGAAGGCTGGCCAGGGGGAGTTCCTAAGGGAACTCTCTCTTAAGGCAGCTCTTGGAAGCACACCTTCACCCCTTCACCCACACTGCTTCCAAGTATGCTAGGCAGGCCAGATGAGAGATTATCAGAAGCCATCTACTCTTCCCCCTACTTTTATTCACAACTTTTAATTTTATAAGCCACTTTTTTTCTGTTTTAAGTCCAGGACCAGCTGAGACTCACATTAAAAAAAAAAAACAAACAGCACACTGGACGAGAAATAGAACAGAGAAGAAAATCATTAGCAAAGTAATGTCTTATTTGAGCTAACTCTCTTCTGAATAACACAGTAACTTTCTCAGCTTTTACAATAAACATCTAAATGCAAAGATCCCCTCCCCAACGCCTCCCCCTTCCCCCCCATATAGTTTACAGAACAGCTTCAGCTAAAATCAGTTCAAGTTCTCAATTCACAATTAACATCTCTACTGGCTTATTCCATTTCTTTCATGCAACTTTTTCCTCACTGTAAAACATTTAAGATAGTCATGACACCGAGCACAGGCTTGATGGGTTACTAAGATTTCAAGTGATTGTGCACACATTAGGATAATCAATTCACAAGTCAATGTCCAAGAACTGTGATACTTACTGCTTTACTGGCCCCAACTGAACACAGCATGGAAGAGTCTGGGGAGAAGGAGCAGCTGTAAACCCAGTTCTGGTGGCCCCTCAAGACTTTCATCATGTTTCCTGAACGAGAAGAGACGAGTTACCAACCGTGCCCATTTCAAACAGCAACGAGAAAGGACTTAACCAGGGCTCACCCAGCTTCTCTTTTTCCACTCACAACCCACTACAGTACAGGGGATTATTCTCAACCGAGTTTAAATGAGTGCTCTTTCTCGACACCTAGTGAAGGGCAAACTTCATTTATCACTGGCCAGGATTTTTGCTAAAATGGGACATAAAAAGCCTGTCATCAGGGGAATCTGGTCTTCCCCTCAACCCCACAACCTAAATCAAAAGATCTTTTAGGCCTATCTGGCCAGCCCTGGAGGCAGCCAATGCTAAGGTACACGTGAATGTAAAAATAATAAGATTTTGTACTTGTGAGAATCCTATGTGAGGCTCCCACATCGGTAAAGGGGGTCATAGCAGAGGGAGAGCTTAGGCTGGATGAAAGCTCCAGAACAATGTCGCTAGAACCCTCGTCTCCCAAGCAACCATTAATCATTTCTATAATGGGGGGGTTCCCAGGTGCTGACCTCTCAGCTTCTTGTAACATAACTACGACAGGAAATGGCCAGTTTCATTGTAAGCTAAAACCACTTCCCTAAATTTGAGTTTTTTGCTTTCTCCCCTCTAAGGGCTCACATTTTAGCGGCAGTTGATATTTTAAGTGACAATGGGCCTCTAGAAACTTGGCTGTGACTCTCTGGCCTGTGGCATGGAGCATAGATGAGTCTTCGTGCTATGCTAAGGGTGCTGGGTAGGAGATGGCGGTGTCTGGAGTGCCTAACCCAAGAAGTTTACAGCATCTAATAACCTGCCTTCCACAGAGGAAGCCTTTCCCAGTCCTCTCAATTCCAGTATCTTCCTTTCTTAAGCACTTCCTATTGGTCCCCTCTAGTGCTTATCTGTACAGATCTGTTTGCACGTTGTCTGCCCCATTGGACCATGAGGTCCTGGAGGGCAGGGACCATCTTTTGTCTCTTTTTGCACCCCCAGCTCTCAGCACACAGGACCTGGCACATACTAAGCACTTAAGTGTTTACTAACTGACTGACCACCTCCAATACTGTAGAGGGGCAGGGAAGACTGAAAAATCTGACATAACTTTCTCAAGAACTATATATTTATAATACTTTCAGTAATATATTCAGTACTTCCCCCCAAAATTTGAACTCAGGTCCTCCTGACTCCAGGGCCAGTGCTCTATCCACTGCACCACCCAGCTGCCTCTCACTTAAATTCTTACTAAACAAATGCAGAAGGAAAAGCAGACACTGCTCAGTTTAGACCAACACCTGCAATGGATGCAGGTTCTGCGGTTGGGCCCTGGCTCCCAGAATGCATCACAATCAGACTGTCTGCTTAGCTGGCTCCCTTTCATTGGTCCTTACAGAAAATTCTGGATTATATCATATGCTATATTACTGGAGAAGAGGACAAATGAAATTAATATTCCATGTCACTCATTAACAACTAGATACTGCTTTTCTAAACCCCCGAAAGGAAGGCGCTTCCTCACTTACCGTCATCCTTCAGGTCCCACACTCGTAGAGTTTTGTCTCTTGACGCTGACACAAGAATCAGGCTTCCATCTGGAGCAAAAGTTAAATCTCTGACCACTTCTGTGTGATCCATTAGGTTAAGGAGGAGTTTTCCTAAAAACAAATGAAAACACAAAAAATGGGATTAACATTTTAATTTATTTTTCAAATCACTCATAACATTTCCTCAAAAGAGGAAATCCTCTTGGGGGTTAAAAGTGTAAGGTAAAAATTTATTTTATTATCAGCATTTTAATTCCTCTGAGTGAATAATAAGTTTCCTTGATGCTCTTATGATCCATCAGCGTATTAATTGGGCTGTGTTTTGTGTTTGCCTTTTCTGAAGAGCCCTCATTTATAAACCAGTCAGGTCTCAGATCATTTTTTTCCTTTCAGATAAAACCTAAGTTCATTAAAAACAAAGAAGAGAGTGTGTCATACTGATTCAATCTGCGTAACTAAATACAACCTCAACATTAAACTATTTCCAATGTGTCTGAGGGCCTAATTTTTGAAACATATGGCCCAGTTGTTCTATACACCAGAAAGCCTGGTAATACAAACGTCCAGAGAAAGCTAGGTGGTGCAGTGGATAGAGCACCAACCCTGGATTCAGGAGGACCTGAGTTCAAATCAGGCCTCAGACACATAACATTTACTAGCTGTGTGACCCTGGGCAAGTCATTTAACCCCATTGCCTAGCCAAAAAAACCACAAACAAAAAAACACAAATGTTCAACTACTCAAAAATCTGTTAACTCCACACATTTAAAAGTAAAAGAGTAAATCTGGCAGAATGGATCAAAAGCTAGCCATGGTGGCAGGAAAACCTGATTTCAAGTGCTCCCAAACACACACTAAGTGACTCTAGGCAAGTCACCCATCCTCTTGGGTGAAAGCAATGGCAAAGACTGTAATTTTCTTAGAAGGCCCTGCCCCCCCTACCCCAGAGGAGTGCCTTCTGCTAATGAAATCACAGGCCCGTTACAACCTTCCCACCTTCACCCACCCCCCACAAAGCTCTAAACCTAGAAGGACACAAATGTTTCCATATAAGTCATAGTAATGATGGCTCTACTACTAACTGACAAGAGGCATTATTTTCCTGTAAAACGTACATGTATGTCATTTAGTTTGACTTTCAAAGACTCAGTAACTTATCCACCACAATGTTATCTTTCTCTTCTTCTTGTTTAAAAGGAAAGCTTCAGAATTACTTTCCTGAATTACAACTGCTCATGTTCAAAATAACCTAAATAATTTAGCTTCTCAACCTGATAGGTTAAAACTTCAGCTAAATTATCATCTAAAACTTCCAAAAGTTAATAATTGATGAAACCAGCAGGTTTGCCTTGAAAACTTCAATGTTATCCAATCACTAGCAACTTGGCTGTTTGAAACAGAACACTAAATTACTAGTTAGGAAGAAATAATTAACTAACAACTGCCCCCCCAAAGTCCTCTCTCCCAATGACATTTTGTACTCAAGTATAAAAATGGAGTAGCACTAAAAATTTTGAGTAACAATTTGGCAAAACCAGATTTCCAACAGCTCAATTATAGATAGTACCCTGTGAATTCTGTGAATTCTTTCTGAACCACAGAACTCAACTTAGCAGGACCCTGTGGAAATCAATCACAGACACGCTCAGAGGACGGCTGATTTTAAACACACTCCTACCCTTAAACCGTCCCTTTAAAGCCTATGCACGTATTATACAACGTGAATCGACAGGATGAAGTCTCTCAGGGAAGAGTCTGTACCTGTATAGACATCCCATATTTTGATGCGTCCATTGCTTAAGCCAGTGGCCAGGAGGAGCTGGTCCTGACCAAACTGGAATCGGTGCCATTCTATGTTCACACAGCGACTCTGTTTTTCAGGCACGGAGGATCCAAAGGCCAGGCTCCACACGATGTCCCCACAGTCTATGACGTGCTCACAAGGCCTGCTCTTTGAAACGCCATCACTGTTTGGTCTCGGAAGTCTCGAATTACCTGAATTAGTGATGTTCTTGGTGCCATGCAAGAGGCTTTAAAAAGAAAAAAGGAAAGGAAGGAAGGAAGAAAGAACAAAAAGTCATTTCCATCTAGGCTACTAAAATGCTACTGGATAAATTCAAGGCATTAAACGGTCCCCAGTGGACATAAAGAGCTAATACAAATTCAATAGTAAAGCAGTTTACAATCTTCTCTCCCTGACCAAGATTTTTAAGACCATAAAGTCCAGTAGAACTATGATTAACTGGGCCCCACCCCTCAATTAACCAGTACGGTGCCCTTCCACTCAGCATTCTGCGATTCTACTTTAAGTAAAGAGGTAAGTTTAAAAAAAAACAGAAGGGTGCCAAGTCAATTATTAGCTGTTTTTCAACATACTTAGTCCCATTTCCCTATACTTTCTCAATCAGGGTGTAGAAGGGTTAAGGGCAGCTAGGTGGCACAGTGGATAGAGCTCCAGCCTTGAAGTCAGGAGGACCTGAGTTCAAATCTGGCCTCAGTTGATGCTTACTAGCTGTGTCCCTGGACAAGTTACTTAACCCTAACTGCCTCACCAAAAAGTAAAAATTAAATTAAAATATTAAGGCTTAGAATGATAACTCTAGGATTCTTTTGTTGTTCAGTTGTTTTTTCAGTCACGTCCAACTGTCTGTGAGCTCATTTGGGGGTTTTCTTGGTAAAGATACTGAAGCATTTGCCATTTCTTTCTCCAGCTCATTTGACAGATGAGGAAACTGAGGCAGAGTTAAGTCACTCATCCAGGATAGGACAGATAGTGTCTGGGGCACATTTGAACTCGGGATGAGTCTTCCTGATTCCAGGCCTGGAGCTCTATGGACTATGGCCTCCCCAGTTGCCCTACCCTAAGGCTCTATAACCTCCCAAATCAAAGAAAAATTAAATTACATAGTGCATGCCTGCGCCTAATAGGTGCTGGGTATACAAAGACTACAACGATCCTCGCTCCCAAGGAGCCTATTAGAACACAGCACGAGGGAGCTAGGGAGGCTCCAGAAAGGGGCCTTTCTGCAGACAGGGATGCTCAAGCTGTACTTCAGGAAGAAAGGGGGTCCCAGGAGGCAGAGACGAGGAGCGAGGGCTCCCTGAACACTGAGGGGGAAGAGTCCTGTGTGAGAACAGAAAGGAGGCCCCTGGAGGGCAGGAGGGAGGCATGTACATGAAGTGAAGAGAGGTGGGGGCGGGGGTAAAGGGCTTCAAAACAGGCTCAGGATCAGATCTGCACTCATGGAGCCCAACTGGGACGCTGCAGCAAGTCTCACTGAGAAGCGAGTGGAGTCTGAACTAGGTGGCGGCCAAGTGAGCTGAGAAGGTGCTGGGGGCAGAGATGGGACCGGATGTGCAGGATGACGCTGGGGGAACAGAGCTGAGAAGACTGGCAGAACGAAGGGGCCCTGAACGGAGAAAAGTCTGGAAGACGGGTAGGGGACTGCCGGGGAAAGATGATGGCTGAGTCTGAGATGTCGCTCAGGTGTCATCAGAAATGTCCAGTGGACACCGGGTGATGCAGCAATGTGAGTCATCAACACGGACATGAGAATCGAGCCCTCAGGAGCTGGCTGGTTCACTAAGCAGAGAGCACCAAGCACGTTCAGAGTCAAACAAGAGACAACACTACACTGGGTCCTAGTACACAGAAGTGCTTGTTTTAAAAGACAGTCTGTGCCTTGAATGAATTAGACACTTAAAGGCAAATGACCAATTAATAACGGAGAAAATGTCTAGTAATTTCTGAGACCAAATACCCTTGAAAAAAATTGCTAGTAATTGGCCTTATTATTCACCAGTTTAAGATTCTGTCACAACCTGTAGCCTTGCTCAAACCCTGCCGTGACAACTTTCTGTGACTGAATTTACATTCTTCCATAAAGAGAAATTTTCTGGAATACTGTAATTAAGTATGAAGTGAAGTGTCTTACAAGTTCTTGAGGCACTGGGACCAGGGAACCAGCTTCACTGTGCGATGTCCTTGAGACCAAGCAAAGTAAGAACCATCAGGAGCAAAGGCAACTGTCCAGTTTTCATGGCCACATTTCTTGTCAAAAGGAGCTGCCGGGGCCAGAAGTTCTCCGATGGTACGGGATCTCACTAAAGAGCAGAAAAGAACAAGGCCAATGGTGTGATCCATCTTTGAGAGAAGGATGTCTTGGCTTTCAGACTAAGCCAACAGACCCACGAGGCTACGAATCCACTGCCCCCAAACTACCTACTTCCCTCCAGAGGCCCTGTTTTGAAAATCCTCCCAAGTATAAATCTGTGAGACTGGAAAACTGTTCAGGTGACAATGTCATGATTTCAGTTCAAGCCAAAGATCCAAGCCCTGCTGCCTTTAACAGCTTTAAGTTATCAAATCTAAAACAGAAAAAGATAAACTGTTTACTATTCAGGGGAAGTGACTTTAACAACTTCAGTATTTCAGCTGGTCAAAATTTAAATTTTTATTGAATGTCGTCTCTTGGAAGACAAGGACACCCCATCTAAGCAAGGAAGAATGTGGCTACCCTTTCACCTTGCATCCTCACTCATTCTCCAACCAAGAGACTTGCATGTAATCTTTAACCTATGAAATCAGGGGGGGAAAATTGCCTTCCAAACACAGGAATGAAATGGGTCAATGAAGTTTTTAGATCTCACTAAAATCACACACTCTCACACACACACACACACACACACACGCAAAAAACAAAATCACAAATCCACTTGACAACTAACAATGGAACTCATGCATCTTTTCTAAGCACAGACAAGAACTCAATTTCATAATAAGATATTTTCTACAAAGTCAGGATCTCCACCTTAATTTTTCTGTTTTAGCCTTGATCATGGCAACAACTTTTTGGTAATGTGGTAGGAATAAGTTACTTATCTTTAATAATAAAACCCAATCTGGCCACATGGCTAATATAGTGAAACAAACCAGCTCCCTCATTCCTACTGGGTTCCCATCAGCTGACTCTAATCTGCTACGGAGCTCCAGCTGTGCCATTATTTACATTCCTTGAGCACTTTATCTGAATAAGGAGCCCTGGGTTAAAGTCCTGGCCCCGCCACAACTTGAACAGACTTGGGCAAGTCATTTCTCCTTCTCTATGCCTCTTCTGCAAAACGGGGACATGAATAATTCTGGCCCTAGCTGCTTAAGAGTTGTTGTGTGAGGACAGAAGGACAAATGAGTATAGATTTAAAGAAAAAAAAGTGTAACCACACAGCACTATTCAAAGGCAAGATCTTTTCCCAATTAATTCCAGATAATCTACCAAAAAAAATAGCCCAAGATTCATGAATAAATTGCTTCGGAAAACCAAAAATGGATTAAATCTGTCTGCTGATTTAAACAAATATCTAATACTTCACTGTCAATTATTTTTAGTCCCCCTTGTTTTTGAGGAATTGTGATTAAATAATAGTAACTTTAAAAAGTTTCTATTCTACAAGGGGCAGTTTTGCCAGGGGAATTAAAGACTCAGAGATCTCTCTACAAAACACCATCCATAGTGTTATTAATACATATACGACAGTAAAACACGACCACCTCTTAACAAAGAACTTTGATTTAGGGCCTTCAAATTCTACCTATTCTTCCCTAGTTTCCTATACTGAAACAGCTGTACCTCCCCAAGCCCCACCAGGACAAAACTCGGTATCTCAAGGCAACACCTCTCTCCCGCCCTATTATTCAAGGAGACCAAAAGGCTGGCATAAGAAACCCGACACATGTAATGACAGGCATTGACCACCTTTCCTCACAAAAGAAAAAGTGAAACAATTTTCATTGGTAAATTACGATGAGACACAAACACATGGCCTTTTATCTAAATAGAACTTCCACAAGTTACTGATGAACGTCATAAGAAAAAAGTCGAGCACTGTTAATTTTTTAAAGTCTCCTTTCTCATTACTATCCTTGGACTGGTTAATAAAACCTCCAACTCCCAAACCTGTACATCCCTACAAAAAGTAAATTGTCACAATGAAGACAGCAGGCACGCCATGGCCAGCTCATTACAGAACTTAAATCAAGTTATTTTACTCCTGGAAGGAATGCCATAGAATCCAAGCAAGTCATTATAGCATTCAAAGTGACTTAGCCTGCAGGGCCAGACACTAAAAGGGAAATGGGTATTTAGTAAGCTCTCTGCAAGCCTTGTTCCTGAGCCCAAGGGCAGCAAGATAATCTTTGGTATTAAACGGCCCTTTCTTAGTTCTGCTTTGGTCCCTACATTTTTATAACTGCACACAGTAAATGTTCAATGAATATTTGTTGACCAGAGATCCCACAAAATTAATATAAGGAACAGAAATGAAAGGGGGTGGGGGTGGAAGTGCCTTTATCTTTAAAACACATACTTAATTTTTCATCTGTTTTAAGTGTGAAACAAGTGTGTGGGATTATACATCAGAGAGAGGTAGGGCCTGAGACAGACGGCCTCTTAAGCTCTCCAGACTCTATAGTTTTGTATAGAATTTAGGTATTGAAAAATAGTTTGCTAAAACACTATTGTGAGATGAAAGTATTAAATATTCAAGATGGCCAAAGGATATGAACAAGAAATCAAAGCTATGGTCATATGAAAAAATGCTCTAAATTATCAGAAAAATGCAAATTAAAACAACTGAGGTACCACCTCATACCTGTCAGAGTGGCTAAATGACAAGAAAGGAAAGTGTTAGATGTAGGAAGTCTGGGACACAAATGCACTGTTGGGGGAGTTGTGAGCAGATCCAACCATTCCGGAGAGCAATTTGGAACTATGCCCGAAGGGCTATAAAACTGCACACCCTTTGATCCAGCGATAGCACTGCAAGAATCCAAAAGACATCCAAAAAATGGGAAAGGACATATTTGCACAAAACCACTGATAGCAACTTTTGTGGTGGCTAAGAACTGGAAATCTGTCCACCGATTGTGGAACGGCTAAACGAGCTGTGGTTGTCGTGAAATGTTATTGTGCTATAAGAAATGATGGGCAGGACGACTTCAGAAAAGCCTGGAAGATTTATGAACTGATGCACAGTGAAGTGAGCAGAACCAGGGGAATGTTGTACCCAGTAACAGCAACACTGTCCCACAAAGAACCATGAATGACTTAGCTATTCTCAGCAATACAATCCCAAAGGACTACTGATGAAGTATACCATCTGCCTCCAGAGAAAGAACTGATACTGACTGAATACAGACTGAAGCACACCATTTTTCACTTTCTTTCATTTTTTTTCCCTTTTATTCGAGTCTTCTTGTACAAAATGATTAACGTGGAAATGTTTTACATGATTGCACACGTACAACCTACATCTGATTGCTTACCATCTCAGGAGGGGGGAGAGAAGGGAAAGATAGAATTTGAACTGCCTTATTTTCTTTAAATAAAAAGGTTAAAAATTTTTTTAAATGTAGACGAAAATTGTTGAATTTAAAATGATCTATCGTTTTGTATTTAAATAATATTTAAACATAAATAAAAACAAATTATTTAAAATATTAAGGGAGGAAGCCCTTGCCTAACTTGCTATTTATTTTATTTCTAAGCGAACAAAGCCCATGAGAATGCTAGAGGTAAAGCTGTTTCTAGATGCCAGTTTCTCCCAAACACTGGGTTAAAGGATTTTCTGGTTGCTTCCAATACTCCTCCTGAGATGCTGCCTTCCTGTGCCTGCAACAGCGTCTTGCATAAATTCGATGTTTCAGAACCGGAGAAACAATCGAGTACTTTGGTTTCCCCTCCGTATCCGGTTCAAACGCCCTTCTTCCTCCACCAGGCCCATCTTAAGGGCAGCATTCTCGTTCTCAAGCTCCACCTTTGGACAGTTTTCAGATCATTTCACATTTCTGAAATACAGAAATCCCTTCAAATCCGACAGCAACAATCTAACGATTGGAGTGACAAATGGGAAAAGCAGTACGCCAGTCACACGACTAAATCGGCCATTCCTCCACGAAGGTTTGCTACTCAATCAGATAATGGGCAGCTTTCCCGCAGCTCAGTAATTCCATGCGAACAGCCTTCCTCCTCAAGCCACCCCACCCTTCCCACGCCGTACGCGTTAGAAGAAGCAATTCCAGTGGGAGAGTCTTCTCCCGCAAATGGCAGCATCACCCCCTCCTTCCTCCACAGACCTCATCATTCCAGGCCACCTTCCTAAATGCCACTTCATCTGGGCTGGGGCCAATTTCAACTACTTCCTAAAAAGCTTGGATCGCCCGGATTCCTCACCCAGCACCTCCCCGCCCACTCAACTCCCGGCCAGCTCCCCTTTCCTTCCCGCCCCCCCCTTTCCTTCTGAGTAAGAAATCAATCTATCACGTTGCTTTTCTTCTCAATGGGCGGGGGAGGGGCTGAAGGGAGAGAATTTGGAGCTCAAAATGTTTAAAAATGAATGTTAAAATAAATTATAGCTGGGGGAAAAAAAAAAAGAACGAAAGAAAATCCCACAAAGGAAGAACACACATTCACTCCCTTAAACTGGAACAGAAGTAAGGGTTTCAAAGTGCTTACAGAGCGAAGGATGGTGAGGCAGGCTCTGAAAAAGAACCAGACGGGTAGAAGTCCACCTCCCTCTCCCCACCCCCATCCCGTCACCCCAGCCCCTTCCCGGGGCGCCCAACTACTGTGCACCAGGCGCACAGGGGCCACAAGAGACGACCCAAACTTGCCCAATGCGACTACACAAGCACCCCCGAACGCCGGGCGACGGCTCTGCTGAGGCCCCGACCCCGTCCAAGTATCCACCGCAGGATTACAACGCAGCAAGCGTCTTATTGTGCGCCAGGGGATGCGGGCACAGGCGCCCCGAGAACCCGTCCGGCAGTCCTGGGGGGCACTTTTGAAGCGCCTGCTGCATGCGCGGGGCTACAAGGACAAAAGCAGACCCCCACCCTCCGAGTTTCCATTCCGGGGAGGGGTCGGGCGCGTCCCCCCTCCCTCCCGGGCTCCTCACCGATCTCTTTCTCGTTGACCCTCGGGGGAAAGCTGGCCATCTATGGGACACCGCCTGAGTCCGGGGGGGCGCGGGCACACACACTCACTCACACACGTCGGGAGCGCGCAGGGCGCGGAGGGGCGGGGGTCCCTCCGGGGTCCCGGGGAGGGAAGAAGGCAACGAAGGAAGGGCGGGAGGGAGAGGGGAAGGGGAAGCGTCGCTGTGGCTCGGGCCGACGGCTCCGGGGAGGGTCCGAGCGTGTGGGACGCGGAGGGGGAGGCGGGCGCAGACAAAAGGCTTCGGGTCCCCGCTAGCAGCCGAGCGACCTCAGGAACACTTCCGACTCGGCCCACAGCAAACGAGACACTGGAGACAAAATGGCGGCCGAGCCAGGATGTAGCGCGGCGTCGGGGGCGGGGCTTGGTGACGACGGTGGCCGAGGCCACGCCTCCTGGGGAAAGGGGGAAGGCGAAGGGAGGAGGGAGAGGACCGGCGGAACGTGACGGGCCGGCTTAGCTCCGCCTCCGCCTCCGCCTCCCGCCCATGCGCAGAAGGCTCGAGGCGTGGGCCTTGGATGTGTGGAGAACGTGGGGAAGGGTTAATGAGAGGTGATACAAATATTGTAAATAATGAAGCAAATACTTAATAAAGCAAACAATGCCTGCTACCTCCACTGCCTTCCCTCTGTTAATTGTCTCCTGTGTAGAGCTCCTTTGTATAAACTTGTCTGAAGGTCGGCTCCCCATTAGATCGTAAGCTTCTTGAGGGCAGGGACTGATTTTTGCCTTTTTTGTATGGCCAGCTCTTTGCACAGTGCCTAGCCCACTGTAGGCGTTTAATAAATGTTGGATCGAATCAGGCATTCACTATGAGGTCTGCAAAGTATTTTATAGCTATTATCTGGTGATCCTCACAACAGCCTTGCCGAGTAGGTTGAACCCAAGGGTTCTTCACCTTTCTCATGTCCTGGACCCCTTGGACAGGGCCTAGTGAAGCCTAGTGACCCCCTGCTTAGAACCACATTGTGAAATACATACCATAAGATGCCTAGGGTCCCAATGGAAACCAGTTACACCGAAATAGTTATCAAAATATATGTTTTAAAAGATCACGGCTACCGGTCAAACTACCAAAAATTACTTTATGGAGCTAGAAAAAATAATAACAAAATCCATCCGGAGCAACAACAGGTCCAGAATAACAAGGGAATTAATGCAAAGAAATGCTAAGGAAGGTGGCCCAGCCGTTCCAGTTCTAAAACCATCATAAAGCAGCTATCGTCAAAACTTTCACAACATGACTAATGTGGAAATACGTTTAATGTGATTGTACATGTAAAAGCTACATCACATTTCATGCCTTCTTGGAGAGAAGGGAAGGCAGGGAGGGGGGAAATTTGGAACTCAAAATCTTACAAAAGTGAATGTTGAAAATCTAAATAAATAAATAAACAATAATAAAATGAAGCAGAAAGTTCCCGGTCCTCAGACGAAGAGCTCCAATCTACCCCTCCAAATTCCAGTCATTTATGCAGTCCCGCGAAGAGTCCCACACGACTGAGCAACAGCAGAAGGTAATGTCAGGTTTGCGGAAGACAGCTTATTAAGGATTTTTTTCTCTCTCTACTCCCTGAAATAATTTTATCGACTCCACCAAGGAATCAGTTAATGGAAGTAATTATCCCCATTTTATACATTAGGAAATTCAAGTTAAAGAAAGGAAATGACTTGCCCAGGCCACACAGCTAGTCAGTGTGTAAGACAGGATTTAAATGCGGGTCTCTCTGATACTGGGCTGCTAAGTGATGTAGTGACTCATGTGTGAGATCCAAAGTCCGGAAAGACGGGGCATTCAAATGTTGCTTGACGCACTTAGTCGCTGTGTGATCCTTGATTATTTCACCACTTGGAGCTCCAATCTGCTGTTCTATAATAGCACCTACTTCACAGGGGTGTGAGGATTCAAGGAGAAAATGCAGGGATAGCACTTTGCAGACCTTTAAAGTGCTATGTGTAAATCACTTATTGTTTTTAAGGGGCACTGTAGCCTAATACCACCTTCTTCATTTTCCTACTTGAAGTCAAGAAGACCTGATTTTTATCTATTTATTTAATTGTTTTTTGCTAGGCAATGGGGTTAAGTGACTTGCCCAGGGTCACACAGCTAGTACGTGTCAAATGTTTGAGGCCGGATTTGAACCCAGGTCTTCCTGACTCGAGGGCTAGTGCTCTATCCAATGCGCAAGACCTGATTTTTAGAGAGAAAAATCTTAATTTTTTAACACAAAGGGGTCATAGAAAGGACTTACCAGTTAGGTATTTCTTACTTTGACACTTAAAGCAAATGAAATTTTGTCAGAGTGCCTAGGCCAGGGGTGGGGAACCTTCAGCCTCAAGGCCACATGTGGCCCTCTAGGTCCTCAAGTGTGGTTCTTTGACTGAATGCAAACTTCACAAAGCAAATCCCCTTAATAAAAGGATTTGTTCTTGGACTCAGTCAAAAAGCAGCACCCAAGGACCTAGAAAGCTACGTGTGGCCTCAAGGCTGCAGTTCCCCACCCCTGATTCTATCCATTGTGCTACCTGGTTCTCTTTAACCTACTTCCAAATAGAATTACATTGAGACCCTACCTCAAAGGTCAGCCGAACCATAAGGAGCAATTTTTGTGCCTGGACAAGGTAGGTGGTGGCTTCCTGTAGGGTTCCTGTCACTGAGGGAGGGTGTATACTGGGGAAAGGACACCAGAATGTTGTCTGGTGGTGAATGGGGGAGTAAGCGTGCCTTAGTGGGAGCCCATCGACGTCTCTTGTAGGCATGAATGAAGCTCCTAGGAGTCTGGGAAGGCAGGGGAGGAAGAGTCCAGGACAGTAGCACTGGCATTCTTGAGTTTCCTGCCCTAGGGCAAAGCTCCAATGGTCATGCTCAAGTTAATTTTATTTTGTTCAGTTCACAACCTTGTATTTATTAGTGCACAGAGATAAGAGATAAAAGGAAGAGCAAGAAGGTCCATGTAGCAAATCACAGAGTACTCGAAAGGGAGAAGGCTGGAAAGGTAAAGAACTGTATATCCCAGATCCTGGACTTCACATTCAATTCTGGCAGTAAAAGGGAACTAATAGGGTTTATTGACTGGATAGGTGGGGTGGGGTGTTAAGTGAAGTGGTCAGAAGGGCTGGGAAACTCACTCTGGCGGCTGAGTGAGGGATGGACTGGTGAGGGAAAGCCTTGAGGCCAGAACAATTGGAAGGTTATTGCAATAGTCTAGGCAAGAAGAGATGAGGGTCTGTGAGAGGATGGTGGCTGAGGGACTGAGGGGAGGTGCAAGTACTGGAGAGATGCTGTGAATGTAAAATGACAAGATCGTTTTGTGGGCTGAGTCAGGAGTGGATAATGTCATTGAAGAGGTGGGCCTTAAGGACTGGGAGGATGGGAGTGTCCTTGACAGTGATAGGCAATAGTGGGAAAAGGGGACAGTTTGGGAGAAAAGATGAATTCTGATTTGGACATGTTGCATTTGAGATGCCGGTGGGACATCCATTTCAAGAGGTCCAAAAGTCAGTTGGGTGATATTCAGCTGGGATTGATGCTCGTCAGATAGATCTGAGTGTCATCTGCATGGAGAAACTTGAACCCAAGGGAGCTGATACGATCACCAAGTGAAATTGTCGGAAAGACCAGGGTTCGAGCGCCACTTCTGACACATATTGACCATGAACAGGACCAGGAGCGAGGAATCTGCAGCCTCGAGGCCACATGTGGCCCTCTAGGTCCTCAAAACTTCACAGAACAAATCCCCTTAATAAAAGGGTTTGCTCTGCCAAACTTGGACACAGTCGAAAGGCTACACCCAAGGACCTCAAAGGCCACATGTAGCCTGGAGGCAGAAGCTTCCCCGCCCCTGAGAGAGACATTTCACTTCTTATCCATCTGGGCGTTCTCCAAGACTAGTTACCAATCTGCATGAGGGAAGGGAGTTTCTGCTCTGAGAGTTCCTCATCTAGATGAAGTCACAGATCTGGACCCATCCCTAAACATGAGGAATTCAGAGAAATTTGGAAAGATTGTTATGAAAGAATGGAAAGTGGGAAAGACTGAGAAAGTGTTAGGATGCTTGGATTAGTCTTTATGGTTTCACTGCTGTAGGGTAACTTTGGGTGAGGGAATCCCCTCCATAATCAATCAGTCAACATTTATTAAGTGCCTACCATGTGCCAGGCATATAAGTGCTTTACAAATATCATCTCATTTGATCCTCACAAAAACCCTTAGGAGGTAGGTGCTATTGTTAATCCCATTTTACAGATGAGGAAACTGAGGCAGAGGTGAAATGACTTAGGCAGAGTCATACTGCTAAGTGTCGGATCAATGCAAATTGGTAACCACTCTTCAACTGAGAGTTTTACAGAGCTGCTTAGAGGCTTAAAGGTTAATTGACTTGCCCAGGGTCACATAGCCAAGATATGTCAACAGTGCAGGATTTGAACACAGGTCTTCCTGATTTCAAGGCTGGCTGCTTTGCTCACTATGCCTCACTGACTTTGATGATACATCATGAGTTGAAATGAACTAATTTAGAAGTAAACAAGTAATAAACAAGTTTAGTTGTCTGTAATACATTAGAAACTTTTTTTGACATGGTGGTGAGAGGGGAATACGAATCCGAGATCCTGGGAAGTCCCAGGTGATCTAAGATGGTGGCAGCATCTCTGAGGACCTTGCAGAAGAACAATGAAGCATGTCCTCCTCACTCCCTTTTTTTTTTCTCTTTCTTTTCTGTTTCCAAGTCCCTTGTGTATCGTGGGGCAGCTGTGACGGTGAGTGCCTATGACAAGCAGATTTCCAAAGGCGTCATCCGATCTCTGTTCCCAGCTGTGCCAAGCAGACCCAGGCATTGGGATATGGTGCAGCTGGTCCAGCTGTGGTATGACTCCGGGCCAACATGCCCCTCCCCCTTCCCCCAGGCCAACGCAGGAGCACTTGAAGGCCCAAGAAATTACTTGGTTAGAAACAAAACAATTACAGACGCTGGAAAAGAGCGCTGTTTGGAGTCAGAGGCTCTGATTTCAAATTCTGCCTCTGATTCTTATTATCTGTGTGACTTTGGGCAAGTCACTTAGGCTTGGGTCTCAGTTTGCTCATCTGTGAAATGAGGAGGTGGACGAGACGGCTCCTGGGATCCCCTCCCTTGTGAACTGAAAAGAGCCCCTTTCCCCTACCATGTAAAATGTGCAATGTTACCCTCTCTCTGTCTCTGTCTCTGTGTGTGTCTCTTTGTTTCTCTCTCCGTCTCCCCCTGGCTCTGCGTCTGTCTCTCACTTCGTCTCTGTCTCTCTTTTTCTTTCTCCACTCCCCTACTGTATCACGGACGCTTTCCAGATGATCCTGCTTTTCCTCTCCATGCCTTGGTCTTACCCCACATCAGCACTGAGCCTTCATTTTTCTAAACCCGTTCTTTCCATACCCCGTTCTGGAGGGGCACAAGAGGGGAGAGGATTAGCTCATTGACAACCAGTATTGCCTTTGTAGACTCGTCCCCATCCCCTCCCTCGCCTCCCCTTCTGCATTCCTTTGATTCTTGCCCTGGAAATGCCTCCTGGGTCACTCTATCTCTGGCTGTCTTGTCTGGCTTTCCTGGCAAGCTTTGCCTCCAGCTGTCCCTCCCTTCTGTTGGAGGGCTGGGCCCGGAGGAGCAGCATCAGCTTCGATGTCATATCTGGTTCCAGGGCCCCAAGAAGCACAATGAGCAGCTCCCTCTATCCCTCTCCCCTCACACTTAACCAAAAAAAAAAATATTCCTCACTCTTACTGATTGGTGGATTTTATGACTC
Source organism: Phascolarctos cinereus (assembly GCF_003287225.1). Lineage (NCBI taxonomy): Eukaryota > Metazoa > Chordata > Mammalia > Diprotodontia > Phascolarctidae > Phascolarctos > Phascolarctos cinereus. Next base: position 35,755,889 of record NW_027555958.1, read on the forward strand.
CTAACCCGAGAGCTTTGGGTCCACCTCTCCGTTCAATAATTTGGTATTCCATAATTCACTTGTCCTGATCAATATCCTGCAGCTTTGCCCCTGAGGCCATTGCTTACCTTTTCTATATCTGTTTCCTACTTTCCTTTAAAGGGACTGGTGTTGGGTGTCTTCCTTCTCTCATCCGGTTTCTTGTTTGAGGTTGATTCGGAAGCTAGATGCTTCTTTTACTTTCTCTAACACCTGCCTGCGATATCATCATCGTCAACAATAATGACAACGAATCCCACACTGATGAGAGGAGTATCTCCTTTGGAAACTCCCTTTCTAAGCACTTGTCCCACTAAGCTGGTTCAAAGCAGGTGCAGAAAGTTGTGGATCGAAGCCAATAGAGCCTAGTCCTGTGACGGAGCCCGGCGCCATCACTGTAATTGGAATCCCCTCCAATCTGAGTCTTTATTTTGGCACCTGGAACAAATTCACTGGAGTTGGAGGAAGGGGGATGGAGGTCCTGGGATGCTTAGAAGCCTCCTACGGGCGCAGGCTCCTGCCGGTGCTGATGCCAGGCAGGGAGCCCTGTGTATTCCTTGGACAGGTGGCATTGGCCTGTGGGGTTCAGAGGAAATTACACGTCTAGGATCATAGATATAGAACCAGAAGGAAACTCAGAGGACGTCTAATTAAACCCTCACATCTCACAAATGAGGAAGGAGGTAAAGGACTTACCCAAGGTCACACAGGTAGTAAGCAGAAATGGTGGGATTTGAACCAAGTCCTCTGACTCCTAAGCCAGTTCTCTTTCCAGTGACTCTTGTGTAGAGGTAAAAGGGGAAAATGGTCAGGACAGGACCTGTCCACAATGTAACCCTAGGATGGGGCAAGAGTGTCAACCCCAGGACTGGGGGTGCTTCCTCTTCCCAGGGTGCCATCTTGGAGCAGGGGTTGACCTTCTCCCCATTGTAGCTCTCTGTACTTTTTAGTCCAAACTCTAAAGTAAGAAAACATACCTCTCCCCCATGTCATTTCAACCATTTCATGCCAGGGGTAGAAAACTACCCCCTAGATGTCAGAGCCCTGGGATAAACATCCCATTGTTCCATGCTGGTTACTTTTCTGCATCCACAATTGTCTTTACCTGACCTATGTCAAATTGAACTCACTTGAAATCTTTACAATGATCTAAGAACCCTGAGAAAATAAGCTAAAAGGGAGGGGCATTAACTAAATACCTCCTAGGTGCCAGGTAATGTATTAGGAGATACATACATAGGGATAGAAATAGGAACTCGAACCTATGATTTCATTGGTCTAGGGCACTTCTGGGGAAGGAAACCACCTGGACTGATGAGGCCTGGGACCTCATCTATGACTTAGGGAGGTAGAAAGTTGCTGAGCCCTGGGGTTTAAGTGACTGCCCCAAGGTCACACAGTACCTAAGTGTCAGAGGAAGATTTGAACCAGTGTCTTTGTAAGTCAATTCTCTGTTCAATACTCTGGGTTCCTCTTTCAGGAGAGGTCTTGTCTACAACTTAAAAACCTGACATGCTTTGTCTTCCAGAAGGTAAACTAGTGGAGGTGGTGCTGACCTTCTAGACGAGAAAGCATGTTGAGTTTGGAACACCGGTCGATGAGGCCAACTTTGCAAATAAAAATGTGAATTTTCCCACCTCGGTCCTTCCTATCTGTTATTCAGAGAAAGCTTGGAGCTTCAGGGCTAGGAACTCTGGGTAGTCGACTCCACTCTCAAAGGCATGTGATTTCGTCACGCCCCAACCTGTGCAGGTGAGTCATCAACCTCTCAGGTTTTCTTATCCTGTGCACGTCTCATCTGTATTTTTCCATAAACGCTCTGCCAAGGATCCACCCAACAAACCAGACAGCTTCCTCTGGTTCTTTTAGTATCTCAGGGTACAAAGTACTGCTCACATCATCCTCTGCTCCCTCCCATTTTTGTCCCACATTCTCTTCCTTGCCATAAATAGATGACCTTGGTCATGTCTTTTATGGTGGTTTTCTGTGTAAGTAAGTCACCATTGGTAACCTTGCCCAACCATGAGCCCTTGGTTCATCTGTTATCTTGAGTCTTCTTCAATTGTGGTGTTTCATGATTTATAGTCATAGGGTAACTATGGCTCCCTACTACTTCTAGGGTCAAATATAAAGCACTGTACATATATTGTCTCATTTGAACTTTAGCATGGAAAGCAGTTTAGAATCTTTGAAAGTATAGTATAATTTCCCAGAATCAATTCAGCCCAAGTTCTACTTTCTACTCAATTTTGAATTAAAAAAAAGAAAAAAAAAGGTAAAGTTAGGTCTGGGTTTCAGGCATGGTGGTTCTAGCTGTTGATTTGCTATATGAAAATGGGGATCTAAGGGGATCTAGGAATCCCAGCTGAAGAGGAACATGAATTCTCAGCTGCTGTACTCTCTACTCATAGAATTATTGTGCATTTCACAGGATTTCAGGGGGATTGCAAGATCAAAATGATTTTCATAATTTTTGTTGACCCCATGGACCATAGCATGCCAGGCCTTCTATCCTTCGCTATCTCTCCAAGTCTGTCCAAGTTCATGTTTATTGTTTCCATGACACTATCTATCCATCTCATTCTTTCTTTTTTTCTTTCTTTTTTTTTGGAGGCAACTGTGGTTAAGTGACTCGCCCAAGGTCACACATCTAGTACGTTTCTGAGGCTAGATTTGAGCTCAGGTCCTGACTACAGGGCTGCAGCTCTATCCACTGCACCACCAATGGCCCATCACCTTTAATTTCTAATATGTTAAATATCAATAGGTATAGCCCACATAAACATAACCTCTTTGGGGTAGTGTTCCCAAATTTTTAAGTATTGTTGTTGTTTGTCTTTCCTTCTGGAAAAGGCCCAATGACATCAGGAAGGTGAGGTCATGACTTGCACATGAATTGGATTTAAGTGAGGGAGGGCTGTGCAAGGTCACCAGCCTCACTTTCTCCTCCAGGGCCAGTTGGATCCAGTGGCCAGATATTCATCAGGGTGACTGGAGATGGCCCCATAGGCTGTACAGAATCACCAGCATAAATGAGCTCTGGGGTGTGGGGGGCTGCCAGGCTGCCTAAGGAGGGGAGAACTGGATTAGGAAGGAGAAACGGGGCAGCTAGGTGGTGCAGTGCAGGGCAGCTAGGTGGTACAGTGGATAGAGCACCTGCCCGGCAGTCAGGAGGACCTGAGTTCAAATATGGCCTCAGACACATAACACTAACTGACCCTGGGCAAGTCACTTAACACCATTGCCTAGCAAAAAAAAAAAGAAAAGAAAAGAACAGAAAAAAGAATGAAAAACTGATTAGGTCAAAGCTTCCATGCTTTTCAATAGGGGCTTCAAGCTAGTGAGTGGCCCCTGTACTTCTAGAGAAGGGAAGAGACCTAGTCTCCCCCCCAAAAATGCCCCCAAAACCAAAAGCAATAAATAAAAAGAGGAAATTGGACTTGCTGCTGGTCCCCTGGGTCCCTTTTGGCTCTGAATCCATGTGATCCTTCTCCATGAAGACTTTCCTGCTCTCACTCTCTGGAAATGATCCTTTTCCTCATAGAGAATTTCCTCACTTTATTTGTATTGTCATTATTTGTGGACCATCCTTGTTGACCTCAAGGATAGGGACTGAGTTGTTCTTTATTTTTATCTCTTATACATAGTGGGTGCTTAGTAAGTGCTTGTGAACTTGAATCAGATGGAATGGCATTGAATTTCCTGAGGTCACAGAACCAGTAAACCACCAAACTGAGCAAAGCATTCACATCTTCCTCCAAGCTGGATGTCCTTTCATCTTTATTGTTGTTCAGTAATGTCTGACTCTTTGTGACCCCATTTGGGATTTTCTTGGCAGAGATACTGGAGGTGTTTGCCATTTCCTTCTCCAGCTCATTGGACAGATAAGGAAACTGAGGCAAGCAGGAGTAAGTGACTTGTCCAGAGTCATACAGCTAGTAAGTATCTGAGGCTAGATTTGAACTCAGGAAAATGAGTCTCTGATTTCCAGCCCTGTGCTCTATCCACTAGGCTACCTGACTGCCATGTTCTTTTACCACATACTAGCTTCTCTGTTCTTTGGAGCTATATATATATATATATATATATATATATATATATATATATATATATATGCAAGCATGGATATGCTGAAAAATATTAAACAACTGGCTCTCCAGAAGGAAAAAAAAAACCTATATAACAAGACATACTTTTAAATTAATCTGCATCACTTTCTTAAGTTTAGGCCACCGACAGAACAAGTCAAGCCCTGATTTGTGGCTTTGCCAATTTCCAGGCTGTAAATGCTCATACTGAACAATTTAATAATTGGCTTTCTCAATTACCATTTGGAGCTGGCTGTACTGCTCTCTTACATTTGGGTCTGTTTACTCCATATCTTACAAGAGGAGGCAGCCTAGGATAGCAGATAGCAGGGCTTCAGGTCACAAAGACCTGGATTCATATTTCACATGAAACTTAGGAGCTATATGACCATGGGCATGTGAGTTGATATCTCTGAGTCTTAGGTGAGTCTCCAGAGATTATAGGGTATAGAGGAGTTGGAGGAAGTTCCTACCCTGAGGAAAACATGTGTCCTTGATAGATCGCTATGTTGGCCTTTTTGAAAGTGATACTCTCTGGTTTGGAAATCTAAATTGTCCCTAAAGGGTGTGTGTGTGTGTGTGTGTGTGTGTGTGTGTCTGTTGGGGGGGGGTTGTCAAATGAGTCCTCCTTTACAGAGTAGGATATGAGTTTCTTTAATCATCTTCCATCAATCAATCAACAAATAACCATCTATTGAATACCTTCTATGTGCCGGGCTAAGTGCTAGAATCAGTGAATCCTGGATTGAATCACAGAATTTTGGAGTTTTAAAAAAAAACAAACACTTCAGAGTTTTGAGATCAGCCTCCTAATTTTTCAGAATGAGAGAAAACAAAGCCTAGAGTGCTGAAGTAGTTTGCCTAAAATCACACAGCTAGTTAGTTCTAGAGTCAGAAGCAGAACTTGAACCCAGATCCTCTGCCTCTTGCTCCCCAGCTTTACGCTGCCTCTTTTCAGATGTTGCTGTTTCATCTCCGGGCTCTGCAGACATAAATTAGTTGTCTTCGGCCTCAGATGAAAGGCTCGTGGATTGTTATGACGTTCTTCCAATGAGTTCACTGAGCTCCAGAGAGATTCCAGAAGTCATCTAAGCAGAGAGGCCAGAGCCAAGAATAAACAGCTTGAGTACGCTGAGCCCTGACAAGGATTCAACCACCTCCCTGCGGCTCTGGTGGAGGCAGGTCTGCACTCTCCTGAAAACATGGGAGTTTTGTTTTTGTTCTTGTAGAAGAACGAAATGTCTGGGAACTCAAAGGGCGTGACCTCTTTTTCGTGCTTCTCATTTGCATCTTTTTGTCCCCAGAGGTAGTCGATCAACAGGCATTTATAAAGTGTCTCTATGTGCCAGGCACTGTGGTAAATGCCACCATGGGGGCAGGGAGGAGGGAGGAGGAGGGACTGCAGCCCGAGCACCTCCAGACCCCCAGCTTTGGCAGCTCACACAGCCCAAGAGGAGAGCTTCCCCTGTCCCGGGAGTGGAAGCCACCTGGACACCAACAAAGTTCCTTCAGAAGCCCATGGGAGGGGTCAGCGGAGGCTCCTTTACTTGGCCTGAGTGGGAAGTTGATAGATAAGATAATATTCCTAAACTTCAACCTCCAGTCTAGGGGGGGGTGTGTGTGTGTGTGTGTGTGTGTGTGTGTGTGTGTGTGTGTGATCCACATAATGTGATCCCAGAATGTGATGCCTTATGAGATATCCTGAGTTAAAGTCTTCCAAGTGTAAGAGGTATCAGAATTCGGGGCCAGAGAAGGGGATTTTCTGAGCAGTATTGCCTCTTAGAGAAAGAAAAGGATTGCTTGACGCTGCAGGAACAGTGGAGGAGACCAGAGAGGAAACTTGGGGAAGGAAGAGAAGAGGACCTTGACATTCTTCATTGTTACAGTGACCTATGAGAACTGCCATGTCTGCTAGTTCCACAGCCCCAAAGTGTGTTTGCCCTCCACGAGGAGTCTAAACCATGGGGTGCTAGTAGTGCTGGGGCACAGAGAGCACATAGGACCATTGGGAGATCTAGGGGATCCAAGAGCAGTCAAAGGGAGACCAGGCAAGCCCCACCAAGTTCAATTCTTTCCTAGAGGAACTGGTGTTAGTGCATTATGGGTTTTCAGTATCTACTCAGGACTTCTATAAGAGCTTCAAGAATTATGTGTGGTTTTTGTATCTGTTTCTGGGGTCCCACGTGTCTTTCATAATTCCTACATTCGCTGTGGGAATGAAAGAAAGGCTGTCCAACACCCAGGAAAAATGGGAAACTGATCAAAATATTTCTTTACTTTGTACCTCAGCTTCTCTTGCTAAGTAATGGAGGCTAACCGCCTTTATTCTAGACCACTCCATGATATGATTCATTATGCCTCGCGTCACTGATGTGAAAGCACCTCAAAGGCCAGTTCTCACGTGAACAGGAATTCCTTCTCTCACATCCCTGTAGAGTGGTCATCTAGTCTTCTTGTGAAGACTTCTAGCAACCAGCGTGGGCAGAACCCACTCCTACTCATGGCAATGCCTTCCATTCAGGGATAACTTTGATTGGTAAGAAGTGTAACTTTAGCCTCTCTCTAACTTTCATCCATTGTTGGTGGGGTTTTTTGTAATTTTTTTTATTTTAAACTTAAATACAAAATGAGAAAAGAAAAAAAACACATTGCCATGCACACAGCAGACCATAAGAGAGGATTCATTATAAAACAGCAAATTTCCATTTCAAGAAAACCTATATAATAAATACTACACATTTTTTCAAAGCTGCCCAGGTTTTCTTTGTTTCCCTGTAGGTTTTCTTTTGTTCTCTGTCATGCACTTTTTGCTTTATTTTTCTCCCTTCCTCCCCCCATCACCTTAAAGAAGGCTACAATTAGGCTTGGGTATATGTACATATACATAGATATCTATAAACATACATGTATATACACATATATACTCATACATATACATATATAACACCGTACTATGTTTATTTCCTCCTATTATCTGTTTCTCTGCAGGTGAATAGCATCTTCTTTCATAAGTCAAGTCTTTCCATGTTTTTCTAAATCAACCAGTTCATCATTTCCTACACCACAGCAATATTCCAACCCAATCACATCCTATCTGAGAGAATATCTATGAAAGGTTCCCCCCCAATTTTCTGCATTCCTTCTATTTTTGGCTATATAGGTTTTATTTATACAAGAAATTTTTAATTCAAAAGAATCAAAATTACCCTTTTTATACTTTGACAATGCTCTCCCCTTATAATGTAGTTTAAAGTCTGATACTGCTGAATCTACTCACCCTTTGTTCTTATTTATTCCTTCTAAGACCAAGTCTAAACTGCTTTCCTCATAACAGTGCTTCAAATGCCTGAGAAACCCATTTTACAGATGTGAAAACTGAAGCTAGAAGAGGAAAGGAATGAGCAATTAGTAAGTCCCTACTGTGTGCCAGGCACTGTGCTAAGTGTTTTACAAAAAGTATCTCATTTGATCCTCACAAAACCCTAGGAGGCTGGTGTTATTGTTAATCCCATTTTACGGATGAGGAAACTGAGGCAAACAGCGATGAAGTGACTTACCCGGAGTCACACAGCTAGGTGTCTGAGACAGGACTTTAACTCAGGTCTTGGTGACTCCAAGGCCAGCCTTCTGTCACCATTCCACCACCCTGCTGCTTCCATATAATTCCAGGAGTAGGGATGAAAGACATGAGGCACCATGGCTAGCAGCTTTTTTTTTCTTTTTTCTTTTGGTGAGGCAATTGGGGTTAAGTGACTTGCCTAGGGTCGCACAGCTAGTAAGTGTCAAGTATCTGAACTGAGACCAGATTTGAACTCTGGTTCTCCTGACTCTAGGGCTGGCGCTTGCCCCTTGCTAAGGGCTCTCATAACAGCACAGGAAGTGGTGAGCTTTGGGGGGGGGTTGAGGTAACAGCATCACGTTGCCCTAACAACCTTGTTATCCACCAGATCTTTTCCAAAACCACTCTCTGTCCTTGCCTTCCCCAGCTCGTCCAACCAAAGTTGATTCTTTCCATTTATCCTATTGGATTTCATCTTATTGGATCCGGCCTGCGGTTCTGACCCATCAGGATCTTTTGGGAGCATCAAGTGCGTTTGCCGAGTCTCCGGCTCTATGCCATCCCCACATGCAATGTGCATGCCCTCAGGTCATCCAAATCTCCTTCAGAAACGTCCAAGGCCACATTCGCGGGGCACTCTGCCGGAGGCTTCCTTCCAATGTTCCATCCACCCATTACTCACTGGTCACTTGGGCTGAGTCATCTAGCAAGTTCTGAATCTAGCTTAGCCAAGCTGCTTTCTAGCCTTCATTGCTCCACCTCACTCAAGAGAAGACTTGTCAACTACTCAGCTGAAACGCAGCTACGCTGGGTCAATGGGCCATCCCGTCCTGATCTGCCAGTCTAGTAACTCCTGACAAAACCGGACACCACAGTCCCAGCGAGCCAGAGGCCATCTGGGCAGCGGGACCTTCTGAAGGCTCAGGGCCTGTTGCTGCCCTTTCTGGACTGTCATGAACCACCCCTTAAAGAAGAAGAAATCGCAGGCCTTCCTTTGGCAAATTCCATTCTCTTCCCTCCCGGGAAAAACCAGGATAATATCGACCTTCTTCTATTCATTCATTCAACAAGCACTTATTAAGTGCCTACTGTGTGCAGGCACTGCTCTAGGCACCACAACTAGCCAGCATTTCTGCATCACGTCACAGTTTGCAAAAAGCTTTACATAGTATGTTAGCTCATTTGGACCTCACAACAACCCAGTGAGGTGGGTGCTATTATTACCCCCAATGTTATAGATGAGGAAACTGAGGCACAGAGAAATTAAATCACTTTCCAAGGGTCACACAGTTAGTGAGTGTCTGAGGCAAGATTCTAATTTCCTGACTCCAAGTCCTGAGCTCTATCCACCGTAGCATCTAACAGCCTAATGATGAACATGAAATTTCCCTGCCCTCCGGGAGCTTACATTCTGATAAGGGTGGGGGGTGGGAACCATGTACATCAATAAGTAGATACAAAAATATGTACAGAGTAATCTGGAGGGTAAGGGCTAGGATACTCTCCCATGCTCTGGAATCTTTGAAAGATCATCAGTACCTATAACATTTTAGCAGCTCTTTCGTAACCTCGGGATGTAATTTGCTGGAACTGGGACTTGAATGTGAATGAAGGTAACTCATTGATGGTGACTGTGTGCTTTCACTCCTCACTTATTTCCTCTTTTATCTTGAGTTACAGCTTCCTCTTAACCCTTTCTTTTCCTGTCCTTTTCATTGAAAAGGTTATTCTCCTTGGCAGAAAAAAAAAAGCAGAAGTAAATGAGAGTTGAATAATTCTCTCCTTTCACGGTCTTCAATTCATCCCATCTATTTTCAGCAGTAGTTTTTATCAGAGTCAAATCAACTAGCAATTATTAAGTGCTTTCTATATACAAGGAGCTGTGTTCTAAGTGCTGGAGATGCAAGGATAGTAAAAACAGCCCCTGCCCTCAAGGAGCTCACTCTCCAATGGGGAAGATAACATGCAAGTGACTAGCTACAAGCAAGATAAAAGGTAATCTGTAAAATGGGGATAATAATAGCATCTAACTCCCTGGGATTGTTGTGAAGAAAAATAAGATATATTCGGAAAGCACTTTGCACACCTTTATAAATGCAGCTAAGTTTTGTAGCGGAGAGAGCATTGGGCCTGGAGCCAGGAAGGTCTGAATTCAAATCCCGCCTCTGACACTTACGGACAAGTCGTTTCACTCTGCTTTGCTTTTTTTCTCCTCTATCACAAATTCTAAAATGGAGGGCTCAGTCCTCCCCAAGGTTTCCAACCTTACTACTCCAGAACCCAATTTTTCTTATTCATAAAATCATAGCTCTAGAACTGGAAAGGACCTCAGGGACCATCTGATCTCCTCATTTAACAAATGAGGAAACTGAGGTGTAAGGAGATTAAATAATTTGGCCAAAGTCAGAGAGACAATCAGCATCAGAAGTGAGATTTGAAGTCCAATGCTCAGACAAAAAAGTTAATGCTCTTTCCAGTGATTTCCTGTTACTTACTTTCTTTGTGAGGAAATGTGAGTTAAGTGACTTGCCCAGGGTCACACAGCTAGTAAATGTCAAGTGTCTGAGGTCAGATTTGAACTCAGGTCCTCTTGACTCCAAGGCCAGTGCTGTGTCACAAGCCACCTAGCTGCCCCCTAGGTGACTTTCTATAAGACAACAAATTGAAGAGAAGGTGCGCTCTGCACAGGTAGAGGGAGCTTCCTCAGCAGGAGTTCGATAGACTAATAAAATGACCAGACCTGTCCCTATTACAATTAGTATCCAGCAATTCAACCCACATTTATTAACGAGCCAACTATATGCCAGGCTGTGCTGGGCACTGATGATCTGAAGGGGAAAAAAAACCAACATTCCCAACCCTACTGGAGGAATACAACACACACACACACACACACACACACATACACAGAGAGAGAGAGAGAGAGAGAGAGAGAGAGAGAGAGAGAGAGAGAGAAAGCATCAACAAATAGACAAATAGATATAAAAAGCCATTGATTATTTACAAATACAAAAGCTGATGTACTTTTGTGCATGCCCTACAGACAGCAGCCTGGGCAGGGGCTTAGCCCGGGTCTAAGACCCTGCCCCTGCCTCTTCCTGTTCCTCTCTGTGCGACCCTGAAGTCAAAGAACCTGCTAGAAAATTCTCTCCATGGAGCAGGAGCTGCTGGGCTGCAAGCCCAGCTTGCGATTGCATCAGACAGCCCATTGGGAGACAAGAGGGACGTGTCAAAGCCACCCAATTCAGCAAACAATCACTGACAGCGGAGCAACTTCTGGCCTCACATCAACAAATCACAGACTGGAAAAATCTGCGAGAGGAGCACTTTTTTTCTTGCTGAGTGCAAATGTTTCATGGGTTTTAGCAAAGCTTTTGCAGGGATGGTCCCACCCCTGCAGCCAAAGCACAACGAAAACCCGTAAAAATCACCATTGACTAGCATTCCCTCACTGTCCTTTAGTCATGTTGGGCTCTCCATGACCCCATTTGGGGGTCTTCTTGGCAAAGATACCGGAGTGGTTGGCCATTTCCTTTTCCAGCCCATTTGACAGATGAGGAAACTGAGGCAAACAGGATGGAGTGACTTGGCCACAGTCACTCAGCTAGTTGAGTGTTATGTGTCTGAGGCAGATTTGAACTCAGGTCCTCCTGACTCCAGGGCCAGTGCTCTAGCCCCTGCGCCACCTAGCTGCCCCAATCAGCTTTTAACTCAAGAGTTCAGGTGTTTACATCCTTGCTTTGCGTGAACAGATTTATGTCAGATCTGCAAATTTTAAAAAAAATGGAGAAGTTGCAGTTCTTCCCATCTCAATACTGCATGCCATTTTACAAGCGAGTCATCTGATCCAAATCAACAAACATTTATTATGTGCCAAGGTCTTACTCTAAGCTGTGCTGGGTGCTGGGGAGGAAATGAAATCATAAATCACCATCCTTGTCCTCACGTGGTTTATAATCTGGTAGGCGGGATAAATAGTGTAGTTGATAGGGTAAACACAAATTTTAGGACAAATTACAAAAGGACTTAATTGTTCATTCTTCATTTTCAAGGAGGACCAGTGACATCACTAGGTGATTTCTTGACTTGTTCATCGATTGGATTGAAGTGAGGCAGAACTGCACAAAGTTGCAGCCTCACTCTCTCTTCCCAAGTCATGGAAATCTAGTCGCAGGTCAAAAATCAGGATGAAGGGCGATGGCCCCGGATGCGGCGGATGACCTCGGCATCTCTGGTGTCTGACCAAGCTCTAAGCGCTCCACAGCACCTGCTTCGGCCACCTTGGAACAGAGTGTTCTCATCTGCCCATTCCGCCAGGGGAAGTCTTCACGTGCTTGGGGTAGACCTCCCCCTAACTCATCGACGGGTCTGAGGACTGTGGGTTACCCTCAACCCGGTTTAGCCTGCCTCCTGGGACAGTTTTCCTGGGGTGTGGCTGCTGCTCGTGCTGCAGCTTCTTGGAGCCACAGATGGGGTCAGAGTGGGATGGAAAATTTAGAGGAAACAACACTTTTAGGTGGCGAGATGCTTTCTGGAGAAGGGGGCCCCTGGGCTGCTGTTATAAAGATGACCCCAGACTCAGTTCCAAAGACTGGTGTCTCAAAGACTTTTTATTAAAGAGGTTGAAGTGCATCATTTCGATTCTTGAGAGAAGCAGGGGCACTCCCTTGGAAGGAGAGAAATGCACAGGGTAAAAGAAGCCAGGGCAAGCTTTATAGTTAGTAATTAATTGCCTAACTCCTCCCTTCTGGATCAGGATTGGTCCTAAATCCTTATGGGTTACAATCTTCCTTAGATGCCCCAGCCCTAACATACATTACGTGCCTAGAATTGTGTTATCACTCCCCGCCCCCAAGAAGTTAGCCTGTCTGTGCTGATTTCTTATCTACTTATGTGGAAACTTAACCCTTTCATTTCTCACAGCTGCCAAGCTCCTGTTAGACTGTGGGCTCCTTGACAGGTAGGAATGATATTTTGCCTTTCTTTATATCTCCAGCCCTTGACAAAGTACTTGGCAGGTAGTAACTACTTAACAAATGTTTATTGGCTAACTGACTGACCCAAGTACACCAGAAAGAGAAGGGCTCAGCATGGAGAAATAGAAAGAGCTCTGGCCGGCAGTCAGAGGTCTGGGTTCAAATCCTGACTATGTGGCTGTTGAAGTCATGGCTTCATTCATTCTCCTCCTGGCTGTGCTGCTGTCTTTCTGGGTAGTCTCGCTCTGGAATTTCCGTGTTGTCCCCCTTATCCCACCTGTGGCTTCCTTCTCGTGCCTCCGTTTTGGGAAGGGCCCAGGTCAATCTTCATTCTCTTCCCAGCTGTGCCTCTGACTTTTTAGACTTCAACACCTTTCATCCCACTCCCCCTCCCCCAGCTCTTTTCTGTTCTCATTTGTGCCCCGTCTTTCTCCATTAGAATATAAACTCCTTGAGGGCAGGGATTGCCTTTTTGCTGGATTCTTATCACCGAGCTTCACACAACCCCTGAGCCACAAAGGTAAAGTGCTTAATAAATGTTTACTGCTTTCCTGGGCTCAGTCTCCTCATCTCTAAAATGCTAGCTTTAGGGCAGCTAGGTGGCGCAGTGGATAGAGCTCTGGCCTTGGAGTTAGGAGGACCTGAGTTCAAATTCGGCTTCAGACACTTCACACTAGCAGTGTGACCCTGCGCAAGTCACTTAACCCTGATTGCCTCACCAAAACCCAAAACAAATAAAACGCTAAGCTTGGCCTCTGCTTTCTGATTCCAGTTCTCAATCTATGATGCAGTGACAATGCTGTCAGCTGTCACCAGCCCTATGACCCAGAGGCCTTGCCTAGCTCTTGGGTGTTCTCTGAGTCCAAGATCTCATTCAGATTGCAACATAGCCCAGCAAACAAGCCAAACCTTTCACTGTCCAGCCAAGGGTGCTCACCTGACTAGGCTTTACTCCCATCCTTACAACACACATAATTCTACAACCACAACAGTGGAGCAGGCACAACACAGCTGGGGGGGAGATGGGTGGAATGTGGTGGGTGCAGTGAGAGATGAGAGGGAGGTAGGGGAGTGTCATCTTTTCCCTGTTTTTCTTCTGTTGCACGTAGGCAATTCTAAGGGGTGACTGACTTGCCCAAGGTCTCACAGCTAGTAAAGGTCAGAGGTGGAACTTGAACCCTAAAGCAGGCTTAGTCACTAGACCAAAGCAGACTTTAGGTTTTTTTTCCCCCACATACGTCTCATTATCTTACACTCCTATGTTATTTATAAATAGGCATATTCTGCTCTTTCTGGTAAATAAGCCTCAGAAAACAAATTCTTACAGTGTGCAGAGTTATACAAAGAGGGTTCAAGAGGGAATGCATGAATGGAAGCCTGTCTGTGGTATGAAGTCATGGTAGCAGATCTCAGAGAAAGAAAAAATGGCAATTGGTGGGCCTTTAAAATCAGGGAGCCAGGCAGTCAGAGACCAGGGAAAGTCAAGTTCTGAGGCCCGATATTCTGGGATCATGGAAGTTTTTGAAAGTAGTAGAAGATGAAGGAGTCAGGAAGACTCATCTTCCTGAGTTCAAATATGGCCTCAGTCATTTACTAGCTGTGTGACCCTAGTAAGTCGATTGACCCTGTTTACCTCAGTTTCCTCATCTGTCAGATGGGCTGGAGAAAAGAAATGGCAAACTGCTCCAGTATCTTTCTCAAAAACATCCCAAATGGGGTCATGAAGAGTCAGATATGACTGAAAGGACCCAACAACAAAAGCAAGAGAAGATGAAATGATTCTGGGTAGTGACTATGAAGATTGGCTTGTTACAGATATTTAGACCTAGGGACCAGATCAGTTAAGAAGCGCTCTCTCTCTCTCTCTCTCTCTCTCTCTCTCTCTCTCTCTCTCTCTCTCTCTCTCTCTCTCTCTCTGTTTCTCTCTCTCACGCACTCTCTCTCTCTGTCTCTGTCTCTCTCTCTCTGTCATCTCTCTCTGCCTCTCTCTGTCTCTTTCTGTCTCTGTCTCTCTCTCTGTCATCTCTCTCTGCCTCTCTGTCTCTTTCTGTCTCTCTCTGTCTGTCTGTCTCTCTCTGTCTCTCTCTGTCTGTCTGTCTCTGTCTCTCTCTCTCTCTCTCTCTCTGTTTCTCTCTCTCTCACGCACTCTCTCTGTCTCTCTCTGTCATCTCTCTCTGCCTCTCTCTGTCTCTCTCTCTGTCATCTCTCTCTGCCTCTCTCTGTCTCTTTCTGTCTCTCTCTGTCTCTGTCTGTCTGTCTGTCTGTCTGTCTCTCTCTCTCTCTCTCTCTCTCTCTCTCTCTCTCTCTCTATATATATATATATATATATATATATATGTATATATACATAGGCATTCCCCAGCTAGCTCAATTGCGTATGAAGAGGCCAACAAGATAGTGATCTTCCTGGTACAAACAGTATTCAAACCTTTGTGGGGTGGCTGAGATAAGCAAAGGGTTATGGGTAGGTAGAAGAGTCCACGGAACTGAAGCTATTACCCTAAAGCAACATGGAGTGGCTGAATCAGGGAAGATGCTTTTGAATCAGGGAGGATTTGGGCACAGAAGAGATTGCTACATCTCCTGCCTGAACATGACAAACAGTCTCAGAGTCCAGGCTCTGGGGGACTTCTCCTAATTCTAAATGCACTCCAGCCGATGAGAGCATAGCCCTACCCAGCCAAGCCAGGGGCTCCAGGTGGAAAGCACTGAAGCTATCCATTGATGGGTGAACCTTGGAAATCCAGCAGAGATGTTTCTCAGTTACTTGTTGGTAGAGGGAATGAGCCTGTACATTTATACTGCCTTAAATAATTGCTGTATTCAACTGACTACCAGTTGGTACAAATTCAGGGTCAGTCTCGTTTTTTTTGTCTTTGATTTGAAATAGCTGATAGTTGACATTTTTAGATAGCTCTTTGTGTTGTGAAATGTTTTACATATGCTATCTGCTTTGAGTCTCTAAACTGCCCTCTGAGGTAGGTACTATTATTTCCCCATTTTTACAGATGAGGAAAGTGAGGCTGAGAGAGATTCAGTAACTTGCCCAAGGTCACACAGCTTGTAATTGTCTAAGGGGAGGGGAGCATTTAAACCTTGGCCTTTTGACTGTCCAAGTCCCAACACTTAATCCACTGCCTTTTTTTTTCCCATTGGAAAAAGTAGATGCATTTATGTGGGAGTAGTATTGGAAAGTGGCCAATAATTTTGTCCATTGCTTTACAAAAGAGAGTTACGCCTACCCACAGTTTGGAAAACTGAACTATTCTAGTTAGCTGGAGTTTCTAGGGGTCAGGAAGACCAGGCCAGCTCTAACCCTCCTTCCTCATCTTGCCCCCCCCCCCCACGGAGTTAGCAATGTTAGCAACATTGGGATGGAAATCCCATCAACTGACAATAAAAGTGTTGCTAATATTGCTACCCCGTCACTCTGCTCAAGATATGCGTGTTTTTCACGCTCGGAATACTCAGAAACTAATATTAGGGTAGTAGCAACTGAGGGCTGAGGACAGTAGGGCTCTCACAGGAGGGGACACTTGAGTCTAGGGAGCTGGGGATTGTCTGAGATAGAAGGGAGAAAGGAATGTGTTCAAGGGATAGAGGAGAGCCTACCAAGGAAGGTGAAAGAAGGAACAAACAGCAAAGAGTGAGCAGGTCAGCTGGGCTGCAAAGTGGAGTAGGAGACAGAGAGCTGAAAAGTCCTGGAAATGAGCCAGATTGTAAACAACTTTAAATGCCAAATAAAGGAGACTGTACTTCATCCTAGATACATTAGAAAGCCACTTGGAGCCTTTGTGTGTGTGTGTCACGTCAATGGACCCTCTTCTCTGAATAATGTTTTTAAATGCATAAAGCAACAGTATTGCATTTGTTGTTAGGTCATTTTTTATTCGTGTCTGCCTCTCTGTGACCCCATTTGGAATTTTCTTGGCAAAGATCCTAGAGTGGTTTGCCATTTCCTCCTCCAGCTCATTTGACAGATGAGGAAACTGGGGCAAACTGGGTTAAGTGACTTGCCCAGGATCACATAGCTAGGAAGTGTCTGAGGTCAGATTTGAACTCAGGGCTTCCTGACTCCAGGCCTACTGCTCTATCCACTAAGCTGTTCCAGTATTGCATAGGAAAAGAAATAAATTGAATCAAGATATGAAAAGAACTAGTTCACGGACACCCACTCAGGTTAAGAACTTCTGTTAGATGATCTCTTTGGTCCCTTTCAAGTCTAACAAAAGATGAATTTGTGATTTTAGGAAACTTTCTCATTTTCCAAATCTCATCCTTTCCTCTTCCTTTTCTGTGCCGTGCCTTCATCATTTCTGAGTTTTCTTCTCATTCGAAGCCAACTTCCTCTGTGAAATCTTCCATGATTTGAAAGTAGCCATAATAGTAAAAAGGAAAAAAAATTGAAGGCAGTCACTTCCCTTTGTGTGTGTGTGTGTGTGTGTGTGTGTGTGTGTGTGTGTGTGTAACTTCCTTTCCCCCCCCCCCATCAAATGAAAAGATTAAAACTAAACAGCCTTCAGGTTCCATATTCTTTTCCCACTCTCCCTTCTTGGGAGAGGTGGGGGAACTCCATGTAATATTGGACTTGGTGCATTGGTTAATTTTATAAATGATTTCTTTTTCCTTTATTCAATAAAGGAAGATTCTCTGGGAGAGAGAAAGAAGAGGAATACACTGAGAAATCAAATGAGCACAAAAGTGTGTTCTGCCTTTAGTGATGAGGCCCTGGTAAATTAGAGTCTCTCAAATGTGGTTCTGTTGTTCTTTTTGGCTATGTGCCATCTTCTTTTTACATTCCTAGCATCAAGGGCAGCCTTTAAAGGGAAAAAAAAATAAGCAACATTGTAGGGGACAGGGCAAGGGGTGAGGGGAGGACATAGGCACACATCTGTATCTTGTGATGGAGTGAAGGATTATTGGTGAGGTCTAATTAAGGGATGTGATTTTACTGTCATCTGGCATTTTTTCTGCCCATCCCCCCCTTGGAGGCCACTAGCTGCTGGAACCATAGAAAGAGGGAGGAAAGTTTGAGGGAGCTGAAATAGAGGCTTCATTTAGCAGTGGTGAGTGAGTGAATGAATGAATGCTAAAAGTTGAAAAAAAGAGAGACTTACCTCCACTGTATTGTAAATTCTTTAAAGACAAGGATAAAACTTTGTACTTCTTGGTTCCCTTTCCGGTGTTCTGCATATCCATAAGTCAAGTCAAGAAGCATTTGTTAAATGCCCACCATGTGCTAAGCACTGAGGATACAAAAAAAGGCAAAAAGAGTCCCTACTCTTTAGGAGTTCACAGTCTAATGGGAAGACAGCAGGTAAATAACTAACTAAAAACGAGAAATGTGTTGTTCAGTTATTTCAGCTGTGTCTGGCTCTCTGTGACCCCATTTGGGATTTTCTTGGCAAAGATACGGGAGTGGTTCACCATTTCTTTCTCTGGCTCATTTGACAGATGAGGAAACTGAGGCAAACAGGATGAAGTGACTTGCCCAGGGTCACCCAACTAGTGAGTGTCTGAGTCTAGAAGATGAGATAGATTGGTAGAGAAATGACATTAATATTAAGTGGGAGCCAGGAAAGTCTTCTAGCAGAAAGTGAGATTTTAGCAGAAACATGAAGGGAGTCAGGGAAAATGGGAGGCAGAGATGAGGAGGGAGAGTTCTCAGCATAGGGCACAGCCAGTGCAAATACCTGGAGTCAGGAGATGGATTGTCTGAGACCAGGGTTCAAGCAGGCCATTTGGGCTGGAATAGAGAGTGCATATAGAAAGTAAAATGAGGTAAATGTGAAAAGGTAGAGCTGGCAAGTAAGTGTTAAGTGGCAAACTAAGGCAATTGAGCCTTGAGGTGATAGGGAGCTAATGAAGGTCTTTGAGCAGGAGTGTGACCAGCCCTGTGCTTTAGGGATAACTAACATCTAAATCGAACAGGATAAATTTGATGAACTCTGAGGCTCCTTCCAACTCTATCTAAATCTCTGATCCTGTGAGCCATACAAACCCTTTGAGAAATTTCACAGCTAGGCACATACCCCAAAGGCGTCAATGATAAAAAGAAAGCTCCCTTCGACATCGAAGTATAGCATTTTTTTTAGTAATAGAAAAGCATTGTAAATAAAGGTGATGTCCATTGATTGAGAAACAAATAAATAAATTTTGTTTGATGGATGTAATGGAATATTGATACACCCTAACAAAGGATAGTTACAAATAATACCGAGAAGCATGCAAAGACTTATATGGAGTAATGCAAAGTGAATTAAGGAGAATCAGGAAAGAATGCATGCAATAACTGTAACAATGTAAACCAAATGCTGTGAAATTGCATTGACCCGAAGAAGAGCTATGAGTCTGCACCACCCTCTCTTCTTTGCAGAGGTCAGAGACTCTGGGGGTGGAAACGCCATACAATGCTGGATTTGACATGTTGGTTAGTTTTCCCGATTTATTTTTTTCCTATTTGATTTCTTTTTTTTCTATAAAGGAAGATTCCTCAGGAAAGGGAAAAAAGTAAGATATATTAATAAATGAAGATGATGTAAAAGCAAAAGATATTAATAAAAGTTGGGGGTTTTTTCTTTGTTTTTTTACAAAAAGAAAGAAAAGTAAGAAGGTTTGTTCAGATGGCACAAGCTGTACTTTGTCCATCATCTCTGGGTCTATGTGCACTCTTCCTGCATCTTCGAGGAGCTAAGTCCCTTGTCTTATAGTGGGTCCTTTCTTTCACTATTCATTGCTTCCTTCAAGTCCAAATGGCAGGCCTGTTCTTTGTTAAGTATCTACAATTCCTGGTACAGGGTGATGAGGTCCTCAAACAGGACTTAATAAAGGTGCCAGCAGGGCTGTCAAGCTATGAGACAGGTGAAAAGTGAGAAAGTCAACATCTCTGGACAAAGAGCCTTTCAGGAGATCCTGTTGCCTCATATTTGAACCAGCAGCCTCAATTCAAGACAGGGCAGTGATTTAAACCCGGGTTGCTTTGAGGTCAAATTTGACTCTCCCTCCCTCTTCTCCTGTGCCACCATTGGCCTAGCAGACTCTGGCCCCACCTTAGGCAACCTGGGGGAAGAAGCTGTAGGGTAACATTAGAGCCATAACTAGGGTACGTTGATTGAGACTCTGCCCCAGGGCAATAAAAACCAAGGAGTGCTGAGCAAACTTGTACTACCTCAGCAGCTAGAGCAACTAAGTTAGGCCACCCAGTTAAGACAGGACTTACACGTGTTATTTCACACTTGCTGGTTCCCAATACATGTCAGCATCTTTTTTTTTTCAGCCTATAATCTTAGGGAGTTGTCTAGACCATTGAGTGGCTAAAGGACATGCCAGCATCACACGGTCAACATGTGTCAGACACAGGGCTTGAACCTCTCAGTCTTCCTGGCCCCAAGGCTGAGTCTCCACCTACCACCATGTGCCGCCCTCTGCAGCAGCCTAAGAGTCTCTCTTGGTCACCACTGCTCTGGCCCTGCAGGTCCCTCTCCTTCATTCGCTCCCATCTCCCATCCCAGCCATCACCTTGCTGGTCCCTTAGAGGCAGATGGACCGTATTCTCTCCAATTTTCAAATGGGAAAGGGGGGAGCAAAGAAGCCAACACCCCAGCTTGGACAAGTACTATCTATTTCCTTGCCCCTTGCCATCCATTAAGATTCAGAAGACCTAGGTTTAGAGCTAGAAAAGTTCTCAGGCTTCATTCAGCCTTCTTGCTGTTTGATTGTTTTCAGTCATGTCCGACTCTCCGTGACCTCGTTTGGGGTTTTCTTGGCAAAGATACTGGAGTGGTTTGCCATTTCCTTCTCCAGCTCATTTTACAGATGAGGAAACTGAGGCAAACAGGGTTAAGTGACTCGCCCAGGGTCACACAGCTAGTAAGTGTCTGAGTCCAGAGTTGAACTCAGGAAGATAAGTCTTCCTGACTCCTGGCCTGGTGTTCTAATCACTGGGCCACCTAGTTGCTCACACATTTAGCTTAAGGATGCTCAATTTTTTTCAGAGCCCAAACCGCATAGTTTTCAGTAATTCTTCCCAGTACTCCCTGTTCCATATGGAAAAAAACCCAACCCTACAGTTTACCAAGCATATGCATATAAAGAATAAAGTAAAGTTATTTGCCAATTATTTCCTGTACCCAAGGGTTGTTAAATTTCCAGTGTGAGCGTTTACAACTTAGAAATCAGTAAATGCCAGACCAGGGCTTGAGTCATTGTTTTGGTGATTCTCTAGATTTTAAGACATGATGAAGAAAATATTAAGAGTACAGGTTAAACTTAAAAGCATGTCTCATGTACGCTTTCCCCCAGAGAGCTGGGTTTTAGCTGTTTAGCAGCCCACCCCTGCCTGGATTATTAAAAAATATACTTAAAATGTTAAAAGTTCCAAGTTCATGAGCCCCCTAAAATCTATCAATGATAGATTTGCATTTTACAGCACTGTGTATCCTAGGTTAAGAACCTCTGCTTTAGTCTGGCAAGAATACAATGCACATGTCTCCCTCGGAGAAGCTCCTTGCACCCATTAAGGGCACATGCAGTTCTGCTTTAGGACCCCTGGCTAGTCCAATGCCCTCAATTACAGATGAAGAAATGAAGTCTAGAAAGATCGAGTGATTCGGCCAAGGGCCCACAGGTAGTAAGAAGCAGAGCAAGGATTGGAACCCACGTCCTCTTGATTTTCCACAGTCCTGTGCCAGCTCCCTAGTCACTCAGCCGTGGGTTTTCCCTGACACTCAGCAAGATTAGCAGGAAGGAAGATGTGAGCTTCCACGGGGACACAAAGCTATAGGAAGAGGCCTCCTTAACCCCGAACCTGATTGTAACCCAAAGGGGCCTAAGCAGTGAGCTAGGAGGTGCAAAGGGCAGAGAAAACCTCCTCCTCCTTCTTCATCCTCTTCTTCCTCTCCTCCTCCTCCCCCTGCTCTTCTCTTCCTCCTCCCCCTCCTCCTCCTTCTCCATCCTCTTCTTCCTCTTCTTCCTTTCCTCTTTCTCCTCCTCTTCCTCCCCTCCTCTTCCTTCTTCATCCTCTTCTTCTCCTCCTCCCCCTCCCCATTCCCCTCCTTCTTTGTCCTCTTCTTCTTCCTCTCCTCCTTCTCATCTTCTTCTCCTCCTCTTCCTCCCCTCCTCTTCCTTCTTTGTCCTCTTCTCTTCCTCCTCCCCCTTCCTCCTTCTTTGAATTTGCCAGATAGAATTATAGATCAAGGGCTGGAAGGAACCTTAGAGGGCATCTGCTCCAACCCTCTCATTTTACTGATGTGGAAACTGAGGCCCAGAGAAGTCTTGTCATTTTCCCAAAATCATAATGGTTGAACTATCAGAGGAAGGATTTGAACCTAAGCCCTCTGATATTAATCCCAGTGTCCTTTTCACTGCGCTTTCCTTCTTCGGAGAGGTGTGGGACCATAGGCATGGAATATTAATCAATATGTTGCTTGGTTTTGCTGAACTGCTTTTTCCTGGTCATTCTTTTAAAAAATTCTTTGTAATTAGGGATGGTTCACTAGGCGGATGTTGGGTCGGGGGACATATTTGCAAATGAAAGTGACATAAAACCGAAAGATATTAATTAATTTAAAAAATGATGTCTCTTTTAAAACCTTTTTCCTCATCATGCCCAGCCTCTACCTCTTTGCGTCCATCTCCTCCATTTTGGGATTCTGGCAGAGGTGAGCCACGTGGCTATTTTTCTTTCTATGAGGTTTACCTCCCTATATCACAGGGACTGTCTCAATCTCACAAATTCTTGAAATTTAATATTCTTCAGATTATAATTTCCTGGAGGGAAGGGATCTTTCCTGGTCTTCCTCTGTATCCCTCTCAGTACCTAGCAGGATACCTTTCAACACCGTCAACATTCCCATCAAATTGGCCTCCTTATTGTTTTCCAGACATAACATCCCCTCTCCTGTCCCCATGCCTTCCCATAGATTCTCCCCCCGCCCACAATGTACTCTATAGGTTGCAGTCTCCACAAATGGAGAAAAAGAGCAGATTTATTGAATTCATTTTCAGCAGATAAATAGGTGTCTACCTCTAAGACACAAGGGTACATACACAGCGTCCCTGGGGAAAGTGGCTTAAACTTAAAATATAAAGTTTGGTAGGCATGTTTATAGAGAAAATTATGGCCACACCTCCCAACTTCTGGTGCCCCGCATTCTTTTCATTCTTCATGGTAGCCTTGTGAAGTTCCCTTTAGGGGTAGCTCTGCTTGACCCCAAGGATCAGGACCTTTCTAGTGTCTCTTTTTAAGAAGCACAGGCCCTGAAGCCACCTTGGGTGACTGTCTGGTCACATCCATCTTCAGGGACTTGGCAGCCACCACTCCTCGATTATTGACCCTATTACTGATTCCTGTTGTCCACGAGACCTCCAATGGCTCTGATGAATCTCCTAGTCTCTTGAGAACTCTCTTCTCTTTATTCCCCAAGGATCAGGCTTGAGAAACACAAAATAAAGTACCCCGTGGCTAGACCACCAGATAGGGGAATGAAGCTTGCTGCCTCTCCCCAACCAGGAAGCAGATAGTATTTCTACCTCCTTTGTGTACAGAGAGGCAGGTGACTCCTTTTGGATGCCCACACAGTTTTAGCTCATCAACTTATGAGTCATTGGTCCTTCTGACTCCTCAATCAGCTCCAGCACCAGAGGTTACCAGCCCCTCAATTATGGCCAGAAGTAGCCTTACCACGCTTCCAGGTGATGGTATAGAGTCAGACAAAGAATATTTGCTCATCCTTGGTATGACTACAGAGGAAGGGCAAATCTGGCCTTTTCAAAGGACTAGGCTGTCATCGGCTAGTTATGCATTTTGTGCTTAATTATCTGTGTAAATATTTTTCTTCCAATAGAATGTAAGGTCTGTGAGGTCAGGGACTGTTTTCATCTTTGTTATCTCTAATATTTGGTATATAGTAGGTGCCTAATAAATGTTTGGAGCAGCTAGGTGGTACAATAGAGTGCTGGGCCTGGAGTCAGAAATACTCATCCTTCTGAGTTCAAATCTGGCCTAAGAAAATTACTAGCTGTGTTACGCTAGGCAAGTCACTTAACCCTGTTTGCCTCAGTTTCCTCATCTGTCAAATGAGCTAGAGAAGGAAATGGCAAACAGCTCCAGTATCTTTGCCAAGAAAACCCCAGCCAGGGTCATGACAGAAAAACAATTGAACAACCACACATGTGTGCTGATTAATTAATTAGTTATGCCCAGTTCTCTTGAGGTTTAACAAACCAACCAAATTTAAAAAAAAAAAAACGGAGCTTCAGGGTAGTTCTCTTGCAGGAGGACATGGTCATTGAGATAATTTACAGATTTGTTTCCATGATATGGAAGGCAGCAGAAATCTAGGTTAAGGTCACACAGTGCAGCAGCTGGCCAGGGCTTCTATCTATTTATTCCTCTTTGGAAAAAATGATGAGAAATCACACCAGACTCTCTCCCCACATGTTTCTATCTTTGTGTCTTTGCACTGACTAGGGCTGACCCAGATTTTTCAGATCTCTGCAGGGTGTGCTGCCAGATAAAGGAGCACATATCCACTTTTGTTTGGGATGTGGGATCCTTTATTTGCCTGAAGCTGCCGGGCTCTTGTAAATTTGCAGGTTCACAAAAAGTTCCCCAATGACATCAGTCCTTCTGAAGTCAGAAAGTGATTGAAATTGCTTCCTACTCTTTTATCGGCAAGGGGGCATTTCTTTTCTGGATTGACGTGCTTTGTGAGTCAGTTTCTGTGGGTATACTGGCACTATTACGAGGTGATCCCCTCCCCCAGGCGACCAAGGGAAAACTGTTTGGACATTAGTGACCCAGATGCAAAAAATATCAGCTTTACTTTTCGTGGTAGCAAAGAACTGCAGAGTAAGCGGGCACCTGACAGTTGGGGAAGAGCTGATAAAATAGTACACGAATGTGATAGAATATTGTGAATGATTACAAATATGAAGAATTCAGAGAAATTTGGGAAGACTTGCATGGACTGTACCGTACAGATGGAGGTGAGGAGAACCAGGAAAACAATTTGTTGTTTGGTTGTGTCCGACTCTCTGTGACCCCTTTTGGGGTTTTCATGGCAAAGATCCTGGAGGGGTTTGCCATTTCCTTCTCCAGCTCATTTGACAGATGAGGAAACTGAGGCAACCGGGTTCAGTGACTTGCTCAGGATCACACAGCTAGTGTCTGCAGCCCGATTTGAAAGCGAACAATTTATTTAGCTCTAATAATGCAAAGGAGAATAATGCTGTAAGATTTCAGAATTCTGAGCGGTGTAGTGGTGATTTCAGAGGACTAGAGGTGGCATCTGCCTTCCACCTCCCAGTAGAGAAGTGGAGCATGATGGGTGCAGAATGAAGCGTACATTGTCAGACTTGACTGTTGTCAAATTGATGTGTTTTGTTCAGTTACAGTTTTTTTGTTACTTGAGAGGGTTATATTGAAAGGAAGGTAGAGGATACAGTGGATAGAGCACCCGGCCTGGAGTTAGGAAGACCTAAGTTCAAATCCCACCTCTGACAATTACTAGCTATGTGACCCTTAGCCTCTGTTTGACTCAGTTGCTTCATCTATAAAATGGGGATAATAATAGCACCCACCTCCCAGGCTTGTTAGGAGGATTAAATGAGCTAATATTTGTAAAGTACTTAGTAAACCTTAGAGTGCTAGATATTATTATTATTATTATTATTGTTGTTGTTGTTATTATTATTATTATTATTATTACTATAATTATATTAGAGTGAGGGGGAAGTGATAGCTATGACCACATCTGAAGTATTATGTTTAGTTCTGGTTGCCACAGTTTAGGAAGGGCTGAAGAATGCTCAGAGGAAGGTGACCAGGATGAGTGCTTATGTTAGGCTCAGTTGAAGGATCTGGGAGTATTTAGTTTGGAGAAAAAAAAGAGTCAGGTGAATCATGATATCTGGGATCAAGCATTCGAATGGACCCAAATATGAAGGAGGCATCAGCTGTGTTCCATTTGGCCCCTGAAGGCAGAACGAGGTCAATGACTGACCTTTTACCAGGCAGATTCAAGCTTGAGGTCAGGAAACATTCCTAAGAACTAGAGTCTTCTGGGTGGTGTGCAGTACCTGGAGCAGGGCAGGCAGGGTGGGCGAGGCTGGGTAGAGGTGGGGGGAGGGGGGAGGAGACACGAGTCCCCCTCCTTGGTGGTCTTTCAGACCATCAGCAGAGCTGGCTGACCACTTGTCAGATATGTTGTGCTAAGGATTCCTTTTGGGGATAGGAGGGGATTTAGGGCCCTTGAGGATAGAAGGGGATGGTATAGGAGGGGAGGACAGGGGAAGGGAAAGGAGAGGAGAGGAGGAGAAGGGGAAGGAGGAGGAGGAGGAGGAAAAGGAGGAGGAGGAAGAAGGGAGGGGAGGAGTGGGGAAGACCAGGGGGAGGAGAAGGAGGAGAGGGAGGAGGAGGAGGAGGAGGAGGAGGAGGAGGAGGGGGAGGAGGAGAAGGACGAGGAGGGGGAGGAGGAGGAGAGGGGAGGAGGAGGAAAGGCAAAGAAAAGAAAAGAAAGTTAGAGGGAACCATTGCTGCCTTCATTAGCAACCCTTTCGACTAGGGTCACCCTAGGAAGGTGTCCCCATGTGGGGAGCAAAGAAACGCCAGTGAAAGGAGGCATATTTTGGCCTCTGTTTTAAACAGCCAGGAAGTCTTTCTCAAGCTACCCCATGAGGCCCCTCTTCCCCTTCCCTTTCTCTGGAGGACCTGAGGCCCAGGGCCAGGAAATCTTTGGTCAGAAGCTGTTTCTTCTGCCATCGTCCTTCTGCCAGCACAGCCACTGTTTGGAGCTGGCTCCGATGGCGGCTTTTTGACCTGCTGGCCCCCCCGTTCTCTTGTGCTCCCAATGGAAGGCTTTTTTGCTGGTTTTCTTGTGCATTTTTAAAAGGCAAGCTCCTGTTTCCTTTCCTCTTCCCCAATGTGAAAGATATTCAGAGGAGAGTAACCCTTTCTTCTTTGGAAATGAAGCCCTGGATAATTATTCATGTTAGCCTGCACAAACAGCCTTTGTGTACAGAGCAAAGGGAAATAATTCTCCTTTGATGTGAGTGGCTCAGAGAAAACCCTTGATATGCCTTTATTTATGTATTACAAGTACACAATAAAATAGCCTTTCTGTTGCTCCGTAGCCTGTAATATTTGGGAGCCAATTTTTGCTTTTCTCCAAGTTCTGATCAGATCCGTAAATACAAAGGAATCATCCCTGCAAGCCTCCCTAAGCTTGCAAGGGGTGGGTGGGGATGAGTAACAGAGCTCTAAAGCTTGGTGGCAGTAAGACCTTAAGACAGAGGTCCCTAAGCTTTTTTTAAGCACAGAGCTGGTGCTCTCTTATTTTTACCACCACTTCCCAGTGATTTTGTCCTGCTCCCGTTCAACCAACCCCATTGAAACTTCCCTGGAAATGAAGCACTTAGTGTCTACCCCGCCCTCACTCGAAGGGTGGCTTCCCCAGAGAATCGCTGTCCCAGGTTCGATGTATTCTGTGGGTTTGCAAGCCCTGAAACCATAGCCCAGGACCTTTGCCCTTTAATAGCCAGCCGGAGGACATAATTAGTTCCAAGCAAAAATACTCACTTAATGAAACAGCATAGTGAGAAATTGAGCAACATAGCATTTTCCCCACAAAACAGGGAGGCATTCCCCCACTTATTTTTGTTGTTTGTCCTTTTGTTCTCAAAGAAGACCAATGATCTCAACACGGTGACATCTTGACTTGCAAGTGCATTGGATTTAAGTGAGGCAGGGCTGTGCAAAGTCACCAGCCTCACTCTCTCCTCCAGCGTCATCAGAGTCCAGTGGTGAGACACAGGTCAAGATGACTGGCGAGAGCCCCGGATCCATGGGAAACCTTGGCCTTTTTAAGCTATAATCTTGTCTACAAGGCCTCTCACTTCTCCTTCCTTCAGAGTTCAGTGGTTGGCTCAATCTTTCTTCCCCAACTTCTGCCTTCAAGGGTTTTCAACATACATATTCATTCATACTCGCTCAAACACCCTCAACTCACAATTTCTCAACTTACTCCTTTCCAGTGACCTGCTCCTCCCCCTCCCAGTATGTCCACACAAAGATGACCTGGCCATCATCACCCATGAGTGTTCCACTTCCATATTGAACTCTGAAATTCCTTTTTCTCATCATAATCTGTTGCCTCTCTGTTTCTCCCTCTGCCTGAAACTCCAAACCATATTCTTTGTCCCCACTGTGAACTGTAGTCTCGCCACACTTTGATTCTTTCCCAAACCATCACCCCTGCATTGCCTAATCTCTTTCCTCCATCTTGACTCCTTGGTGAACCAGCTCAGCTCTGCAGTGTCCTCCTCTCTCAAGCCCCTGGCCCCTTTATCCTATCAAAGATATTTCTCTGCCAAAACCCAGCCTTGGGTTGCTCCCATTATCAGCTGCCTTTGCTGTTACATGCTACTGAATGAAGCTGAAGAAAATCATGAAACATGATCAGGTCTGCTACAACTTTTTGTTATGCACTCTCAGCTGGGTCCTCACTGCAGCAGGGCAATAGTTTTATGCCTCCCTAATCAATTCCCAAATCACATTGGGACAGCTAAGTGCTGCAGTGGCACCAAGCACTGTTGCTTGGAGTCAGGAAGACCTGAGTTCAAATTTGGATCTAGCTGTGTGACCCTGGCCAAGTGACTTGACCCTGTTTGCCTCAGTTTCCTCATCTGTCAAATGAGCTGGAGAAGGAAATGGCAAACCATTCCAGTATCTTTACCAAGAAAACCCCAAAGGGTGTCATGAAGAATTAGACACACCTGCACAGCAACAATCAGTGCCACTCTCCATAGTGGCTCTTCTAAACCTTTTCATCTGTCCTCAAACCTCCTTCATATTATCAACTCAGAACCTAGCCTCATATTTCACTGAAAATGCTGAGGCCATTTCCCAAGAGCTCCCTGTCCTCTCTTCATCTCACATCACTCAGATCCCTTCTGCAACTATCTCTTCCTTCACCTTTATTTTCACATGAAGAGGTGGTTCCTTTCTTTGCCAAGGCAAACTCCTCTAGATGCCCAAGCGATCCTATTCCATGCTGTCGTCTCCAGCACATTGCTCCCTCTCTCATTTCCACTCTTGTTAATCTCGCCTTATCTACTGACTGCTTCCCCAATGCCTACAAATATGCTCATGTCTCCCTCAGCCTGAAGAAATCCTCACTCCATCCATCATTCCAATTACAATTGCTCTATATCTTTCCTTGCTTTTGTAAACCTGAGAAGTTTACAACAAATGCCTTCACTTCGTTTCCTCATACTCTCTTCTTCATTTTCTGGTGTCTGGTTTCTGACCTCATCATTTAACTGAAAGTACTCCCTTAAATGTTACCAGGAATCTTTTAATTTCCAAATCTAGTGGCCTTCCCTCCAATTCTCATCCTTCTTGACCCTTCCACAGCCTTTGACACCTTTGACCACCCTCTGCTCCTTGATAGTCTATTCTCTCTAGGTTTCTGTGATTTCTTTGGTGGTTCTCCTACCTTCCTTCTCAGTCTCCTTTGCTAGCTCTTCATCCAGGTCTCACCAGCTAATTGTGAGCATCCCACAGGGCTTTGTCCTGTGCTCTCTGCCCTCCTTCCTCTAAACTATCTCACTTACTGATCCCATCAGCTCCCATAGATTCAATTATGAACTCTACGAAGATGATTCTCATGTCTGCTTATCTACCCATAACCTCTCTATTAAGCTCCAAACTTCCACCTCCAGTTGCCTGTTAGACATCTTAAACTGAATGCACCCCAGACATATTTTTGTCTTTTTAAAAATTACATTTAATTTTTATTTTCTTTTTCTCAATTATATGAAAACAAAAATTAATATTCTTTTTTTTTTATTTTTGAGTTCCATATTCTCTCCCTCCCTCCACTCCTTTCTGCTTGAGAAGGCAAGCAATTTGATATAAACTCTATATGTGAAGTCATGCAAAACATTTCCATATTAGCCAAGTTGCAAAAGAAAATGCAGACCAACAAAACCAGAATAATGAAGAAAGTATGCTTCAATCTGCATTCAGACTCCACCAGTTCTTGCTCTGGAAGTGGATAGCATTTTTCATCCTAAGTCCTTCAGGATTGTCTTTGGATGATTGCATTGCTGAGGGTAGCTAAGTCATTCACAGGTGATCATTGTTACAATGTTGCTGTTACTGTGTATAATGTTCTTCTGGTTCTCCTCATTTCACTTTGCATTCATTTGTGTAAGTCTTCCCAAGTTTTTCTGAAAGCATCCTGAATGTTATTCCTTATAGCTGCTACAAATATTTTCGTACAAATAGCTCTTTTTCCTTTTTCTCTGATCTCTCTGGGGTACAGACCTAGTAGTAGTATTGCTGGGTCAAAGAGTATGCACAGTTTTATAGCCCTTTGGGCATAGTTGCAAATTGTTCTCCAGAATGGATCAATTGGATCAGTTCACAACTCTACCAACAATGCATTAATGTTCCTATTTTTCCACATCCCTTCCAACATTTGTCATTTTCCTTTTCAGTCACATTAGCCAATGTGATAGATATGAGGTGGTACCTCAGACTTGTTTTAATTTGTATTTCTCTAATCAATAGTGATTTATGGGGCAGCTAGGTGGCACAGTGGATAGAACACTGGCCCTGCAGTGAGGAGGACCTGAGTTCAAATCCATATGCTTTTGAGTTGAAAATTTTTTCCCCCTTTTCCTCCCCCCCACCCTCCCCAAGACACGCACAATCTGACATAGGCTTTATATTTACATACCCATTAAACATATTTTCACATTAGTGAAGTTGTAAGTAAAAATTAAAACCAATAGGAGGAACCATCAGAAAGATGAAACAAAACTCAACAGAAGGTAAAAATAAGTGATAGTGATTCGACTTCCATAGTTCTTTCTTTGGATGTGGACAGCATTTTCTATCCCAAGGTCTCTGGAGATGTCTTAGATCCTTGTAATGCTGAGAAGGGTTCAGTTTAACATTCTTAGTTGTTGCATAACGTGGCTGTTACTGAGTTCAAATCCAGCCTCAGACACATAACACTTACTAGTTGTGTGACTTTAGGCAGGTCACTTAACCCCATTGCCTAGCCGGAAAAAAAAAAAAAGTGACTTAGAACATTTTTTCATGTAACTATAAGTAGCTTTGATTTCTTCTGAAAAAAAATGCCTATTCATATCCTTTGGTTATTTATTAATCAAGGATTCTTCTAAATTTACTCAGTTCTCTATATAGTCAAGAAATGAGGCCTCTATCAGAGACACTTTCTGTAAACACTTTTCCCCAGTTTCCTGCTTTCCTTCTAATCTTGGCTGCATTGGTTTTGTTTGTACACAATAATTTGATTTAATTAAAATTATCCATTTTACATCCTGCATGCTCTCTGTTTCTTGTTTGGTCATAAATTCTTCCTTTATCCATTAATCTGATGGGTAAGATATTCCGTGTTTCCCTAATTTGGTTATCATATCACCCTTTATGTCTAAATCATGTACCCATTTTGACCTTATCACAGTAAAAATGGTGTGAGATATTGGTCTACATGTAGTTTCTGCCAAGCTACCTTCCAGTTTTCCCAGAAATTTTTGTAAAATAGTGATTTCTTGTCCCAAAAGCTTGGGTCTTTGGGTTTGTCAAACATTAGATTACTATGGTCATTTACTACTGTGTGTGTTGTGTACCTAATCTATTCCACGATCCACACTCTATTTCTTAGCTAGTACCAGATTGTTTTAATGATTACCACTTTGTAATACAGTTTAATATCTGGAACTACTAAGCTACCTTCCTTCACAGTTTTTTCACTGGTTCTTTTGATATTCTTGACCTTTTGTTCTTCCAGATGAATTTCATTATTTTTTCTAGCTCTAGAAAGTATTTTTTGGTACTCATCTTAAGTTCAACCTCTTGCCAATCCCACTGATTTTTCCTTCATAACCTCTCTTACATGTGTCCCCTTCTCTCCTCTGATCTTACCACCCCTCTGATGCAGGCCCTCATCACTTCATGCCTTTTGCTTGGTCTCCCTGACTCAAGTCTCTCCCCACTCCAGTCCACCAGATATCAAAGTAATTTTCCCAAAGCACAGGTCTGACCACGTCCCTCCCTTAATCAATAAATGTTAGTGGCTCCCTCTCACCTCCAAGATAAACATAAAATCTGTTTGGTCTTCAAAGGCCTTCATGTCCTGCCCCCTCTCCTACCTTTCCAGTCTTCTTATACCTTACTCAGTCTCTACATACTCTGCAATCAATGGCATGCCTGGCCCCACTTGATCCTGAGTCTCCTTCCCTGGTGTCATTGTGGTGGTGTGGAGAAGAGGTCACGGGTGTCTGTGTGTCAGCAATCACGACTTGCATATACGGCTCCTGAGTTCACACACAGCATGCACCAGGATTGAGGAAGTCAGCAGGGATGAAGAAGCCTCATTTCTGACCCTGCCTCTTACTGCCAGTCTGGATTCTACCAGGTGACCCTTGTCCCCAGTCATTTTCCCTATAAAAGAGGGATAGGTTGGACATCAGTTTGAGGAGCAACCTGGTGTGGTAGATAGAGGACTTTACTCAGAATCAAGAAGGGAGTAAAGTGTAAGAAGACTGGAAAGGTAGGAGAGGGGCTAGGTTATGAATCTTTGCATCAGGACAGATGGCAATATGCCTTCCCTGGCTAGGTCCTGGTTTCCTACATGGGATTAGACAGGCTAGCCAGGGCTGTGGCTCTCCCACCCTCCAATCAGAGCAGTTCCACTCCAAGCTGAGTCCGAAAAGAAAACCATCCTGGGTTAATCCATCTCCACAGAACCAGGACTGTTGGACACAACCACATTTAGCAGAAGGTGACTGCCCTAAGACCAGAAAATTGGAAGTGGGCTATCATAACTTGGATCAGACTGGCCTGTTCTTTGGTGGTGAGAGGGTATGTGGTGAGGCAGGAGGCAGGCAAGGGTGTGCCCTTCCATGGTCTAAACCCCATCTCTGAAGCTAGCTAGCTGTAAGATTATGGCCAAGTCACTAAACCTTTCTGTGCCTCAATTTTTTCATCTGTAAAATGGGGAAATAACACCTCTAGCATCTACTTCATAGAGTTGCCATGTAACTCAGATGAGATAATATCTCTAATTTGTTATTATCATTTAGTCAATTAGTTGTATCCAACTCTTTGTGATCCCATTTGGGGCTTTCTTGGCAGAGATACTGGAGCAGTTTGCCATTTCCTTCCCCAGCTCATTTTACAAATTAGGAAACTGATGCAAATAGGGCTAAGTGACTTGTCCAGGCTCAGATATGTGCTAGCTGTGTGACCTTGGACAAGTCACTTACCTTCTGTCTGCCTCAGTTTCCTCATCTGCAAAATGGGGGCAATAACAGCATCTACCTCACAGGGTTGTCATGAAGATCAAATGAGATACTAATTGTAAAGCATGTAGCACAGTGCCTGGCACATAGTAAGCTCTATACAAATGTTACCTGTTATTATTATTTGATAACTCTTTCACTATAATTGGCTTCCTTTGTAATCCTATGTATCACATTGTATACACTTTAAAACACGATTCTGTAGAACAGTCCATAGGCTTGCCCACACTGACTTCCAAAGAGTCCAAGGCACAGAAAAGGTGAAAAACTCCTGTTAGAGACTATTCCTGCAGTCCACTGGACTCCGGGTATTGTCTCTTCTGCTGAAGATGATGCTATGAATCTGGCAGCGCCCGCCCTGGCCCCGTGAAGCTCTAGGGGAGAGGACGCCCTGTTCTCCTTAGCCATAATCACTTCAACCTCATGTAGACTTGTAAGGTGAGTTAACTATAGGCTTCGTTGACCTCATTTTAAACATGAAAACCTGAGGCTGAGAGTGAGTAAGTGACTCCCCCAGGGTCACAGGGCTAGTAAGTGTCTAAGGTGGGATTAGAACCCAGGTTCTGATGGGAAGCCCCTTGAATGCCAAGCATGATACCTTTTCTACCACGCCTGGCTGCTTCTCTGATTCTAGCTAACGTAAAAAGAACTGCTGACGTGGAAAAGGGTCTCTGTGGTCTCTGAGCTCACCAGGTCTCCCACAAATAACTTCTCCCCTAAAGGACTGT
Organism: Phascolarctos cinereus; assembly: GCF_003287225.1. Lineage (NCBI taxonomy): Eukaryota > Metazoa > Chordata > Mammalia > Diprotodontia > Phascolarctidae > Phascolarctos > Phascolarctos cinereus. The sequence continues at coordinate 35,789,595 of NW_027555958.1, forward strand.
GACCTGGAAAGAGTGTATAATGGATAGAGCACTGGGTCTGGAGGCAAGAAGGGCCCAGTTCAAATCCAGCCTCAGACATTTACTGGCTGTGTGGCCCTGGGCAAGTCACTTAACCCTGTTTACCTCAATTTCTTCATCTATAAAATGAGGATGATAAGAGCACCTACTTCCCAGATTGGTTGTGAGGATCAAATGATATATTTGTAAAAGGCTTAGCACAGTTCCTAGCACACAGTAGGTACCATCTAAATGCTCATTCCCTTACTTTCCTCCACCATCAGGTCTAGTCAACCTTTGCTGTAGCTCAGTTATTTCTAACTCTTCGTGACTTTGTTGGATTGTTATTGTTGTCTTTTGGCAAAGACACTGAGGTGGTTTGTCATTTTTTTCTCCAGCTCATTTTATAGATGAGGAAACTGAGGCAAACAGTATTAAGTGACTTGCCCAGAGTCACACAGATAATATGTGTCTAAGGCCAGATTTGTACTCAGCAAGACGAGTCTTCTTGACTCCAGGCCTGGTGCCCAATCCACTGTACCACCTAGCTGCCCAATCTATATTACATATATTTACTGGATATACATGCTTATATATTTTATATAATATATAGTATACAGTATATATAAAAAGATGTAAGTATAAATATTCTATGATATAGTTATATATAGTATCTATCATACATAATTATATGAAGGATATATACTGTATACATATATATATGTATGGAAGTATTTATTATATAGAAATCTACTACATCTATACATACACACACATATACACACACACAAACTCCCTTCAACACAGCTATATACACACACAGGTACATATCCACATACGCATGTATGTATTCACATACCTATGTGTATATATGCACACATGTACGCATGTGTTTGTAATATATGCTGCTCTCCACCCTTCCATACCTGCCCTCCCCCTGATAGAGTATAAACTCCTTGAGGTCTAGAACTGGGTTTTGTAATCTTTGTATCCCCTGTGCTTACACATACCAAGAAACGCTTGTTGAGTTATGGGTAGGGTCATAGCTATGGTGGACTCGATGGCCTCCACAGTCCCGTTCAGCCCTAAATCTATGATCTCACACTCCAGAACTGGAAGGACCATCAGACACCCAACCTTCTCTTTTTATAAAGGAGGTTCAGTGACCCATCTAATGCCACCCATGTACTAACTGGCAGAATTGGCACTCACCTCTTGGGTCCAAGAGGCAGGGCTCTCCCACTGTGCCCTTCTGCCTTGATTCTGGCACTCCTGCTGGGGCCTGGCCCCAGGGCTGGCATCACAGCCTTCCAAGGTCCCTTGTCGATCAAGCTATCACATCATCCCAGGGATGCTTTTCTCTAGCACCAAGGAAGTCAACTCATCATGGCAACAGGAATTCAGCTAACATGCAAACATAGGCTTCAGAGCTGGAAGGGATCTTAGAACACATCCAGTAAAGATCCCCATTTTACAGATGATGATGCTAAAACCAATGAGAGCTTGTAGGATACTTCAAGATCTGCAAATACTTTATACCCAATTCATTCACTTCATCCTGTCAGCAGTCCTGTGAAGGCCAGCATACAGCACCCACCTCCCAGGGAGGAACACATGAAATGAGAATTGTAAAGCTCTTAGAACAGTGTTTGGCACAGAGCAGGAGCCATATAAATGTCAGTTGTTATTATTATTGTCATTATTATTATCCTCATCTTACAGATAGGAAAGCCAAAGCACACATAGCTAATAATAATAACAGCAGCTTACATTAATATAGCTCTTGACATAAATTATCTCATTTCCACCTCACATTAAACTTGGAAGAATATGCGTATATGTGTGTATATATATATATGTATGTGTGTATATGTATACATAAATACATATACACATCCACACACATACACATATACTCACACATGTATATATGTGTGTGTGTGTGTGTGTGTATATATACATTGTCAACCAGACCAGAACTGGCCTCTAACCTGTGGGTGGCTGGAGCCATGCAAAGCAGGCTAGAAACAGGAGAGTCAGGGCATAAACAGAAGTTTAATTAATTTCAGAATGAGGAAAATGGCATTTGCAAACAGATGAGCCCGTCCTGAGAAGAAGGGCTTAACACTACTGATGCTGGGCATGAAAGGGGTTGGATTACAACATTCTTAGGTCTTGAGACAGTTCTTATGGTTGGCCTTCCTTGGGACAATACAGGCATTCTTGGGTCCCAGGGGTGAAGGGGAAGTCATTGTCTCAAGTCTTGAGGGTCATGATTACTCTGCAGGGTATAGAACTAGAGTTCTGTAACAGGAACAGGAGTGCGGTAAACGACAATTACAAGGAACAGGGATTGTGAACATATGATGGATAGCCCTAGGAAATAGGGGGAGCAAAATTCCTCAGTGAGCACCTGGTGCTGGTCCAAGGAATACACTTTGCCAGAGGGTGATATCATCCAGAGGGCAAAAGATTATTGTTATGCCCAGCTCAGGGTATAAGCCTGCTTGCTGGGCTTTAGCTCTGGGAAACAGGATATCTCCAACGTATTTTGATAGCATACTCATGCCTATGTATATGTTTATGTATATGTGTATGTGTATATACACATATACATACATACATACGCACACAGCCAGGAAAACTGTTCCCATGAACAGCTTTTTCTGTGTGTTTGCTGTCCCCAAAATAGATGAGATTTCTTCATGTTTGCAGCAGCTGCTTAGCCCATTTTTTGGCCCCCAAACAGCTCCCTCACCAGGGAACATCCTATCTAGTGGTCCCCTCCTGTTCTTTCCTATCCTTGGATTCTCTCTTTACTAGAGCTCATCCCTCTCCAGGAGCTCTGAGTGCTAATGGGAGCAAAAGCAAGAGAGATGCCTCCAAAACCATGTGGGGCTCTCTCAACCTTTTGGGAGAAATGTGAAAAGGCTTGGCAGGCTTCCTATGAGATTGACTGCACAAGAGATTTTCAACTGGGTATTATTTTGGGGAAGGATCCAAATTCCTTTAGGCCAATTCTCACCCAGCAGAACAGAAATAGAGAAGTACAGAGTTCATGCTAACAAAAACACAGACTGTGGTGCTACCCCCCGCTCACTCAAACTGAAACCATTAGGTAGCTTGGAGTGTGTCTGTAGGTAGATGAACACCTCTTGCTTTCCCTCTGGGTTCAAATCTCCATCCCAAATTTAGCCTCAAAAGGTCACTCGGAATTCTTTCTTCCAGCTTCTAAAAAGTCTTGAAAATGTCAAAGAACACAAACAAGGTAATATTATTACTCCTGTTAGGGGTAATCATCTGCTCATTGACCCTTGATCAGTTCCACTTGATGAAATTATAGCCTATAGACCTAGCATGCAGCACGCAGGATATTAAGTTAGGAAGATCTGAGTTCAAATACTGTCTGGGACACTTGCTGTGTGACCACAGCCAAGTCACTTGACCTCTCGGCTTCCAAGTTCATATATGTGAAATGAAGTCCTTTCCAGCTCTAAATCTATGGTCCCATGACCTTTGTCAGAAAGTGGCATTTCCCATTGAACTGGATGTTCACTCTGGCTTCATTCTAAAGGACATATGCTTTAGGACAACACCCCAACTCCTAATTGGACACCATATTTCCCTGTGACTGAGGGTTTATATTGGTTCAGTCACCATTCTCTGTGCCCTCTAAGGGAAACTGAGGAGAAACGGTGATGCCTCTTTGGACCTTGCCTCTTTTAGGATTCATCCATTGCTTTCTCTCCCTTGGACTTTCAGCTAGGGAGAGGAGGAGTCTCCTGTGTGGCTTTTTGATCGAGTCCAAGTTTGACAGAACAAATCCTTTCATTAAAGGGATTTGTTCTGTGAAGTTTGGATTCAGTCAAAGGGCCGCACTTGAGGATCAAGAGGGCCACATGTGGCCTCGAGGCTGCAGGTTTCCATCCCTGGACTAGATGGTCACTGAGTGCTCTTCCATCTCTGGCCTTCTGTGATTTTGTCCCTTCCAGCTGTAGAAGGTACAATTTTGTCTCCTTAATGGAAACATCCTTCCCCACATTAAAGTAGACGCAAGGACCCAGAAGGCAGGGACTGCTTAATTTGCTCTGTAAGGGCATATTTGGATCTAAAGGTGATAGAAAACAAATCAATTAAAATGAGACACATATTTTTAAAATTAATTTAAACAATTTAAAGGTATTATTTTTAATCAAATTGTTGTAATTAAGCTGTTTATGCATGGAAAGTTAGGGAATTTAAGTTGGAAACGCTTGGGTTTGTTTTGATTCAGTATCCCTTGCCTTTGGGCAGGCTGGGGCACACTTTTTCCAAAGGATAATTCCCCCTCCCTTCCCCCCAAAAAACCCCATATTACAGGTAAAAGTCACATGAAACTATTAATAGGTTTTCCTCATTGTTTAGTAAATGAAACCAGAATAAATCAAAACTTTCCAAGACAGAGGTGCAGCACATTGCCCTTGATTAAAAAAAAAAAGTTGCCTAATCAAATCTTTTAAAAGAAACAGAAAAGTCTAATAACTTGGCTGTGGCTAGAATTATGACCAAAACAGAGGAAACATAATCATTCTCATTTAAACATGTCTACCTAATCTACATAATTCCTTTATTAGGACTGTTGAACAAAATTTTTAAATAGCCATTCATGATCAAAATTCTCTTGTTGATGAAACCAATTTAACTGGGTCATTACGGTACATGTGAAAAAAAAAGGTAAAAGAAATCTCATCATGAGAGACATCCCCTTTTTATAATAAATAAGGCAGCAGATAATTATTACTCATTGGTGGCCTTTTCAAGTTATGCTATCAGGTCTGCCTTTTTCGCCTTCTTCTTAATGAACATCATTTTTGTTCCAGGGACATACTTCTTGGAGTTTTCCAAGTGTTCCATCAATGAGTCCTCTCCCCAGGTGATATCTTTGTTTTCGTTGACATCTGTGTAAGAGAATCCTGAAGAATGACCAGTCTTTCTACCAAAGGATCTGTTCAGGTTAGGTCCAGTCTTGGACCTGCCTCACTCATCATTAAACACACACACAAATACACAGTAGTGAATCAGCAGAACTTTACTTGAAGACTTCAAAGAATGTTACAAGATGAAGAAAAGGACATCTGGATTTAGTCCTAGGCCCTCCCAGCCCCATCAGCCTGCAGAGCACTTTAACAGGGAAATTCCTTTAGCAACATTATTGTCAGGATTCCCAGAGTTAATAGTTTCCATGCTATTATTGTTTATTACCACCCCTTCAGGTTAAACCAGCTTAGACAGTTTACAACTGTGCCCTAAAGGAGATTAAACTGGCTCTCTGTTCTTCCCAAACTGGCTGGGGAATTTGAAAGACCATGATACCCAAAGCTTAATGTCTTTGTCCCAATCACGGAGGTCAAGCACTCCATCTGTGGAAGTTCAATCACTGGCAAGGGATGAGGTTGTGGAGGGAGTAGAGGAAACTCCCTCTTCTCATTGCGGAAGGCCCTAAAAGCTGAGAATTCTGCCTTTGCGGTCTCTGCCTTCCATTTGGTACTTTGGGGATTGGGCCTCATCTGGGTGTGTGCAAATACATTTGTAAGTCTCTCCTGTGAGAGATGATCTCTCAGAAGTGAAGCCTTCTCAGGGGATCAATAGTTCTTGTTAATAATTCTTGATTGTTACTTTCAAAATCCTCCCCCAAGAATACCTGTATTGTCCCAAGGAAGGCCAACCATAAGAACTGTCTCAAGACCTAAGAATGTTGTAATCCAACCCCTTTCATGCCCAGCATCAGTAGTGTTAAGCCCTTCTTCTTAGGATGGGCTCATCTGTTTGCAAATGCCATTTTCCTCATTCTGAAATTAATTAAACTTCTGTTTATGCCCTGACTCTCCTGTTTCTAGCCTGCTTTGCATGGCTCCAGCCACCCACAGGTTAGAGGCCAGTTCTGGTCTGGTTGACAATGTATATGCACACGCACACACACACACATATACATGTGTGAGTATATGTGATTGTGTGTGGATGTATATATGTATTTATATATACATATACATATATACACCAGCCAACCACAATTCCTCAAGTAACAAGACTCTGATTGTCTAGTATTCCCTCTCTATAGACCATTCCCTGAAACTTACCCCATGCCTTTCATCCCCAGCTAGGTGAGGCTAGGGTACTGGCTCTTGAGTCAGGAAGACCTGAATTCAAACTCAACCTGAGACACTTTCTTGTGGTGCCACCCTGGGAATGTCATTTAACTTTTGTCCACCTCATTTTCCTCCTCTGGAAAATGGTGATAATAATAACACTCACTTCCCAAGATTGTTGGGAGGATCCAGTGTTTATGAAGTGCTTAGCACAGTGTCTGACATATGGAGTATACGTACTGAATATATGCTTGTTTTCTCTCTTCCTTCCTTCCACGACCTATGCTGGCTTCTGTCCCTGTATCTCTGCTGAAACTATGCCCTAAGGGCAGCTAGGTGGCACAGTAGACAGAGCTCTGGTCTTGGAGTCAGGAGGATCTGAGTTCAAATCCAGCCTCAGACATGTGAATCTTACAGGCTGTGTGACCCTGGGCAAGTCACTTAACCCCAACTGCCTCACCAAAAAGCAAAAAATAAAAAACATTGAAAGGAAGGAAGGAAGGAAGGAAGAAAGAAAGAAAGAAAGAAAGAAAGAAAGGAAGGAAGGAAGGAAGGAAGGAAGGAAGAAACTATGCCCCAAAAGGTAGACAGTGGCCAGAGCCGGTGCCCTTTTTCTCAGTTTTCTTCCTTGTCCATTTCCCTGCAGCATCTGACACCAATGAACACCCCTTTGTTTCTGGAAATTTCCTTGGCCTCTACTGTATAATCTTGACACTCTCTCTCTCTCTGTCTCTCTCTCTCTCTCTCTCTCTGTCTCTCTCTGTCTCTCTCTGTCTCTCTCTCTCTCTCTCTCTCTCTCTGTCTCTCTCTCTCTGTCTCTCTCTCTCTGTCTCTCTCTCTCTGTCTCTCTCTCTCTCTCTCTCTGTCTCTCTCTCTCTCTCTCTCTCTCTCTCTCTCTCTCTCTCTGTCTCTCTCTCTCTCTCTGTGTCTCTCTCTCTCTCTCTCTCTGTCTCTGTCTCTCTCTGTCTCTCTCTCTCTCTGTCTCTCTCTCTGTCTCTCTCTCTCTCTGTCTCTCTCTCTCTCTCTCTCTCTCTCTCTCTCTCTCTCTCTCTCTCTCTCTCTCTCTCTCTCTCTCTCTCTCTCGCCATTCCTTCTCTGTGTGGGGCTCAAGTCTGCCAGGGAAAGGATTCCCTTTCTCACGGTGCGATTGTCCCGAGGTGGGATGGTTGATTCAAGAAGAGCAGGAACTATCTGCAGAAAGATTTCTCGTAAGGGGGAACTCGTTAGCTGGGAGGCAGCCTCTTCCGCTCTTAGACAGCTCCAAACGTGAGGAAGTTTTTAACCTCTCCACATATGCTCTGGGGCCAAACAGTGAGTGAGGATTCTCTTACCCTGCTTCTCCCCACTGCCATATCGCCTTCTGGAAAGGCTGACTACGAGGGTGAGGAAATGCAGTTCTCAACTGCCCGTCACGCGGGAGGCCCAGAGGCCGCTGTCAACAGTCCCCAGCAGTCTGCAGAAAACCTGCAGGGGCCCTGGGCTATCGGGTTGCAGCACACATCTAGGTCATTGGGTCAGGTCCAGGCAAGGGCAGTAGGGGGTGCTAACTGCTAAGTGGTTGGCAGCTCCCCAGAAGCTCAAGGAAAAATGTGCGGATGGCTTCCCTCCGACCTCACAAGGACCAGAGTGCATGGGCCCGTGGAGTGCAACCTGGCGCTTGATATGGGAGGAGGAGGAGCCGTTTGGCACCAAGGACTCAACATTGACGTGATTTTGGGGTTGCTCATTACAAACCTGTATACACAGAGCTGGCCCTAGATAGGATGGTGAGGTCAGCAAAACAGTGGAGAAACCAAAGTTTGCCTCTGTCTGTCCCTCCCCTCCACCCTGCCCGCCCCGCCTCAGCACTTTATCCCAGCTCCCAAGCAGCCAATCTCTTTTACTAATTTTCTTCATCCCATCCCTGAAACTCCCCAGGGCTCTCTTCCAGCGGACAAGGCCTCTCCCCTTCCCAGGCGTGCCTTCTCCATCGCCCTATTCTCCACTACTCTCCCCCACCCCCAGTCTAGAATGGTTTCCTTTCAAATTTCAAAGAACCATGCCGGGCACATAGTAGGCACTTAATAAGTTCTTTATATTTGATCGATCATTAGGTGCGTTGGCCATGTAGCCTAGATAGCTATAAATGCTTCCTTTCTAAGAACTTGACACATAGTAGGTGTTATTTGTTCTTTGATTGATGGCAGCTAAGAGGCACAGTGAATAAAGCACCAAAGTGACTCATCTTCATGAGTTCAAATCCAGCCTCAGACACTTACTAGCTGTGTGACCACGGGCAAGTTACTTAACCCTCCTTGCCTCAGTTTCTTCATCTGTAAAATGAGCTGGAGAAGGAAATGGTAAACCACTCCAGTATCTCTGCCAAGAAAACCCCAAGTGGGGTCACAAAAAGCTGGGCACAACTGGAATGACTCAACAACAACAACAAAGGAAAATTAAGCTTAGTAAAATTAAATTAAGTTCTACTAGGGGCCAGGCACTGTGCTAAGCACTTGGCAAATATTATCTCCTTGGATTCTCATGGCAACTCTGCGAGGTAGGTGTTATTGTGATCACCATTTACATTTGAGGAAACTGAGAAGACAGGGGTAAAATGACTTGACCAGGGTCACCCATCTAGGAAGTGTCTGAGGCTGGATTTTGAACTCAGGTCTTCCTGACGGCAGGCTTTTTATTTTATTCATTACACCATCCAACCACCCAGAGAGGCAGGGAAGGGACTTGGACAAGGTCACAAAAACCAATAGCAGGATCGGTATCCAAACTGAAATCCTCCAACCTCCGAGAACACATTAATCTGATCAATTATTCCAATGGCTTGATTCCAGCTAATGTGATCATGGGGGCCATTGGCCTTCTGGCCTTCCCTTCTGTCTCCTCTGCTCCAAGGTGACAGCTCTTTATTTGATCTGTGTGTTTTGAAGATAATTTTACCACCTTCCTTTGTCTTCATCAAAAGAAAGGCTCATAGGCCTCTAGTGACCTCTGGTGGGACAGGTCCACCTAGAAGGGGCAGCTGATTTTTCCTCTTAAGGTTCCTAAGGGAAACTCCACACCAGGCGCTCCCCATTGATTATTGGGCAGAGTTAATTAGCTTTTAGAAAAGCTATTTACCCAACAACGCACTTGTTACCCAACAATAGCAAATGTACTTGTTACAGAAACATTCTGCCAAACTGAGGGCACACATAAGGTGGAAAGTCAGCTCAAACTTAGAGAGTACATGGGTGTAAATACCTGAAGCCTTTTGCTCCCTTCACGGAACTCTTATGAAGTGGCTGGGATTCTTGTAGGGTCCTGAACCGGCCTTTCCTTAGGACATCTAGTTCGTCCTCAGTACACTTCTTTTTGTTTTGTTTTTTTGTTTTTTGCTAAGCCATGGGGTTAAGTGACTTGCCCAGGGTCACACAGCTAGTAAGTATCACGTATCTGAGGTCAGATTTGAACTCAGGTCCTCCTGACTCCAGAGCTGGTGCTCTACCCACTGCACCACTAAGCTGCCCCCTCAATACACTTCTTAGATCCCACTGTAGATGCTGCCATTAGCCGCTGCTGTTCCAAGAGATGCTGGTTCTGATGTCAATGGGGGACTAGTGCCAAGGGGAGAAACTTACTCCCTCCCACTGGCCGTGGGCAGTTTCCTCTCAGGAATCCTTCCCCACTGGATATGGCCACCACACAGCTGGTCTACTGCTGGAACCCTTGAATTCTCATACTGGCTCTATGTTTGTTCCAACGCCCCATGGGTCATGAATGATTCTCTGCCACTATTCACAAGATATTTCCTATGTGGAACCATCTGCTTTTATCTGATGACCCAAAGCCCCTGATGATACTTTCACATTGGTAAATGACTTAGTCACATCTAATATTTGTTGTCATTCAGTCATGTCAGTCAACTCTCCGTGACCCCGTTTAGGGTTTTCTTGGCAAAGATACTGGCGCAGTTTGCCATTTCCTTCTCTAGCCCATTTGACAGATGAGGAAACTGGGGCAAACAAGGTGAGGTGACTTGCCCAGGGTCACACAGCTAGTAAATGTCTGAGGCCAGATTTGAATTCTTCTGCACCACCTAGCTGCCCCTAGTTGCTAAAGAACTTATTCACAACTGTTTTATTGTCAATTAATTGATTGTCTCAATGGAAATGTCTGGCCTTTTTCTGATTAAGTAGTGAGAGGTGGGGGTTGGGCGGGGTGTATAGTCAAACCCTTATAGGACAACAGAGCTTGAAAGGATCCCAGTGGCCATCTGATCTTCATTTTAGAGATGAGGAAACTGATCCCCAAGGGGTTAATTTGACTCACCGCCTCAGTCTCTTTCTGTTGTCATGCTATCATCTTTTGATTCGAATGGTGAGAACATTGACCTGGTAGCATGATGTAATGTAGGGGAAACAAGTTTCAGGGATGGAAGTCCAGGAGGGCCTCAGCCTTAATTTGTCTCTATTGCTAACACTGTGTGACCCTGGTCTCATCCTCTCTTTGACCCTTATTTTCCTTCTCTGTAAAATGAGGAGGTTGGAGTACATGATCTGCAAGGTCATTCATTCATTCATTCATTCATTCCACAAGCTTGATTGAAATGCCTACTAAGTGTAGGATCTTCAGTGCTAAATTCTGGGGCTACACAACTGCCCTCCAGCAATTTACATTCTACCAGAGAAAGCAACATATAAACACGTAAGTAATGGCAACATCTTAAAAAAAGTAAATCCAAAGTAATTAGACAGCTGTCACTAGCAAATGAGGAGATCAGGAAAGGTCTCAAGGAAGAAATGGACCTTAAGCTGAGATTTGAGGGAAAAGGGAGATGTTGGAAGGCAGAAGTGAGGAGGAAGTGGCATCTAGGCACGGGGGACGACCTGTGCACCGGCATGAAGGTGGGATGTGGAATGGTCTAAGTAGGCCAGTTTGACTAAAAGTATATGAAGTATACAAAATGAAGTGTATATATATGTATATGTATAAATATATATATACACACACACACATGCATGAAATATATGAAGTATATAAAGCGAAATATATATGAAGTATATATGTATATGAAGTATATATATGTGCATACACACACACACACACACACACAAAGTACATGAAGGGGGAATATCTTATAACAATTCTAAGAAGGTAGACTGGAGCCAGATTGTGACACCAGAGAAGGCTCCTTCTGAGGTGATGTACTATGATTTTGAGCCCTTTGAAAAGTAAGAACTCGATAAATGAAAAATTGGTGGTGGTTGTTTTTTTCTCACTTAAGGGTTGATTATGCAGTTGGACACTATAACACCACAGCCTTTCCTGCTCCCTATTGCTGTCCATCTTTAGGATGCAGAGCTGGAAGGGACCTTAGAGGCCATCAATTCTAACCCATTTATTTTACAAACAAGGTAGGTTTCAGGGACTCACCCAGGGTCACACAACTAGTAAGTGTCCGAGGCAAGATTTGAACCCAGTCTTCCTGGCTCCAAATCCGGGGCCCTATCTAGCAGGCACATTATATTTCGACCTATCCTACTTTGGGTAGGAGCAAGAAAAGAGGATGAAAACAATGCTTTGACTCTTCTCAGTATCCCTGGTAAGAAAGGTTCTCTGGGGGCAGGAGAGTTGCAATTATTTGTGAATTTGGATTATCCACTTTGGCTCTCTCCTTCTCCTGTCTTATCACTGCTTAGAGAAATAAACAGAAAGAGAGACAGGTAGGTAGGTAAGTAGATAAAGCACTTATTAAGTGTCTCCTATGTGCCAGGCACTGGGCTAAGCACTGGAGGGACAAATGCACACTGGATGGTCCCTGCCCTCAGACAGTTTACAGTCTAATGAGGGAAGATGACACGTAAAAACAAGCTAGAAAAAGGAGGAACGAGCTTGTAGGTCCTAGGATGGAGAACGCCAGAAAGTAAGGTAGAAGCCTGAGTCCGGTCTAAAGGAGGCAAAAGCCTGCCATCAGAGCCCAGCAAGTGCTAGGGGCAGAGATCAGGGGGGGAAGAGGCAAAGATATGGCATGAATGGAACGGAATACTAGTGTTCTATGAGAAATGAGGAAAGGGCAGTTTCAGAGAAACCTGGGAGAGTCAAATGAACAGCTGTAGATGAAAGTGAGCACAATGAAAAGAGAACAATTTCTACATTAGCAACAGCATTACAAAGACAAACAACTTTGAAAAGCATAAGGTCTCTGATCAACCAAATGACGGACCAAAGAAGCAAAGAAGCATACTACGCACCTCCTAACAGCTGGACTTGGGGTGCAGGGTAGACATTTTTTGCTAATGACCAATGTAGGAATTTATTTTGCTTGACTATGCATATGAGATTGTAAGCTCCTCCACTGGACTATAAACTCCTTGAGGGCAGGAACTATCTTTTGCCTCTTTTTGTATCTTCTGTACTTAGCATATAGTAGACTTAATAAATGTTTATTGATTGATTATTGATTAATTTGTGACAAGAGTGGTTTTTTTTAATTGGGGTGAGGAAAATGTAAAAGGGAGAAAAAAGATTTTTATTCATTGAAAAAATATTTTTTTAAAAATGAGAGAAGTTATAGCATGAAGATGGAAGGGAGGAGTAGATCAGGACCTGGGGAAGATAAGGTTAAAGCTTGCCAATCAGAGCCCAGTGGGGTTCTAGGGGTGGAGTTCAAGGTTCTCAGTGAAAGAGAGGAGAGATGGTGCTAAATTTTCCCCATCTGAAGACATTTCCCAGTCCCCAGCAGATTCTTTATCAGGTGATACTGATGGGAGGGTAGAAGAATGGTTCATATGAATTTCTCTGAAGAATCAGATTTCCTCCTTCTCTTGCTAGCTTTCCATCAGGCTGAGTCAGGAGGAGAAGAGGAATTTGTATAATAGGCAAAAGTCACTGAACCCTCACAAATCCTTTTCCTCCCACGAATCTGGCATAGAATTGTGCTATCGTTGCTAAGGAAAAAGAACTCTGGACCGCTGAGACACATTTCAGATGTTTGTACATCTGGCAAATCCAGCATCTAGAGAGTGGCAGGGGTTTTCTACTTTCCCCATCTCCTACTTCTTCTTCCTTTCCCAGCAGTTGCTAATAGATCCTAGAACAGATTCTTGTAAACTTTTTTTTTTGTATCATGGATACAGAAGAGGCCTATAGACTCCTCAGAATCATGCTTTTAAACATATGAAATACATAGCATTGCAAAGGAAAGCAATTACATTGAAATACTGTTGACTGTATATAATATTATATGTATAATACATATATACATATATATGCATACATATATATTAGAAGGGAATGGGGGAGACAGGAATAAGCATTTATATAGTATCTATTATGTACTAGATCCTACTCTTCCTTCCTTCCCTCCTTCCTTCCTTTCTAACAAATTTTATCTCATTTGATCCAAATTCGTGGACACTAGGTTAAGAACCCCTGCTCTAGAAGCAAATTTTGGGGGGGGCCCAGATGTGTAGATGAGGGAGGGGTGAAACCAGAGAGGCTGGTTTTGCCCTAGATCTTCTCTGGGGTAAAAGATCCCTTGATAGGTAGGGGGATCTTGGGGGGATCTGAGAGCCTAGAATGCTCTAGAATATTTCCTTGGACTGATGCAGATCCCCATTTTATCAAAAATGTTCTCTCTCTCTCTCTCCCCCATTATTATTGTCTTTTTAATCTTTATTTATCTTTTCTTTCTTTTTTGTTTGCAGGTCCCTCCCCACAAACTTAACTCACCATGCCCCCACCCCAAATAGAAGTTGTCATCATCCTAAAAAATATAATCAAGTCAAATAAATCAAATCATTGGCCAACAGAAAATGCACACGTCGTTGGGCACCAGCATGACCTCTCCATGGTCTTCTGAAGCTGATTCCTAAACTCTGCATTGATCAGAGCTCTGAAATGTTTCACAGCTATGTTCTGTGGCATCGTTGTGGTCGCCTTGATTTTGAACCCAAAATCTATCAACTATCCCAGTCTCAGGATATAAGGACACTTGTCCTTAAGATGCTGGGACTTTAGGACTTGGGACCAAGGGTTCTAGATTTGGAACCAGCGGGGGAAGCAACCTCCTTACTTTATAAGTGAGGAAATGAAGGCCCAGGGCAAGTAACTGACTTGTTCAAGGTCACACAGGTAGTGAGAGGCAGTGGCTTCCTCGTCACCAGAGAGTTAGCCTTGAAGCCAGGAAGAGTTGAATTTAAGTCCTTCCTCTGACCCATAATAGCCTTATGACTCTAGGCAGGTCTTTAATCACTCAATGTTGCGGTCGCATCTCTAAGTCCATATGTTGCAGACCAACCTTCATTAGTAAGAGGCAGTTTCCTCCTTACCAGGGAGTTCCCTATACCAGTGAAATCACAGGTCCAGTCCCGACCCTACTACACAGGTAGTAAGTGTCAAAGGTGGGATTCGAACCCAGGTCCTCTGAAACTCCACAGCCTTCTCCATTGAACCACACTGCCTCCTTAGAACATTCCAAACCTGGATGACTTGAGGACACAGCTGAAAACCCTTAAGGACCTCTGACCCTGTACCCTTGGAGAAGGGCTGGAACCAGAATGGCCTTCATGGATAAAGGGACTTAATGAAGCATTTGCCCTGTAACATTCCTGGCACTTGTGGAACTGTCTGAGGCCCCTCCCCGGCCCCCCCAACAAACACAGACTTGGATCTGTGGCTGCTCCTGACTGTCCTGGTACAGGCAGGGGTTTCTATCGACCTTGACCAAAAAGATGCAAAACAGGCAAGTACCTTCCTAGGGAGGATGCCAAAGAAACAAGGCCTTGCAGAGTTGTTGGCTCAGACTCCCACTTTGGGAGGATTTAGGGAGGGGGACATTGGATCATTAAATTTTTTTTCTTTTTAAAAATTTTTTAATTTAATTTTTAATTTATGGAATAAAACAAGCATTTCCATTATATAATAAAAAAAGATGATTGCGCATTAAATCACAGATCTATTATGTATAACTTGCTATTTCTTTTAAATATATAGTAAATTTATCATGTAAATTTATTTTTTAATTTTTTTCCCCCTTCCCTTCTCCCCACTCCCCAATTCTAGAGATGACTACCATTAGACACAAATATGGATATACATATATATATATATATATATATATATATATATTTATATGTAAAACCATTCTATCCATACTTCTATTTATCAGTTCTTTTTCTGCATGCAGAGAGTGCCTTCCTTCACATGTCCATTGTAGTTAATTTGGGTATTTATAACCATCAAAATGACTTATTCGCTCAAAGTCATTCTTAAAACAATATTGTTGTTACTGTACACAGAGTTCTCTTGGTTCTGCTCCTTTCACTCTTCATTATTTTGTGCAAGTCTATCCATGTTTTTCTAAGATCATAGAGCTCATCATTTCTTGCAGCACCATAGTATTCCATCACAATGATATATGATAACTTGTTCAGCTACTCACCGATTGATGGGTATCCCTGTAATTTCCAGTTCTTTGCCACCACAAAGAAAGCTGTTATAAATATTTTAGAACACGTAGGTTCTTTTCCTTTTTCCTAATCATCTTTGGAAATAGATCTAATAGTGCTATTGCCAGGTCAAAGGATATTCACAGTTTTATAACTCTTCGGACATAATTCCAGAATGCTCTTCAAAATGGTTGGATCAGTTGACAACTCCACCAACGGTGAATTAGCGTCCCAATTTTCCCCCTTCCAACATTTGTCACTTTCAATCATTTTAGCCAATCTGATAGGTGTAAAATATCTCAAGGTTGTTTTAATTTACATTTCTCTAATGAATAATGATTTAAGGCATTTTTTCATATGACTATAAATTGTTTTGATTTCTTTATCTAAAACCTGCCTGTTCATATTCTTTGACCATTCATCAATTGGGGAATGACTCATATTCTTATAGATTTTGCAAAGCCATATATGTTATATATGTATATATATATATATAAAATAATTTTCTTCTAATGACTTTGTATAGATTATTTATGCCTGTCAATGTAGATATAATATATGGATATATTATATATGTGAATGAACTCATATGGTCCTTACAACAATCCTAGGAAAAATTATTTAAAAAAGAAAAATTTTTAAATAACAATTTTTAAAAACTGCCCACTCCCCCACAAGTCCTTTCAAAAGTGGAGGTCTGAACCATAACTCTGCAAAGACTTGTCACTGCTATATCAGTCAGAAAATTTATATACTATTATACATGTGTGTACATGCATATATAATATATATACATATGTATGTGTATATACATAAATATTAAATTGCTTTATAAATATTAGCAATTACTGTTATTGCTGTTGTTCAGTTGTTTGTGTCCCACTCTTCATGACCCCATTTGGGGTTTTCTTGGCAAAGATACTGGAGTGGTTTTCCATTTCCTCTTTAGCTCATTTTTTTTTTTGCAAGGCAATTGGGGTTAAGTGACTTGCCCAGAGTCACACAACTAGTAAGTGTCAAGTGTCTTGTCTGAGACTGGATTTGAACTCAGGTCGTCCCAACTCCAGGGCCAGTGCTTTATCCACTGTGCCTCTTCAGCTCATTTTACAAATGAGAAACTGAAGCAAACAGGGTGAAGTGACTTACCCAGAGTCACACAGCTAGGAAGTGTCTGAGGCCAGATTTGAACTCATGAAGATGAGGCTTCCTGACTTCAGGCCCAGTGCTTTATCTACCACACACCCTTTATCCACCTAGCTGCCCAATTATCATTAGTGTCTTTTTATTATGAACTTAAGAATTATCCAAAAATGCAAACATTCCCCTACAGAAAGGAGTACTGCTCTCCAAGCCCTTTGCCCTCTGGAGGATCCATCCCCTCAGAGGTGCTGCTGCTGTCTGGACAATTATCTGGAGGTATGGGTGTGGCAGAAAAAAAAGCCGAACAGCCAAAAGCCTGGCGGAAGCCCCACCCCAGACTTCTCTGGCCCTTCTGTTGGTCTTTTGGCCCCTTTATCTTCCTGGTGCCTGGAATCCACCCAGCCTATGTTTGCTCTGTGACCAAAGCATCTGGACATGTTGTTGTCCGGGCCCTTGGAACCGCTGTCAGAGGGAAAATAGACTGGCCTGGCCCTAGTGTTTATTCCAGGCAACCACGGAGGATCCTGCCTGCCCTTCCAAAAAGCACACCCCACCCTTCCTTGGAAGTGCATCAGTTTGATAATCTCATCCGTGGGGGTACTCAAGCCCTCTGTCAAATCACTTAACACCTGCCTGCCTCAGTTTCCCCAACTGCAAGATGGGGGTGATAATAGCACCTCTTCCCAGGGTTGTTGTGAGGATCAAATGAGACAATATTTGTGAAAGTGTTTAGCACAGTGCCTGGCACACAGTAGGTGCTTGATTAATGCTTTCTGATTGATTGGTTGATGCTTATTCGCAGCTTCGCACAATTGCTCCGTGGGGCATGGAGCCAATGTGCTAGAAGCCTTCTCTTGGTTTTTACTCCGTATGTATTCAAACTGTCCGCTTTCGAATGCGTCACTGTGGTGTTACTGGGGTCTCAGAGGTTATGTTGGTATAAGATAAGCTCTGGTCCGTCTTGTTAAACTAACAGGGTTTATGTAAGATCCCAGCCTTGGACAAAACCTGACTCCTGAGGACCAGCTGAGCTGAGCCCAGATAAGCTCATCACCACTCAGTCAATAAACACGTATTAAGCACCAGTGGCACTGTGTGCCAAGCACTGTGCTGAGCACTGGGGTACAAAAAATAAGACCCCTGCCCTCCAGAAGCTCCCGTTCTAAGGGAAGAGACACATGTAAATGATCATATACACACAAGATATAGACGTAAAAATGGGAGGTTATCCCAGAAGGAATGTGCTAGCAGGAGAAGGGACTGGGAAAAGCCTCTTGCAGATGAGATTTCAGCTGAGGCTCGAAGGAGCTGCGGAAGTCAGGAGAGGGAGGTGAGGAGGGAGAGCACCACAGGCGTGGGGCACAGCAGTGCAAGAGGCATGGAGTTGGGAAGTGGAGTTTTATGCAAGGAACAGTGTCATTGGGTAGTAGAGTAGGAGGAAGGGAGTGGGAAGATAGGAAGGTGTCAGATTGTGAAGGGTTTCAAAAGCTGTTTGAGCCTGGAGGTAGGTATGTGTGAATCGATCCATTAATAAGTGTTTATTAAGTGAATAATAACAACAATAATAAACCCATCTATAAGAAAGGACGAGGAAGAAAAAAAAGAGGAAAAGGAGAAGAAAAAGAAGGAGGAGGAGGAGGAGGAGGAAAAGGAGGAGGAGGAGAAGGAGAAGAAAAGGAGGAGAAGGAGAAGAAAAAGGAGGAGAAGGAGGAGGAGAAGGAGAAGGAGGAGGAGGAGGAAAAGGAGAAGGAGAAGGAGAAGAAGAAGAAGAAGAGGAAGAGGAAGGAGAAGAAGAGGAAGGAGAAAGAGAAGAAGAAAAAGAAGACACACATCGTGTTACCCACTGGGGATTCTAAGCCCAAAATGAAACTGTCCCAGACCTCAAGATTAAAATCTATCAGGGGCTCACAACATGGCAGCAGATAGAACCCTGGGTCTGGAAGACCTGAATTCAAATCTACGCTCAGACACTTACTAGCTGTGTAACCCTGAGTCACTTCACATCAGTCTGCCTCCGTTTCTTCATCTGTAAAATGGGAATAATAATAGCACTTGCACACCAGGGTTGTTCTTTGTAATGTGCTTTGCCAACCTAAAAGTGCTATATAATCGCTAGCCACTAGTATTATTCCTATCATATATAGGATATGGGATGAGAACACAGCTTGGTTGTTCAAGGGGCTGAGCCCCCTCGCTCTCCAGATGCAGGATCTCAAGCACAGCCAGGTGAGATGACTAGCCCAGGCTCACCCAGCTAGGGAGGGTCAGGGTCTCCTGACTCGGGGGCTGACCCTTTGTTGAACGCGCCATGCAGATATAAGATACTTTGGGGGGAAGGAGGGAGGGAAGTGGGCAATCGGGAAAAGCCTCATGGAAGAAGTGGCACGGGAGGTGAGCTTTGAAAGAAACGCGGGATGCCAAGAAGAGAAGCTGAGGAGGGAACTCATTCCAGGCATGGGGGCAGCCAGGGTGAAGGCGCCGGCTAATTCGTGTTTTGGCTGTCCCCGACTCTGGCCCACAAAAGAAAACAAGATCTTTCTTGGCTTATGTTCAGCTAAGTGTGCCTGGGAGCCACGTGGGGTAGAGGCAGCCTTGAAGTCGTGGAGATAGAGGACCGGCCTCCTCTGGCCTCCACTGGCCACGTGACCAAGGGACGACCTCCCTTAACCCCACCTTCCTCCTTTGGAAGATGGAGATAATCGTGTAAGTACCGCATCTCGCAGGGTTTTTCTGAGACTCTCATTAAATACTGCATGGAAAGAATTGTTATCGATTTTGAATTGTTAGAGAAATGTTATTTGGGATTTATTATTATTACTAGCCCCTAGCAGCTGCTGCTAAGGCCTCGATAATGTTCGCAGATCAGGCAGAGAAAACCTCCCTGAGGCCGGGCCCTTACCAGACTTTCCAGGACCTTGGGCATTGGCCACCCCAGCCTCCTCCCAGTGAAAGTGTGCACGATTCAGACTGACCCACAATCCACCAAACCTGGATTGGACTGTGTAGCCCTGGGAAATTCAGGTCATTTATCTGTAAAATAAGGATGGCAACACCATCCACCCCATAGGGAGGCAGCAGAAAGAGCGCTCAAGTTGGAGTCAAAGACTTGAATTTGAATCTCGGCTCTGCCTAAGTGACCTTGGGCAAGTCTCTTCCGATCTCTGAGACTCAGTTTCCTTATCTTGTAAAATTAGGGGTTTCTACTTGCTCATCTTGAAAGTCTCCTCTGGGCAGCTAGGTGGCGCCATAGTGCACAGAGTGCCAGGCCTGGAATCAGAAAGACTCATCTTCCTGAGTTCAAATCCAGCCTCAGACACTTGCTAGCTGTGTGACCCTGGGCAAGTCACTTTATCCTGCTTGCCTCGGTTTCCTCATCCGTAAAATGAGCTGGAGATGTAAATGGCAAACCACTCCAGTATCTTTGCCTAGAAAACCCCAAATAAGGTCACGAAGAGTCAGACATGACTGAAAAATGACTGAATCACAAGGCCGCCTCCAGCTCTACATCAAATATTCTATGAACTGTCTTGACTGGGGGGCCCTGGGAAATCTGGGAAAAGGGAGCACAATAGTTACAAAGCAGGGGATGGCAGTGAAAAGATCACTGGCTCCAGACTCTGACGATCTGGATTCAACTCCTGACTCGGCTTCTTACTTCCTGTTTAACTTGGGGCAAATTACCTCATCTCTTTACCCTTCATCTTCCTCACCTGTGAACTGAGCCTGGTTGGGTGAGACAGTCTCTGACTTCCCTTCCAGCCCCACATCTAGGGGCCTGGGATTGTTGTGAGGGCCAAATGAAATAACACATACAAAGCTCTTCTCAATCCCCTCCATTTTATTTAAAGAGGAGTTGTTATTATTATAACAGTTGGTCTACTCTTCCTGGGAAGGCTGGAAAAATCCACATGATGCAGTTGGCCAGCGGTCAACAGACTGTAATTCAACAGCCACTGGAAGCCCTATGATAACAATAATGCTGATAACCAATGTTATTGTTATTATTATATCGTGTATATGTGTGTATATATGTGTGTGTGTGAGGGTGTGTGTGTTTACTTATGGTTGTATATAGCTAGGGCAACTGATGCCAAGGAATCCCATGAAATGCACATGGATTCAAATTTGCACTATTCAAACTTATACCCAATGGAATTATACAGTGTAGATTTAAATAATTTTAAATTATTTAATCTTTAATAATTTTTTTAAATTTATTTATAATGAACTAATCATTTAATGTTTATATGTTTATATATAAATAATATTTAATTATTTATAATAAATTAATTACTATTTATTTAATTATTAATATTTAAATGTTAAAATGCAGTGGGATTTAAATAATCCCACTTCATGGGATTCATTCTTTATGCCAATCAGGATATGTGTGTGTGCACACATAGATACACACACGCACACGTGCGCACACACACACACACACACACACATTTTTGTTCCAGAGAATGTAAGCTGCTTGAAGGCAGGGACTGCCTCCCTTTTTTATGCCTGGCACATAGTAAATCCTTGATGGGTGCTTGTTGAATAGAATTGAGCTGAGCTGAGCTGAACTGGTTTCTGAGACTGTAACAGGGTCCTCCTCCAAAGCCTCCCCGTGGCTTGGAAGTGACCCTGGGCTCTCTCAGGCTGTACCCGCAGAGCCCAAATCCTGGCCTGTCTCACAAACGTGGAAAGGTTTTGCATACAGGGTTCGCTTCAAGCTTTGTCCTCCCCCAATTAGAATGTAAGCACCTGAGATCAGGGACTCTCAATTTTCTATCTGTCACCAATGCTTAAAGCCTTGGCACAAGTGAGCAATTAATAAATGCTTTTCCATTTCCATTGATGAAGTATCAAAGCAATACTTGTTGTAATTAATGAAGTGAGACAGTGAAGTATAGTAGAGAACTGGCTCTGGAGTCATGAAACCCTGGCTCTGACACATCCTAGCCATGTGACCCTGGGCAAGTCACTGTGGGCCTCAGTTTCCTCTTCTGCAATATGAGGGAGTTGGACCAGATGGCCTCTAAGAACCCTTACAGCTCTAGATCTATGGTCCTATGACCTCTCAGTGCCCCAGGAAACTCTCCAAAATGTCAAATTATACGATAGGTGCCCATCTGCATTGATAAAGGAAGTCCTTTGATAAAGCAGACCAATTGGTCTCGTTTATATATATATATATATATATATATATATATATATATATATATTATATATATATATATATATATGTATATATATATATACATACATATATATATATATATACATGTATATATGTGTGTGTGTGTGTGTGTGTGTGTGTGTGTGTGTGTGTGTGTGTATGTGATCAGATCAGCCCCTTTGCTCTACAACCTATAGTGGTTCTCTGTTGCCTTAGGGGTCAAATAGAAATTCCTCTGTCATTTAAAGCTCTTTATAACCTGGTCCCTTCCTATCTTTCCATTGTTCTATACTCTCCGTCTCACTCTCTGAGGTCTAGCCATCTTAGTCTACTCACTATTTTTCACACACACACACACACACACACACACATACACACACACACACACACACACACAATCTCCCATCTTTGCACTGTTCCCAGCCCTGGAAGGCATTCCCTCCTCACTTTGACTTCTTGGAATCCCTGGTTCCCTTCACGATTCAACTCAAGCTGAGTCTTTTCTAATCCTCCCTTCCATAACCACCTCATATTCATTTGGGGTATATTATGGATCTCCTTGTAAGTGTATAAATTCTCTCTCCCATGAATGTAAGGACAGGGAGTATTTCATTTTTGTCTTTGTAATCCACAGCACTTAGCATGGTAACTGGCCCATGGTAAACATTTAATAAATTCTTGATGACCGACGTAATGAATCTCTATTTCAGTAAGACATTTGGCAAAGTCCCTCGGGGTATTCTTGGGTATACCATCCTGAGATGTGGGCTGGCTGAGCAGTGAGGTGTATTCTTCTCTGACTGAATGGTCATCTCCAACTAGAAGTTAGTAGTGGAGCAAAGTCAGCTTCTAGGGTGGTCGGTCTCTTGTGGTGACACTCAGAGCTTTGTTCTCAAACCTGTACTGTTCAACGTGTATCAGTGACTTAAAGCTCAAAATCATCAAATTATCAAATAAAACAAGACTTGGAGGGTGGAGTTCCTAGATTTAGGGCTGTCCAGAGTCTCAAATCATCTAATCCAATCTCCTTATGTTGCAGATATGGAAACTTGGTCCCATAGAAACGGAGCGCTTGGCCAATCACAATAATAAGTGGATAAACTGGATTTGGAAGCCTGGTCCTCCAACTCTGACTTAGAGTCACTGGATAGAGC
This sequence comes from Phascolarctos cinereus, assembly GCF_003287225.1. Classification (NCBI taxonomy): domain Eukaryota; kingdom Metazoa; phylum Chordata; class Mammalia; order Diprotodontia; family Phascolarctidae; genus Phascolarctos; species Phascolarctos cinereus. Next base: position 35,812,603 of record NW_027555958.1, read on the forward strand.
ACTGGGTCTGCAGTCAGGAAGACCCAAGTTCAAATCTTACCTCAAATACTTTACTGTGTGATTCTCAAAGAGACTCTCTTAACTTCTGTCTGCCTCAGTTTCCTAATAATAGCACCCTGCCTTCCAGAGTTGTCGTGAGGATCAAATGATATAATATTTGTAAAACCGCTTAGCACAATGCCTGGTACACAGTAGGTGCTTAATAAATGCTGCTTCCCTTCTCTTTCCTCTCTATCCCTCCATATCCAGCACACTGACCACAGTACCATGGTCCCTACCTTCAAAGAGCTTATATTCTACTGAGGATATGAAACAGGTAATATAACATAACATGACATAACATAACATGACATGACATGACATGACATGGTATGATATTATATAATATCCAGCACACTGACCAAAGTACTGTGATCCCTACCTTCAAAGAGGTTATATTCTACTGAGGATATGAAGTAGGCAATATAACATAACATAACATAACATAACATAACATAACATAACATAACATAACATAACACAACACAACACAACATAACACATAACATAACATAAATAATTTAATATCCAGCACACTGACCACAGTACTGTGGTATCTACCTTCAAAGAGCTTATATTCTACTGAGGATATGCCATACAAGTAGGTAAGTAAATATAAGAGAATGTTTTAAGAAAAAACAACCCAGCAGGCAGAGAGAGGAGGCTCCCAGAGCCTCACTGAATGGATTTCAGGGAATTGTGCTCTAGGTGGACAGTATATCTTCCTTTCACCTGGAGAGGAAGGATTATGAGAATGTCCTATATTCAAAACTGACTTCCTATTTTTTCAAGGCAAAAATACAAACTCCTTAAGGCCTCTGCAGTCTGCCTCCACTCCACTATTTGCCATGAACTCCCTCTTCTCACCTCTTCATCATCTCCTATCACTCAGATGCCTTTTGCCATTCTCTCTTCCTTCTGTCTGACCCTGTCTCCGAGTTGACCTTACTCCTTAGCAAGGCTATCCTTCTCTCTATCAATCTCATTCCATCCTATCTCAGACAGATTGCCCCCTCTGTCATCCCTCCCCTTTCACTTATTTTCGATCTCTCCCTCTCAAATGACTCATTCACTACAAACATGCCCACTACAAACATCTCCCCTATTCTGAAAAGTCCTTATTTGAGCCTTCCATCCTTGCTAACTATTATCACATATCTCTTCTGCCCTTTGTAGCTAAACTCAAAAAGGCTCTATAGATAGGTGCCTCTACTTTTTCTCCTTTCTTTCTCTCCTTAATCCCTTACAATCTGGTTTCTGACTTCATCATTCCACCAAAACCACTTTCTCCAAAGATACCAGTGACCTCTTCGTTGCCAAATCCAGTGACTTTTTCTCAATGCTCATTCTCCTTGAGCTCTCTTCAGCCTTTGGCACTATGGATCACTCTCTCTTCCTTGATACTCTCTTCTCTCTAGAATTTGGGAACATCACCCTCTCCTGGTTCTCCTCCTATCTCTCTGACTGCTCCTTCTCTGTCACCTTTGCAGGATGCTTCTCCAGATTACATCCTCTAGCCATAAGGGTCCCTCAAGATTCTGCCCAGGGCCTTTCTCTTTTTATCCCTCTATACTATGTCTCTAGGTGATCTCATTAGCTCCCATGGATTTAATTAGTACCTCTATGCTGATGATTCTCAGGTCCACTAATTCTGCCCCAAACTCTTTGTTGACCTCAATCTTACATCTCCAACTGCCTTTCAGACATCTCCAGCTGAATGTCCAGTAGACACCATAATCTCAATATATCCAAAACAGAACTCATTATCATTCCCCCTAAACCTCCCCCTCTTTCCTTATTACTGTAGAGGGCAACGTCATCTCTCAGTCTCTCCATTCAACCACTGATGCGATTTTCCTAAAGTGTAGGTCCAATCACATCACCCTCTCAGCTCTTATTACCTCCTGGAGCAAATGCAAAATGCTCTTTTTGTCATTCAAAGCCCTTCCTAACCTTGCTCCCTCCTACTTTTCCAGGATCCTTACACCTTACTGCCTGATTCATACTCTTCCATCCGGTGACATTGGTCTCCTGGCTATTCCATAAACAAGATGCTCATCTCTTGGCCTTCCTTTTGTTAATTATCTCCTATTAATTCTGTCTATAGTTTGCTTTGTATATGTGTTTGTTTGCATACTGTCTCCTCCATTAGATTGTAAGCTTCTTGAGGGCAGCAACTGTCTTTTGCCTCTTTTTGTATTCCCAGCAACTAGCACAGTGCCTGGCACATAGTAATAAATATTTATTGATTGAGTTGAAAAGTTCAGGCAAAGTTGGAAGGTCACCTCCTAGGGTTATATTAAAGATGGTCCTACCTGGTGTAGACTAGACCATCTTTAAAGTATCTTCCTGTTCTAAGATACTATTAGGATGCTATTAATTGCATTAAATGAAATATATACTTGCAAAAGTGGTGGGCTATGGGTGTGGAATATTTTCTGAACATCAGATCTGGTCAATGTCTTGGTTGGTTTTACTGAACTTTATTTTCCTCTTTTTTTTTTTTTGGTGTTTAGCTAGGCAATGGGGTTAAGTGACTTGCCCAGGGTCACACAGCTAGTAAGTGTCAAGTGTCTGAGGCCAGATTTGAACTCAGGTCCTCCTGACTCCAGGGCCGGTATTCTATTCACTGCACCATCCAGCTGCCCGTTTCTTCTTTCTTTTTAACTTTTGGTACAAGGGATGGCTTGCTGGGTAGGAGAGAAGCAAGGAAGTGTTTGAAAATGAAAGTCATGTAAAAAACAAAAGAAATCAATAAATTTTTTTTAAATTTAAAAATAAATGGTGTGGATCTCTACAACTGAGGGGTGGGGGAAGTAGATAATTACAGTCGTTTTTTGCAGACAGAAAGATGAACTAAATGAGCTGGGAGGGCTAGGGGAGGGTTTCCTTCCTGCTATAGGGTTCAGTGACTTTATAGAACTAATTCCTCTCCAACCTCCAGTGCTGTCTTACAAGCTCTGGGGTCTGCTGGGGAGCAAGTGAGTCTGAAAGCCAGGAAACCTGCTTCCCATTTCAGTATCTGCCACAGACTTGCTATGTAACCTTGGACGAGCCTCTGCACTAGGCTCTGTCTCCCTTCTTCCAGATGCTCAGCCAGGGTAAGAGTGCCAGCCTGTCTCCAGAGGCTGGGGAGAAGGATGCATGAATCACATTTGCCATGTTCACACTAGTATTACAAGGTATTACCATCATTGGATTATTTTCCTTTCCTCCTTCCAGAAGGAATCTTTTCACTGAGTTCTCTCTAGACAAGGGCTTTCCCATTGCATTCCACTGCAGGGAAGAATTTAGACCTTCCTCCCTCTGTCTCTCCCCCTATGCAGTCATTTCTCAATTTCACTTCCTCTGTTGCAGTTTCTCTGTTTGGCAGCTGCCTTCTTGTGGCCAAGGGGCTGGGCTTGAATTCTGACTCATAGGATAGTAATCCAGCTTGGCTGAAGTGTAGAATATGAGAATGTGTGGAAGCAGAGGGGAAATAGGAGGTTGCAACTACCAACACTGGAGGGCCTTGGACTTTATTGGGCAGGAAATGAGGATCCATTGAAGGTTTTTAAGAGAAGGAGTGACCTGTTCAAAGGTATGCATTAGGAAGAGAAACCCAGGCAGCAATGGGGGAAGATTTAGAGTGGGGAGAGAGAGTGGACTTTGAGAGGATGGAGATTATTCACCCCTTTCCTAAATGTCTAGGAGATTTTACCCCATAGTATGGGAATATAGAGAATGCTTTACTACTTTATTCCTTTCCTTGTTATTATGTTATTTCAAGTCTTAATTGAAGGCTTTTACATTTAAACATGCCTCCAGCATGGCAAATAGTAAGTGCTTCATAAACGCGTAGTGACTGAACGATACAATGCACCATTCAGGAACACCACTGTGATGAGGTGGTTGGCTCACACAGCTCCCATCAATTCTTCATGCCACCATTTGCAATGTTGCTTTGCAAACCGTATTAGGACATGGTCTGGTCTGACCATTGCAGTTCATTGTTCACAGCCATCCAGGAACCTTACTTCCCTTATCTCTGGGGCAATGTTAGTACCAAAGTCGAGAGCTGGCAGGGGTAGTAGGGAGAAAGATGGAAGTGTTAATTTATCGCAGATGTTATGTTGCATCTCTTTCATGAAATACACCTGCACAACCTTCATGGCCTGCTTGATAAGACAGGATTAACTCTGCTTATAAAAACATTAGATAAAAATTTTAAAAAATAAAAACATTAGAAATGCCCATTCTGACTCAGAGCAATGTTCCAGGGTTAATCTCCGACAGAGGCACCAGGGAATTTTTTTTTAAATTAGGATGTATGATTCCACTCTCAGAGAATAAGGAAAGAACATTGGATTTGGAGACAGAACACTTGGGTTCATATTGCACCTCTGTCACATAGCAAGTCATTCCCTCTCTCCAGAACCCAGTTTCCTCATCTGCAAAATTGGGCAGCTTGGTGGCACAGTGGATAGAGCGCTGGTTTGAAGTCAGGAAGACTCATCTTCTTGAGTTCAAATCCAGCTTCAGACACTTACTAGCTGTCATTTAACCCCACTTGCCTCAGTTTCCTCATCTTGTCAAATGAGCTGCAGAATGAAATGGCAAACCGCTCCAGGATCTTTGTGACTCCAAATGGGGTCACAGAGACTCGGATGTGACTGAAACAACTCAACAAGCATAACCACAACAACAAAATTACGGAGTCACATCAGGTGACCTGTGAAGTCTTCTAAATCCGTAATCTAAATCTCAGTCTCTTAAATCACCTACATCTATAATCTAATGATTATATAACATGTCCTAAATGTCCCTAATTTCATTCTGATAATCATTGATGGTCTTGTAGAAAGAGCATTGAATTTGAAGTCAGAAGACTTGGGTTTGAACCCTAATTCTGTCGCCAACTAGCTGGGTGACTTTAGACAAATTATTTCCCCTCTCTGGACCTCAGTTCCCCTCTGCAGAAATACTGGAGTGGTTTGCCATTTCCTTCTCCAGCTCATTTTACAAATGAGGAAATTAAGGCAAACAGGGTGAAGTGACTTGCCCGAGATCGCACAGCCAATAAGCGTCTAAGGCCAGATTTGAACTCATAAAGATGAATCTCTGATTCCAAGTCCAGCGCTCTGTGCACTGTGCCACCTAGCTGTGCGAATGTGCATGCAAATGTGTATGTACATGTGTGTATATTTATATGACTGTATTGCCAGTGTGTGAGCATGTATGTTTGGGCGTGCAGGAGAGGGTGGTTTGGATTTGTGGTTTTATTGTGGGGAATTCAGTGGAGAAAGTCCCTCTCTGAAGCAGACCAGCAACTTACTCATGGTCTATAGTCTGGGCAACTTGCTGGGGGTCACAGAGCCAGAGGGATCAAAAGCAACACTTGAATCCAGGTCTTCCAGACTCCAAGGGAAGGGAAAAGGAACAAGCATTTATTAAGCACCTTATACAGACAGGCCCTGTACTAAGCGCTTTACAAATATGATCTCTTTTTCTCTCTATGTCTCTCTACTGCACAGAATATTGTTTGTATAGTTTGTGTGGTTATCTGCATTTTCACCATTTCCCCCTTACAGGGATGGGTACACCCCTGAGAGCAGAGACCATCTTTTCTAAACTGTGTTTCTCCTCCAGAGCTGAGCAAGGCTTTCAGCACACAGTAGGTTTTTATGAATGTCTATTGAATTAGTAGAGGAGCTTCCCTTAATTGGAGGTCGACCATACGGCAAAAAATCCAGGCAACACCTGTAGTACCATGAAACTCACTTCACAGAGCTTTTAGTAAGGATTAAATGCACTAATTAATAAATATGTCATTAATTATCAAATTAATATTATCAAGCATATTAATTAAATGTGTTTGAATTGTTGAATTAATATTATTAAATATATTAGTTAAACACACTTATAAGCATTAAGTGAAATAAGACATGTAAAGCATTTTGTAAAGTTTAAAGCAGTGTATTATTTCTAAATTTTTCATCTTTATTTATATCTTCTGCCTTTATGCCTTCTTCATCTCCAAAAACATCCCTCCCCTTTCCTTTCCTCACACATAAAGATATTGGCCAAAAAAAAGAAGTAAAAAAGGAGAAAAAAAGGAGTTTTACAAAACTAACCAGTACATCAACTGAGATGAACAGTGTAGGCCGCAGTCCACACCTACAGTCTACCCCCTCTGCAAATCAAAAAGGAAGATACTTTTTTTTTCTTTTTCATGAGGCAATCAGGCTTAAGTGATTGGCCCAGGGTCACACAGATAGTAAGTGTCAGGTGTCTGAGGTCGGATTTGAACTCAGGTCCTATTGACTCCAGGACTGCCGGGACCGCCAATCTATCCACTGTGCCACCTAGCTGCCCCTGAAGATGGATTTTCTTAATGTTTCTCTGGGGCCAAGCTGGGTGGTTACAAGTAGACAGTGAAACATCTGTTATCTGTCAAAAGTCCCCTCATAAAACCCCTGAAAGCCTCTATAGTAGTGCTTACTTACAGCTGAAGGGAAGAGAAAGTGGGATGGCTTATCCACACACGCAAGGTCAAAGCTAATAAGCTAACTCGAGATTACATTTGGGAAAGGGGGAAGGGGTGGATCCTCATGTACTTTAGGTCCTCCCTATTTGGTTCCCTGTCAAGAAGAGCTATTATTTTATACAAGGTGTCCCACAAGTCTTTTAAGCTATTAAAACTTACAGTTGCACCAAGACTTTTGGGACACACTGTATCATGGCTGTTCTTCAGACCCTACTAAAGCTGTAACAGTGCTGAGAAAGGAGTGGTCAGAGAAGGAGGTTGGACACCTAGCTGGCATTTGGATCCAGGTCCTCTGACTCGAAACCCAGGGCTCTTTCTACTGGGCCATACTGCCTCTAGGGTATAGCCTTAAATGAATTTTCTACACAAACTAAAGGAGTTAAAAATAAGAGTCAAGTCCTATTATGATACCAAAGAACTGTGCAAGTTTCTGATGGCACTGGAATTTTTTTTTTTAATTTTTAACACAGACCTAGATAATGCTGGATTTGGAGTCAGAAAGACCTCAGTTCAAATCCTGCTTCAGTGGCTTTAGCTATGTGACCCTGGGCAAGTCACTTTGCCTTTTTAAGCCTCAGTTGCCCATCTGTAAATGGAAAAGGCTGGATTTAATGACCTCTTGGGGTCCCTCCCAGGTCTAAACCTATGATCTATGTTCCTATGAAGAAGGTTCTAAATGAGAACCATGGAGGGAGTTTGGAAACCTTTTGTTTTAGAGAGATCTTGGTTGTAAGCACATTTGGACCTGGTTTCCAAACGTGCAGTCGTGGTGTGCCATTTCCTTTCTAGTAATTTATGTTTGATTAAAGTTTTCCATTGTAAAAGGTTGAGGGCAGAGGAGGGGACTTCAAGGTCTCTGTGGCCCCTTCCCGCTCTAAGTAGAAAGAATGTTGGATTTTCATTGGGGGGACCTGGTTTCTGCCACTTAACCTGTGTGACACTGAGTGAGTTATTTCACATCCCTAGACCTCCATTTCTTCACCTATAAAATGAGAGTACGGATGCCTAGATGATGCCTATGGTCCCTCCTAAGCCTAAATCTATGAGCCAATGAATTACTGCGTAAGTGAAGGGTTACTCAGTGGATAGAGCACAGGGCCTGGAGTCAGGAAAACCTGTGTTCAAATCTGCCCTCAGACGTTTACTAGCTGTGTGGCCTTGGGCAAGTCACTTAACCTTGTTTGCCTCAGTTTCCTCTTCTGTCAAATAAGCTGGAAATGGCGAACCACTCCAGGATCTCTGCCAAGAAAACCCCAAACGGAGTAACGAAGGGACTGAAGACTCAACAATGAAGTGAAAGTAATTTCTGGGCATTTTTTTTTTGGTGGCCAAGAATGAGGACAAACCGGTTTTACCTGCGGGTCCTGTGGGTTAACAGGAGGGGCGTCCATAGGGACGTGACTATCTCATTTCTGGAGGAGGGAACAAAATTGGCAGCGGTTTCGCCTGCCGCGGCAGCAACGGCTGATTCCTTCCTTTCTCTTCTTCCCCAGTTCTGCAGCCCGGCCCCGCGCAGGCAACGACCCATAGAAGGAGCTGGAAGGAGGGTGAGTCAGAGCTGGAAGGACTGGGCTTCTAGCTCATCCCCATCCCTCCGGGCCTCCCTCTTCTGCCCGCCCACTGCCCACAGCTCTCCACCACTGAGGAAGAAACAGAGGGGGAAAAGAGAACTGAGTGAGGCTGATCTTCCCAAGCCTTGGGCCAAGTGTGGGAGTGGAATATGTACGTCCACGTCGAAGTCGGGGCTTGCGTGTGGCTGTGATGATGCCTGCAATGTCCATTCCAGGAATTTCTCACTTTCCCCAGTGCATCCTGTCTGTGAAGAGAGTAGTCTAGGGTTTCGATATAAGTTCTTAGTGGGCCAGTAGGTCTGTATAATCTCTTTGTCTCTGTCTCTCTCTCTCTGTCTTTCTCTCTCTCTTCACCCTCCTCTCTTTCCCCTTCCCTCCCTCCTTCTCTCTCTCTCTTTGTCTGTCTCTGTCTCTCCACCCTCCTCTCTTTCCCTGCCTTCCCTCCTTCTCTCTCTCTGCTCCCTTTCTCTCGTTTCACTTCAAAGTGCCCCTCTTCCTAAAAGCACTGTATTGAATATGTATATTTTGTAATTTCAAGTTAATGAAACTTAACATTTCTCAGAACATTAAATATATAAATGCACACATATACATATACATATACATACACACACATTAGCTCAGAAATGTATCCTAAGCAGGACAGAAGGGACTATTTTTTACCTTTCTTTGTGTCCTCAGTGCTTAGCACAGTGCGTGGCACACAGTAGGTGACTAATAAAAGTTTGTTAACTCGACCATTTTTCACTTATCATTAACCAATTCAGTTAAATGAATCCCATTTGCCAAAGAAGCATACATCACAAACAGTGCACACAGTCTTAATCTTTTTGAGGGATGTGGAGGGGAAGGAATGCCTACATTTTCACCTTTCCCATGGTTTTGAATTTAATAAATCAGATAGACATCATACCCAAATTCTATTCTGGGGCTTCCAAGATTTTGATGGCTTATCCTGCCCTCTAGTGGATGAATTTGTTAGTGCATATCCTTTCAAGATAGAAGTCATCAAAGAATGTCAGAGCTGACACCCAGAGAGAAGTCACATCTAGTAGTCACATTGCCTAAAGTCACATTTAGATTATATATAATATAATAATATAGCAGCCAATGATGAAAAATGGTAAATCTAGGAATAATCCAAATATCGCTGATTTTTTTTTACCTTGGAATTCATTCTGTGATTTTTTTCCTTTCTAATTACATTTTCTTAATATTAATTTTGCATCCCTTGTTTTATGGAGTGTCAAAGAAATGAAGTGATTTTCCCAAGGTCATGGAGCTCGTTAATGATAGAACTGAGCCAAGAACACATAAATGTGCAGCGTTTCTGCTAATTCTTATTTCAACATAGGGGTAGTTACACACTTGCCAATGTTTGTATTACATAATGAAGCTCAGGCCACCTCTGAAGAACTCTAGTCCTGAAAATCATTAACAACATATTTCTAAAGAGTCAACATTGGAAGGGTTTTTCCATCTTTCATGCCCCAGACATCTGCAGTCAACTCTTAGAATCATAGAATGTCCAAACTGGAAAGTATCCCAGAACATAAAATGTGAGGGCTGAGATGGACTTTAAAACACAGAATATTAGATTTAGGAGAGATCTTGGAACCCAGAATGTGAGAGTTGGAAGGGACTTTAAACACAGAATGTGAGAGATGTGTGACCTAGAACACAGAATGCAAGTGCTCAGCCCTTATGAGTGTGCCCAAAGGGCCCAGTTCGATGCAATCTTCCACCCAGACAGTGAAGCATGTTCAGGTATCCTATTCATGTTTCCATTTTGCTTACCCTTGATTGGCTCCTGAGCTGGAACTGGGTGTGCATACAAAAGATTCCCACCAAAACAATTTAGCCTCTCTCCTACCTAACTGCCTTCAAATGAGGAGGGCAAATTGTTGTGGTCCAAGGCCCATAGAAGCCTCCATTTTTGTTGTGTCTGCTCTTAAAGTGAAGAGGTCCAGCAACCGTAATCCACATTGGAGTTTGCCAAAAAGCAAGTCCAGTGTGCTAGGTGAGGTCCCTGGGGAGGGTCAGTGGTGGACTGATGCTAAGATGCTGGGTTTTTGTAGGCAAGGGAGCAACTGTGTCCAGCGGCCACGCTGAATGCAGAATTCACATGATGGCGCAAATGCTGTATTTGAATTGCTTTAAGCTTGAGCCCACCCTCCCCAGAGACAGAGATGATATAGAGGAGAGTGTGCTTGAGGCTCAGGAGAGATATTTTGTATTTCTGTTCTTGCTATATCTTCTCAGTAAAAAATCCCTTCATCAAAACTAATTGATCTTAATTAGTTACATTGGGGTATGATGGGTCTATCAGGAATGTAGGGGAGATATTAACGATAACTGATTATCAATATTGGGGAGAACACATTGAATTGGGAATTTGAGCCCACAGCATTAGAAAAGATCCAACCCCTTAGGAGAATCCCCTAGAAATCAGAGGGGCAGATGAAGCCAGCTTCATGCTAGGGACCAAACTTGTCAGAGTGAATGGGAGTTGAGACAAGGACTTTATAAAGGCTACACAAGGAAAGGGGGAAAACAGCCCGTGCCCCCTAACAGGGAAGTTGTTGTTCAATCCTGTGCAACCCTTTGTGACTTAGTGGACTACAGTATGCCAATACTGTCCCTAGGGTTTTCTTGGCAGAGATACTGGCGTGGTTTGCCATTTCCTTCTCCAGCTCATTTGACAGATGAGGAAACTGAGGCAAACAGGCTTAACTGACTTGCCCAGAGTCCCACAGCTAGTTAGTGACTGAGGCCAGATTTGAACTCAGGTCTTCCTAACTCCAGGCCCAGGCTCTATCCACTGAGCTATCATATGCCTCCTTAATGAGGAAGACAACAATGTAAATACATACAAGATACAAAGAGAATATGAGGCAGCTAGATAGCACAGTGGATAAAGCACCAGCCCTGGAGTCAGAAGGACCTGAGCTCAAATGCAGACTTAGATACTTGACACTTACTAGCTATGTGACCCCAGGTGAGTCACTTAACCTCAATTGCCTCACCAAAAAAAAAAAAAAAAGACACAAAGAGAATAGATGAAAGGTAATTTTAGAAGGAAGGCACGGAGATGGGTGGGAAAGGTCTCCTATAGGATCTGGGATATAAGCTCAGTTTTGAGGAAATGCAAGAAAAATAAGAGGCAGAGATGAGGAGGCCTCACTGTGGGCTTGCAAGGAAAAGCAAGTGTGGCTAGATATTAGAGAGAGAGAGATGGGGTGTGTGTGTGTGTGTGTGTGTGTGTGTGTGGCAGGGGAGTTAAGTATAAAAGGAGCAGAAATAGAAATAAGTCAAAAGTTACTGATGTGTTGTTTTTATTTTGTTTTGGTGTTTTTTTTTTTACCTTGTAATTCAGTCCATTACCCAGGCTCCTAATTATGTTTTGTCAAGACGACTTTATGTTCCACAAGGAAATTTCAAGTGGTTGGGCAGAGACCAGCCCAGAGTTCAAAATTTGCCCACGCACAGAATCTAGAGTTGGGAAGGCTGAAAACCCACTCCTGCCCATAGCCAGGGAGTGGCATTTGGTCAGAGATCAACCCTGCAATCTGTGAGTAGAATCACGCCTCTGGCACGGCTAAGGGCTGAGAATTTCCTCTTGATGTTTTACCTACACCAGAAATCTGGATGATGGCTGACAAATTCAGACAATTATCCCTTTTCTAAGTATCCAAATAATTGGCATTGTATGGACAGGGGCAAATAAAGGCCATGTGGCAAAGGGGATAGAGTGGACTTAGGACGAAGAAGAGATTGATTGGAATCCTGTCTTTGCCTCTCACTAGTTCTGTGATCCTGGACAATCAAACAAGGATTTATTAAATGTTTACCCTGTGCCAGGCACTGTAGAGAGCGCTGTACAAAATGGTGGACCTTGTCTTCGAGGAGCTTTCACTCTGTCAGCCAAAGATCCCATGAACCAAACATATAAAACAGCAAATGTAAGATAATTTGGGGGCAGGGAGCTAGGCACTAGCAGTGCTTGAGCTGAGCTGTGAAGGAAACTAGAGGCTTTAAGGAGAGGAGGGGATGCATGTAGAGAGAAGAATCTTCTCATCTGTGAAGAACAGAAAGAAGGCAACTTTAGCAAGTCGTTTGCTCAGTTTCCTGACCTGTAAAAGGGGAGAGGGTTGGATTAGATGACTTTTGAGGCCCCTTCTGATGCTAGTGCTATAAGTCATTTCACCTCCCCAGGCCTCAGTTTCCTCATCTGAAAAATGAAACGGTTGGATTAGAGGCCCCTGTGGCCCCTTCCAGCTCTATTATCCCGTGACCTATGACCCTAGATTGGCTTCCAAGTCTAGGTTCATGAACCTATGAACCCATGGAAGATCCCATGGAAGACACAGTGCCACACTTCAAGGAGCTAATGTATCCAAATGGATAGTGTGTGTGTGTGTGTGTGTGTGTGTGTGTGTGTACACATACACACATGCACACATATATGTATGTATGCATAAATGTGTATATATGTGTATGTTTATGTATATGGGTTTGTGTATGAGTGTGTGTATATGTGTGCGCACACGTATATGTGCATATATGTATGTGTGTGTGCATGAGTGTGTGTATATATGTATGTGTGTATATATGTATATGTGTGTATATACATATACCTGCATATACACCCATTTTGTATGTATGTATATACCCCACACCAAAAAAATAAAATGTTGTTTGGGGACTGTGGGGTTTTTTTCCTGCTTTTTCTTCTTTTTTTGGCCCTCTCTGTGGTAAGGAATGCTTTTGAAAGTTCTACTGATAAATTGGCCCAGGGTTGAGCATTTTTTTCTTTCACATTTCCGACATTTGCTGAGCGCATTTCCATCCGGCCTGGAAGAAATCCCTCTTTGTCAGTGAGCACTGCAGACGCGGTACCTCCCTGTGGGAAGCAAAGTCTGTTCCCAGGGGTCATTCTTTGCGGGGGCAACTTGACAGAGCCCGCCCTTGTCTCATCATCCTCATCATAACGCTCATGTCTATGGAGTGTTACAGCTAACAAGAGCCTTACAGAAAGTTTTCCCTTATTTGAGCTCATTGGAATGTTCCCCTTGGAATAGAAATTAAAGGCCATCTGCTCTGCTCTTTCCACTGGGGAAACAGAGGCCCAGAGAAGGCAAGAGATTTGGCCAAGGTCACAGAGCAAGTCAGAGAGAGAGCTGGGACTGGAAGGCAAGAATACAGGGCTCCTTTCTTTCCTTAACACAGGACAACGTCCTGCTGTGAGAAATTTCTGTCATTAGAACCACAGCCCTATTTCTTTGAGACAAGATCGTCCCTGGCTGTAGCAAGACCCACCTGCTCCCCCAGAGGTGAATTCCTAGGAAATGTCAAAGCGAGTGTGCTTTGCTTTTATACCTGGGAAGAGCTGCGATGTCCCAGGTGTGGACTATCCCCCATGGAAACAGATCGAAGTCCTTTCTCATACTTTCAAGACTCTGGTCTGTGTTTTCTTTATTGTCCTCACTGCTCCATTATCTCCTTTTCCCCCAACTGATAATTACTAGATTATTATAAAGGTTACTAGAGTATCATATTATAGATTATTATTCATTATTGGGTTATTATAAAGATTACTGGAGTAGATTGTAGATTATTATGAAGATTACTAGATTATTATTATAAGTTTACAGATTATTATTACTTACTAGATTATTATGAAGACTAGTAGAGTATTATAGGTGTTATTAATTATGCTATAAAAATTGCTAGATTATTATTATAATGTTATAGATTATTATTAATTACTAGAGTGTTATATTATAGATTGTTATGAAGATTACTGTTATTATATTATGGGTTGTTATCAATTATTGAGTTATAAAAATTACTAGATTGTTATTATATTATAGATTGATATTAATTACTAGAGTATTATATTATAGGCTATTGTTATATTATAGGTGGTTATAAAAATTACTAGATTATTATTATAATATTAGAGGTTGTTATTAATTACTGGAGTATTATAAAGAGACAGCATGGGGTGATGAATAGTTGGCCTTCTGACTTCCCTTAGAGGATGGAGCCAAAGTACTTAATTCCTGCTTCTTATTCTTTTGGGGTCTCAGAAGAACCAAGGAGCTACCAGCATTGTCCATCAGTTGTCTATCTTTCTTGCTCCATCATGCATCCAGCTCCTTTTTTTTTTTTTAATCTTATTTAATATTTTGTTTTTCCCAATTACATGTAAAAACAATTTTACCTCCTTTTCTGATCATCAGAATACTAATAACTCACATTTCCATAGCACTTTAAGATCCACAACCTACTTTCCTTGCAACATCCCTGTGAGGCAGGCCCAGTAGGTATTATTATTCCCATTTTATAGATGAGGAAACTGAGTCTTGTAGAGATTAAGTGACTTGCCCATTGTCACACAGCAAGTATCAGAGGTAGAGTTTGAACCCAGGTCTCCTTGACTTCGAGTCTCTTAAGAATGTGTGAACTTCACAAAGGCAGGGAAACAACTAATTTTTATATTTAATTACCTAGAACAATACTCTACTCCCATTGTTGCTTGTCCTTTGTGCTCAAAGAGGACCAAAATGATAGCATGATGGTGGAGTTGATGTGCAAGTGTGTCTGACTGTGGCTGATCATGCCTATGTGAGCTCGAGCCCAGAAGGCCCCACCATGGGTCAGGCACAAATAGGCCGAATGACCATTTGCTATCCCTAGGTGCTTAAAATGTTGAATAAATGTCTTTTATGCCACTTTTTGCACACATGTCATTGTTGGTAGCCTGTCCTAGCCTGCTTACAGCCACCAAGCCTGGTTTCTTGGGTCATTTGCAATGTTGATTCTTCTGAGACTGTTATATTCCATTATTCGTAGCTATATTGATTTACTTGCTTTACCAGGAATTGGAATATTAGCATTGGGAATATTCATATTAGACCCAGTGAGAGCCTGATCTTTGGAATCAAGGCCCTGAATTTGTCACTTCTTGGGTAACTTTGGATACATCTCTTCACCTCTCTAAGTCTCAGTAAGTTTCCTCATCCATAAAATGAAGGCATTGAACTAAGACATCGAAAGCCCTTAAATCTATGACCTTGTGAATATTTTAGGATCATTTCAAGCATTGCCCAATTTCCCAAGTGCAACCCAACCCAAACTCCTTCTTCAGCTCTAATCTGGACCAATTTCATCGTGCATCTAGTCCAAGACACTTTTTAGCTTTCTGTTATGTGTAAGGCATAGCAGTCAGTGGTATGAGAAAGCTGTGGGGTATAGTAGGAAGGGTGATGGGTTTGGGAGTAGGAAGCCTTTGCCTGAGTCCTGGTTCTGATGTGTTCAGTTTTTTGAAAATATACGTCAAATATGCAAGGCTCAAGAATGCATTTGCCTTATAGGTATAAAACTTTATAATTTATATAAATATATTTATATATTATATTTAGAATTTATGTATATAATTTATAAACTTTGTAATTATAAGAAATAAAAATAATCATTTCTCTTCACTCAAACATCCTTCATTGTCCTTGAGCAAAAGAAAGCCACAGTGTCTTGTCTTTTCAAGAACATAAAAGTGTCAGGACCCTGCACTTGCAACACCCCCCAAGATTGCAAGCATTGTTTCTATAAAGTTAATTGTGCTTATAACAATTAGGAAAAACTCTATGGAGCTCCTTCTTTGCATTTCTTTTTTTTTTTAATTTTTGAAGCAAAATCATCTTTATTTGCAGAATATATGATGGTCTACTTAGAAAAATCTACAGAATTTATAAACGCAAAAATAATTGAGGCAATTAACAGATTTAGTAAAGTAGCAGGATGCAAATAAAAATCTCCCCACATTATGGGCTTTACGTACATGACTAAAAAAATACAATAGGAAGAAAGGCAATGAGAAATTCCAATTAACATGACAATATCTATTAAAAACCAGAAATTAACTTACCAAGACATAGAACTTATGTAAATGCAAAACAAAATGAAACAAAAATCCCAGAAGTAAAGGGAAATCTGAGCAATTATAAGAGATATTCAACATTCTTGGCTCAACCATGCCAACATAGTAAAAATGACATGAATGCTAAATGACTACTACTAAAATTGCAATAAAGATTGACTGATTTTTATTTTTCAACGTTCACTTTTAGATGATTTTGAGTTCTAAATTTTTTCCATTCCTTCCGCTTCCCCCTCCCCACGACGGCATGCAATCTGATATAGGCTATACATGTATGATCATATTAAACATTAGTGTTGTTGTGAAAGAAAAATCAGAACAAAAGGGGAAAACCATAAGAAAAAACAAAAAGAGAGAGCAAATAGTCTGCTTCGATCTGCATTCAGACTCCATAGCTCTTTCTTTGGATGTGGATAGCATTTTCCATCATGAGTCTTTTGGAGTTGTCTTAGATCCTTGCATTGTTGAGAAGAACTAAGTCTATCATAGTTGATCATTGCACAATGTTGCTGTTACTGTGTACAATGTTTTCCTGGTCCCGCTCATTTCACTCAGCATCAGTTCATGCAAATCTTTCCAGGTTTTTCTGAAGCCTGCCTGCTAATCATTTCTTATAACACAATAGTATTCCATTACATTCGTATGCCACAACATGTTCAGCCATTCCCCAAATGATGGGCATCCTCTCAATTTCCAATTCTTTGCCACCTTCCTCGTATTTCTTGGTACAAAAGGTTGTCTAAGAAGGAAAGAAGGAAGGAAGGAAGGAAGGAAGGAAGGAAGGAAGGAAGGAAGGAAGGAAGGAAGGAAGGAAGGAAGGAAAGAAAGAAAGCAGAGAAGGAAGGAAGAGGAAGAAAGAAAGAGAAAAAGGAAGGAAGGAAGAAAGAAAGAAAGAAAGAAAGAAAGAAAAAGAAAGAAAGAAAGAAAGAAAGAAAGAAAGAAAGAAAGAAAGAAAGAAAGAAAGAAAGAAAGAAAAAGAAAGGAAGGAAAGAAGGAAGGAAGGAAAGAAGGAAGGAAGGAAAGAAGGAAAGAAAGAAAGAAAGGAAAGAAGAAAGAAAGAAAGAAAGAAAGAAAGAAAGAAAGAAAGAAAGAAAGAAAGAAAAAAAGAAAGAAAGAAAGAAAGAAAGAGAAAGGAAGGAAGGAAGGAAAGAAGGAAGGAAGGAAGGAAAGAAGGAAGGAAAGAAAGAAAGGAAAGAAGGAAGAAAGAAAGGAAGGAAGGAAGGAAGAAATGGAGGAAGGGAGAAAGGAGGGGAGGGAGGGAGCCAAAGATTCATGAAGTGCCTGCTGTGCACAAGGCACTGTGCTGGGCACCTTCCAAATATCATCGCATTTGGTCCTCATACCAGCACTGAGAGGGAGGTGCTCTTATTAACCCCATTTTACAGCTGAGGAAACTAAGACAAACAGAGGTTAAGTGTCTTGCCCGAGGCCAAACAGCCAGTAAGTGTCTGAAGTAAAATTTGAACTCAGAGCTTGCTGACTCTTGGTGCCACCTAGCTGTCGTGTGTAAAGTGCCCAAATCCCAAGTGGCCACGTTTTAAACTCAGGGCCTGTCCATTGGGTTTTGTCCTAGCGTTGTTGATTGATTGAGTTCTATTACTCCAGAGTTGGATACAATTCTCCTCCATTGTATCATCTTTCTTTTTTAAAATCCATTAATGGGGCAGCTGGGTGGCACAGTGGATACAGCTCCGGCCTTGGAGTCAGGAGGACCTGAGTTCAAGTCCAGCCTCAGATACATGACACTTACTAGCTGTGTGACCCTGGGCAAGTCATTTAACCCCATTGCCTAGCCAAAAACCAAAAACAAACAAAAAAAGGAAATAAAATCCATTAATTACATTGAAATTTTCTCTTGATGTGGCATTGTCATCAATAGGGTTTACAATGTGATTTAACCTCCAGTTTCAGAAACATAACAGGCCAGTGTCATGAGAGCAAATAATACCTGTCAGGGGATAAGGTGTAGGAACACTGGAAAGGGGCATGTTGGTAGTGCAGTGGACAGAGAACTGGCCCTGGAGTCAAGAGGACCTGCGTTCCAATCTGGCCTCAGACACATAACACTCACTAACCATGTGACCCTGGGCAAGTCACTTAACCCTATTGCCTAGTCAAAAAAAAAAAGACTGAAAAGGTAGGAGGGGCTAGGTTATGAAGGGCTTTGAATGCCAAACAGAATTTTGTATTTGCTCCTGGAGGCAATAGGGTGCCACTGGAGTTCACTGAATACATGGTGGGACCTGTGTTTTTGGAAAATCCCTACAATGGCTGAATGGTAGATGGATTGGAGCGAGGAGAATATGTTGGCAAGACAAGAGAAATTTTCCAGAAAACATTAGATGCTTTAAATAAGCAAAAATAGACTCTAAAGAAAAATCTATTATCTCAACACCAGTAGGACTGCTTCAATCATATAAGGTAATGAGGAGATACTTGAGGCCAGCAGACTCAGTAGCAGGCCATTGCAGTAGTCCAGGTATGGAGTGCCAAGGGCCTGCACCAAAGTGGTGGCAATGTCACAGAAGAGACAGGGGTTTCTGAGAGATGTGGTAAGGGTGGAATTAACAGGTGTTGGCAATAGCTTAGATATAGGGATGGGGGGGGGTGAGAGATAGTGGGAAATCCAGGATGACTCCTAGGTTGGCAACTGGAGGGACTGGGAGGATGGTGTGGCCCTCTAAGTAATAGGGAAGGTAGGAGGGGAGAGGATTTGGGGGAAAGATAATGAGTTCAGTTTTGTACATATTGAGTTTAAGATGTCTACTGGACACCCAGCAGGAGGTGTATGAAAGGCAGTTGGAGGTGTAAGATGAAGGTCAGCAGAGCTGGGGGCAGGAAAGGCAGGATTTGAAAATCGTCTGCATAGAGATGGTAGTTAAATTCACGGGAGTTAATGAAACCACCAAGTGAAGTGGTATATATTGAGAGAGAGGTGGAAGAAAAGAGGGCCCAGGGCAGACCCTGAGAGACTTTGGACCAGTAGTTGTCCCCTTGGGTTTCTGTTTTCTAGTCGTCAATTTGGGCTAATTACTATTTAGCAATGCCTACATCACAAGTCAATTCTGAGAATCAAATGAGATAAACACTCTATAACCACAAGGCCCTATATAAATGTCAGCTGTTATTATAATAGTTATTAGCACTGATAATTATTCTAATTATTTTTAAAGCTTCAGAAAAGTTGATTTTCCAGTATTTTACAACGCTGCCAGTCTATTCTCTCTTAAATCTCCGGTTACAGCGTAAGCCCTTCTCCTCTTGTTTTATGCTCAGCAAAGAAAGGAAAAAAGGAGAATTTGCTTTATTACTGACCCTACTCATGCTCACAAATAGTGAAGTGATCCATTAGCTGCCTCAACTGCAGAATAAGTGTCTTCTATGTGTCAAGGAATGTGTTAAGTGTTCTTGGGGATACAAAAGTGAAAAAAAAATAGGTCCTGCCCTCAAGGAGCTTACAATCAAATGATAAGAATAAACCCATTCTTTAAATGAGTGGGTGGGTGTCAGATGGAGGGTCTATTGGGAGACTTGGGGGATCTTTGGGACAAGAGCTGCAGTGCCAAGGCATTCCATATTCCTGGGTTTCTTAGGAGGCAGCATTCAGTCATGTCCAACTCTTTGTGACCTTATTTGGGGTTTTCTTGGCAAAGATGCTGGAGCGGTTTGCCATTTCCTTATCCAGCTCATTTTACGATGAGGAAACTGAGGCAAATAGGGTGAAGTGACTTGCCCAGGGTCACACAGCTAGGAAGTGTCTAAGGCCGCATTTGAACTCAGGAAGATAAACGGTCCTGTCTCCAGGCCCAGCGCTCTGTGCACTATGGCGCCACCTAGCTTCCCTAGGAGGCATTGTAGTACAGGGGAAAGAAAGCTGTACTTGGTATGTTGAGCTTGAAGATACAAGACGAAAACTTGAATCCCAGCTCTGCCTCTTCCTGCCTGCGTGACCCTGGGTGAGTCACTTGGCCTCTTGGGGGTCTTGATTTCTTCATCCATAAAATGATATGGTTGGACTCCATGAGGTCTGAGGTCCCCTTCAGACTTTAAATCAGTCACATCTGCTGTTATTAAATTCAATTCACTTGCACGTCATGGCATCACCTCCCTGATGTCATGGTCCCCTTCAAGAACCAAGGACAAACAGTGTCTGTCAAATGAGGAGACAGCACTAAGGGAGCCCTAGTGCTTAGTATAAAGTAATCAATCAATAAGCATTTATTAAACACTTACTATATGCCAGGCACTATGCTAAGTGCTGAGGATACAAAAAGAGGCGAAAGACAGTCCCTGCCTTCCAGGAACTCACAAGCTAATGGCACATCGTAGGCACTTGACTGACTGCTTCTAAGAAGGACTTTACTGATTGAGAAGACCTGGGTTCGAATCTTGTCTCTTCCACTTAGTATCTTTGTAACTTTGGAGTACGTCATTTGGTCTTTCTGAGCCTCATCTGGAAATGAGAAGGTTGCCCTAGGTCAGGAATCCTTAACTTTTTTTATATCTTGGACCCCTTGGAAACAGTATGGTGAAGTCTATGGATTCCTTCTCAGAACCATGTTTTTAAAGGGATAAAATAAAATACGCAGGTATTCAAAAGAAACCAATTCTATTGAAGTACAGTGATTAAAAAATATATATTTGAAATATATTTATGTGAAATATGTATTTTAACTATATTTAAGATATATTTATATGAAATATATGTTTAAAATATATATTGATGTATGTTGATGTATATAATGGGAATGTAACACATAATTGATATATGATATGTTATATATAATAACATACAATAATATATAATAATATAATATATTGTATATAAAATCTGTCTTTAAAAACAAGTGCATTAAGAACCGTCACACACTAGATGCACTCCCAGCCCCTTCCTATTCCATATCTATGAACTCATGATTCATGGTGGGAGAATGATGCTGTTTTCTTCGTAACGAAAGCTTGAAGAGCTAATCCGCCCATCTTGGGCCATTAGGAGGGTCATTAGGAGGAAGGATATATAGACGGACAATTCAAAAAGCCAAAATAGAACCTCTGAGGAAGATCCCTGGCATGGTAAGGATCAGAGCTCAAAGGAGCCTGGAGGCTGCTAATGGTCTTCACTTATTCTCCCTCAAACTTTTTCAGCTTCCCCTCTGTTGACCAACGCTGGGATAATGTACACTTAATATGGCCTCTAATGCAAGAGAATCAATAGCTTCACACCACAGACAGTTTATTACACATAATCTGAAGTTTAACACATAAATAAATGAGTGATGCCCAGACCGAGGCACTTAGGAGGACGGTGTTGGGTCTCTACTTCTCTCACAAATCAAAATGTTTCTTGCATCTCATTAAATATTTCACATGGATGCAGGTAGTCGCCAGATGTTTTTCTTCTGAAACTATAAAGTTGGTTTCATTTGGGTGTGTTGCTTGTTCTGAGGCCTCGATGGTTGGCTTTGTGGAACAGTGGAGAGAGGTCTTGGGTTCAAAGTCTACCTCTGATGAGTACTATCTAGGTGACCTTGGTTAAGTCACCTGACCTCCTTGGGCTTCCTCATCTGTATGGTCTGTAAAAATTCTTGTTATGTATAGAAGGGGAAGGGGGAGAGCATATGAGAGAGTGTCTAAGATGACTTCTAGCCCCATTATCCTGTGACCTAGGGCAAGTCATTTAGCACACCTGGGCCTCAGTTTCCTCATCTGTAAAATGAAGGGGTTGGACAAGAAAGTGTCTGACATCCTTCCTAGCTCTAGATGTAAGACCCTATGACTTCTGGTTGTCATGAGAAGATATTTTAGGGGAGGGGGTGTCGAGGGACATATGCATCCCCGCAGATAAGAGCTGGAAGAGACTCCAGACGCCATCTACCCAACTCCCCCTTCTCAAATATGAGGACATTGAGGTCCAGAGAGCCACTTATCCAAGGACCCTCAGGTAGAAGGGGGTTGATTTGGCATTCCAAGATCCAATGTTCTTTCCATGGCATCACGGTGAGGAACGTATCACACTCACCAAGTCTCTTCTCAAGGTCTCTCGACATAACCCATGTGGATAGATCTGTGTTCACAGCAAAGTTCCAGGATACATACATGCATATGTGGATGACATATCCACACGGGCTATGTAGATCTTCCATATATACATGCACATATATGTGTATATGTATTTATATCATAACCTATTTCTTCTTTAGAAAACCTCAGGCACTGGGAAATTCCATGACCTCTTCAGGGTGGGAGGAGGTTCGAAGCAAGGGAGAGAGGAAGTGGCCTGTCCAAAAATCTGCAATTTCAAGGGGCGGAGTTAAAGACATAGTTCAGTTATACATACCACATGAATGCCTCCGCCGTCCTCAGATTATTCAGGTTATATAAGCACAGCACTCTCAGCTTTCCTGTTTATATGCCACATGCTAATCTTCAGAAGTGCTTTAAAAATAGTGGAAAGAGCCCTGGATTTGGAGCCAGAAGACCTGGGTTCAAATTCCACCTCTCAGGTTTACAACCTGTGTGACTTTGAGCGAGTCACTTATCCTTCCTTGTCCTCAGTTTCCTCATCTGTAAAATACAGTGGGTAGACGGCCTCTGAGGTCCCTGCTGTCATACCTGCAGGTCCTAGGGGCTCACAAAGGCGGCCTTCAGTCATTCTGTACAGCGCCCTGAGGCTGGGAACGCTTGAGGCTTTCCTCAAGGTTTCTGAAAACTGGTACTTGGTCCATCTTTTTTATCCTTTTAGCTTTCAAATGTAGTCTGTAAAGATCTAGTTGGAGATCAGCCAATCTTTCTGTGTGTGCACGTATGTGTATACATATATGTATGTGTGTACATGTGTGTATACACGTACATGTATGTGTGCGTGTGCACGTGGCGATTCTTTGTAGGCGCTGAGCGAGTATGAAAGCAAATTGGAAGTGGGTATTTGTTAGCCCCCCATGGACCCCGCTGTCCCCAAGTAAGGAAGAAGTGGGGGCAGCCAGGTTTTTATGTCATGTAGGAATTCAATCCAGTTAGGATGGAGCTTCTTCCAGGAGAGGAGAAGCAGGGGCAGCCACTTATAATTAACATTTATAGAGTACCTACTATGGGCCAAGTGCTTTGCAAATATCTCATTTGATCCTTAACCAGGGTGGGTGGGGAATAGCTGCTGTTTTTATCCTTATGTTACAGATGAGGAAATTCTCGTCCAAGATTTTACAGCCAGTAAGTAACTGGGGCAGGATTTGAACTCAGGTGCTCCTGACTCCAGTTCTGGTACTCTGTCTACCGCTTCACCATCTCACTGCCCAGCAGCAACACAGATGTCCTGGGTCTACAGCTGGGTGGAATAGCGGATCCTTGTGGTCCCCATCTCAGCAAAGAAGAAGAAAAGCGTTTTCATTCTTTCATCTGTCCTTTGAACCAGAGCCTTTTGTTAATACTTTCACTCAGGTGAAGAATTAGCTAAAACCTCCCTAGAGGTCAACCAAGCAGGGCTTGAGAAGATAAACAGGCCAGCCCCAGAACTTAATTTTGTTTAGTCATTTCAGTCCTGCCCGACTCTTTGTGACCCCATTTGGAGTCTTCCTGGCAGAGATGCTTGAGTGGTTTGCCATTTCCTTCTCCAGCTCATTTGACGGGTGAGGAAACTGAGACAAACGGGGTTATGTGACTTGCCCAGATTTGCACAGATAGTAAATGTATGAGGTCAGATTGGAACTCAGGTCTTCCTGTCTCCAGGCCTGGCGCTCTATGCACTATGGCACCACCTAGCTGCCCTGCTAGTATTCTTTCTACTCTACCACAATTCCACCTTGTTTGTGCTACTTCTGCTGAATTTTTAAAAATGTCTTTCCTAATCTTTGTTACAAGGGCTGGCTCTCTGGCAGGGAAAAGGAGGAGGAATATATCTGGAAATGAAGCTTATGTGAAAATGAAATATAGTAAACTTTTTTTTGGTGAGGCAATCAGGGTTAAGTAGTCACTTAACGAGGGTCACACAGCTAGTAAGTGTCAAGTGTCTGAGGCTGGATTTGAACTCAGGTCCTCCTGACTCCAAGGCCAGAGCTCTATCTACTGCACCACCTAGCTGCGCCAAGTAAGCTTTTTTTTTTTATTTAAAAGACTGGGTTTATACTCTGCCCAAAGCCTGGCTCATTGAGGGATATCTCTGCTCCTCCTTCTGACCCTTCCCAGTGCTTCCTGATAAGCAGCAGAAATAAAGAATCTTCAGGCTGGTAAAGGTGAGTCTCCTCTATTTAAAGAGGGTTAACATTCCTCTTTCCGTGATAAAATTCAGGTAAGTGGATGCATTCAATAATCTCAATGCAGCTTGAGCAAAGCTGAGGGTTCCTTGGTCTGGGAAGCTTTATTGGAGGTCATGGGCTCTCTCCTAACAGAGCATCAGGAGTTCTCAGCACCTGGATGTCTTAAACAGCCCCGAGTCAGCATCTAGCCTGAACTGGCAACAACAACATCGTCAGGCAGAAAGCTAGAGGTTCCAAGTCCCTGCTAAGCTTTGTCCAGAAAGCAAGTTCAGTAAATGTTCTAACATGGGAATGAAGGTGCCTGTTGAAGTCCTATCCTGCCTTCAAATGCCACCTCCTCCATGGAGTCTTCCTCAACTACTCGCCCTGTCTAGAAAGGATTTTTCCTTCCTTGGACTTCATTCAGCTCAATTAAATGAAGATATCTTAAGCCCCTTGGGTTTACCAAGATATCCATGACCCTGACCCTGCTGTCAAGTAGCTTACAATCTGGTGTAGGCTCATTTGTTATTCAGGGACCATTGAGAGAGAGATACTTGATCAAGGCAACCCACTCCAGGGTGGTACAAGGAGAAGTGGCCAGATGTAGAGTCAGAGGACCTGGGTTTGAATCCTACTCTGCTACTTATTTCCTATGTGATCTCT
Source organism: Phascolarctos cinereus (assembly GCF_003287225.1). Lineage (NCBI taxonomy): Eukaryota > Metazoa > Chordata > Mammalia > Diprotodontia > Phascolarctidae > Phascolarctos > Phascolarctos cinereus. The sequence continues at coordinate 35,837,575 of NW_027555958.1, forward strand.
TAGAATCCCTAGCTTCCTTGAAAACTCAGGTCTCCACAAGGGTTTTTCTGATTCCTGGGTGGCTAGCACCTTCTCCAAAAAAACTAGCTTGTATTTATTATCTACTTATAGGTTGGCCCCCAAAGTCTTTAAGCTTTAATAGTTTAAAAGAAAACTAAGACTTTTGGGATACCCTGTATATGCACATGCTGTCTCTAACAGCATATAAGCTTCCTAAGGGCAGGGACTATTTCACCGTTTACTGAAATCCTCAGAACCTGTCACAGAGCCTCATGTGCTTAATACGTGTTTGTTAATTGATTGGAAAAATCATTTATGAAAGACATTCAGTTTCCTCATCTGTAAAATGGGAATAATAACAGCACGGACCTCCTCGAATGGTTGTGAGGATCAAATGAGAAAAGAATTATAAAGTGCTGAGCACAGTGCCTGGCGTAGAGTGGGCGCCACATAAATACTCCCCTCCCTTCCCCTCTGATATGAGGAGCAAGTGTCCAAGGAAAGTGGCAGCTAGGTGGCTCAGTGGTTCAAGCACCAGCCCTGGAGTCAGGAGGACGTGAGTTCAAATCTGACCTCAGACACTTGATACTTACTAGTTGTGATCCTGGGCAAGTCACCTAACCCCCATTGCCTACAAAAACAAAGTGTCCAAGGAAATAGGGAAGGAGTTGGGAGATGTTGTGGATGCAGCTCCTGTAGCCTTTATAGCAGGGTCATTCCTGCCTAGCCCTTGAATAGAGCCTGCATTGTAGACTTCCAGCAGTGCAAAGCACAAAAGCTCCCTCAGGGAGATACACAACACACAAGAACAGAAGCAGCAACATATAAGCCACCCAAGTAATCAGCTGCTCCACAGCTATTCTGCTTCCAGTTTCTCCCTCTCCTTCCCTTTCTTCTTCCTCCCTTCCTCCCCTTCCCCTCTTCTCCCTTCATCCCTCACTTCTCCTCCTCCCTCCCTTCCTCTCCTTTCCATCTCTCCCTCTCTCTCCTTCCTTCTCTCCCTCCCTTCCTCTTTTCCTTTCTCCCTCTCTCCTTCCTTCACTGTCTTTTTCTCTCCCCCTTTCTTTTTTCCTCTCTCTCTTTCCTCCCTTCCTCTGTATCTCCTCCTTCCCTCCTCTCCTTCTCCTCCTTCCTCCCTTCATCCCTCTCTTCTCCTCCCTCCCTCCTTCTCTCTCTCTCCATCTTTCCCTCTCTCTCCTTCCTTCTCTCCCTCTTTCTCTCTCTCCCTTACTCTCTTTTCCTTCCTCCTTCCGATTTCTTCCTTTTCCTTCCTCTCTTTTCCTCCTCCCTCCCTTTTTTATCTCCCTCCCTCCTTTCTCTCCCTTCCTTCCTCTCCCTCTCCTCCTTCCTCCTTTCATCCATCCCTCTCTTTTATCTCTTTCCCTCTTTCTCTCTCCCCCCCTTCACTCCCCCACCCCTTCCAAAGCACACAGCCCAACCTCCACAGTATAATGAGTCAGCCTAAGCTCTGACATCAGGCCAGGAACTTGGCTCTCCCTCCTTTTATCTGCTGCCTACAGGCAGCCTCAGAAAGAGAGACAGGCTGGTGCCACCATTAGGGTTACTGGCAGCAGCTGCTGCCTCCCTCTCCCACAAATCACCAGCCCTATCTCCCTGCTTGTGGTAACAGTAGGAAAGGATTTCAAAGATGGTTGGAGGGCAATGGGGAGAAGGTGTAGTGCTTTCAAAGTCTGAGAGACAGAGTAAGCAAAGTCAGAGGGTCTTACAAAGAACACTGTGTGTGGAATCAGAGGACCTGGGTTTGAATCCCAAATCTGCTACTAGTTTGCTGTGTGACCTTGGAAAAGCCATATAACTTCTCTGATTGGGGTTTCTCTTCTATAAAATGAGGAGGCTGAACCAGATGACCTTTCAGGTGCCTTTAGGCTCTACATTGAAGATCCTCTCGATGGTGATATGAAAAGACAGGAGAATGGAAGATGATGGCAAGCAGGCCTGATTGACTGGAATGTAGAATTCACAAGGGAAGTGGTGTTAGAAAAGACTGGAAAGGGAGGTGGGACCAGCTCATGGATGGCTTCAAATGTCAAGGTCAGGAGTCCATACTTTACTAAGTAAGCAATGGGAGGCCAGTGAAGCTCTTTGAAGAGAATGGTGTGATCAGAGCAAAGCATTAGGAAGGTCCCTGAGGTGGCAGTGGAAAGGAGGAGTTGGTAAGAAGAGAGGCTGGAGCCAGGGAGAACAGTCAGGACATTATTGCCATAGTCCAGGTGAGAAGGGACAGGAGTCAAAACCAATTGGTGTACACCAGAGTTAGCCTCTGTCCTACCTCAGTTTCCTCATCTGTAAAAAGGGGATTATAATAGCACTTACTTTCCAGGATTGTTGTAAGGATTAAATGAGATATTTGTAAAGCATTTAGCACTGTTCCTGGCACTTAATAATGGTTTGTCTCCTTCCAAAGACTCAGTTAGCAAGAACGGGATGAGAATTAGCAGTAGCCTAGAGAAGATTAATGATTTGCCCATGGTGAAGTCAAAGTGACAGAACAGGGTTTGAACCCAGGTTCTCCTATTCCAAATCCTGCACATTCTTCCTACCACAGCATCTTCCCTCCTGTTCCTGGATGATCTCCCACATTCCAGTATATTATAGGCATATTACAGTACCAAAGTGCCCATGAAGGGTCAGCTGAAAGGAGATATTAGAAGAAAGGGTGGATTTTTAATTTGGGGATAGGTGGCATTTATTCTGTGCCATCACTCTCTAGAGACCCAGTATGGGTCCCAGGGATGTCCCCTTAAAGTGGAAAGGATTTCTCTGGGCATGTTTAATCAAGCTCTTCTCTCTTTCTCCCCCCAATATATGAATGACTCTATGCTTATAATCCCATAATCTATGCAGTGAGGCTATCCAATAAGTCACTTCCTTCTCTGAGCTTTGGTATTCTGGTCTATAAGATTTGTGACTATTTGATGACTGACTCGTGCCCAAGGATGATGTGCCTTGAATTTTGGAAAAGAGTCTCTGTGTCTTTAAGCAGCATCTCCAGAGGGCATGTGAGCCTGAGGTGATGTTGCCAAGTCTAAATGCAGTCGTGTGTTTCACAAAGAACCATGGGGAACTGTCATTGGGGAATCTTGTAATAGCCATTTTCAAGCTTTTCTGAGGCCCTCAGATGAAAGGAAAACCAGTCCAATTACAGCTTTAAGAGAGGCCATCGGGATTGGGCAGAGCGCCTCTCAATTAACTGAGCCTCCAATTGGGTCAGTGTTCTCAGGAGTCAACCTTTTCTATAGATTTGCTTAGAATGGGTTTAACCAGGCAGCATAAACCCACCAGTCTCAAGGGTGTGTGCCTTATTTTTGTTTGGGCATAGGATGATGTCCTATGGCCCCAAACCACAACTGGTCCTACTGAACCCAATGTATGAGCTGCTGTGATTTGGTCCAACCACTCTGGAAAGCAAATTGGAATTATGCTTTAAAAGCGGCTTCAAGGAATACTGTTGTGCTATAAGAAATGATGAGCAGGCGAACTTCAGAAAAACGTGGAAAAACTTACTTGAACTGATGCTGAGTGAAGTAAGCAGAACCAGGAGAACACTGTACACAGCAACAGAAACATGGTACAATGACTGACTTTGATAGACTTGGCTCTTCTCAGCAACACAAGGATCTAAGATAACTCCAAAAAACTCATGATGGGGGCAGCTAGGTGGCTCAGTGGATAGAGCATTGGCCCTGGATTCAGGAAGACCTGAGTTCAAATCTGGCCTCAGACACATAATAGTTACTAGCTGTGTGACCCTGAGCAAGTCATTTAACCCCATTGCCTAGCCAAAAAAAGCCCCAAAACCAAAAAGACTCATGATGGAAAATGCTGTCCACATCCAGAAAAAGACCTGTGGAGTCTGAATGCAGATCGAAGCATACTATTTGCTCTCTCTCTCTCTCGTTATGTTTCTTCTTTCTCATTGTTCCTCCCATTGGTTCTAATTCTTTTTTACAACATGACTAATGTGGAAAAAAACAAATTTAAAGTGGTTTCAACATCCATACCCTTTGACTCAGAGATCCCACTACTAGGCACCCCAAGGAGGTCAATATATACCAAAATATTCATAGCAGCTCTTTTCGTCATAATAAAGAACTAGAAGCAAAGTTTATGCTGATTGGTTGAGGAATTGTTGAGTAAATTGTGGTACATGAATATAATGAGATATTCCTTATCCATTAGAAATGATGACTGTGAAAAATTCAGAGAAGCAGGAGAAGGCTTATGTGAACTGATGCAAAACTGAAGTAGGTAGAACCAGGAAAAATAACCTAATATAATGACCACAATAACATAAATAAGAAGTGAAGGAGGAGGAGGAGGAGGAGGAGGAAGAGGAAGCAGCAGCAGCTACATACTATGTAATTATACTGTCCAAGTTAGTCCTTGAAGAAGAGTTGAGAAAATGTATCTCACTCCATTCTTTACAGAAGTGGGGGACTATGGGTATGGAATCTTGTATATACTAACAGACTCAGTTGATGTTTTCATTCATTTTGCTTAATTGGTTCCCTCCCCATTTCTTTCTAAAAACATTTTTTGAAAAGAAAAACAACTGACCTAGAGATAATTTAAGAATTCCTGGACCACCTGAAAGCTATAACAATAATTTTTAAAAAGCCTAGACATCATATTTCTATTTATTTACTGTATTCTGAACTTAAGAAATAAAATGAGCATTTCCATAACATAATAGAATAGAAAAAAAAAGATTGCCCGTGAAATTGTAAATCTATTATGTACAACTTGCTATTCCTTTTAAATATATAATAAAGTTATCATGTTAAAAAAAAGTTTTTGTTAAGTAGGATGGCTGGCTCAGGAGGGGAGGAATGAAAGCTATCTTAGAAGTGCTCTTCCTTGTGTAGGATGCCTTTCCTGGCCTCCTTTGGCTACCCTCTGAGGTAACCTTCCATCTAGTCTGTACATATCTTGCATGAACATAGTGATTTAATATTTGTAAAGCACTTAGCAGAGTTCCCACCACATAGGAGGTGCTTAATACATGCTTATTTCCTTCCCCTTCCCCATTAGAATGTAAGTTCCTTGAGGGCAGGGATGAGATAGATATAGATATATAGATATATATTTTTAACTTTCTCTGTGTCCCCAGTGTTCGTAAAGACATGATATCAATCATCTTTTTTTTAATGTTAGAAAGTACACATGTACAAAAGAAAACACAGAGTTAGGTGAAATTACATAGAAAGGGCAATTGGTTCCACCAGAAATGGGAAGGAAATGGAATGATTTGACCTGGGGCTTTCACGGGATGGGAAAGTCTCAGTACTGGAAGGGAATTCCCAGGCCTTCCGAGTCTAAGCCACAGCTGCAGGGGAATTCTCCTCCAACACACACCCAAGGAAAGGCTTTGTTTGAAGCCCTCCTGGGAAAAGGGGCCACTGGGCTCCTGAAGCTGCACATCCTCCTTTGGTATCAGTCTCAGTGTTAGCCAGTTTTTCCCCTAAATCCTAATAAATTAATCAATTAATCCTAAATTCTAAATTAATCAATTAATCCTAAATCAGCCTCTTAGTAACTTCCACCCATCGCTCCTGATTCTATCCTCTCAGGTCAAGTAGAACTAGTACCATTCATCATTCATGGCGGCCCTTCTGACTTTTGAAGATGGCTCTCACTCCCCTCCCCCAACTTCTGCCCACTTACTCTCCTCTCTCATGTTCCCTTCATGAGTATTTTCTTCTCTAGGTTAAACGTTCCCTGTCCCTTCAAATGATCTTCACATGGTATGGATGCCTTTAGCACTCTGGTTGCCCTCTTCTGTATGCTCTCCAGCTTATTGAAACCCTTCTTAAAGTGGGGCACTCCTAACTGAACTCAGTACTCTAGGAGGGAATCCATCAAGTGCAGAGAACAGAGGAACTATGGCCTCCTTCTTCTGTAGGCAGCCAGGTGGTGCAGTGGATAGCGCACTGGTCCTGGAGTCAGGAGGCCCTGAATTCAAATCTAGCCTTAGATACTTACTAGCTGTGTAATCCTTGGCAAGTACGTAACCCTGATTGCCTCCAGAGAGAGAGAGAGAGAGAGAGAGAGAGAGAGAGACCTAGGCCTGGAATCAAGAAGCTCTGAGTTCAAATCCTACCTCAGACATGTATTAGCTATATGACCCTGGGCAAGTCGCTTAATTTCTCTCTGCCTCAGTTTCGTCATCTGTAAAGTGGAGATGAAAATTGCATCTACCTCCTATGGCTTTATGAGGATAAAATGAAATAATATTTGTAAAGCTTTTGGTAAACCTTAAAACACTATATAAATGTGAGTTATTATTATTAAAGTTTTGTGACGATAGTGGGGCTTAGTAACATTATAATTAACAATGTTATTGCAAAAATTAATAAAAGGATTTGTTCTGTAAAACTTGGACTGAGTCAAAAGGCTTCACCCAAGGACCTAGAAGGCCACAGATTCCCCACCCCTGGTATAGGCAATATCTCACACTGAAGTGTGCCTATATTTATATAGAATGGGGGGGAGGGAGATATCAAAAGATGGAATAAGCCACCGTTAAGAGAGTCATAGTACCCAGAACCAGAGAGGGGACAGTTGAGCTTAACTCCTCTCTGATTGGGCCATATTTGAAGGCTGGGTTCTGCCCTATGGGCCAGAGGACATCCAGAAGGAGGGCAATCAGGACCATGAAGGGCCTTGAGTCCATACCACGTAAGGATGTAGTGAAGGAAACATCTTTAACCTGGAAACAAGGAGAGAAGAATTGGGAGGGGGACGGAAGAGCTGTCTTCCAACATTTGGAAGGTTGTCATTCCTGTGGAAGAGGGATTAGGCGGGGGCTCCTTGGCCCTAGAGGAAACAGTATGGGGCAGTGGAAGGAAGGGGCAAAGAGGCAGATTTAGGATTGATGTATAAGGTAAGTTGCCAACAATAACAGCTGTCCAAAAATAGGATAGGTGGCCACTTCAGGCAGTGGACTCCCCCTCATTAGAGGACTTCAAACAAGGGCTGAACGATCACTTGGGGTTGGAGAAGGGGGGAATGTTGCAGAGAAAATTGTTGTTCATTGAACTGGATGACCTTTAGTCCCCTCCAACTCTGAGCTTTCACAATTCTGTAGAAGTAGTGAGTCCCCCGTCACTAAAAGTGTTCAAATCTAGGCTGAATGGTCATTTGTTGGCATATTATAGATTCAATTTCCATTTCAGTTCAGGTTGAGGTAGGAGACCTCTGAAGTCCTTTCCAATCTGAGAATCTATTATTCAGTGATTCACACATGATTCTCTTCCCCAGACTCAATCCTACTTTTTCCTGGCTATGTTCTACTCCCCAATCAAAAAGTCAGGGTTTGGAGGTGATGGCAAAGAAATAAAGAGCAGAGGAGGAAAAGAGGAGAAGAATGGAAGGGAATATGAGGAGAACTCTTAAGTAACTAGTATGTACTCAGATGGCAAAAAATAGTATAGAGTCACTAAAAGATCTGAGATGCTTCTTCTGTCACCTCAAGCAATGACTTTCATCTTGTATGGTATAGATCTAAGGTAAAGCATTTTGGAGGTAGAAGAAAAGTATAAAGAGGTAACCAACCAATAAACTTTTATTAACTGTCTACTGTGTGCAGAGCACTGTGCTTAGTACTGGGAGAGATATTAAATCTAGATAAAAACATACTTTCTGCCCTCAATAGGTTTCTCCTCTAGTAACAGGTAAGACACTGACCCAGATAGTTATAACATTGGTCCATGGGATCGTGAATCTAAAAGTTAAGGGGACCTCATGTATTTGCAACTGCCCAGAGATGTTAAATGACTTGCTGCAAGGCCATAACAATATATGGCAGTTGTATTAGAGAATTATAAAACAAAGTGCTATACACTGAGAAGGAAGATCATTATCTACCAAGGGATCAGGAAAGGCTTTCTGTAGAAAGTGGTGTTTGAGATGGACTTTACAAGAATCTAACCCTTCTATATGCTTGCTGTATGCAAAATCTCTAGGCCCAGTCCAGCCAAAGCATCTAAATTTGAGTGAGCAAGTGATGACTATGCATATTTGTTACAAGGATTTTCTTTTTCTTTTCTTTTCAATTGGGGGCTATGGTAAAAGAGGGAGGGGGCAGGACTAGCTGCAGGGTTGCCAAAAAAAAAAAAACCAAGAAAAGAAAAGAGAGTCATTGAAACTTTTTTTTAAATGTACTTAAGAGAACAGAAGGAAGGCTAGAAGGAAATAAATTAGATGGTGAATGTATTATATATTTAAAAGAAAAGCTATCTATACATGAGAGAGATTCATGGTTTCCTGTATAAACCTCTCGTTTTATTCAGTGTTGTTAAGTTCAAAATGAATAACAAATAATTTTTTAAAAAATCAAGTAAGGTGGAAATGTGTTTTGCATGATTACGCATGTATAACCTATGCTTGCCTTCTCAATGAGGTGGGGAGGAGAGGGAAGAAGAGAATATAGAGCTCAAAATTTTTTAAAAATGTTAAAATTGTTTTTACATGTAATTGGAGAAAAATATTAAATTAAAAATAAATAGGAAAAAATCAAGTAAGCAATTGTTTATGGAATATCTACTTTATGCCAGGCACTGTACTAGGCACTGGGATATGCAAAAACAAAGGGAAACATTCTAATGGGGAACGTACATATTCATTTAGAAATATCTACAAAAACGTATATACAGAGCACAGAAAAAATAGGCAGAAGGAAATTGTCATGGGCAAGACATTAGCAGATGGGAGAACAAGGAAAGGCCTCCTCTAGAAGGCAGGATTTGAACTGAGTCTCGAAGACCAGAGATTCCAAGTAGAAAAGAGGAGGGAGGGTACTTCAAGTATGAGGGATGGCCAGTGAAGAGTCACAGAGGTGGAAGATGGAACATCGTGTGTAAAGATTGGCAAGTGGGGGCAGCTAGGTGGCGCAGTAGATAGAGTACCAACCCTGGATTCAGGAGGACCTGAGTTCAAATCCAACCTCAGACACACAACACTTACTAGCTGTGTGACCCTGGGCAAGTCACTTAACCCCATTGCCTAACCAAAAAAAAAAAAAAAAGAATGGCAAGTGGGTGAATATAGCTAGACCTTGGAGTGCATGGAGGGGAATAATGAGGAAGAATGGAAAGGTAGGTTGGAGTCAGATTTTAGAAGACTTTAAACACCAGTGAGAGTTTATATTTGGTCTTGGACATAATAGGGAACCACGGAAGATTATTGAGTAGGATGGTTGATGTAGTATAGACCTGTACTTTAGGAAAATCACTTTGGCAGCTGGGCAGAAAATGGATTAGAATCAGTAAAGATGAGTCAGGGAGACTAATTAGGAGGCTCCTGCAATAATCCAGGTAAGAGGTGTTAAGGGCCTTAACTAGCTAGGGTGGTGGCTGTATGACTGGACAGAAGGGAATATATGTTAAAAAATTGTGTAGAGGAAATTGTAAAATAAGATTTGGTAACGGCTGCGAACATTGGTGACTAAAAGGATGGTGTGATGGCCCCCATAATAACAGGAAGCTCTGGTGGTGGGTATTAGAGGAAGGATAATCAATTCAGTTTTAGACATGTTGAATTGGAGAAGCCTGCAGGACATTCAGTTTGAAATGTCCAATTAGCACATGTCCAACAGGAATTAGACTGAGTCTCAGAAAACAAGCATACCATTGCTCATGGATAGATCAGTTCTTAGTAATACCCTTCTCTCACTCTACACCCTTTTAAGCACAGAGAAATATGATGCCTTTAGCCTCAAAGATGGCCCTTGGGTGAGTCACAAATCTTCCTCTCTCACTAGAGTCTATGATCAGAATATTGCCGATGATGTAATGGTGTTTGCCTTCCCAATAAGACCTTCAGAAAGGCCTTATCTCCTCTGATAGAATTCAGGCCCCTTGAGGGCAGGGACATTCATTTTTGTCTTTGTAATCCTGGCACCCAGCATAACACCTTGTACAAAGTTTGTTGAACTGAATTGGCTTGAAGGCCCTGGACACTTATTGTATGTAATCCTTTGTTGTACTCTATGGAGATCTATCTACTCTGACAGTCAGAACTGGAATGGGAGAGGAGAATAAGCAGACAAGAAAGAAAAAGGAGGTGTCTACAGTCACCTAAATAGCAGGTTGGGTAACGGATCTGGTAACACTCCAACACTGGGACAAGTTTGACACTTTAAAAATGCAAATAATTCCCAAAAGTATATTTCCAGCCCCAAACTCTCTTCAGAACTCAAGTGACTAATATTGAATATTAGTAATCTATACCCTGTTACAATATTGAGCTCACTTTGTGCATAAGAGACAATGAAATTGCCCATAAGGTCTTCTTGGTTTCTTCTTCTTTGGTTTTAGGAAGTTTATTTCGGATGAAAAATTATGACTTTTGTCACATTAGCTCCTAACCCCAGTTAGGAAATCTCCTAACACCTGAGTAGAGATTAAACTTTCTGCCTAGCCTTACATTTGTCTGTCTTTGGTTAATCCCTAGTCTCTTTGTGGTCAGAGAAAATTCAGTTTACTGGAAGCATTTGAGGAACTAAACAACATATTATGTTATAGTGTCTGTGACTAGAAAGGCCTTGGGAGGGGAAGATGCAAAAGAACTGACCTTTTCTTGAGACTTCTCTCAACCTGAGTCTTCTACTTTAAGATGCCTATAGAGTCAATGACTCTCCTTGATACTTTCTGTCTCTGCCACACCTGTTTTTTGCTCCATATGTGCTCCAACTTCAGGAATCCAGATGCTCAGAATCTCCTTTCCCCTCAATTCTGAAACAGTTTCTCCCTTTTATACCGATTGCTTAGGGTATGATCTAGTCTCTTTCATGATGACTTTGATTGATTCAAGGAAGTGTACAGGTTCTATTTATACTCACTCTGATTGTGTCAATTTGATTAAAAGATATTTGCATCTAGTCAAGGCACCAGAGCCAAATGGAGTGTTATCAACCCAGGGATATGCTGGTAAATGTTTAACAACCAGCTCTCTGTTCAAGAGGGGGGAGATGCACACATGACACAATTTTAAACTTAATCTGTATTATTAACATTTTCTCCATCATTCTCTTAAGTCCAGACAATCAACAAAATATTAAACCAAACCCTGATAGTAGTTTACTTATTTCTGAGGTATAAGTATGAATATTTACATTGAAAATTTAACAATCAGCTCTCTACAGCTAGTTCAACCTGGCTCCATCACAGTCCTGTTTCAACCCCACCCTTATAGTAATAACACTAGATGACATTTAATTAGCCCTTTAAGATTTGCAAGTGCTTTATACACATCTAATTTGACCCTCAAAACCACCCTGTGAGGCAATTATCATAGACATTATAATTCCCATTTTGTTGATAAGTAAGACTTTCTATTTAACTCTCTTAAATTTCATGATACCCAAGGAGGCAGTTTGGTATTATAGATAGAGAGCCAGCTTTGGAGTCAGGGAGATCTGGATTCAAGTCATACCTTTGAGAATACTAGCCTTGAGATCCTGGCTAGTTACTTAACTTCTCAGGGTCTCTCAAATTACAAATTGCAGAATAGCTATTGATGGAGGGAGGGTCGTTATCAGAAGCTCCCTATACCAATGACGTCACCAGCCTAAGATCAAAAAATGTTGCTGTCGCCCGTGCAGATATTTTAAAAATTCTAACTCTTGGGGCACCTAGGTGGCACAATGGATACAGCACTGGCCCTGAAGTCAGGAGGATCTGAGTTCAAATCCAGCCTCAGACCAGACACTTGACACTTACTAGCTGTGTGACCCTGGACAAGTCACTTAACCCCAGCTGGCTCACCAAAAAAAAAAAGAGAGAGAGTACTGAAAGCTTGCCTGTTTCCAGCCTGTCCCTGAGATCTTAGAATAACACAACACTCAATACCCACCCCTCTCAAAAAAAAATCTAAATCTGATATCTAGCATGTGAACTGTTTCTTCTAGACTTGTGACATCTGAAAATTCAATAAGCCTGCCATCTCTGCCTTTATCCAAGTCACTGGTAAAAATTCTCCTCAGCTCAGAGTCAAGAACAGATTCTTGGGGCGCTGCACTAGAGACCAGAATCCCAGAAGACCTTGCAGTTATCCTGAACTTGTCCACTTTTTTTTGTTTGCCCTTTCATGGTCTTTGGAAATTTTTTCATTTTCTGCATGTGTTTCCATCTCCCCCTTGGGTGGTACAAGCCACTCTCTTCACTGTATCCAAGCCGAACTGCCTCCCCTCACCACTATAACCAAGCACCTCTCGGCTTATACTTACCTAGAAGTTTGTGCTTCAATAACCTTATGGATTGTGAGGTCCTCCCAGGGAGGAATTTTCTTTGGCCTCTTTCTGTATCCCCAGTGCTTAGCACAGTGCCTTGCACATAGTAGGTACTTAATATATGTTGAATGATTGATGGAGCATTCGATCCAAACAGACAACAGTATCTACCCATGTGAGTCTCCTTTTCAAGAACCCACCTTTCACCTGCCCTGTCATTAATTTATAGAATACTCTGCCCAGTAAGCTCACTTGGCATCCTGGGAAAAGGCCTGGTCAAGGACTCCATTTCCTGAGGCATCAATTCATTTTGTCAGTTCTTTGCCTGAGGCTGTTCACAGCCACAGAATATTAAGTCTTGGCCATCCAAGCAAACATTTCCCCATTCAAGCTGTCTTCTCGAAAATCAATACTTGCCGGGAACAGGAACTGAGTGTCCTTCATCCTATATCATGGCGACGGTGTTGCACAGGAGAGCTTAATTATCGTAGTAACTTTTAATATGGTAATAATAATGGGTTTGATAATGATGATATTCTAATCATTCCTATGAAGGCAAGAACAATGGTGAGCAGGATTGGGAAGAAAGGGAGGATTTTCAGGGTTTCCTGGAAAGAACATTTGATTTGAAATCAGAGGATCTGGGTTTGAATCCTACCACCAGTGTGACTGTAGTGAGCTACTTCCTCTCTTTCTATGTCTCAGTTTCCTTCTCTGTAAAATGAGAGAGTTAGGCTGGGTGATCTCTGAGGTCCCTTCAACCTCTAAAATCTATGGTTCTATATAGCGCTTACAGAAGCAACACAGGGACAGGGAATAGAGAGTTGGCCACGGAGTTCAGAAGACCTGGTTTCAAGTTCCATCTCTGGCATACAAGGCTGTGTTACTTAACTTCTCAATTCCCTGCCCCAGGAAACTCTCCAAGACGATTAATAGCAAGGCTGGTGCTGATCTGCTTTGGCAGAAGGTATTTCTTTCCAGGGAGCTACAAAATCATAGGTGTGGTCTTAAAAAAAAGTGGGAGAGGGGAAGTGACAGCCTGGCTAGTTGTGATGGCACATGCCTATCATCCTAACTGAGGTTAGTGGATAGCTTGAGCTCTGGAGTTCTGAGCAGCAGTAAGGGCCACACAAAGACAAGCATCAATATGGCAAGCCCCCAAGAGCAGAAGGAAGGGAGGGCCATCAGGCTGGCCAAGATGGAGCAAGTCCAAGGTTCCATGCTGATCAGTAGTGGGATGCAGCCTGTGAAGGGCTACCATACTTACAACCTTGGGGCAGAGGAAGATTCAGTCTCCAAAAATTAAAATAAAAGGCTACCAATGTAGCCAGTGTTTCTCAAATTCTTCAAGTCTTTCCAAATAATTTGGCCTTGACAGGCAGTGACACAGTGGACACAGGTGCTATACCTGTTGTCAAGAAGACGAAGGCTAAAAAAAAAAAAGACGAAGGTTCAAATCCTAACTTTTATGCTTACTAGCTATGTGACCATGGCAAGTCACTTCACTTTTCTTTTTCTTTTTTGACTAATTAATTTATTTTTAGTTTTCAACATTTACTTCCATAAGATTTTGAGTTTTAAATATTCTCCCCCTCCCCCAAGACAGTGTGCAACCTGATCTAAGCTCGACTTATACATTCATATTAAACATATCTTCATATTAGTCGTGATGTAAAGAAGAATTAGAACTGGTGGGAGGAATCACAAGAATGAAGCAATAAAACAAAACAACAAAAGAAAGGGAGAGCAAATAGTATGCTTCCATCTGCATTCAGTCTCTATAGTTCTTTCTCTGGATGTGGATAGCATTTTCTATCATGAGTCTTTTGGAGTTCTTAGATGCTTGCATTGCTGAGAGAAGCTGAGTCTATCAAGGTTGATCATTGCACAATGTAGCTGTTACTGTGTACAATGTTCTCCTGGTTCTGCTCATTTCACTCAGCATCAGTTCATATAAGTCTTTCCAGGTTTTTTTTGAAGTCTGCCTGCTCACTTCACTCTTCTAAGGTTCATTTTTCCCATCTACAAAATGAGGATAATAATAAACCCCAAATGGAGTCATGAAAAATCAGACACGACTGAAACGAAAAACCACAACCCACCTTAGAAGGTTTTTTTGAGGCTCCAGTGAGACAGCATAGCGTATTTATATGAATGACAGTCACTATTCTGGAGTAGTAAAAAAGTCAGATCCATTGAGAGTAGAATTAAAGGTTTGGGGGATTCTCTGGAGGATATCTTTCCTGAGTTGTAAAACTCGGGGTGAGATCCAGACACCACTAGCCCCTAGCTGGAACTAAGCCAATTAAAGAGTAAACTCCAATTTTGATCAGCCTGGAGTGGGGAAAGGAAAATTCTTGCCTTTCAAAACAACATATGTATATAGGCTGCTGTCCCTGGTGGAGTGACTAAAAAGATTAACACTGGTTCCGGAGGATTCCTTCCTTGTTTTGGCCCCCTTTGAACCTTAAAGCCAGAGCCAGGGAGAAGTCAGGGCATGAACCATTCCATAAGACATCTTCAGCCTCTCTGGGCTCTGGGCTGACAGGGTGCCATTAAAATTCCAGGGGGCAAATAATGTTCCTCGAACATAAGTCCTGACATTCTGAGGATAATCTTGAAAACTTAGTAAAATGGATCATTCTTAAACTCTGTGGATTAAAATAGAAAAAGGGCATTCTTTAAACTTAGACTCATTCATATTGTTATGCAGGAAGAAATAACAAAGATGAGGAATCCGGGGAAATGTGGGACAATTTGTATAAACTGATGCAGAGCAAAATAAGCAGAATCCAAAGGGCAATCATGTATATACATATATGTATACATATATACATATATGTGTATATATATATAAATATATATATTTACACACACACACATATGGCTAGCATTTATATAGTACCTCCTATGTGCTAGGCACTTGATAAATATTATCTCATTTGTGTTCTTCACAACATCTCTTCAAGATAGTTGATATTATTATCCCCATTTTACAGTTGAGGAAATTGAGGCAAACAGAAGTTAAGTGACTTGCCAAAGGTCACATCACTGGTAAATGTCTGAGGCTGGATTTGAACCCAGGTCTTCTTATTTCAGGCCAGAGCTCTATCTACTGTATCACCTAGCTGCTCTGCAAATGCACATACATACACGTGTACATATGTGTACACACACATTTACATATGTGTATACATACACATATTCATCTGTGTGTACATACATATATATATCTGTATATACATACACATGCAATAACTACCTAATTTAAATGAAAAGATCACTAAAACAAAGATGAACTCAGAATAGTGGAGGTGGGGGCGAAGGGGAGAAAGTTAGAAGATAATGAAATATACTTCTTCATTCGGCTAGGTGGTGCAATGGATAGTATTGGGTCTGGTGACAGGAAGACCAGAGTTCAAATTTGACCTCACATACTTACTAGCTGTGTGACCCTGGGCAAGTCACTTAGCTCTGTTTGACTCAGTTTCCTCATCTGTCAAATAATCTGGAGAAGGAAATGGCGAACCACTCCAAGATCTTTGCCAGGAAAACTCCAAAGGGGTCACAAAGAGTAGGACATTACTGAAAAACAGCAACAAAACTTCTTCATGGCAGATGTGGAGGGCCGCTAAGGCAGAAAGTGGTATACTTTGGAATGCAAGGTTCTTGTGTTGGGTGTTTTTGCTTAATTTTTTATTTTTTTGTCACAAAGATAATTCAGTATGAAGGCATGAAGTAGGAATTAATGTGATATAAAGACAAAAGGCATCAATAAAGCATTTTTTTTAAAAAAAGTAGACTTTCATTCTTCAAACTGTGCCTGGCATAAGAATCGCTGAATTGGAAAGCTGGGCGTGACTTCAAGGGACCATCTGATTCAGCCCATCTGCCTTCAGGGAAGTACAAAACTGGGAACCAAAGCCCTGCCACATTCACATTTTAATTCCATTGAAAATTTGAGCTAAACTTCATAGAGGTAAAGAGTGTATAGAGCAGAGCTGGCAAAACAATACGCGCAGTGTCACATTTGGCACAGACGTCAGCAAGACTGCTAGCAACAGCCAGCTAGTCCACAAGCATTTGTTGAGCACCTACTATGTGCCAGGCACTGAACTAGGCCACTGGGGATAGGAAGAAAGGCACAAATGGTCCATATTCTGAAGGAGCTCACGTTCTACTGGGGGAGACAACACGCAAATAACTAGGTATACATAAGACATACACAGATCGATGTTCAATTGTGTCCGACTCTTCACGACCCCATTCACAGTTTTCTTGACAGAGATACTGGAGGGGTTTGCCATTTTCTTCTCCAACTCATTTGACAGATGAGGAAACTGAGGCAAACAGGGTGAAGTGACTTGCCCAGGGTCACACAGCTTATATCTGAGGCTGGATTTGAACTCGGAAAGATGACTCTTCCTGGCTCCAAGCCTGGTGCCACTTAGCTACCCTTACATACAGAGTAGATGAAGGTAATCCAAGAGGGGAAGGTACTAGCCAGCACTGTACAAGGAATATCAGATTTATAGTCATGAAATTTAGATGCAGCAAGAATTTTAGGGGCAGCTAGGTGGCACAGCGGATAGAGCACCGGCCTTGAAGTCAGGAGGACCTGAGTTCAAATCTGGCCTGAGACGCATCCTAGCTGTGTGACCCTGAGCAAGTCACTCAACCCTGTTTGTCTCAGTTTCCTCATCTGTCAAATGATCTGGAGAAGGAAATGGCAAACCAGTCCAGGATCTTTGCCAAGAAAACCCCAAATGAGGTGAGTCAGACACAACTGAAAAATGACCAAACAAATACTCTCCTTATGGGAGTATGGGGAAGACATTCATCAGCTTGAGCCTCAGTGCCTTCATCTATAAAATGGGGATAATATTTATTTCACAGAGTGGTTGGAAAGAAAGGAAAGTGCTTTGTCAGCACAGATACGGGATTTGTTTTTATTTATTCATTTATCTCTTTTTCTATTTATTTGTTTGTTTATTTATTTATTATTTTGTTCTGTACCAGCCCCAGTTCTGTCTTTTCTTTTTGTTATGGTACATCACAGCATAGTCAAAAGACCAGGGTTCTAGTTTTATTTCAACCACTGCCTAAACATTTGAGTTTGAAAAATCATAAGGTTGTAGATTCTCTAATCTGGGTCTCTGTTTCCTCATCCAAAAGTATTGGAATAGATCAAGGGTTTTCCACCTTGGTGGTGGCCTGGATCCCTCTAGTGGCAGGAGAAACCTCTGGACCCCTTCTCAGAATCATGGCGTTGAATGCATACACTGAATACTAATTATAATATAAATAATAAAATGTATAGGATTACAAAGGAAACCAAACCGTAGTGAAAATTAAAATTTTCCTATCTACACATGCATAAAGATAGTATTTATTGGGGATATAATTGGGGAGGGAGAGGTAAGAGGACAGAGAGAAAGAGAACTGACCTTTGGAGGAAAAGCTTCACAGCCGAGGGGACCCCTGAACCAAGCCTTGAAAGAAGCCAGATTCTGAGAGCAGAGGGGAGGAATGAGTGAACGGTTAAGTGCAAAGCACTGGGGATAAAATAGAGAAGGAAGATGGTTCCTGCCCTCAAGAAGCTCACATTTTAATGGAAGAGACCCACCCATATGGAAGGTTTCAGCTGCCAGTCAGATGGAAAGGTCCCATGGTCCTGAGGGTGCAGCCACAAAGCAGGTAGTATCCCTAGTTCTTAACACAGAGCCTGACACATAGTAGGCGCTTAATTAGATATTGCTTGCTTGATTGGTAATGTCTCTTCTTTAATGCTAATTCCACTGATCAAATCATAGCAGTTTCTGATGTTGAACCATTTCACAGTGCCAAGGAAGAAGAACATTCCAGGCATGGGGAATTCTTGTTGTTCAGCTGTTTTTCATTTGTGTCCTATTCTTCCTGACCCCATCTGTGGTTTTCTTGAAGACACTGGAGTGTTTTGTCACTTCCTTCTACAACTCGTTTTACAGATGAGGAACTGAGGTAAATAGTGTTAAGTGACTTGCCCAGGGGTCACACAGCTAGTAAGTCTCCAAGGTCAGATTTGATCTCCAGATGAATCTTCCTGACTCCAGGCCCAGTGCTCTATTCACTGAACCACCTTGCTACCCGCAGGGAATTAGCTTATGCAATTATATGGGGGTAGAAGATGACATATCAAGTTTGAGAAATGCAGAGTATTTAATTGACTTAAATAAAGATTTGGGGTAGGTCAGCTGGATGGCACAGTAGACAGAGCACCGGCCCTGGAGTCAGGAGGATGTGAGTTCAGATTTGGCCTCAGACACATAACACTCCTAGCTGTGTGACTCTGGGCAAGTCACTTAGTCCCAATTGCCTCACTTAAAAAAAAAAAAGATTCGGGGATTGGCAGGTAGCATAGTGAATACAGACCCACCTACACAGTCAAGTCCTGCGTCTGACACAGAATGGTTGTGTGACCCTGATTGATTTACTTAACATTTCAGTGACACTACAGACAGTTCTCTAAGACTATGAGATGCAGAGTTGGTCCAGATCTCCACTGGTCAGGGAGTTTCCTCATGGGAAGTTGGGAGTTCCCCATCGAATAACTGTTTGGGGAGGAAAAAAGAAAGAAAAAGAAAGAAAGCTCGAAAGGTGGGAAGGAGCCAGACTGCAGAGTGTTTAATATTCTAAGGGTAATGGAACAAAGGTTGAGCCCTGTGTCTTATGGGATTTATTTTAGCAGCCGAGGGGAGGCTAGATTAGAGAAGGCAGTGCCTGAAGCAGAGAGACCAGTTTGGCAACGTTCTTAGCTAGAGTAGTGGGTTACTAAGCCTGCCGTTAGCCCACACAGCTATGTGTAGGGCTGTTGTCCTAAACACGCTTGTGAAATAGGAGAGAGAATTAGCCTCATTCCACAGGATTCGAGTCTGTCAGTGATTCTCACTGCTGGATACATTCCAAAAGCATTCACATACATTGGAAAACCTCAGTCTTTACACTGGTGCCAGGTGAAACTCTGAGGCAAAAGAAGGATATTGTGAGTCTTTCCAAAAGGAATGAACGGATCACGAACCTACAGCTGGAAGGGTCAGAGGCCACCTACTCCAAATTCCTCATTTTACAGATAGAGAAACTGAGGCCTAGAGAACAGAAATGACTTATAGGGTCTTAGGTTGGAGATCTAGAACTGGAAGGACCTCTAGAAACACAAGGCAGGAATCAGACTCCTGGATCAACAATTGGCCTTACTCAACCATCATTCTCCAAGCCACGCTACCTCATATGGGGCTTGGAGCATGCTAAACAGTGGAAAGAGAACTGAGTCAAGAGGCAGTGGGTTCAAATCACAACTCTGAGGCTTACTGGTCAGTCAGTTAATAAAAATTTATTAGGCACCTAAGAAGAAAAAGACAGTTCTTGCCCTCAAGGAGTTTACAACCTAATAGGAAAAGACAATATACAAAAGGAAGTGAAAAGTTGAAAAAAATCTACTTAGTTCCTATAATTCCTCTTTCTCTGCCCAGCCTTAGGAATGTATCAGCACAGATAAATCCAAATGACTCTTCTTATCTTTTCCACCCTTTTCCGCCTCCAGGAAACCACACCCTTCCTGCTCTCACTAGTTGACCCCTCTTTTTGCATTACTGAGAAGGTCAATTAAAAGGCCCCTCTTTGCCTCAAAGAATTTATAGAGATATGAAGATAGAGATAGATAAAAATATAGGTAGATATATATAGTTAGAGGTATATAGATAGCTAGAGATGAAAATAGATATGTGCACACATACACATACATGTACATATATACTCTATGTGTGTGTGTGTGTATGTGTGTATGACAGAGAGATAGGGACAGAGAGAGAGAGAGAGAAGAGAGGGAGACCTTTTGCTTTTATATTCCCTTTATTCACAAATATATTAAAGAATCGTAGAGCTAGAGACAAGCAAGATGTCAGAGGCCATGTAGGTCAATTTCCCTCATTTTACAGGTAAGGAAACTAAGTCCCACAGAGATGGTGACGTGACTCTGATCACAGGGCAGTGTGTCTCTCCTCCTCTGCCCAGAAAACTGTCCCTTGTAATAAAAAAAAAGAAAGAGGAAAAAAGGTCACAAAACTAACCTTTTATTAAACTAATGATTTCTGAAGTGCTTACTAGATACCAGGCCCTGTGCTAAGTCCTGGGAATACAAATATGAGCAAAAAGATGGTGCCTGCCCTCAAAGAGCTTACATTCTAATAAGTGAAGGCAATACGCTAAAAAAAAATAGCTGAGGGGAGAAGGGTTGGGAGAAAGTACCCACTTAGCGCCACAGTGGAGAAATTCTGGAGAGTCAGGAATATAGAGTGGAGAAAAAGGAAAACATAGCTGGCCCGGGCACTTTGCTTAAAATGCGGAACCAGCCAATCAGAGGAAGGAGTCACAGGGGTGGAATGAACTTCCAGAGTGAGGAGAGTAATAATGGTGATGATCAGTCCTAGCCCTGGAGAAAGATGAGGAGCTATATTTCCCCAGCCTCTGGCTCCCCACCCCTTGTTCAGCTTCCTCTTGTGTACTGTCTTCTCCCATTAGATTGTAAGTTCCTTGAGGGCCAGAATTGTCTTTCTTTTCCTTATTAATATCCCCAAGGCTTCACCATGCCTGGCATGCATTGCAGGTCAGTCACTTCAGTCATGTCCGACTCTTCACTATCTAATTTGGGGTTTTGTTGGCAGAGATACTGGAGTGGTTTGCCATTTCCTTCTCTAGCTCATTTGACAGATGAGGAAACTGAGGCAAACAGGGTGAAGTGACTTGCCCAGGGTCACACAGCTAATAAGTGTCTGAGGCCAGATTTGAACTCAGGAAGATGAGTCTTCCTGACTCCAGGCTCAGCACTCTAGCTGCCCTTGATAGGCACTTAATAAATACTTATTGACTATTGAATATGATCCCTCATTGTACTAAAACAGACCAAAAATGGTGAGGCCACTCAGCTAGTAATTAGAAACGCCAGGGTTTGAACCCACTGCCGTTTGCTGCCTCCCCAAATCTAAAGGATTGCCAAGCTTTATGGTTTCGCCTTTTTGCTTTGATGAGCCAGTGTTGATCATATCTATGATTTGTTTGCTGCCCAGTCTTCAGTCCAGAATGCAACCCCAAATGATAACATTGTTTGTGTGCAGAAATGCAATTGTCCTAATGACTAGGATTGTTGGTCTATTTCCATGCCAAGGAAGCACATCCCTTGGGTTATCCACTTTGGTCCCTCCTCCCTTCTTTTCCCTACTTCCTTTCTCCCCTTTTTTTAAAAAACAATTTTTAGGCAATCGGGGTTAAATGACTTGCCAGGGTTACAGAGCTAGTAAGTGTCAAGTGTTTGGTCTGAGGACAAATTTGAACTCAGGTCCTCCTGACTTCAGGGCCAGTCCTCTATCTACTTCACCACTTAGCTGCCCTGCTTTCTCCCTTTATTCCTTATCCTCTGCCCTGTCAGGGTGCCTGCTCCTACAGATCAGGGCCAATGTATGCGTTATCTTAGAGCCCCTAGCTCCAAATACAGTCCCTAACATTTAGTAAGTCCTTAATAAGTGATTGTTGAATTGAATTTCTCTTTCATTGCCTACTTTTTTTTCCTTTTCTCCTTCTTTCCAAATTCCTATGAGCCACCTCTTTCCCCCTCCCACTCTGGGCCTTTTTTCAGGGGTCATAGGTAGCACCCTCCTCTAATATGTGGGGTCAACAAAATAGCTACCCTAAATTCCTGGTCCTTGGTGGGTCTACATTCACTCAGAATGATAGCCCACAAGTCCCACCCAATGTGTCTAATTTTCCACTAGTTGGCCAACAAATACAATTAGCTCAAAACCTTTGTTTTGCCAAACAAACTTTAATGAAATTGCCCTGTGAGGATATTTGCAATAGTTACCTCCCTAAACTTAGGGCATCCTTTACCACAAATAACCACACCATCAGTGGGCAAATGAATCATGCATAAGGGACTTGCATGTGGGGCATATGCTTGAAGAGCCAATCACAGCTCCTGTGCTGTAAGATCTGGTGCTTTCCATTGGCTTTCTCTGCACACTGCCCGCCCCACTCATGTTGGCTTCTACCAGGCCCTGGGGTTCTCGTCTTGCTGGGCCTTCTTTCCACCAAAGTGATGGTCTCCCAGGAAGGAACTGTAACATGACCCAAGTATATGAGATGAACCAAATGGAGGGTGGGAAGATGGACTGCCTCCTCTTCCTCCTCCCACATCCCTGTGATGATAGCCAAGCGTGGGGCTTGCATCCAACACAACCCACTTCACCTTATTTCGGTTTCTAATTCCCCATTCTTTTTCTATATTTCTCAGCCTGAAGATCATTATCCTCGGCAGAGAGATCAGAAGCAAAATAGAAGGTGATGTCATAGATCTAGATCTGGACAGTGCCTTAGAAATCATTGAGACCAAATGTCTCTTAGAGGTGAGGAAACTGAGGCCCACAGAGGGTAAGTGACTTGTCCAAGGTCACCCAGGTACAGTCAGATTCGGAGACTCCAAGTTCTGCATTCTTCCCATGGTACCACAATCCTGCTTTCTCTCATCGTCCATTATCATCGTTCTATATATCCCTAGCAAGAGTCTTATTCCTTCTTCGACCTTTGTCTTTCTCCTAACCTCGTGTTTTGTGATCCTCAGTGTTCATCCAAAGCCTTGGCATGTGTACTTTAACTTTTTATAAAATAAATATCTTTGTCTTCAGGAGAGCAGAATTTTCTGGCTTTAAAAAAAGTTCATGGGGGCAGCTAGGTGGCACAGTAGACAGAGCACCAGCCCTGGATTCAGGAGGACCTGAGTTCAAATCTGGCCTCAGACACATAACACTTACTAGCTGTGTGACCCTGGGCAAGTCACTTAACCCTGCTGCCTAGCCAAAAAAAAAAAAGTTCCCGCTACTTGAAATAGCAAAGAATTGTAAGCAAAGTTGATGCCCGTCAGCCAGGAAGAAGCGGAACAGATTGCTGGAGATGAGCGTAATGTGATTTTCATGCACTGTAAGAAATGATAGGGCAGCGAGGTGGCACAGTGGGCAGAGTACTGGGCCTGGAGTCAGGAAGACTTATCTTCCTGAGTTCAAATCTGGCCTTAGGCACTTACTGGTTGTGTGATCCTGGACAAGTCACTTAACCCTGTTTGCCTCAGTTTCTTCATCTGTTAAATGAGCTGGAGAAGGAAATGGCAAACCCATCCAGTATCTCTGTCAAGAAAATCCCAAATGAGGTCGCAGAGAGTCTGACATGAGTGAACAACAACAAGAAATGACGAAAAAGAATAACTCAGAGAAGCACGAGAACCCTTGTACTAACTGGTGCAGAACGAAGTAAATGGACCCAGGAAAGCAATACGTAGGGAATACAATAGATAGAGCTCTGGGCCTGTATTCAAGAAGTCCTCTGTTCAAATCTGGCCTCAGACAACGACTAAGACATGCATTTATAAATCATTCAATGACCCTGGGCAAGTCACTTAGCCCGTTCACCTCAGTTTCTAATCTGTAAAATGAGGATAATAATAGCACCTACTCCCAGGCTCGATGTGAAGATCAAACGAGATGATAATAATAAAGAGCTTCACACAGTGCCCGGCACACAGTAAGATAATGAAACACAAATGCTGGCTAATAATAACATTCATTAATATCATTATTATGTTTTTTGGGGGGGAGGGAGGCAATGGGGGTTAAGTGACTTGCCCAGGGTCACACAGCTAGTAAGTGTTACGTGTCTGAGGCCGTATTTGAACTCAGGTCCTCCTGACTCCAGGGCAAGTGTCCTATCCACTGCGCCATCTAGCTGCCCCAATATCATTATTATTAATGACTATGTTGTTGTTGTTTGTCCTTCAGTTTTGAAGAGGACCAATGCCATCACAGGGTGAAGTCTTGACTCATGTGAATTGGATTGAAGGGAGGCAGAGTTACACGAAGTCAGCAGCCCCATTTTCTCTTCCAGAGTCATCAAAGTCTAGCGGTAAGACAAAAGTCTAGATGACGGGTAATGGCCTGGGGTGTAATGGACGACCTTGACCTTTCTGATGTCTGACCAAGCTCCAGATGAACTCCCCAGGCCTGTTTCAGCCATCTTCCTGGCCATTGGAACAAATTTTCTCATCTGCCCATTCCTCTGGGAGAAATCTTGACAAGCTTGGGGTAGATACCCCACTCCACCCCCAACTCATCGTTTGTAGTGTAAGCTCCTCTCCGCTTGGTTTAACCCGTCTGCCAAGACGGTTTTACTGGAAGCCACAGGTGAAAGTTGGGTGACAGGTGAGCAGCCTTCACACCGGAGGAGCTAGTTCTGAACACTCCAGATACCCTGAATGACTATGACAATGTAAATGGAAAGAGCCTCAAAATAAAACTGAATTCTATGTAACTATAACGACCAAGCTTGAAGAGCTGAGAAAATGTACCTCCACCCCTCTGATAGTATATGAATATAGGGAGACTTTAGCAAAAGTTGGAGGGCTTCAGAGGCTAACAAAAAGATGACTGGAAAGGTAAAAGGGAGAGCCTTCAGTGCAAATATAGAAATAGACTTTGCCCTCCGTAAAGGATGGAAGGCTTGAACACCTTAATTGCATGTGAAGAGGCCAACAAGACAATTAAGTTGCCTCCAGGGCATCCCAAAGGAATAGGAAAGGTGAAAAATATTGATCACCCTGAGAGAATATTCAGCTGTTAACAGAGGGAAAGGGCTCTGCTCTTGCTATGGCCATTTGAGTAAATGCTTTTGCTAAAGATCTGAGTCTACTGGCTGATTGTTAAGGAGAAGCGCACTAGTAGGGGCTAATGAGCTAGTGTTTGGGAGCATAGTCATCCACAGGGTTACCTTTAGAGCCCTAGGAGTGGTAACAGCCACCCCTTTGGATATCCAGTGAGTCACTGGCTTCATGAATTTAGTGAGAAACCCAAGGTGGCATATACTGGGTATACTGTCAGACATGATCACTGTGTGAGTTGGTCTGGCTAAATTGGGCCTCTCCCTCCTAACCCCCAACTTTCAAACTTTGTTTACAAGAAAGAAATGTCTGCATGGGTAGAGAAGGGAGACATTCAGAAGGGAATGTGATATAGAAAGGAAAGACAACAGACAGTGAGGTGGCAAGGCGGATAGAACACCAGCCCTGGGGTCAGGATGACCTAAGTTCAAATCCAGCTTCAGACCCTTACTACTTGTGTGACCCTGGACAAGTCACTTAACCAGGATTGCCTACCCCCCCCCCCAAAAAAAAGGAAAGACAAATAAAAATAAGATTTTTTTTGAAGACATGCATTTGGAAGTCAATTATGAAGCAAACAATTATCACAAAGAGTAATACTTTAGAAGGCTTCCTCATTTGCACTCCTGTGTCACCCAGAGGGAGGATGTGAGAGATATTGTGCAGGCAGAGTCAACAGGACTTGGAGACTGACTAGATGTGGGAGGTAAGGGAATAGAAGAGAGTCAAAGACAATGCCACAGTTTCAGACATGAGAGAGTGGGTGAGCAGGGGTGCCATTGATAAAAATAGGGAAGTCAAAAGAAGGAGCCGTTTGGGGGATAAGAGATAACAAGTTCTGTTTTGGACCTGTCAAGCATGAACTAGCAGGATGTCCGGTAAGCATCTGGACGTTCGGCCTGGAGCTTGGCATCTCTCCCAGAACTTGAGATAAAGATGTGAATCATCTGCTTGGGGAATGGGATTGGACCTGTGATTTCACTGGTATGGGGAACTCCCAGAGGAGGAAATGCCCTCTCCCAATTCAGGTCAGCACCTTCTCTGTAACTTATAGCCAAGACGTTGAGTGACTTGTTCAGGGTAACATAGCCAGTATGTGATAGATGTGGGACTTGAACCCAGCTTGAACGGCAGGAATCCATCCACTAGGCTGTCCTGCTTCTTGTGTAGAGGCTATCTGGGTAGGCATAATAGTCAAAGCAATAAAAACATGTGAGACTGCCAGTGGAGAAAAGTATAAAGAGAGAAGAGAATAGGGCTGCAGGTAGACTCATTGAAAGTCGATACTGATTGGTCGAGGAGAAGAGCCAAACAATGAAAGAAAAGAAGCAACTGAGAATAGAACCGAAAAACATGAGTGTGGTGTCTATGAAGACAATTAAAGTCTGGCTGTGTGACCCTGGGCAAGTCACGTAACCCTATTTGCCTTAGTTTCCTCATCTGTCAAATGAGTTAGAGAGGGAAATGTCAAACCACTCCAGTATCTTTGCCAAGAAATGGTGTCATAAAGAGTTGAACACGACTGAAACAACTGACCGACAACAATAATGTCCATTGAAAAAGCGGTGTGAGGGGGCAGCCAGGTGTCACAGTGGATACAGCACCAGCCCTGGAGTCAGGAGGACCTGAATTCAAATCTGGCCTCAGACACAGAACACTTACTAGCTGTGTGACCCTGGGCAAGTCACTTAACCCCCATTGCCCAACCAAAGGAACAAAAACAAAAAAGCAGTGTGAGTAGCAAAGGAGGCAGAAAAGTCAGATTATAAAGAATTGACAAGAAGGTATGTGGTAAAACAGTGGAGAAATCAGGTTTAGACAATTTTTATCCTGAGAAAACTGGCTGTGAAAGGACAGGAGAAATGATATGGAAGCTGGATGGGGTGGAAGGGTCAAAGGAAGGCCTGGGAAAAACTGGAAGATGTGAGCACATTTATAGGAAGACGTAAAGAAGCTAGTGAAGAGAGAGAGGTTGAAGATATGGGAGAGTGAGAAAAAGAATGATTCCTGGAAAATCAGAGGTCTAGAACTAGAAGGGCCCTTGGAGGCCATTCAGTTTTGCCCAATTGTGTCCGACTCTTTGTGACCCCGTGGACCACAGTACGCCAGGCCCTTCTATCCTCCTGAAGTCTGTTCAAGCTCTCCTGTCATTGCTTCCATGACATTATCCATCCATCTCATCCTCTACTGTCCTCTTTTCCTTTTGCCTTCAGTCTTTCCCAATATCAGGGTTTTGTTTTGTTTTGTTTTTTTCTAGTGAGTCTCATCTTCTTATTACATGGCCAAAGCATTTAAGCTTCAGCTTTAGTGTTTGACCTTGCAGTGTATAGTCTGAACATTCCTTGGCATTTCCTTTCATTAGGACTAGGATTGATCTTTTCCAATCCAGGGGCCACTATTGAGTTAATTTGCTGGCATATTGAGTGCAGCACTTTGACAGCATTGTCTTTTAGGATTTTAAATAGCTCAGCTGGAATTCCATCACTGCCACTAGCCTTATTGTTAGCAATGCTTCCGAAGGCCCACTTGACTTCATTCTCCAGGATGTCTGGCTCAAGGATCAGTAACTGCACCGTCATGATTGTCAGTGATGTTGAGATCTTTCTTGTACAGTCCTTTTGCCACCTCTTCTTAATCTCTTTTGCTTCTGTTAAATCCCAACAATTTTTGTTTTTTAGCATGCCCATTTTTGCATGAAACTTTCCTTTAATATCTCTTATTTTCTGGAAGAGATCTCATCTTTTCCATTCTATTGTTTTCTTCTATTTCTTTGTGTTGCTTATTTAAGAAATTCTTCTCTCTCTTTGCTACTTTGAGGAATTCTGCATTCAGTTGGGTATACCTTTCCCTTTCTCTTTTCCCTGTCCCTTCCTTCTTTACTCAGCTACTCATAAAGCTTCAACAAACAGAGATTTTGTTTCCTTTCTCTTCTTTTTCGTCACAATGTTTTTTGTTGCTGCCTCCTGTACAGTATTGTGAAACTCTGTCCACAGTTCTTCAGACCCTCTATCTACCAGATCTAATCGCTCACATCTACCCATCACTTCCACTTCACATTCTTAAGGGATGTTATTTAGATCATACCTATAAGGCCTGATAGTTTTTCCTACTTTCTTCAATTTAAGTCTGAATTTTACAATAAGAAGCTTATGGCTTGATGGGAAACCACCCCAGTATCTTTGCCAAGAAAACCTTAAATGGGGTTATGAAAAATCAGAAACTACTAAAACAGGTGAAAACACCTGATTTTACAGGTGAAGAAACTGAGGCACAGAAGTTAAGCAAATCACCCACAGATTTAGAGATGGTGGTTAATCCAGGCCCATGATCTTGAGTTTTGAAAAAAATATTTTGATAAATATAGTTGGTTTCCTTTGTAGCCTATACATGCATTTTATTTTATCCCTTTAAAACAATTACTCTAAGGAGTCCATAGGCTTTACCCAAAGGGGTCTTTGATGCAAAAAAAAAAAGGTTAAGAACCTCTGGCTTAAAGTTTGAGTCAAATCCTCTCATTTTACAGATGGAGAGATGAGGGTCAAAAACCTTAAGTCATTTGCCCACAATCACATAGCTAGGAAATATCTCAGGCAGGATTTGAACCTGGGTTTTCCAATGTGCTAACCATTTTACCACATTGCCTCTCTCTTGAAGCTAATAAAAATCAAAAGAAAATTAACCATGTTAGCCAACCGCTTGCCACAGTAACCCATGCTAAGTAACTGTTTATGACTGTGTTGTCCTTGAGACTAGGATTAGGAGGTTGTATGAAATCCCAAACAGGAAGGTAACAATATAAAATGTAACTGAATTTGAAGAAACAAATCTGCAATCTACTTCATTTTGTCAATGGGACGAGGAAACGGCTTAACTCTGAGAAACCATGGGGATGCCACTTCTTCTGAGACAGGAAGGAAGGAAGGAAAAGAGAAAAGGGGGCTGACGTGGAGAACTCTGGGGAGACAGTGTCAGGCCATGGAAAGACTCATCGGGGCAGCCAGAAAACCTAGCTCTGCCATTTACTAGCTGTGTGCCTGGGTAAGTCACTTAGCCCCTCTGTGCCTCAGTTTCCTCATGTGTAAAATATACAGGATACCACTTCCTCATAGAGTCCTTGTGAAGGGAGCTCTTTGTGAGATGTAAAGTGCTTTATTTTATTGTCATTGGCTGTTCAGTTGTTTCAGTCATGTCTGACTCTTCATGACCCCATTTGGGGTTTTCTTGGCAAGGATACTGAAGTGGTTTGCCATTTCCTTCTCCAGCTCATTTTACAGATGAGGAAACTGAGGCAAACAAGGTGAAGTGACTTGCCCAGGATCACACACACAGCTAGTAAGCCTCTGAGGCTGGATTTGAATTCAGGTCTTCCCGACTCTGGGCCCAGTGCTCTGAGCATTGAGCCACCCAGCTGCCAAAAGTGCTTTGTAAATGTCAGCTATTACTGGGCAGAACCGGTAGAGTGAGAGAGAATGAATACGGATCAGATGTGATTGCTGATTGCTTGAGGGAGGGCTCAAGCTTTAGCAAAGACTTGGGCTGAAGTGGAGAGCCTTGGTTCTGCCTCACAGAACAAACTATTTCCTTGGGCCTCAGTTTTCTTATCAATGAAATGAAGGGGTTAAATTAAATGATAGCTGAGATCTCATTTAACTCAAATATTTGGAGAGACTATGATTCCTTGGAAGACAGTTAGGTGGCGCCATAGTGCACAGACCACCAGGCCCATGGTCTTCCCAAGTTCAAATCCAGCCTTAGACACTTACTAGCTGTGGCAATTGGGGTGAGTAATCAGCAGGCGCAGCCACCGTGGTGTAAGCTCATACCTTGACCCTCACTGGAATCTTAACTGTGAGTCAGAGGAATCTCATCGGTTTCCACTAAAAGGGAGAAACTGGCTTTCTGTACTCTCTGTGTTCTTTGTTGATAAAATCTGTTTTGTGTTTGATGGTTTGTGAGCTCAGTTGCTTGTAAGGGGTTGTCCCTGGTGGAAGTGCCATACACTGATGTTCTCAGGTGCCACCTGGTAGAAGCAAATGAGTCAAGTGCTAAAATTCCCAGGTGGGTAAACAAACCAAATTGAAGTGAAAGGTCACAAAATTTTACCGGGTTATGGTTCCTTTTGATATAGAGACAAGTGAAACCAGATTGGATGAGACAGGAGGAAAGAAAACTAAGTGTCACAGGGCCAGGGATTATGATGAAGGCAAAGAGCAGGTTTAGAGCAAGTGAGGGTGTGGAAGAAGAAACAGGAGAGGAGGTTGTGGTCAGAGAGCAGAATTTTGAAATTCAGAATCTTAGAAGTGGCGATGCCCCCAGATCATGAGATCTGTGATCTAACTGTGTTCCTCTGTGGTTGACGTGGACGGAAGATCATCAGTAGTGTACAGTGCAGCAACTCAAGGGCAATGAAAACTTAGAAAAGGGTCATTGGCTTTGGCCATAGGTAGGCAGTTATTGACCTCCCACTCTCAGCTCCGAGATAGAAGTGGAGTCAGAAGCTCGATGAGAAAAGTGAAGGAGGTGAACTTAGAGGAAGACAATAATTGTGGCTCAAAATATAGGCGGCTGTGAGGCATATAGAGTACACTGACCACCAGAATTTCAAGACAGCAAAAAAGTTGCCTTTCAAATTAAAACTTTTCTCTTTTCCTTTATTTCTTCCTTCCTTCCTTCTTTCATTCCTCTATTTCTCTCTCTCCCCCTTTCCTCTCTCCCTCACTTTGTCTCTTCCTTCCTTCCTTCCTTCCTTCCTTCCTTCCTTCCTTCCTTCTCTTTCTTTCTTTCTTTCCTTCCTTCCTTCCTTCCTTCTTTCTTTCCTTCCTTCCTTCCTTCCTTCCTTCCTTCCTTCCTTCCTTCCTTCCTTCCTTTCTTTCTTTCTTTCTTTCTTTCTTTCTTTCTTTCTTTCTTTCTTTCTTTCTTTCTTTCTTTCTTTCTTTCTTTCTTTCTTTCTTTCTTTCTTCCTGTGATTTCATTCCCATGGGAACTCCTGGTGTTGGGAAACTCCTTGTACCAGTGTAGATCAGCATCTATAACTTGGATTCTTAGTTGCCAAGAAGACTGAGAGGTGAAGTCACTTGCCTGTTTATGTTTACAGCTAGTAAATGCAAGAGGCAGAATTAATTAATTGCTTAGTTACTTGTTTCTATATTTTGCTTCAAGATTTGTAAGCACTTTACACACATACACACACACACACACACACAAAATCTCATTGGATTCTCACAACAGTTATGTGAGGGAGGTGCCACTATTATCCCTATTTTATGGATGAGGAAACTGAGGCCCTAAATGACTTACCCAAGGTCACACAATTTAGAGGTGTCCAAGACAGGCTTTGAACTCAGGTATTCCTAACTCCAAGTTCAGTACATCACTTTTTTTACTTGAAGCTAAAAACAAATCAATTTAAAATGAATGGAGTCAGCCAGCTGCAGAAGTAACATACCCTCAGAAATTGTGATCTTGTTGTCCTTGAGGCTAGGAATCTGGAGGTTGAATGAAATCCCATTAGGGAACTAACATTATGAAATAAAAGTGACATTAAAGGGGGAAAAAAGATGTAATCTACTGCATTTTTACAAAGTTTTATTGATAACATGTTTCTTATACTGCGGTCATCTTCTTCTATCAACCTTCCCACCCAACAGCTCTCCCTTGGAATAAAGCAAAACCAGTGTGACCACATCTGCTGTTGTATGCAACACCTGGCATCCCTGGTCTCCCCTCAGCCCTCCCCAACGTCTACTATAGGAAGGAGGTTTCATCATCAGTCCTCTGGAACTAGAACTGATCGTTGCATCTGCTGGAATTCAGCTGACTTTTAGACTTCTTTTCCACTTGCATTGTTAGACCATGTATATTGTTCTCCCAATTCTTATTTTTGTTCTTTAGCACTTCATGGGAATCTTCCTATATTTCTCCAAGTTCTTAAAATTGGTTATTTCCTACGGCACAATAATATGCTGTTCTGTGTGTCACAACAGCTCTGTGAGCATGGAGTAGGGAAAACTTCCCCAGCAGTTTGTTCACCCCCTCCTGAGCTGATGGGCACCAACTTTGTTTCTAGCTTTGGCTACCACGAAATGTGCTGCTGTGAATACTTGGGTGCATATGGATGAGACCTTTCTTTCTGTCACTGACCTTCTTGGGGTTAGTGCCCTGTAGTGATATAACTGCATTAAAGAGTACGAACAGTTTCATGAATGCTCCAAATCTTTTCCCAGCATCATTGGACTAATTCATAGCTCCTCCAGCAGTGTGTTATTATGTCTGTCTTCCCATGGTTTCTCCAACATTGGCTACGTCTATCTTTATCACATTCACTAATTTGATGGATTTGAGGTAAAATTTACAGTTTCTTTCATCTGTATTTCTCTTATTCTTGGACATTAAGAGCATGTTTTTGATGGTCTTTGGATAGCTACATATCCTTGTTACTCAAGTAAATTATGACACACACAGGGATGGGGTAGAGGTCCTTATTTTTTTTTTCTTTCATGACATGGACCCCTTTGGTAGTCTAGTGAAACTTAACACTGTTCTGGTTTGTCACTTATATTCATAATTGAAGAAAATAACAAATTTTGGTTACAGGGTTTGTATAGAGGAAGACATAATTTTTTCTCATCCATGTTCCTGGAACCCCTGAAATTTATCTACTGACCAAGGAGTCTGGATGTCAGGTCCCTTTTATAGAGACTTGGATGTGTGATTGAATTACTTTAGGGAACTAAAAGATAAAGAAACTCCTTTACTAATAGAAGTGGTACCCTCTCTAAAACTTATGGTGTCTGAGATTTGCTTAAAGCAATGAGTAGTTAAGTGACTTGGCCAAGGTCACACAGCCAGGGTATGTCAGAAATCTATAGGGACCAGAACCCAGGTCTTCCAGGCTGACTCCTTAACCATTATATCACACTGTGTCTCCCAAGGGAGTATCTCATTGGATTGAATGTGGATTATAACATATCTAAAATTAAACTGTCTAAAATACAGAGAGAAAAGCATTGTGTCTGGCAGATACATTTATCTGGTAACAATAATTAACAATAATAATAATTAGAATTTATATAGCACTTTAAGGTTTGCAAAGCATTACACATCTGTAACCTCATTTGATCATTATAACAACTTTGTGAGATAAATATCATCATCCTCATTTTAAAGACAGGGAAATTGAGACAGTTAATTACCTTGTCCAGAGTCCTGTTGCTAACATGTCTGAGGCAGGATTTGAACTCAGATTTTCCTGACTCCAGGTCTAGCTCTCTATCTGATGGTCCTGAAGGTGTTCTGTAGCTAAGTCACTTCTCTAGGTTTTTCCATAGCCTTAGTAAATATTCCCAGACCCCAATCCCCTCGCTCCCATTCTATGTTCACTAAGCAACCTTTGACATTCACAACTCAGTTTCCCAGGCATCTTAATGCTGAGAAGGCATTGCTTTGGATAATGGAGCAGAGTATCCTGTACTTGAAAAGGTACTTTCCCCTTACTGTGAAGTGATACATTTATATCTCGGTTCACAAGCTGAGTTTACATGTGACTTTGAGCTTGACTCCATTCTTCAGACTGATCATTGGAGACGTTGATCAAACCAAGGCACCAAGGGTGACCGGTTGCTGCTGGGGCAGAGGTCCAGGGGGATTGGTCAGGCAGCCAGCCCCATTCTCTCCCAGACCTAGCCTAACTTCGGTAAGGTATAATCAACACATTTGAGAAGCTTGCTGTTGGAAGGCAGAGAAACACAAATGTAAAAAAGGAAGTCTTAAAACTATCCCACTTTTGTCTAGTCACACATCTCTCTTCTGAGCTCCCTTCTATTAGCCAGGTGGCTCAGTGGATAGAGTACATGCCCTGGAGTCAAGAAATCTTGGGTTTAAATCCAGCCTCAGACTCTAACTAGCTATTTGACTGTAGGTGGGCAAGTCACTTGATGCCTCTCTACCTCAGTTTCCTCATCTGTAAAATGGTGATAACAATAACAATTGCCTCACAGGGTTGTTATTAGGAGCAAATGAGATAATGTGTAAAATGCTTAGCAAACCTTAAAGTGCTATATAAATGCTAGCTATAATTAGTATCATCACAGTATTATTAGACTGTGAGCTCCTTGAGGGCAAGAGGGTAGGGTTTTTTGTTTGCTTTTTGCCTTTCTAGCACTAGTACCTGGCACATAGTAAGCACTTAATAAATGTTTATTGACATGACTCTCAGAATTGGAAATAATAGGTGTGTAGATTAGGAGCAGGAAGCAATCTCATTTTAGAGAGGAGAAACAGGAAACCCAGGGTCACAGAGCTAGTATGTAGCTGAGGCAGAATTAGAACTCAGGTCTCACAGACTTCAAGTCCAGCACTCTATTTACTATGTAACAGAACTGTCTCCAAACTTAGAAACCATCTATTCCAACCCAAATAAGAAAAAATCTCTAGAATGACAAGATTAGGGAAATCCATATTCAGACATCCACTTGGTTAGTTTTTCCTCCTAGCTTGGCATCATCTGCATATTTATTTTATTAGCATTTGATAAGTCTCTTCCTTTATTCAAATTATTGATAAGAATGTTAAACAATACAAAGCCTGTCCCTCATTCTTGGGATACTTCAATGGGGGCCTCCTTTCAAGCTGATATGGAGCCATTAATGATGACTCTTTGGAGCCAGTAAGTCTATTGGTTTTGAATCTAAGGAATTATACTCCTATTTAGCCCACATCTCTTTATCTTTTCCGCAATAAAACCTCCTGAGGACTTAGTCAAATAGTATGCTAAAATCTAGGTAGCCAACTTCCCTAGCCAACATAGTCAAAAATGGAAATGAGATTAGTCTTCCAAGACTTTTTTCCTAAGGAGGCCCTCTGTGATCACTGCTTCCATTTCTAGACATTAAGTAACCATCCCTTTCCAAATATGTTACAGAAACCAAGTCAAGCCTGTAGTCTGCAAACTCTGTTCTTCCTTTTTAAAAAAATCAAGATGTTTGACCTCCAATCCCACAGAACCTCTCCCTTCCATAACAATTTATGAAATATCACTGATAATGACTTAGCAATCACATCTTTCAGTATGCTAGGATGTATTTCATCTGAGCCAAGTGACTTGAACTCCCCTAGGGTAGCTAGGTACTATCTCCCTGCTTATCTTACTCCCAATCAGCCATTTTCGATTCATCTTTTCCAGTCCAGAGATCATTCCTGGACAAAAATGAAAAAACAACCCAGTAGATAAATGAGAATTGACTGGTTCAACTCCACCCAGTCTGTATTTAATCAAGATAGGCAAATCATTTTAATTACAGTTTAAACAAAATATAATTAGGAAGACAAACCTACTACAAGATCAGTCATATGACCCATTTCAAAGAGATATCATTAAGAATCATTGCTTTAGATTTTGGGTTATTCATTCCATTGCATAACCTCCTGGATTTAGAATTTGATAACAGTTGACAATTGAATGCATTCACACACACAAAAAAAAAATTGGGGGCAGCTAAGGGGCAATTTTTGTTACTAATCAGCTGCATGCCTCCAGCAAATCTCTTCCCCTCTGAGGTTCAGTTTCCTCCTTGGTAGGCTAAGGTAGATGGCTTAGAATCAGGAGTGAAGAACGTCCCCTTAATAGAAGGATTTGTTCTATGAAGTTTGGATTTGAGGCTGCAGGTTTCCCATCCCTGCAGCCTTAGATAATTTGTAAGATTCCTCTGGTTCCTCCAACATTCTATGGCTGAGTGAGTTATGTCATCCTCATACAAATACATTTGGGCCAGTAGTCACACCCTTGCACTCAGACTATTAAATAGGTCTCTTAAAATTGGTAACCTGCTTCCTTCCTGTTTCAGGGATTTAGGGAATGAGTGGCAGTCCTAGCTCTACAATGCACAAATGGGTCAATGAAATTCTGCTTCTTCACATTTTTTTTTCATGGAACCTTGCCTGGGCTTTTCCTTTGCTCTAATATTATTCTAAGATTATTATGTCCGACCTGTGGTAGAGCCTTCCAAGCTCATCTTGGTCTGATCAGCCACAATCAGATGCATTGACTCCAACATAGTGATGTCATTTCGGTCCTCTTCTGGAACAAACATGAACAACCAACCAGTGAACTGACCAATTCTCTCTCGTATCCTCCTTAATTGGCACGCACGTGTTTTTCTTCCATATTAGATTACAAGCAACACCAGAAGAACAGGTCTGGTGTCATCTCTATCTTTGTATCTCTTGAACCTAGAACATAATAGGCCCTTAATGAAAGGTTTTTCATAGTAGCCACCCAATAAATATTTGATGAATGGACAGTATACCAGCACCATGCCAGGAAAGTGAATCGCTTCCATTTGAATTGTCTTAGGAAGATGCTGAAGATCACCTGGCAGGATAAGGTACCAGATACTGAGGTCAAACTCAATTGCAGAGAGTGCAACTCCAATGGGCTGGCCATGTTGTTTGAACACCAACCTTAAGCTTGCCTAAAAGTCTATTTTATGGAGAACTCACACAGGGCAAGTGCTCACCTGGTGGCCAGAAGAAGGATGTAAGGACACTCTCAAAGTCCCTCTTAAGAACTTCAGAGTTGATTATGTGACGTGTGAGACACTGGCATGGGAACACCCAGCATGGCATGCCCTCATCACAGAAGGTGCTGTGCTCTATGAGCAAAGCAGAACTGAAGGAGCTCAAAAGAAATGTGAGATGTGCAAATTTAGAGAATCCACCCCAAATATTCACATGGACTATTTGTGTCCGACCTGTGGTAGAGCATTCTGATCAGCCACAATGGGACTCCTTGTAACTTGACTCTAATGTAGTGATTTTGGTCCTTTTTGAGAAAGAAGGACAACAACCTAACCTAACCTAGAACATAACAGGCACTCAAAGTTTTGTTTTGCTTTTTAATAGTAGGCACTCAATAAATATTTGTTGAATGGATGGATTTACTATCTTTGCTGCACTATTTCCTATAATATTTGAATGAAATTACTAATTTAGCTCAAGAGAAACAGTGGAAATATTGGAGCAAAGCAGAATCATCAAGTGTTAGGCCTAAAGGTGTCCTTAATCGATCATCTAAGCAAGATTTCTAATTTTACAGAGGAGAAATCTGAGGCCCACTGGAAGATTTCATGCAAGGTCACAGCAGCAGAGTTGGAACCAAAACTCAGGCCTCTTGACTCTAACCTGGTGCTCCTTCTGTCTCACCTGTCCCTTCATATTCTCAAAGGGCAGAGGAGGGAGGGGAAGGAGGGAAAGAATTTAGAACTCAAAAAATTTTTTAAATGAAGGTCAAACATTAATTAATTAATTAATTAAAAAGAAAAATGGGAAATGAAAAAAGAGTTTATATAATAATAGAATAATATACCAAATAAATAAACAATATAAAATAATAACATTGGTGTTAAGGAATAGAATTTTTACTTGTCCCATAGCTAACTGTGCTGTTACATTTGATGCGACGTGATTTGTCCAGTGGAAGTATGTTCTGAACTGACATAAGGACAAGTACATAAGACCTGCATAGGTTTAGACCTGGAAAGGACTCCACCTGTCCCCTCCCCTCCTTTTCCAGATGAGGAAACTGAGCCCCAAAATGATTGGCACAAGGTTACCTAGTTGCAAGTGGCAGAGCCAAGATCTAAACCCAGGTCTTCTTACTCAATATGGCACTGACCCCAGCTGCCTCCATAATATCTCTTTATCTACTGCTTATAAACAATACAAGAGGATTCCAGTTTTAAAAACTGTGTGTCACCTTATCTCTATTTTAAGAGTGCAAAATGTACCTCTTGTCTGAGGTATGGGTACAAATGGTACAGATTTAAGTGGTTCCTTCTAATTGATAACCTGCGTGGGTTTTTGTCCATTTCATGAGATGCTGTCATCCAAAGAATTCATCCCTTCGAGGCCAAACCTCTTACTGGACTCAGCAGCTGCTTCTTGGATGACAGATACACCATCTGTCTCTAGGTCCACACTTGAAGTCTTTCTAGCTTTTGAGGGACATATTTTCACAGGTTATGTGCTGTTGGTCTATCCTCCAAGAGCCCAAGTTCACCTAAGCTCTGCTAAGGTGCTAGGGAGGAACTTAGGAGGAGAGATAACAAAGTGAATGGTGTGGGGGAAGGGAGCCATCACCTGGACTAACTCACCAGTTCACTAGGGTATCAAAGTATCATGCAAACAGCTATGTGTTCACTAACAGAAATACAAACAGTCCTGTAAATTAATCAATTAAATCAGTAGGCATTATTTATTAAGGGCCTACTATGTGTTAGGCACTGGATTAGGGCCGGGGATAAAAAAGGCAAAAGGGAAACAGCTCCTGGTCTCAGGGAGCTTGTATTCTGAAGGAAGAGATAAGATGTACACAAATAGGTACATACAAGGTATATACAAAACAGACAGATACAGAGAGAGAGCTGGCATTTATTAAGCATTTAGTATGTACCAGGGAGGCTGCTGGGTGGCGCAGTGACTAGAGTGTTGGACCTGGAGGCAGAAAGACTCCTTTTCCTGAATTCAAATCTGGCCTCAGATACTTACTAGCTGTGTGACCCTGGGCAAGTCACTTAACCTTGTTTGTCTCAGTTTCCTTATCTGTAAAATGAGTTGGAGAAGGAAATGGCAAACCATTCTAAGTGTCTCTCCCAAGAAAATCCCAAACAGGGTCACAGAGAGTCAGACATGACTGGAAAATGACTGAAGAAATGTACTAGGCACTCTGCTAAGCCCTGAGGATACATATATAAGAAAAAAAATCCTTACCCTCAAAGATCTCATATTCTTTTTTTTTAATTAGTTATTTATTTTTAGTTTTCAACACTCACTTTTATAAGATTTTGAGTTCTAAATTTTTACCCTACCTTCCCTCCCCCCCTCTCCAAGACAACCTGCAAGCTGATAAAGGCTATACATGCACAATCATATTAATCGTATTTCCATATTAGTCATGTTGTGAAAGAAGAATCAGAACAAAAGGGAAAAACCACAGAAAGAAAAAAGAAACAGAAAATAGTCTGTTTTGATCTGCATTCACACTCCATAATTCTTTCTCTGGTTGTGGATAGCACTTTCTTTTCTTTTTTTAATTAATTAAGTTATTTATTTTTAGTTTTCAGCATTCACTTTTATAAGATTTTGAGTTCTAAATTTTCCCCCTCCCTCTCCTCCCCCCTGGACAAGACTGCATGCAATCTGATATAGGCTATACTTGTACAATCATATTAATCATATTTCCACATTAGTCATGTTGTGAAAGAAGAATCAGAACAAAAGGAAAAAAACCACAAGAAAGAAAAAACAAAAACAAAAAGATAGAGAAAATAGTATACTTCCATCTGCATTCAGATTCCATAGTTCTTTCTCTGGATGTGGACAGCATTTTCCATCGTGAGTCTTTTAGAGATGTCTTAGATCTTTGCATTGCTGAGAAGAGCTAAGTCTATCAAGTTGGTCAAGGAATCTTATATTCTAATGGGGAACGATAATACATAAAGAGGACCTAGAAAAAGGTGTGTGTGTTTGGGGGGGGGGGGGATTAGGGAAAGAAGGATTCCTATGCAGCGGCAAAGCCTGCTGTCAGTGAGCTGGAGAAGTCTAGAGATTGGAGATTAGAGGCAGGAGAGAAGTGAGCTTTGGCTTGAAAGCACACAAAAAGTGAATTTGTATGGAGAGACAGCAGTTTTTAGAGGGACCAGGAAGCGATGGCTGCAGAAGGTGGTACTTAAGCTCATCCTCAAAAGAAACAAAGGATGTTAAGAGGCTGAAATGCTGAGGGAGACCATTAGTTAAGGGGGAAAAATTAGTAGAAAGGAATGGAGACAGGGGATGTATATCAAGTTTGAGGAACAACAAATAAGCTGTTATAAAGGGAAGCGGTCAGTTACATATAATCAAGGGATGTAGTTCCTCATCAGGGCAGATCACCCTGATGAGTAAGTTATCTGAGCCTTCAAAAATAAGAGGATGTGTATGTGGCAAAATGGCTGAGTGGGTGACCGGGTCTTGAGCTCCCTCTTCCCCTATCACCTCAAAACAGCAAGAAATGTGTCAAGTTAAAAAAAAAACAGAAAAGAGAGGAAAGAAATACATGAAAAACCTCAGAGAAGAGTCAACAGAGGGACAAAGAAATTTCAATGCTTAAAAAAGATCTCCTAATAAAATGAAGACTACCACGAGATAAAAGAAATAGAGGAGAATCTCTAGAAATACAGCAACATCGATAACTAGAATCTCAGAAATGAGAATAGAGTCTTATACAAACTTCCAGAACTATTGAGAAGCTTAATTAAATTAAGTTAATTAAAGAATTAAGGCAAAATATAAGGAAGTAGATTTGAGCTCTTATAAAAAGATTTAGAAAGACAAGCATGAAAACATGTATTATAGAAGAGAAGCTTAAAAAATCTTAACACAGCAGACAATCTGAAGACTAGAGATATGAAAATGCAGAGGTGTGATAAGAAATATTGCACAAAGTAAAAAAAACAAAAGGCAAAATTTGGAGAATACTCAAGATTTCTGCAAAACAACTGACCTTGAGGACAGTAACTGGTGAGGCATTTGGAATCAGTGACCTTATAGAAAAATAGGATGAAATAAACAGAATAGTATGTTTCAGAAAATCAAGCAAAAAAATTATGGAGAAGTGTTAGCATTAAAAGGTAAAGCCAGACATTGATAGAATCCATGATAGAAATAATCAGAGAGGGCCCCTCATTTATCCAATCTTGAAATGTAGTTCCAAAGTTTCTGGCTCAGAGTGAGGGTTTTGTAAGCTGCCAGGAAAACAGACTTCATTTATCATAGAATATGAGCTTGAGACAACCATGATTACTTGAAATCAACAAGAAATGAAAGAAAAATCTGGAAGTAACATGCATTAAAAACCAAGGAAAATGACACGTTCAAAGAAAACATTCTGTGAAACTTTCACATTCTTACATAAATAAAGATGAACTTTCAACAAAATTTTAATTGTCTAATCATATCTCTTAAGGAA
Source organism: Phascolarctos cinereus (assembly GCF_003287225.1). Classification (NCBI taxonomy): domain Eukaryota; kingdom Metazoa; phylum Chordata; class Mammalia; order Diprotodontia; family Phascolarctidae; genus Phascolarctos; species Phascolarctos cinereus. The sequence continues at coordinate 35,878,555 of NW_027555958.1, forward strand.
ACTGGAGATTAGCAGGCTCTTTGAACTTATATAAAATATATTCATAAAGTAAATCTATATTTTATGAAAAAGCAAAATGATGATTCATTTTTGCTCAAAAAGGAGAAAAGGCTTTTTGCTCCTTAGAAGTTCTATGGTTCGATCATTCTTGTAAGTAATTAAAACGTATCCTGTCAAAAAACAAAGATGAGTAAAACAGCCATATAATTTGACTCAGAGATCCTATTGCTAAGCACATATTCCAAGGAGGTCAAAGAAGAAAAGGTACTACACATACCTTAGTCTTCATAACAGCTCCTTCTGAGGTAGTAAAGAACTTGTAACAAAGTAGGTGCCCATTTGTTGTTGAATGACTAAATAAATTGTGGCGCTTGAATGAATTGGAAACATTGTGCCGTAAGAAACAATGGAAAAGGAAAATTCAAAGAAATGTGGAAAGACTGATGAACTGATACGGATTGAAGTAAAATACTCAGGAAGGTAATGTACATAATTACTATAACAATGTAAACAGAAAGAAAAATAAAATAAAACAAAATGTGCAATTTTAATTGCTAAGTTTGGCCCTGGAGAAGAGTTGAGTAAATAGTCCTCTCTTCTTTGCAGAAGTGAGGCACTATGGTTATGGGATATTGTATATGGCTCAGACATGGCTGATATATTGAGTAATATTGCAAACTGATTTTTAAAAAAAACAAAAAAACCCTTTGATACAAGTGTTAGTTCTCTGAATAGTAGAGGGAGTGAGAATACAAAAAAAGTAATAATAAAAAGAGCAGATCCTATCTAGTTTATAAGGATCATTAGGGAAACAAAGAGAGAACAACTAAAGAAAAATATTTAGCATCATCCTATGAAAGGTGAACAGAGAGAAGTAGCATTTAGTGTTTAGTCTTTCTTGGAAGTGAGGCACCGTAGGTCAAGATCAGCAAGAAGATGGAATGTGGAGTTTAGAACCTCATGGCTCTGATCTAAACAAGGGAAGTATGAACAAAATATTGTATTATTAAAAGCAGAACCAAGGTATCTGGAATTGGGCTAGAAAACAGAAAAGGACAGATAGATAGATAGAAAGGTAGGTAAGTAGGTAGGTAGATGATGGATGGATAAAGTACTTATTAAGTGTTTACTATGTGCTTGACACTGCCCTAAGTGCTGGGGATATAAGCAGGCAAGACAACGCTGGCCCTCAGAACTTTACATTCTAATGGCCAAAGGCAACATATTTAAGAGGAGCTATAAAGTGGGGTTTAGGGAGAAGGGAATGATGACTGGAGAAGCATGGTATAGAGATAATTAGGAAGTAAAACTGGGCTCAGATTATTTCAAGCAAGATGAGGTACCTATGTACCCAATGATATTTTTTAAAAGAATCAATATGGTAGCATTTGATGGAGCAAAAGACAAATGAGTATAACCTTGGATATTAATGGGATATACTCATCCATAAAATAAAAGTAAATTAACAAATGGATTAGGAAGCAGAACAAAATGAGTGCCCACAAGAGACTCAAATTATAAAGACACAGACAGTGTTAAAATGAGAAGCTACAATAAAATATATTATGTTTCAGCTCAATGTAAAAAAGGAGAGGCAACAGTAAAAATTGATATTGTCAAGAGAGAATGAAAAACTAAATTATACTTAAAGGCATCATAGACAATGAAGCTATATCAATATTGAATATGTATGCATAAATAACATAGCATCAGAATGCTTGAAAGAAAACCTAACGGAAATGTAAATCAGACCTAGAAGATAAGAAAATAATTGCAGGTGATATGAGCATGCTTCCTTTAGGACTTGACAAATCTTAAAGAATGCTAAGTAGGAAATAAATTATGGATCTGCACAGATTATTAGAAAAATAAGGTTTGATATCTCTTTGAAGATGAGAGAATTGGAATATTAAAGAATATACTATTTTTTTAGTTTTACATAGCAAACATTTTTACTAAAATCAATCAAGTGTAAGAATAAAGAACTAAAAAACTAATAAATGCAAAAAGACAGAAATATTAAATTTATCTTTTACAAATCATAATAAAATAAAATTTCAGTCAATAATAGAAATACAAATAAAATCCAGGCCTAAATGTACACTAAATTATATTTTAAACAATTACTAGGTCAAAAAAAATCCTGTTAATTAAATAATCATATTAAATAAAATTATAGTAATGAGATAATTTACCAATAGAACACATATGGAAGAGAAGACTAGTAAAATGATCAAGTAATTAAAAAGATAAAACCCAATACAACCCAAAACAAGAATAAAAATTATGAAAATCCAAGGAGAGATAAATAAAATAGAAAACAATAAGTGTTTAAACTTTTAAACAAAACAAAGAGCTATTTTTAAAAGATCAATACAATTGATAAACCATTAATTTGACCAAAAAAAGGAGAAAATCTAAACTGCCAAGATTTAAAAAAAGTTGAGAAAGGAGAATTCACAGTGAAAGGAAATAATGTAAAAAAAAATCATCCCCAATTATATGCTAACAAAATTGAAAACAAATGAAATGAAAGATTATTTACAAAATATAAAATATCCAAATTAATAAAATAATGTATTGAGCATCTAATTAATCTAATCACAGAAAAAATTTGAGCAAATCATAAATGAATTCATGAAAAAAAAAGTCCTGGTCCACTTGGCTATGTGAGAGAGTTCTATTAAACATTTTAATTAAAATAATATTTAAATTACTTAAACTATTCTCAAAAATGGAAAAAGACAGCACTTTAACTAACCCTTGCTATGAGACAAATGTGGTCCAGTCCTGATGCCCAAACTCGGGAGGGATCAAACAGAAAAAGAGAAATATAAACCAAAATCCCTAATGAATACTGATGCTAAAATTTTAAATAAAATATTTTCAAAGAAGCTATGTATCTTTATTTTAAAATACTATTCATACTGACTAAGTAATATTTATACCAGGAATTCAAGAATGGTTCAACATTAGCAAAACTACTGCCATAATTAATCTTATTAATAATAAAATAATACAAATAATTTATCAAATAAAGAAAAAAACTGAAAAAATTTAGCCCTTGTTTATGTTAAAAATGTTTTAAAAAATATAGATGAATAGATATTTCATGATTGGAAAGATTTATCTAAAACCGAGAATTAGCATTATCTAAAATAGCTAGCATTCACCTACAGCCAAGAGACAGGTAATTACTGGGAAACACAAGAGACTTTCTAAATAAAATTGGTATGACTCAAGGTTGCCTATGACTTCATTATTATTTGACTGATATTGTATTAGAAATGACAGTTATAACAATAAAGAACACATGAAAAAGAAATTAAAAGAATGAACATACACAAAGAGGAAACAAGATTATTTCTGTCTTTAGAAAATATGATGGTTTACTTGCAAGAACCTTGGAAACTAAAGAAAATATAGACATACCTTGTTTTTATTGCACTTTATTGTACTTTACACATATTGCTTTATTACAAATTGAAGGTTTATGGCAACCCTGCATCGAGGAAATCTAAAGGCGCCATTTTCCAACAGCATGTACCCCCATCAAGTCTCTGTGACACATTTTGGTAACTGTTGCAATATTTCAAACTTTTTCATTATTTTTATAGCTGTTATGGTGACTTGTGATCAGTGATCTTTGATGTTACTATTGTAGTTGTTTAGGGGTGCCAAGAACCAGGCCCATATAAGACAACAAACTTAACTGACAAATGTGTGTGTTCTTACTGCTCTACCAATCTGCTGTTCAGTCTCTCTCCTCCTCAGACCTCGCTATTCCCTGGGACACAATATTGAAATTAGGTCACTCAAGAGCCCTACAAGGACCTCTAAGTGTTCAAGTGAAAGGAAGAGTCAATCAGTGGGGGAAACTTCATTGTTGTCTTATTTTAAGAAGTTGGCATAGCCAATCTAACCTTCTGCAACCACCGCCATGATCAGTCAGTGGTCATCAACATCAAGGCAAGACTGTCCTCCAGCAAAAAAAATGTGACTTGCTGAAGGTTCAGATGACAATCAGCACTTTTTAGCAATAAAGTAATTTTTAATTAAGGTATCTACATTGGAGTTTTTTTAGACATAATACTATTGCACACTTAATAGACTATATTATAGTGTAAATGTAATTTTTAAATTCACTGGGAAACCAAAAAATTCATACGACTCACTTTATTGTGATATTCACCTTTTTGCAGTGGTCTAGAACCAAACTGGCAATATGTCCAAGGTATGCCTGTAATTTAACTGAAACAATACTTTTAGCAAAGTAGCCAGATAATTAAATTCAATTTAACAAGTAATTATTAAGCACTCTCTGCATACTAGGCACTGTACTAGTGCAGGGGTCACAAAGGAAAAAAAAACCAAACAGTCCCTGTCTTCAAGAAGCTTATATCATTAAGGGATTTTTTGGTTCCAAATTGAATCTTCAAAAATTATGAACATTTCCCTGTATTAGGAAGAGTCAAGAGGGCAAGGTAAAAAAACAGAAATTCTATTTAAAATAAGTACAAAATCTGAACACTAAATTAGGAAGACCCATAGAGGAATTACCCAAATGCAACTATGAAACATCTTTCATAGAAATCATTGTAAGCAATATTTTCTTCCCTTCTTCCTAAAATTGAAAAAAAGAAAAACAAAACCCTTGTAATAAGTATGTATAGTCAAGCAAAACAAATTCCTGCATTGTCCATGTCCAAAAAATATGTCTCATTCTGCATCTTGAGTTCATTACCTTTCTGTCATTAGGTGGGTAGCAGGTTCAATCATTGGTCCTTTTGAATTGTGGTTGTTTTGATGGTGGAAATTAAAACTTTGGAAGTCATTTGTCTTTGCAATATTCTTGTTATTGTATAAATGGTTCTTCTGGTTCTACTCCCTTTATTCAGCAGCAGTTCATGCAAGTCTTCCCAGATTTCTCTGCAATCATCCCCTTCATCATTTCTTACAGCTCAATCCTAATATTCAATTCCATTCTTATACCACAGTTTGTTCAGTCATTCCCCAGCTGACTGGCAACTCCTAGTTTCCAATTCTTTACCAACAGAGATGCTATGACTATGAATATATGTGTGTATGTGTATGTATATATGTATATGTGTGTATAAATACGTGTGTGTATATGTGTGTGTGTGTGTGTGTGTGTGCTTTCCCCCTTTCTTAGATCTCTTTGAGGGACATAGACCTAGACCTACTAGTGGTAGTTCTGGGATTAAGGGTATACCCAGTTTAACAAAATTTTGGCCATAGTTTCAAATTGCTTTCCAGAATGGCTGGACCAATTCATATCCCCACCAATAGTTCATTAATGTGCTACTTCTGGTTTAACCAGAACCCAGGCTGAGTACTCCTAGTAGTAGGGCCCTTACCTACATATTAGCTTGAAGTATTTCCTTGGCCTGTACAGAGTGGGTTACATAGTGATTTTTCCTCTGTTAGACTGCTAAGACCAAAGGTCAAAGTAGACACCACATAAAAAAGAAAGGGATGATTTACGAAATCACTATACATCCAATCTTAAGCTGTAGACTTTGAAAAATGAGGAACGAACAAATGTAAAGACATCTGATTCTCCTCATTTCTTAGAGAAACATAATGAATGGCAACTAGTCATCACAACAAACAGCCCAAGGAGCCACAAAGCTACCTCATCTGACAAATATTTACTATGGAAGCCAAGCACAGATCTGATTTAAAGTATGTACTCATTGGCAAAAGATTATAGGGGAAGGCCATGGAAAGAGGGCTAGCAGGACTACATCACACATGTGTGCACATGTGCACGCGTGCGCGTGCACACACACACACACACACACACCCAGTAAAAAAGCATTGTCTGGCAAGAACTTGAATGAGGTCAGGATTAGCCTGAGAACATTTGTAGATGAAATCAGAGGAAGAACCAGATAAAGGTTCAAGAGGATTGTGGAAGAAACCAGAGGAAAATTCAAAACAGTACAGATCTGCCAGTGTTTAATAGTGATATAGTTTTATTAGCAACAAGAGCATGTCACTGGGGTCTGGTGCACACACAAGATCATGCAATCTCTCTATGTGATGAATGCGACGGAGTTTGTTTCCGGGATAAATGTGATGACATACAAGGAAAGTGCCAATCTGTGGAGCATGTGTAGATATTCTGTAACTGATTCAGGTCCCCTAACCACATGGTCAAGGGGAAGCTCTCTTCTTTTTTTTTTTTTTGGCTGGGCAATGGGGTTAAGTGACTTGCCCAAGGTCACACAGCTAGTAAGTGTTGTGTGTCTGAGGCTATGCTTGAACTCAGGCCAGTGCTCTATCCACTGTGCCACTTACCTTCCCTGACTCTCTTCTTTGATTGGCTTTGGAGGCAGTTGAAAAGTTCTGTCAGCCTCAGTGACTTACTTGTTTGCTTGCCTCAGATACTCTCTGAGCATCTTTTTTGGTTACGGTGCCCAGTGAATGACCACACGCTAGGAGGAGAAGCTTTAGAGACTTCTCCCACTCTGAGGCCCAGTGTCCCCCCTCAAAAGGCATCAGAACTTGTCCTTTTGTTTTGTTCCTTTCTGTTCTAGAGTCATACCCAGCCTGTGGCCTGTTTTTATATGGTTCTCAAGATAAGTATGGTTTTTACATTTTAAAATAAGGCCTTAATGTTTTTAAAGAAGTAAAAAACAACAACAAACCCCCCAATAACATACTTAGCTGGGGACAGAAAAAAACAGGTGACTTGCTAGGTTTGGCCCTCAGGAAGCAGTTTGCCAACCCCTGTTGTAGGTGGAGGGAGTGAAACCTCACAATCTAGTGAGCCTGAAAGCTTGTCATGAGGGTATGCTAGCGTTCCAGAGTCTGAGCTCCCGCCTGTTCAATGCAGCCAGCCCAGCTTCAGCGCCACAAGGGGCAACCTTCTGAACCTAGGCCAGCAAAAGCTGAAATGGGGACTCATGCGACAGCAATACCTACTTGGACGTGAAATTTGTGTGTCCAAGGCTATGGAGGAATGGAGCAAAGCTTTAAGCCTACTCCTGAGAGACCACAGTGGTACAAGGGAGTGTATGCCCTAAAACATCGGCATATTTTGTTCTCTGCAGTAAATATCCTTTCGTTAATGCTAATTGATTTTAAGTGGTTACATGGAACTAGGGTGCCAGTCATAGGCTCCTAACAATGGTGAGAGCAGGGCTGGTGGGAGCTTGAGCCAATAATGGTGGAGAAAAGATACCTTGGTGATGAAAGGGCAATGGCACTTCACAAAATGACCTCAGGAAGGGTACCTGGATGCAACTGAAATGCTAAGGTGTTTTTTTTTTCCTTTGGGAAGTCAGAACAACTTTTGTTTTTTAAAATTTATTATTTTATTTATTTTCAACATTCACCCTAAGGTGTTTCAAAGGCAGTCAGGGATGGATTCTCAAGTTATGTCAGCACAGAAGACTCTAACCTTTAGTTACAGGTATTGTGTCTTACCTAAATTTTGTATCCAGGTTCTGGCTACAGCAGGCACTTAATGCCTTTTTTCTTTTTTTGAATGAAAGCATTCTCAAAGAATGGAAAAGATCACAGATGATTTTTTTTAAAAAGCTACAAAACAGATGTAAATAATGGCTGATACATATCCCCCTTTTTTTTCTATAAAAATCTTTATGAAAATACCATATGCATACCTTGAGGCCATCCCTGATTCAAGCATGACAAAGAAGTAGGCAGGTTTTTGTGGATGATTCTCTACAGCAGACCACATACTTTATAATCAGAGCAGTGTAGAGGATATATGATCCATTGTGTCTTGGATTTATTGATTTTTTTTAAAAAAAAGCATTTGACTCAGTAGAACAAAAGGCAATCTTCAGAGTTCTGTTCCTCTAAGATTCCTCCCACGTATATATTAAAATCATACATGACTTTATGACAGAAGTTACTATGGGGGTAACTTTGTTCAATGAGGGACTGTGGCTTATTTAAATTTTGTTTCTTCCTCCATAGCTTGTATAATACTCTGCACATTGGGGCAGGGAAATTGGGACTGGATTTAATTGGTACAGGGAATTCCCAGATGAGGTAACTCCTTCTGCCCATGCAGGTTGGCACTTTTTCTGTACCTTCTAGCTTTACAGAATTGCCCAGAGCCCTGAGACCTTGCCTAGGGTCACAGTGCATGGATTAGAGGGTGAGACTTGAACTCAGTTCTTTCTGGTTTTAAAACCAGCACTTGTTGAAAACAGTATAGTGGAAAGAGCCCTGAACTTTTAGTCAGAAGACAAGCCCAGGGGTGGGAGCTCTGCCACAGGACAATTCAGCTCTGGACCTCAGTTTCCTCATCAGTTAAAGGGAGAGAGGGCATAGATCATCCCCAAGGTCCCTTCTGTTTCTACTGTTCTGGATATTCTGTGATAAAACGAGGAGTGTTCACTAGAATCAAAGAAGTTTGAGAGAAGAATTCCATGCTAATGGTGAGGATTTTTCCTATTCACAATCCATATTGCTCTAATTGTATGTATGCACGTATGTATGTATGTATCTGTCTACCTACCCATCTATTGCTTTCTCTGTATCTCCAACAATTTTATCTATCTTTATCTGTCTTTATCTACCTATATCTATCTTTATCTTTATCTATCTTTATCTGTCTCTATCTCTATCTTTATCTGTCTTTATTTATCTATCTATATCTAGCTATCTATCTGATCTCCCCCTTCCTTGTATTCTCAGCACTTAGCACTGGACCCTGCATACAGTAGGCACTTAATAAATACTTGTTGACGGACAGACACTGCATGTGAAGCTGTGCCTAGAAGTAAAAAGCAAGAGGACACAGAGCTAGATCAAAGTGGAGAAAGTCTGCAGCATTCCCAAACTGCTTGCTACCATAAAACCCTCTTTTCTCTAAGAAGAGAGGATAATAAATCCAATATTCTCTAAGTGGTGTTAAATGGCCATGAATCATGAATCACCATTATCTCTGAGGATTCACAATTGTACATGAACCAAAGGACAAAAGAAATACACACAGAGGGCTGTACCAATGATGACAGGCATGAGAAGTTTCCAAAAAGACATAACTGGGGATATCAATGACTGGAAGTGTATGGTTATCCATCGAGAATAAGAGATGACTGATGGATAGCCAAAGTGTGACGCTAGGACTCAAGGACCAAGGGAAGGGGCTTCAGGATGATGGGAGGGTATTCAGTGGAGGACTGCTAGAACAGGGACAAGAATTGTATAGGCTAGGAAGCTTCAGCCTTCTCCTAACACCATGTCTTTGCCCAGGTGGCTACCCACATCAGGGATGTATTCTCTTTTCATCTCTACATCCTAGAATTCTTAGCTCCCTGCAAGAAGCTTGAGAAAGGTCTTCCCCCATGTCCCCAGCTATTAATTCTTTCTTTTCCTTGGGATTCTTTGATATATAGTTCCTCTATTTGCATTGGTGCAGTAAGGGTCAGAGACAAATTGATTTACATCTTTTTCATCCTCAGCACCTAGCAGGATGCCTGGGCACATTTCTGATGTAGATTTCTTCCCCTTCCCCCTCCCCAAGGCAATTGGGGTTAAGTGACTTGCCCCAGGGTCACACAGCTACTAAGTGTCTAAGGCTGGATTTGAACTCAGGTCCTCCTGACTTCAGAGCCAGTGCTGCATCCACTGTGCCTCCTAGCTGCTCCCTTTCGATGTAGATTTCATCGGTGAGAGACTCTACCAGTGCAGATGGGTGAGCAGCCTAGAGTAGGGACAGGTGAAGTGACCTACAGTAGATAGCACCAGCCAGGATGGGGCAGCACTTGAACCCAGGTCTTTTTGCCTCTGAGGCTGACTCTCTTTCCACTGCCAGGCTGCCTCAGACCTGACACATGGCATTTAATAAATGCTTGTTGAGTTGAAGGCATAGAACTGTTGCCAATACTCCCCAGGTGGAAAGGCAGCCCAAACCTAGGAGAAGAAGGCTGATTTCATACATTTTACTTTCTGGGTTTAGGACCCCTTTCTAAAACATTCAGGCTGTGTGATCCTCCCTGTGTTTTATGAGGATTCCTAGGATTATAAAATACCATTCAACAGTTGCTGAACTGCACTGATGGAGTTAGGGCAGCTAGGTTGTGAAGTGGATAGAATGCCAGGCCTGGAGTCAGGAAAACCTGAGTTCAAATCCTGGCCTCAGACACTTACTAGCTGTGTGACCCTGGGCAAGTCACTTCACCCTGTTTGCCTCAGTTTCCTCATCTGTACAAGGAGCTGGAGAAGGCAATGACAAACCACTCCATTATCTTTGTCAAGAAAACCCCAAATGGGGTCATAAAGAGTCACACAACTGAACAACATTGATGGAGTTGGTTACTTCATCAGGGGTTGCCAAAACCAATAAAATTACAGATCTGGATTTCTCCATGCCCCCCTCACCACGAAATCCCCCAAACAAGCCTAAAACACTCGCCAAAATTTTCTGGGTACCTTGTTATAGGAGACAGGCAGGTTAAAAAAAAGTTGGCTAGATTTTAAATAGTTTTATGATTATTTCTTTCTGAAAAAATTATTTTTAAATGCTCATTAAAATTTTTTTTTGAGTTCTGAATTATCTCCCTCCTCTCACCCATTAGGAAAGCAAGCAATATCATATTTATAATATTTCTAAGGTGGCTATTGCACATTTGTAAATTCCAGGGGGAAAGAGAGTTGGGGCTGGAATACTTAAAGACTAATACTCACAAGGTTGTTATGTTGCACAAGAGGAAAGACAAGCAGCTGGGTGGCCAGCGATGGACCTGGAGTCAGGAAAACCTGAGTTCAAATTCTGTCTCAGACACTTACTGGCTGTGTGGGAATCTGGGCAAGTCATTTAACCTCTGTCTGACTCCATTTCCCCAGCTGTAAAGTGAGAATAATAATAGCTTCTACCTCCCAGGGTTATTGAGAAGATAAAATGTTTGTCAAGCTCTTTGCAGACTTTAACGTGGTAAATAAATTCTAGTTATTATTTTAAGCTTAATAGCTTTAAACTGCACTAAGACTTTTGGGACACCTTGTATAGCTATAAATATATATGTACATATCTGTAGATGTATGCATACAGCTCTAGCTCTCTATCTGTATATATATTTGCCAGTGCCTGTAGATATTGTCACACACATTTTGGTTTTTCTATAATCATTAATCGGAAGCCTTTCCTTGTATCTTTTGTCCAGGAGCATCTTGTCTGCCCTAAACGGGCATTGAGAGCCCCTAGATTCTTTCGCCTAGTTTTGCTTGCTCTTGCTTCTAATTAGAGAGGTCGACTGATGCCCTGGATAGAGTAATGATAATAACAGTAACAACAACTAGCATTTATTTATTGCTTTAAGTTTTGTAAAGTGCTTCCCAAATGTAACGGGCTTTAGCGTCAGGAATCTATCTGGGCTTAATTCCTGCTTCAGCTGCTACATGTTTTCTCGACCCCAGGCAGCTCCTCCAGCCCCTTCTGTGCCTCAGCTTCCTCCTCTGCAAAGTGAAGGGGTGGGAGTTCACGGTCTCCGACGTCCCTCCTCACTGTGATCTACGATTCTATGACTTGCTGGGTGATGGTAAACATCTCATGGTATTTCTTCTCCCCTTAAATTTCCCATCCCCTTTTTTTTTTCCTTACAGAAAGGAGTAGTTGGCCCGAAGGTCCTTCGGTATAGTCGAAGGACTTAAGTTTTATTCTCGGAAGGAATGGGACTGTGCCTGGCCGAGCTGTAGGAAGCGAGGAGTGCAGAGCTAAGGCCCCTATTGGGATTAGCAGTCAGTCAATTAGTAAGCACTTATTAAGCGCCTACTGTGTGCCGGGCACTCCGCCAGACAGTGCCTGCCCTCGGGGAGCTTTCGGGGAATGGAAAAGCTCAGTCAGCAGAGCTTAAGGGAGACGGAAATCTCCCAGGTGGTGGCACCTCCACGCCCCCACCCCACCCCACCCCATTTCTAATCTAACTCAGATCTGGGAGGAATGCAAGCCCGGAGGGGAAGCGGAAAGAGGCTTGCGGAGGCGGCCGGCAGGTTGTCGGGGATAGAAGAGCACGGCTCTGCGGGCAGCCCCGGAGGTCCGAGACTAGGTGGGACCCGCGGGCGGAGCGAGCGGAGCGCGCGCCCCACGCCGGCGGGGGCCCGAGGAGCGAGGTGACGTCACCCTCGGGTGGGCTCGCTTTTTCATTAATGAAACCGGCGGGCACAGGCGCATGCGCGGCAGGGTCCCCTCCCCCTCCTCCCCCTCCTCCCTCCGCGCTCCGCCCCCCTCCTCCCCGCTCCCCCCTCCCCTCTCCGGTCGCTTGCTCGCTCTCGCTTTCTCTCTCTCTCTCTCCCCGGGCCGTGGAAAAGGATCCCACTTCCGGTGGGGTGTCATGGCGGCGTCTGGGGCTGGGATGGCTGAGGGGAGACGGCGCTAGTGGGGAGAGCGACCCAGAGGGCTCCCCCCTCCCCTCTCCCCTTCCCCCCTCCCCCGGCCTGCCCGCCGACGCCCCCTCCCCCCGCCCCCCTCCCCACGGGCCGCCGGCCGCGGCCCCCACCCCCGCGGGAGGGAGCCCGGAGCGCCCCCTGCCCCCCGCCCGGGCCCCCTCCCCCGGGGCCCCCGGCCCCTCCCCGGCCCGGCCCGGGCCGGGGGCGCCCGAGCCCGCCGCCCGCCGCCCTCCGCCCCAGCCCCCCGGCCGCGGGGCGGACATGGCCGCGCACAAGCCGGTGGAATGGGTCCAGGCCGTGGTGAACCGCTTCGATGAGCAGGTAACGAGCCGGCCGGGGCGGAGGGTGGGGGGCAGGGGCGGACGGGGCGGGGGGAGACCCCCGCCCGGCGGGCAGGGCGCCCCTGGGGCCGGGGGCGGGGCCGCTTCGTGCCTGGAGGTGCCCGGGGCTCCCGGGTGGAATGGGAAGCTCCGCGAGGGCAGGGGCGTTCCGTGCGGGGCGCAGAGTAGGCGCTGCCCGAGCGCCCCGCGAGCCCCAGCCCGCTGCATCGCAGCCCTTCCGCCTGGCGATTGGGACGGTGACCTGGGCTGCTTTCTGGGGCTGTCCATCTGGCTTTAATCAACGCCCCCCTCCTATTTTTGAATGGGGGTGAGCAAAGAGGAAGATTTCCTTCTTTCCGGCTCCCCAGTGTTCCTGCCAGTTTGAGGGTGTGTAACGGAGGCCCTCCTGATTGCACCCCCCTCCCAATCCCCCACCCCGAACCCCTCCCCCGAGCCGCCTCTTTTGCTTCCTTACTTGAAAGAGGGAAGAATAAAGGCAGTTTTCCCTCCTGACTTTATGCCCTAATCCCTCCATTTGCCAGTGCAGAGCCTTAACGACCCCTTCCCCACCCCCAGTGGAGTGGGACTTCACGCTGCCCGCCTGTGATCTCCCCCAGGGCTCTTGTTCTTATCCTGCCCCCACCCCCAGGATTGTTTCCCCCCTTTAATATTCCTTGCTCTTGCTTCTTTTCCCTTTCCCTGCTCTCCCCATTGCTGTTACTCGCACAAGTGAGAATCTGGGGCGGGGAAGGAGACGGGGGAGAACTGTTTGGGGGTCCCAGAGCCCAGGCAGCTGAAATGTGCCGTGGGAGAGGGGCTCCCTTCTGCCTCGCCTAGTGTCTGCTTCAGACTGTTAGATGTGCAAGAGCGCTTTCATTGAGAATTCTTGAGGAATCCCCTAGGCTAAGGATGGGACTTTTCCCGGAGTGTCACACACTCGCAGAGTCCTTGGGCTCTGGTGGCCAGGACCACTCCAGCTATCTTAGTGTTGCTCTGGGAGGTTCGGGAGGGTTCCTAGGGGCTGATTTTCTCAGCTTTGTGAGCCCCGAAGGAGGAGGAAATTGTCGAAGGTTGAGCTAATCCGTTTTGTTTACTGTATATAATAAACATGAAACTGAGGGGGGTGGGGGCAGTTCTTGTGTATGATCGATAAACATTTCTTTGCTGAGCTGTGTAGTGTTTATGACCCATCCGAAGGGGGGGGAGGGGAGAGGAACGAGTAGAGAGTGGGGAGAGGGGGGAGACTTAAGAAACTAAATAGACTGAATCTTTAGGCAAGAAGAAAACCTCCAAGGGTCATTTAGTCCTCCGTCCTGTCTCCAGGCAGCACCAGCCCAGACTGTTAATCTTACCTGATTTCACCATCAGGAGGAGTAAATTGTTGCTACATTTCATTTATTATTATTAGGATAGACGACGGAAATTTAACTCGTGGAAAAGCCTGAATGCGTCTAATATTTATCTTAAGTTTAAAACACTCCAAAGCAGAGTTTCTCTTTTGATTGACAGCCCAGGCAGGCATTCTGTGTTTCTTAAATTTTTTTTTTCAATATTATTTCTATTGGATTCACCTTGAATTATTGACCTCCTGTGCTTATCCTTAAGTATCACCGGAAGAAAGATCTCCGAACTGAAAAACCAAATGATTCTGATTTTGTGCCCAGTAATGGCAAGAAAATGTTTCTCTTTGTGTCCCCTGTGTTAAAAGGCCTGAGGCTTTGTCGTTTTCTTTGTTATGTATATTGTGGAATCAGGCTTGCCAACATCTGTTAAAAGTTAAGGACTCAAGCTATTTAAACAGAAGCATTTTTCTCTGCTCCTCCTGTGTAATGAAGGGGAAGGTATATGAGTTCCTCCCTGAGCTCTTGCTCTACCCGCCCTTTAAAGCTTACTAGCTGACTTCAGGGAGGGCCCATAGGAGAGAAGCAGTTTTAGCAAGTCCTAAATAAACTTATTGCTGAAGTGCCAACAAAGTGTCATTTCCATTTCTAGTTCTCTTAGCTAGAAGCAGCTTTCATTTTTTTTGGTGAGGAAACTGAGGCACGTTGTGGTTCCAGGCCACACAGCTTTTTAATGGCTAGGCACTGGTATGAAGAAAAAGTCAGCCCTTGCTTTGAAGTTTCCAGGCAGGGGTTTGAGGGAAAAGAGCCTGGGGCTTGGAGCCACCAGGCCTGGGTTTGAAGGCTGCTTCCGGGTTGGGAACCTTGAGCACATTATTTAGCCTTAGATTTGTTTTTTTTTTTTTTTGCAAAACTGTGCTGTTTCTCTCAGGGCATTTGTGTGAAAAGTGCTTTGTGAATTGGAAAGCACTATATAAATGTGAGTTACTCATTTTTATCATTGACAAAAGTGGCCTTTTCGGGAGCATTCCATTGTCATAAGGCAGAGTACAGTCTGTATATAGTTTGCCATGACTATAGAAAGATATTAAATATTTCCAAGTATTGCTCAAAGTTTTGTGTTTTGGAAGAAGTATTCAAAATGTCTCCTGGCCTCAGGAAAAGTGAAGGAAAGTTTAATCAGTATCAGTTAGTCAATCGATTAAGCAGTATTTCTTAAGAGCCTGCTATGTGTTAGTTCTGTGCTCAACTCTAGAGATACAAAGAGAGGTGAAAGACCAAACATCCCGGCCCTTAAAGAGCTTACTGTCTAACGGGAGAGACAATAAGCTAACAAACATACCAAGCAAGCTGGGATGATTAGGAAATAATTAACTGAGGGAAGGCCCTGGAATGCGGAGGGATTAGGGAAGACTTCCTGTAGAAAGTGAGATTTTAGTTAGGCCTTAAAGGAAGCCAGAGGTCACTAGTTGGAGCTGAGGCAGGAGAGTGTTAGGGGACAGCCAGGGAGAATGCTCGGCGGCTAGAAAGGGATCTTTCTTACATTACATATGGAGATAGATAGGTAAAATCTATCTAGTTATTAAGATTTTAGTGCCCAAGAAAAGATGCGTTTCTTTTATTTAAAGAAGGAATCTACTTTTATGATCAAATTGATGGCCATTTGGAGGGGATACTGAACATCTCTGAGTGAAGTGGATTTCATTTCCCTTAAATCGTTTGTGGCATGACCTTCATGGGCTGCTGTTTGTAATCATACTGGTAGCGCTTGATGCTTAGTGAAACAGTCTCGAGGAGTACCAGAGTTCTTGTGCTTTGCCTGCACCTTTTTTTGCAAAGCTGTGTATATTGAATTCAGATCCTTATGTCTGAGATAGTTTTATTTTCTGCAGTATGTCAGAGTTGTTTTAAAATGAATTTCTAGGGCATAATAAATAACATACTGTTTTTGTTTTTTAACTTTATTATATTCTAGGTTAGGAAAGATAATCATTTGGCATTTCAGTACCGTAAAGTATTTGTGAAGTCCCTACTGTGGGTGAAGCCACATTAAAAAAAAAAAGCCTTTGCCCTCAAGGAACTTCTCTATTCCCTCTGGGGAGGCAGGGAACAGATTTTACTGTGGAAATGGGTGTCTAGAAAATTGGATCCTACAGGTGCATGTTCTAATCTCATAGTTACATGGTTTTTGTTTTTTTTGTTAAGTATTATGAATTTGAAATGCCTGAGCCCAGACTCTGGGTCTGCTGCTTAGAATTGTTCTTCAGTTTTCTGTGAAACCCAGGAGAGAGCTCTGGTTTGTCCTAAACTCGCCCAGTTAGGAAGGAAGGACCTGAGAGGCTCTGGTCCAGAGGCTCCCTTGGGCCAAGCCTGCTGCTCTTCCATTCGGTGGGTACTTCATAAGAATACAGCTGATCTCTGTGTCATTTCTGAAGGGAGGATGCGAAAATTGGGATTCCATGTTGTCTTTCTTTGGGAAGTTGGGAGAAGTAGCCCGAACTTTATTGAATCCATTTGTCAGAGTCCAATTCAAGGCAAATAAAATGATAAGTACTGAGAGGAAAAAAGGATATATTTAGTAGACATGTCCTAGGTGTCTGTCTTTATGTCTGTTTCAAGCAATGTGGCCCTTCACAATTCCCCTTTTTATAAAATCATATACTAATTAGTATAGCCTTTATATAGGAAAAGGAAAGGTGCTTCAAATGATTAGCCAATCGTGAGCCTGTACTGATTGGGCTATGTAAATTTTTTTTTTTAAATATCAGGGCTAGTTTATGCTTTTGCCCCTTCTGGGGAAAAAGTCAAGTGAAATTAACAAACATTTATGAAGTGCCTACTGTGTGCTAGTAAAAAAGACAAAAGCCAGTCCCAGCCCTCAAGGATCTCACAGTCTGATGAGGGAGTTTACAGTCGATGAGGAGAAAAAAACTCTTTCATTAAAAAAAAATTATCCCACTACTCTCTTTAAAATCCTCTGCATCTCCTGGGGTTTTTAAAAAAATCTGTGATTGTGAACTCATTTTTATATTATTTTGATAATTAAATTTCAAAATAATTTGGTTTCGTTTATAATTCTATGAGTTTAAAAACATTGTTAGCTTTGTCCACAGGCTTCCTTAGACTGCCAAAGGGGTCCATGACACAGAGGAGCTTTAAGAACTCTGATCTAAAGAGATGCTCTATTTATTTATCACTTATCTATGTGTGCGTATGTATGTATGTCTGTATGTATCTATCTAATTAGGCAGCTCAGTGGTACAGTAGATCGAGTACCAGTTGTGGAATCAGGAAGACTCATATTCTTGAGTTCAAATCCAGCCTCAGACACTTAACTAGCTGTGGGACCCTGGGCAAGTCACTTCACTCTGTTTACTTCAGTTTCCCCATCAGTATAATGATCTAGAGAAAGAAATGGTGAAGCACTCCAGTATCTTTGCCAAGAATACCCCAGATGGGGTCACAAAGAGTCAGGAAAGCAACTGAACGGCAACTGGACAGCATCAAAGTAGGAACAAATGATTATTCTGTACTTTGGACTCTTAACTTGCCCAGTTTTCCTGGTGATCTCACTTCCACAATTTCCTCTTCTAGCATGGTGAATTTTTCTTTTCTATAGATTTTTCCCCCCTAGATATGATGAGGTTTCCTTTATCTTAACTTTGCTTGACCCAGGTTACCATTGGTTTCTGCCTCTGTAGTTCTACCCAAACTGTTATCCCTTGCTTGTTAAAATCCAGTCACCTGATTCCCTACTTGAAAGTTGCTCAGACCCGTTAATTTCCTGGTTCTCCTCTTATGCTGTTACTCACCTTTTGCCTCCTCTTGGAGGAGCCTGTGCCCCTCGCTAACTCTCTTGTACTCCTGCCTCAGATGAGCTCAGCCCTGGGCTTCTGCCGTTCTTGAAGCTGCACACCCACCTCTCACTGGGACTCCAGCCCCTTACTTGGAACTGTCCATAGCACCTGCAAGTTCTCAGACTCAAGGTATCAAAAAGAAGATTCATCAGCATCTCATCTACCACACACCAGATGGCTGTTCTTTCCAATTAGGACCATAGGATTTAGAGCTAGGAGGTTAGAAGTCTTATTGTTCAATTTCCTTATTTTACAGTGGAGGAGACTGAGGCTCAGAGAGATTGTATTTTCCTTAAGGTGGCCTCAGTGGCAGAGAGCAGAGCTGGGTATTGGCCCTAGGATCTCTGACTACAAATCCAGCAATCTTCCTACGAGGCCCCAAGGTAGACAGCCTCTTAGTAGGAAAAGAGCTCTGGCTTGGAAAACTGGGGACTCATGTTCTAGACCAGGGTGGGCCACCAGTCACTTAACCTCTGTTTCCATGTTAAGTGAGGGGATTGAAAGAAGCATTTCTTCTTTACCTATCATTCTTTTATTTTGGTGATACTATTTCTGCCATTTATTAAAGAGTGTTAGTTCTCTGACATCTCTAACTCTTTTTCTCCCCCTCATCACCATCCTCACCCTCTGGTCTTCCCCCCCCATGGGGTTTAATGACTTGCCCAGGGTCATGCAGCTAGTAAGGCCAGATTTGAACTCAGGTCCTCCTGGTTCCAGGGCTGGTGCTCTGTTCACTGCCCTACCTAGCTGCCCCCCTTTTATTGGGTTCTGTTATTTATTTCTTGGAAACATTAATTGACAATTTATTAAGGGCCTACCATGTGTCATACCAGTCCACATTTTCTTCGTTTTCGGTACTGCAGGTTTACTTCCTTATCACTCTAATAGATTTCTAGTTAATCTCCCAGCTTCCAGACTCTTTCTTTTTCTGACTACTATCCTAAATATATGTGTGTGTATATATTTTTATGTGTATGTATATGAATATGGGCAGCTAGGTGGTGCAGTGAGTAGAGCACCAGGCCTGGAGGCAGAGACACAGTTTCCTGAGTTGAAATCTAGTCTCAGACACTTACTAGCTGTGTGGCCCTGGGTACGTCACTTAACCCTATTTGCCTCAGTTTCCTCATCTGTCAAATGAACCAGAGAAGGAAATGGCAAATCACTGCAGTCTCTTTGCTAAGAATGCACTAAGTGGATCACGGAGAGCCAGACATGACTGAACTGGCTGAGCAGCAGCAATAACAAAAGTGTGTATAAAGATTTCTTAGAATGCCGTTTTTGTTGCTAGCTGTGTGACCTTAGGCTAGTGCAGTGGATAGATTTTTGTGTACGAAGTGGATGGTAGAATTGAAGGTGTAAATTTGGTGCTGTACCTCAGAACGCAGATTTTAGATTTTGAGAGGTAGCATTTAACGAAAGGGAAAAGTAGGAAACTCCAAGGAAGGACTTACCCACCTCCTGTGTTTATTGTTTCCCAGTGAAAGACTTCTTTGACCTGGAGACTGAGGAAGCGCTCAGGCTTCTGGCGGTGTCCTCGTGAATCTGAGGAAGTCTCCCCTTCCCTGCAAAGAGGTCACATCTGGCCCCGGAGGAACATAGCAGCCTGTGCTCTCCCCATGTTAGGAGGCTGGTGCCAGGGTCTGTGAATGTGCACGTGTTTGGAAAAGTGTCTGGCTCCATAAGCGTTGGGTGGTGGCGTTCATCTTCTCTCTGGCGTGCTGGTGTTGCCCGTTAGTAAGAGCTCTAGTTCTTTGGCTGTGACAGTTTAACCTTCTCTGCCTAAGGGTTACCTGACTTGAGCATTCAGTAACAACCTTTCAGGCGATTTCTAGTATTATTGCATGTTAGGTTAGAGATGGCCTTTCCTAAGGCTCACGTTAGTCCTGCTTTTCCCATTGGCACCATGTCCATGCAGTCCACATCTGTTTGGCCTTGAGAATGGCAGAGACAGGGGCAGCTAGGTGGCACAGTGGATAGAGCACCGGCCTTGAAGTCAGGAGGACCTGAGTTCAAATCCAGCCTCGGACCAAACACTTGACACTTACTAGCTGTGTGACCCTGGGCAAGTCGCTTAACCCCAACTGCCTAAAAAAATAAAAAAAATAAATAAAAAATGAAAAACAAAATAAAAAGAATGGCAGAGACAACACAAGGGTACCATGAGGCCTTGTGACAAATAAGCCAGGGCTAGGAAGTTAATTTAATTAAAAATAGTGTCCCTGTGCTTCCTTTTTACTTGACTCCTCAGGGCTGGTGGCAGTGGCAGTGTTGAACTAGGAATCTATAGAATGGGGTTTTCCTCCCAGTCCTGTAAACTAACAAACACAAAGCAAGGTGCTCATAGGTGAGTCACTGCACTGCTCCGCTTCCTCCCTCTGCTGAATGAGGGAGTGGGTCTGTGGCTGTGAAGCATCTGTGGCTACTTCCAACTCATTCTGTGATTGATGGGGCAAATTTCCATGATTGGTGAAATATGTTTCCTTTGGTATGCCAAGCCTTAGACTTTTGTCTTTTACTTGAAACTTTGGTGATGTGCTTACTGTTGTATTATCATAATGCAGATCTTAGTTCCACAGCTTTATTTTTTCTAGTATCAATAAGTAAACACGTATTAAAAATCTGCTATATGCCAGTCACTGTGCTAAGAGTTCTGGATGCAAAAAGAGACAAAAGACAGTCCCTGCCCTCCAAGAGATCACAATCAGATGGGGGAGACGACCTGCAAACAAGTATGTACAAGCAAGCTGCGTACTGGAGAAGTAGGAAACGAGGAGCCAGGCCTGGAATTGAGAGGAGTTGGGAAGGACTTCCTGCAGGGAATTGTAGTCAGAGATTTCATGGATTGAGTATGGGGTTTTAGTTAGGACCTAAAGGAAGCCTTGGAGATTACTAGGTGGAATTGAGGAGACACAGCCAGAGAAAATGCCTGGAGCCAAGAGAATGGGGAGTGTCTTGTTCATGGTGCGGCCTGGAGGCCAGTGTCACTGGATGGAAGCATATGTGTGGGCAAGGGGCTCGGTTCTGAAGGACTTCGGATGCCAAACAGAACATTTTGGGTTTGCTTCTGGAGGCAGGAGGGAGCCCCTGGAGTGACATGATCAGACTTGTGATTTAGGAAAATCACTTTGGTGACTGAATGGAGGATAGATCAGAGTGAGGAAAGACGTGAGGCAGCTGGCTAGCAGGTGGGGCAGTGTTAGAGGAAAGAAGGGCCATATTTGAGTTGCAAAAGTGAACTCAGTCCTTGGTGACCGCTTGAACGTGAGAGAGTGAGAGAGATCGTGGGGAGTCCAGGATGATTCCTCAGTGGTGAGACTAAGGGACTGGATGGTGTTGCCCTCTGCAGTGATTGGGAACTTAGGAGCATGGGGCCGGGAGGAGCGTTTGGAGGAAAGATTATGCATTCTATTTTGGACATAATGAGTTTAAGGTGTCTACTGGACTTACAGTTTGAGATATCTGAAAAGCAGTTGGACGTGACGGGTTGGAGGTCAGTAGAGAGATTGAGGCAGAATGGATAGATTTGAGAATTATCAGCACAGAGATGTTATCCTTGGACCTGTGAAACACATTAAAAAATAGATTTTTATTGGTATCTCTTTTGTTTTTTCACCACTTACGTTTCCCCCCATCCACCTTCTCCCCGCTCCCGGAGGGCCATCAATGTCTTAGAACACTTTTTTTTAAAAAGAGGAAAAAATTTCATCAAAACCAACTAATACATTGAAGAAAGCTGCCATTATTTGCAGTGGAAAGCTCGTTTTTGATAGAAATTGTTCTTATAGATACCCCCTTCTATTAGTAGAAATTGGTATTTCAGTGGTACTGCATCATTATGCTAGTAAGAGTATGAATTATCTTGCCATGTTAGTGCTTAAAAACATTCGGCCTGTATGCTTCCTGGTCCTGCTCTTGTCTTTGTTGGGAGTCATATCAAGGACATGAAGGACAGAAGGATTGGGAAGGAAGTTTGGGAAGGGGATTGATTGTTCTTGGGAGCAAATAGGAGGAAGATTTGTGGCCAGTTTAAGGTTTCAAAAGCTTTGAAATCAATACCCAGCTAGATTTTGTGAGTTTTAAATATAGCTTTTCAAAGAATTGACTTGTATTTATGAAAATGTTGGCATGTTTCCTCTGTCTCATTTAAAATCTTATGCTTGAGGGTGGGGAAGCAAGGAGGACTCCATCCTATTATAGAAAACTGTAATTCATATTTTTGTTTTTGACCTTGAAGGGCAGTGATGTTAGCAGTTTTTTTTTCTTTTTCCTAGAATAGAAAATATTTAGCATTGAAAAGTTTGAACATTAAGTTGATGTTTAGAATAGTTGCTGTACTATAATAGAAGCTCTAATAAATGGACACAGAGCAGTTCTGTGGGGCTGTGTGTGTGTGTGTGTGTGTGTGTGTGTGTGTGTGTATGAGAAGTGTAAGTGTATAACAGACAAGAGGCAACATGGCAGCTTCTGACAGGACCATCACTGGCAAGTTACGGCTCATCTTAGTGTCCTGGGCAGCTTCCTAAGGATAAATTAGAGATGAGTTGCCAATCTGTGTCAGTGGCCAGAGATTGCAAACTAGTAGGTCCCTCCCTTTGTCACTGAAACCACAAGTCTGGAAACACACACACACACACACACACACACACACACACACACACACACACACACACCCCCCCCCACCCTGTAGCGCATGCACATATAAATACAATTCAACACATGAAATACTTAAAATTTCAAAAATTCTGGTATTTATACTGCTTATATTTAAGAATTTTAAAGTGTTCTCATGTTGACAGTTCAAATGAAAATCATCTATGAAATAGTTTGGTAATTGAAATTTTTTGAAAAATGACTTTTAAATAGTTTTGTTTTTTTTTCCCTGGGAAATAATATCAAAAGAACTTCTGTTCCAACAAAAATCCAGACCCACATGGAAATCTGTTCCATTTGTTGCCTATTATAGAGCTGGAGTTCTTTAAAACTTGAAATATTTTTCCTAAAAATGGTACTGATTAACTTACAGTAGTTATACTTTGAGGTACAAGCTTCTGATTGCGTACTTTCGTTTAACCACAATCCAGCACTTTACTTTAACATCACTTAGGGTTGCCAGTGAAAGACCCTGGAAGCTGCTGCCTGTTTCTGGTCCTGTTTTATTGATTTTCAGATTCATTCTTTTATATCCCAAAGAATTTCACTTTTTTTGAGGAAGCATAGCTATGACCACCATCTAAGCTGTGTGCTTCAGAAAAGTGAATGGCATTTGGAAAGTCTTGTTCCTGTGGACATGGGGTTTCAAACACCTTGATCTGAAATTTTAAATTAAATTTTACACTCTGCTATTGGGGAAATGAGGGCTTCCCAAGGTCAAGGTCAAACTGTAGATCCCTTCCTGAAAAACTCTCTTAAGGGACTTGGGAATTTAGTAGTAACCTGTTAGCATTAACACTGTAACTTTCTGAACCCCTTTTCTGGTAGGTGGTGACACTCTTGCTTCTTTTTTTTTTTGTATTTTTTTTTTTCCTTTTTAGGCAATTGGGGTTAAGTGACTTGCCCAGGGTCACACAGTTAGTAAGTGTCAAGGGTTTGGTCCAAGGCGGGATTTGAACTTGGGCCCTCCTGACCTCAGGGCCGGTGCTTTATCCACTGCGCCACCTAGCTGCCCTACTTCATTGTCTTCGTGCTGGGTTAACAGAATATGGGGTTACTCTGGGGGGATGGGAGAAGGAACACTGGGCTTAGAGTCAGAAAGACCTGGGGTGGGAGGGTGAATGCTACTACTTTTGCTGCTTCATCTCTGTATGGCAGCATTGCCTAGATAAGGGCCAGGGAAATGGACCCAGGCCAGTGGGTTTGTTGGTCTTTTCATTCAGTGCAGATAACTTTCCAGTTCCTGCTTGACCCTCTCTGGAGTACACCCCAGACCAGTCCTCAAGTTGTTATTTTCACCATCTTTATTCTACTTTACTTTCTCCTCAGCATGTTTGGATCTTTGATACTGACAGGCTTCAATTAACCCTTCTGTGCAGATTAAATTAGAGCACTAAGGCCACTTGTAACTTGAATTTTGGCTAATAAGGTAAATCCGAAGAGATCTGTTGCTTAAACCCATATTCTATTTTGAGGCAGTAACTGCTAACACAGTGACTACCGAATGGCCTGACAGAAATGTAGAAATGATGGCAGTTTTAATATTTTCCTTTAATCATAGTTCTACGTTAGATTAACTTTGATGTCCTTATTAAATAGTATTAGAATTTTAGTAATGATCATGGTAATGTACGTGTACGTGTTAATTTTTTCATTACTTTGTTTCTAGGCAGAGCATTCTTCCTAAGTGCTTTACAATTAGATTTCAAAGATGATCCCTCTGTTTAAAATAGACACTTTAAACCATGGAGGTCACTCTGTTATCAGGACACCTGCCTAAAAACCTGCTTTTTCATGATGTTTTTAGACATGGTAAAAGTTAAGAGCCAGTCTCTGAGGAAAGTGTTATCAAAGCCATCCTTTGGGAGACCAGGTGGCTTTCCTTACCCCAGCGTCCTTTGTAATTTTTAAAACTCCTGAGCTTACCCTGAATCTTTCATTTGAGTGCTTCTTAATAAGCCCATCTTATGCTGTCTCTGATTTGGCACTCTGAAAACAATGTATTTTTCTTTAGAAAAGATTAAACGTGCATTGGTTGGGATTCACAGACCATTTCTGACCTGCCAGGCATGACTGTCTGTCTTCACATTTTTGTTGAGTATTCATTCACCTGGGTCAGGAGGAAACGGACCCAGGACATGTCTTCTTCCTACAGTTTTGTGATCATCTTAATGCTTTATATTCCATAGGGTTTTGGTAAAGTGATTAATAGTTGTGATTCACAGACATGATATCTGTGGTTCCAAGTTTCGATAAATGTGAACATCTCTTTTCCATAGAAAGCATAAGCTTTCTAGCAGATTCATTTTTGCCACCTGAAAAAATCAAAGGTCTGTGCCTCAATCTTATACCACTAAAATGTGTTTTCCTCTTAAGTTCATGTTTGTAGGGCAGTCTTGAGTGTAATCTGGAGCTGCTTTTATACGTGAACATTGAAGTGGATGAGGTGCTGTGAGATGGGGGGGGAGGCAGTGAAGAGAGGGAAGAGTCTAGATTTGGAGGCCCTGGGCTTGCATTGGGGATCTATTCCTCCTCCTTCATGTGGTCTCGGGCAGTCCCTTCAAGTATCCGGGCCTCAGCTTTCTTCTCTGTCAGGGGAGGATCTCGAAGAACCTTTTCCATATTAAATCTATGATGCTCTTGGGCTATCTCTACCATATAGTGAGAAGGCAGATTGGGATTTGTGAAGAAAGGAGCATTGAAGTGGAAATCACCAACTGAAGCTTTGAGTAACTCCTCCCCCATTTCTTAAATGTATGGCCTTGGATAGCTCCCTTCACCTCTCTAAACCTCAGTTTTCTCATTTCCAAAGTGGAGATAACAGTATTTTCAGTCTCTGCCTTGCTGGGCTGTTGAGAGGAGATCCCTGTGTAAATTGTAAAATGTTATACACATGTGAGCTATTACCAGACACAAACAAATGGACATACCAGACTTATTCTTAGTGTGAACCTTAGGGACTAGAATAAATACAAGGAATCTCCATTTCATCCACCCTTGGAGAAGAATTCACATTCCAGGGGCAGGTGAATGGATACCAGAAGGCAAAGGCTTGGGAACTGTCTTCTTCCACCACTGTTGGGTCTGCTCTGTGCTCTCTGCCTTTGAGACTTCTCCTTTGACTTGCTCTCAGAGTTTTTTGTTCTTGTCTTTGGTAGGATACTCTGAAAAATGAGTATATTTTGCTCTGTGATGCCTCAGCTCAGTAACTCTTTTGGGGGCTCTGCCTGTAGAAAGGGAAGTATTTTTGGATCTTAATTCTTCATCTTGAAATAGAAGTGTTGCAGGGTAAGAATTTGCAGCCAGAGGTCATCAGGGTTAGCTGTGCACAGTGAAAAGGCATTTTATTTGATGTTTTTCTATCTGCGAAACTTGATGGTGGCCAGGAGCCATTTAGCATTCCATCAGCAAGCAGTTACTAGGAACCTACTGTGCAATACAAAGACAAACCCCAAGGATCTCAGGTTCTGTTGGTTCTGTATTTATACCTATGAAGACATGCTACCTATCCGTGGACAAAGTAGGTACAAGATCATTTGGGGTATGATAAGGAAGAGAAGAATCTCACAGGCCTCGTGTCACTGACACTTGTCATTAAACATTAGATGATGCGCTGTGCCGGGCCCTGTGCTGAGTGCTGGGAGTACATAGAAAGACAGAAAGTGGGCCCAGCCCTGGAGGAGCTTTCAGCAAACACCTCTGACCAAGTGGGATTGAGAGGGGCTAAACTGGAGAGTAGCTGAGCTTTGAAGGAAACTGAGGATTCTGAGTCGGGATGGGAGGACCAAGTGCAAAAGGAAGGAACGCTGGCATTTAAAAATAAACACACTCCTTACAGAAATTAGGTTCTGATATGTAATTTAAACACGTAGTACAGAAAGTGGTAGGCAAGGGATAGGACCTTGGCTTGTAAATGTCACTGACATGCAGAACTTTGCTGTACCAGCGCAGGCTGACTGACACCTCATCAACTTGGAGCTTTAGAGCAGATTGTTGGAGGTGACATTAGAAGCCAGGTCTTCCTGGCTTGGGGGCCAGCCCCCGATCCTCTCTGATATCCTTCCACTTAATAATTTTCTTAAATTATGTCACCAAAGGTGACATAGCTTTGGATTGGTTCCCTAACCATCGTTCTGAGTAGATCTTTTTTTTCTGTATATTCAGGGATATTTATAAGTAAGTAAAAGTTGAAAAAAAGTTCATGTTCAAGAATATTTTTTTTCCAATAGATTCCCCTTCTCTTTTCTAAACAGTTAATTGTGATTAGTCTGAGTGATTAGAAAAAGACATAATTAGGAAATGAAGTTTTATGTCTCTAAAGAAATTATTCTTGTATTTAAGCAACTTTTGCTTTTGAACTTTGTCTCGAGTCTAATGGGATGTCAACATGCAAATGTACATTATGAACTCTTCTAGTTTTTCTGATTGAATATTCACGTGTCCACGTGCAGGTACAGGTACATTTTAAATAGCTATAACTTCGGTATAGTGGTTTTTTTTTTATGCTCAACTGTTTGATACTTTGCATTATTTGGCATTTCCCCTCATATTTCCATTTTTCTGTATAGTCATCACATTTGTAATTTCTTCATGGTGATAAGAAGTACTCCATTGTGTTTACTTACCAGTCTGTTTAATCATTCTCCCATTGTACATTTAGGCAATTTCCAATTTTTTATAGTTTCTTTTCCCCCCAGTACAATCAGAACTAAGAGGAGTGAGTGTTAACCATTAGTGGTGATTCAGTAAAGATAAAATAGGCCCTTGATTTAAGTCCTGGATAAGTGTTTAGATGCTTTGAATTGATGAAGGTTAGAACAGTTTTCTTTAATCAAAATAGACTAGTATAGTTTGAAAGTTTTATATGTAAACATTTTCTTTTACTATTCTTTGGTTCTCATCTCAGTTTTTGTTTTTGTTTCTTTAAAAGGAAGACTTACCAGGCTAACCCCCATTCCTCAGCATGTATCACATTATTGGCTTGATAGCTGCCAAGGTCCATAATAAACATAACCATCCACAAACTGGATAAAAAACTTTATCTTTCTTTTTCCCTTTTCTGTGAGCTAAACCTAGCCCTAGGTGGAGAACCACTGGGTTAGAAGAGGTGGGGGCACAGCAGTAGGACTGGGACTGGAGGTCTTGGACTGACAAAGTCATAATGTACTCATGAAGGACACGAATGCCTGAGGGGCTCCGGTTGGGTGCAATCGAATGTAGTATTACCATTTACTAATGCAAACACATGTGATCTAGCCATCTTGTTAAGAGGAACTAGCTGGTATTACCCACGTCATATTGGGCAGCTTTGGTTGATGGGTAATGACATTCCTGCAGCCAGGTGAGCCGCTGTGATCTAGCCACTCTTTGGTGCCTGCCAAAGGCTGCGCTCAACCTAGTCCTCGTGAACAGAGGCTTCTAAGAACATAGGCCTGTCATAAGAATGTCTTAAGGACCCTGTCCAAAGCTACATAGCACGTTTTAGTGTCCACTCGAAAGAAGCAGTCTTGGGAATGACTCAGTAAATTGAGATCATTAGAATACCAAGGTGTGTTTTCAGGTTGGCAAAGGTGATCAAAAGAAAAGGAAAATGACAGCTGCATGGGGCCACAGGAGAACAGACATGATGTTCTACTTGATGAAATTGTGAATTGATCTGCCCATTCTGGAAAGCTGTTTGGAACTAGGTCCACAAAGTCACTGAACTGTGCATCATCTTATTTACCACTGCTGGGCCTGTATGTCCCCTGGAAATCAAGGAAAGGAAACAAAGGGATGCATATGTACAAAAACACTCATAGCAACTCTTTTGTTGTTGTGAAGGACTAGAAACTGAGGGGATGCCCCTCAATTGGGGAATGGCTAGACAAATGATGGCGAATGGAAAGGAATGACAAAAAGGTGGCTTGAGAAAACCTGGGAAGACTTGTCCCTACTGATGCAAAGTGAAGTGAGCAGAAGCAGGACGTTTTATAAAGTAACAACAGCGTGATAAGATCCACTTGGAAAGGATTTCAGGGCATTGAACTACCCCATTGCACGTGATTGGTTCAGAAGCTTCCTGACCCAGGAGATGGATGCAGGGAGATAGTCCTTTATCTTAAATGGCTCCTTTCTTCAGGCTGCCTAATCACTGTATTTAGTTATCTTTTTTCAGCTTTCTTGCTAGCTCTGCAGTGTGATGCTGTTCTCTCTCCTTCTGTGGCTTCTAAGAGATACCCCCTCTTCTCTCTCCTACTGCTTCCCTTCTTTGTCTCCTTGGCTGGGTCCCTTTTCCTCCTTTCAGCTCTTTACAGAGAGATTTTCCCAAGGAATTATGTGAAGTTGAGTGACTTTTTTGCCTAACAGTGCTGTGTTACTGTATCTGTTTCCCTACACTCCCTCCAGCATTGGCTATTTACGCCATCGCCATTGGGGTCAGTATGAGGTGAAATCTGAGAGTTTGTTCAGTTTTCGTCTCCTTTAGTGAGTTGGTGCATTTTTTTCATAATTGTTGATAGTTTGCATTTAAATTATCCTTTGCCCACTTAAACCCATTGGGGAGTGGTTCTTACTTAGTCTTATAGTTTTGTGTCAATTTTCTGCATATCTTTAACTAGAGATAATTTGATACAAAGATTTGTTCCTCAATCATTTCTTTTTTTAAAAATAAATTTTTAGGGGCAGCTAAGTGGTGCAGTGGATAGAGCACCGGCCCTGGAGTCAGGAGAACCTGAGTTCAAACCCAGTCTCAGACACATGCTATTCCCTAGCTGTGTGACCCTGAGCAAGTCACTTAACCCTGATTGCTTCGCAAAAAAAAAGAATATAAATTTTCAATAGCCTTTTGTTTTTACATTGCCTACGAGGTTTCCCCTTGTATTTCTCCCCCTCCCCATTACCAGAGAGCCATCTCATATAACAAAGAATATTTTTTTAAAAGAAAAAGAGGAAGAGAAAAAGCAGTCAGCAAAACCGATCAATGTATTGAAAAAATTTGAAAATATATATTGTTTTCCATACTTGTGGAACTCCCACGTCAGCAAAGGAAATATCTTTTCTTTGGGGCCGTGCTTATTCTTGAATTTTTCAACATTCGTCTTTAATTATTTTGTGATGTTTGTTCTCTCCCTGTGTTGTGGTGATCGGTCGTATTGCTTTCTTGCTTCTGCTTACTTCACTTTGCATCAGTTCATGTAAGTATCCGTGCTTCTTGGTATTTGTCACATTTGTCATTTCTTACAGTGCAGGAACAGCCTTATTCCCTGATATTCATGTACCACAATTAATTTAGCCATTCCCCAGTTGATGGGCATCTACTTTATTTCCAGTTCTTGGCTACCACAGAAAGTGCAGTTAGAAATGTTTTGGGGTGTGTGGAGACTCTTGCTTTTATATGACCTCCTTGGGATGTATGCTGCATGGTGAAATCTCCGAGTCACAGTCTGTCCATTTTAGTCACTTTATTTTCCTCATTCCAAATTGCTTTCCATAACGGTTATACTCATTCCCAGGTGTATCAACAATGCGGTAGTGTGCCTATCTTTCCACGACTCCTCCCACATTGGCTGTTCCTGTTTTTTTTTTGCCATCTTTGCTAACTTTCTAGATGTGAGTTGAAACCTTTGGGTTGTTTTGATTTGAATTTCTCTTACTAGTGATTTGGAGCATTTCATTTGGTTACTAAAAATTTGCGATTCTTTTCAAAACTGTCCATATCCTTCGACAAGTTTTCTATTGGGGAATTGCATTTGATCTGATGATTCTTAGATTAATTATCTGGATATCATGGATACCAAGGCTTTATCAGAGATTCGATGCAAAGATTTTTCTCCCCAATTCAGCTGCTCTCCTTTGTGTCTTAGGTGCATTTTATTTATGTAGAAGCTCTTAATTTCATGTAATTAAAATTACCAATTTTACCTTTTATGGTTACCTCTGTTTCTTGTTTAGTTAAGATTCTATCTCCTACCCATAGCTGTGAAAAGTAAACCATCTCCTTAATTTTTTGTGTTCTGCGCTTTAACACAGTGACTTCTTTTTGAGCTGAATTGATTTTATTCAAGGTTTAAATTTTCTGTAATTGAAAGAGCCTATTTTTTCTTTTGGGATCTCTGTCTCTCGTTTGGGATTTCCCTCCATTCTCTAGCTTTTTAATGATGTGATCTTTTACATTTACGTTGTGTATCCATTTTGAGCTTTTTGTGCCATATGGTGTGAATGCTGGGCTCAGTCTTTATTTTTTTTCCCCTCTTTTCTGCCAAACTCCTTTCCTGCAGTTCTTGTCAAATAGTGTCTTGTCAAATAATCCTTTCCCCAGTAATTTGTGCTCTTGGGTTTATCAAATGCTAGGCAACTGTGTACCGATTGCTTTTTGGTTGTCCTTGTCCGGGCTGTGCTCCGAATGTACTTTTTTGATTTTTAAAAACAGTACCAAATAGTTTTGATGGTTACAAAAAGATCTGTCAGTGTTCTGTTACTGCTAGGCTCTTCTTTATCCCTGCATTTTAGAATCATTCTGCTGAAGATCTGGACCTTTTTCTCCAAATAAATTATTGTTATTTTGTCTACAAAGTAACTTTTTGGTAGTTTAGGTATAGCACTAAATTTGGAAATTAATTTGGATGATATAGTAATTTTTATTATGCTGATGTGGCCCAATCATGAACAATGAATGATTCAAATTATGTAAATCTTCCTTTATTTCTTTATAGGCTGTTTGGTAGGTAAACTTCCAGATATCTATCTTTTGTCATTATTTCGAATGCAAGTTCTTTTTCTTTATATTACTTTTTCTTGGGTTTTGTTTGTAAGTTATAGAAAAGCTAATTATCTTAATAGGTTTATTTTATATCTTTTCTGAAGCGGCTATTTGTTTATTTTTTCTTTACTTCTCTAGGTTTTTTCAAAAAGATAATTTTATTTCCTTTTTATCTATTCTCATTCCTTTTTTTTAAATCTTATTGCTACAACTAGGATTTCTAGCACTGTATCATAGAAGAATCTTAATGTTAGAAGATACCTCGTAATTTAACCTGTACTTATCCAAGAATCTCCTCAAAATGAGCCCATTTTTATTAAATGATCAGTCTGTGATGAGGTTGAAGAATCTCTGGCTTGGAGCGAAACGATCTGGGTTTAAATTTTGGCTTGCCCATCCTGTGTAATCCACTGCAGCACCTGAGACTTAAACTAAGCCCCTGGGCATCATTTTGTTATATGATAAAGTGAGTGAGGTTTTGTTAGGTATATTTAGGGCCCTTTCAGTTCTAAATCTGATGCAAACCACCTCGACTGGAGATGCTCACTACTTGAGGGGGAGCCATCCCTGCAGGTCTGAATAGTATGAGAAAGGAAATGTGTCAAGGCTGGGGTTTCTCTCTTAGGCTTATTTTTTCTTGAGGCAGTTGGGGTTAAGTGACTTGCCCAGAGTCACATAGCTAGTGAGTGTTATGTGTCTGAGGCTGGATTTGAACTCAGGTCCTCCTGAGTCCAGGGCTGGTGCTCTATCCACTGCACCACCCAGCTTCCCCTCTCTTAGGCTTATAACTAAAGATCTGGGTTCAGGACTTCCTCTTTAGTGTCATTAAATCATAATGGGGACACTGATTTACCTTTGATGTTATAGGGGAGACTTCTGGTGTTTCTCTGTTACAAATAACGTTGGCTCTTGATTTTAGATACTTCTGAAAACATGGTGTCCTAGACTGAGTTAGCCAGGACCTTAGAGGTCATCTAGTTAGTACAACCCCTTCATTTGATTAAATAGTGAAACAGAGGTCCGATGGACATAGCTCTTTTTCTGCTGAGTCCATTCGGTTGTGATTAAGTGCTATATTTTGTTGAAGGCTTTTTGTACATCCATTGATGTATTAGTGGGGTTATCTTTGATTTTTTATTATAATGTAAATAATATTAAAAGCCATAATTATTTACTGATTATAATGGTAATTATTATAGAGGCAGCATGGTGGATAGAGTGCTGGAATCGAAGTTGAAAAGATCTGAGCCCAAATCCTACCCAGGTCGCTTCTTAGCTTTGGGACCTTCTGCAAACCCCTTCCTTTCTTAGCAGCTTTAGGACTTTTACAGTCATAGCTGAGCTGTGACAAGGAGTTCCCGCCCAGCTGGACTCCTCGCCTGCCCTCCTATCTGCCAGGCTTTTGGTGGGTCCATTTTGTATACTGTTACTGTACTGAAGCTGTTGTCTCAATTAATTCCACTGCTTGGCTGGCTAGGATTTTCTAAGTAAGCTGTCGTGATGGCCAGGAAGAACAGCTTTATCTTCTCTTTGTCTGCGTTTACGTCTTACTTCTTTCTCTTGTCATACTTGGATCGCCAGAATTTCTGGAATTGTGTCACAATTACAGAGAAGAAAATGTATAGTTCATCTGTAGTCTTTCAAATATTGAACTGTTCCGAAGTGTAAATCCAACCTGGTTGTAATGACTTAAAAAAGAGATATTACTAATGTTTTAGTTAATATTTTTGTCAGTATTAACTAGTGCTGTCGATCTGTATTATTCTTTTTTCAGCTTTATTTCCGTGTTTGGATTTTCAGGACCTCAATTGTCTTAAAGCAGGAGTGGATAAGGTGCGCCTGCCTTGTTTATTTTGCCTGTTTATGTCGAATTGGGTTTACTTGTAAGTTCTTGAGATGTGTTTTATATAAATCATTTCTAATATGTCTGGACTAGGTTTTTTTTTTCTTAGGGTTTTGGTTAGGGCTTACTCGGTTTCTCTTCATGTGATCAGGCTGTTTAGATTTTCTTATTTCCTTTTAAAAATTAATATGGATATTTTATATCTTGTAAATATCCATTTCACTAAAGGTTTCCATTTTGTTGGCGTATAATTGAGCATGACATTTTCTGACAATTTCCTTTCCAGTTGTGAATTCCCACTTCTCCTTTTCAGTTTTGGTAATTTGATTTTCCTCTTTTTGGGGGTACAGGGAAGGAGACGGGAGCTCTGCCTGGGGTCTCTTGTCAGTATTTTTTTCTTTCAGTCTTTCCTCTTTTTTGGAGGTAAGTTTTAGAGCTTTGTGTATTTACATCTGGGGTTTCTGTCTGGGGGACATGCTTCGCATCTGAACTTTGCCCTCTGGTTTCCTTACTTCCACACAATTTTTCTTTTATTTCATTTGTTTCATTTATTGCTGTTTTGAGGTGAGGAGGGACAGCCTTTCACTTTGCCATCTTGACAGAAGCCCTATTGTAAATCTCAAAATTTGATATAAATTTGAGTAACTTAGCCCACTGCTGCATCTATAGTTCATGTAGCTCTGTCAGTTAATGTGTGTAAAATTTATGGTATTTTGAGCATAAAAGATGTTCTGTAAATCCAGTAGTGTATCTGTACAGCAAATCTACACAGAGATCAAATAGAGATTTAGTAGCACCTGAAAATTGTATCATGTTATTGAATAAAATGAAAGCATTTCATGAAAAGGGAAGAAGTTACCAGCTGTGTTTATGAGTGGACAACCTGACTGAAATGGCAAGGGATAGGATTGGAAAACAAAATTGCTATTGACTCTCCACACAGTTCCTAACGACCCCAAGTTTATTTTGGTCTGTACGGTTTCTCTTTCTTGTGAATGAAATTCTTCTGCACGCTGCCTGAGCAAGAACGAATGGCTGCTACCGTGGGCCTAACAGCTCGGGTGGTTGGCAGCTGCACACGTGCTCAGGCTGCCCTGGGAAGGCTCCTCTTCTTGGGATTGTTACAAGGTAAATTCCAGTGAGGCCGTGACAGGGCTGTTCCAAGATTAGGCTGAGTCCTGGACGACAGATGATGCCACAGAATTTTGTTTCCCCCCTTCTCTAGACATTGATTCTTGATTTATTGAGGACATTCCCCGTGGTGGTTGTAGAGTGCATCGGGCATGTGTTTTTCTTCTTTTAATCTGATTTCAATGGTGAATACTACATGGAATGTTTAAAGTAGAAATATACTCTTTAGTTGAAAACTAAGTTGATTTCTGGCTACCTGATATTTAAAATAGTCTTTAAAGATCACCATCTTGTTTTTATATCTCCTTAACTCTTTTATTTTTCCACACACTGGGGAATGACATGACTTAGTTGGTGAGTTTTTAATGAATTCTGTTAGGAAATTTATGCTAGTGAGTAAAGATAATTCAATTTTTAAATTAAAAATCACAATTACTTGAGTTCTAGAGGCAATGTGGTCTAGTTTGTAAGCACTACCTGGCAGGTGATGTCAAGACCTTTTGCTTCTTGGGCCCTCCCTTGCCCTACACTCTCTCTCTCTCTCTCTCTCTCTCTCTCTCTCTCTCTCTCTCTCTCGCGTGCGCGCGCACACACACACACACATATATACACACACACGTACACACACACTTTTTCCTGCTTTTCATTTCTGCATTTGAATTAAAAATCATGCTTTCCCCCTGCCATTTGATGAGGTAATGTGATATGTTGGTTTGGTAAAATAACCAAGGTGTAACACTTCGGACTTCATAAATATAAGATGTATACAGTAGAACTTCATTTACTGTTTACTTGAAAGTGCTGTTTCTCATTAACCATACTAATACTGAAAAAAAGTGATAAGCCAGCAGTTCAGCTTTGTGAAAGCAGATTGATCCCAGTGGGAAGACCTGCCACTACCAGGGTGCCCTATCCTTCTTGCGTCTCCTCCTTGCTGCCCTCCTCCCCACCCCCAAATCAAGTACTGCTGGGACTTTTCCCACTATGGACCCAGAAACCCATTTAAGAAGATGATTGGGCAGCCCAAAGACCTGGTGCCTAATACCCA
The DNA here is from genome assembly GCF_003287225.1 of Phascolarctos cinereus. Lineage (NCBI taxonomy): Eukaryota > Metazoa > Chordata > Mammalia > Diprotodontia > Phascolarctidae > Phascolarctos > Phascolarctos cinereus. The sequence goes on from NW_027555958.1 coordinate 35,913,877, forward strand.
CCTGCTGTCCCCCAATCTTCTCTCTTTGCCTGGGCTGCTTTACTGCTCACAGGGCTTAGATGAAATGGGAGTCAAACTAGTCACTACAGTGAGGTGGAGGACTACTAGGCCTTACCACCTACCTTGTCCCTGCCTCCTGAGGCCCTCCTTGCCTGTCTGCCATATAGTGCCCCAGTGCTGTTAACTTACATAACCTTCTCTGTACACAACCTCCCTTTAGCCCTTACTACTTCCAGGACTTTCTGTCTACCCTGTTGCTGACTTTCTTTTATTTGTTGCCTCTGTCAGTTTGATGGGAGCTTTTTGAGAGCCACATTTCTATTTGTTTTTCATCTTTTAGCATGTGGTAAGTGTTGAATGAATGCTTTCTCATTCATTCACTCGTCCATCCATCCATCCGTTCTGTGGATTATGATTTTATCACTGTGGGTTGTGCCTTCCATTGGTGCAGCTTCATAGATCTGAATCTACCCCAAAATGCTTTGGACCTTCTTTTAGGCCTTTTTTATATTTTGTGGGCACCAGGGGTGCATTTTGTTTAGCTGTTATTGCTGCATGACTACCCTCTATTTTCTAATAGACTGTTTTTGGAAACATGTCACTCCTTCATTCATGTATCTTCCCCAGTTCTCTTTGAATCACCTTTGGTTTTGATTCCTTGGAGATTGTGATATTTCCATATTCAAAATTACATAACATTACTGGGAATACGTTTGTGTTGAAAGATGATCTTTGTGCTAGGGAGTGATGTGGAGCCGTCATCAGCACTGTACAGTTACTCGTAGGGCCTGCCATCTCTTTGGGTTGCGTCACTTGGGCCATCTGCAGTGCCACCACTGGTGTACGTACTGATATGGTAACTTGGTGGATTGGCTACCCAGCCGATTGCTTGATGTTGTCTGGACGAGAGGATTTTTTCATCCATTTAGTCTTTCTTTATAGATTGCTAGGTTTTTAATATTCATGAATCTCTTGAGAAGGTCTTTTTTCATCAGCGCAATACTATTTGCCAAAAGGAACCTCTGGAGCATCACAAGATTATAGACCTAGAGATGGAAGGGTCCCCAGAGGTAGGCTTGTCCAACCCCCTCACTTTTTTCTTTATAGATGAAGTGGGGAATTTCTTTTGCAGTTGGACTCTGAACAAGATGTCCTCTGTGACAGTGCATGCATCTTTCTGTTTTATGATTCCCTTGATAATCAGAGGGTCATTGAACAGTTATTTTTGTGGTTGCACTTTGGGTGATTTTTATAGAATCTTAACATATGCCTAGTTGGTGTCAGAGGAGGAAAGCCACCGAGTTATAGAAAACCACCTGTGAAAAAAGCTGCCTGTTCTTTTTGTCCAGGATCATAGCCTTGATGTACATCACGATCGTTCTCATAAAGATGTTGTAGCTGTGGCAGACTAGGCAAGTGGCTCGGGTAACTGGTGTTTACTCGATTGCCTTTGGAGTAGATTAATGTGAGCTTTGGATTTCTCTCCCGTTGTTTTGGCATCTTGTTGAGATAAGCTGTAAAACAGAAGCCTCAGTGCGCTCAGGATTGTTTCACCCCCAGTTGGCTTTCTTCCTCATGTTCCTGCTTTTGGTTCCTCTGTACTTCCTGACTCTGGGTTCTTAAGTCCCATGTCTCATTTTTTTGTATAATGCACCAGGGCCGATGGTGTCAGGGTCTAGCTGTGGTGTTACTGTTATAGTGTTGGTCATTTTCCAGCTCGTAGTTTTTCTGTCCGTTCTGTTTCCGCATTGCTCTTGGGCTCATGTAGTTCATTTGGCTCTTCCCACCAAGCTTTCTGTTTTTGTTTTCACTGCTTTTTGGGTTTGACAGGGATGTGTTCATCATCTTCTGCTATTCTCTGTTGGTTCACTCTTTGTAGCTTAAGTTGGTATTGCCGTTGATTGTTATCCCCTCCCCATTTGGCAGAGAAATGGAGTGCTTTCTGGTTAAGGCAGTTTCTTCGTTATTTTGACCTCCTTGTTTGGTTGACTGTGTTATATTTGTTAATCTTTTGTTGGAAGTTAGGATAATCAGGGCCAATATATTTGTCTCTTTCCTCTTTGCATCTTGGACAGACTACCCTGTGGGAATAGCTGAGGTAACAGTTGTGATTGGTACATGCTTATCTCATCTTTTAACTCTGTGTTGGTTTTTGTCTTGGCTGTAACAAGTTGATGCTCTGACTGCCTGGATAGCAGATCCTGATGACTCCCACATCCATAAACCATTATTTACCGCCTATTCACGTTTCAATCCAGTTCCAAAACCTCAGATCCCATTAAGTTATAGGCAGTTTTTATTTATCTATGTTTTTTTGGTGATGATACTTGGTGTTAGCCCTGGCTAGCTCTTTCTTACTCTCTCCTGGGGTCAGTTGTTTCTGTCCAAATAACTCTTGCATCTATGCATCGAGCCCTGATCTGGCTCTTGAGGTGCAGTCCTGCCTCATAGCTGGCTGTCTCTTGGTTATCTCAAGCTCAGCATATCAAAAATGGAACTCAGTATTTTCTTCTTACCTAAATTCACCCATCTTCCAAACTTCCCTAATTTCCGTTGGAGGGAAGTTAGGCCATGTTTGCCACAGCATGACAGACTGTCCTGGACTTTTCTGTCTCTCTCACTCCCCATATCCAGTTGCCTTGTTAATTCACTTGTCTTATTAATTCTGCCTTTGCATCTCTTGCATTTGTCCCTTCCATTCCATTTGCGCGGCTATCACCCCGCGTCAGGCCCTCATCCCTTCTCATCTTGACAATTGAGATAACTCCTAATCGGTCTCTCAGCTCTCAGCCTCTCCCCTCTCCAGTGCGCTCTCCAAAGAACTTCCAAAATAACCTTTAAAAAGCCCAAATCTCACTCTCCTGCCCAAGAAACTACCATGTCTCCCTGTTACCTCTAGGTCAGGGGTTCTTCACGTAGGGTCTAGGAACTTGTTTTTAAGAACAGTTTGATAACTGTATTTCAGTATAATTTGTTTCTTTTGTGAGCCTGTGTATTTTAGTTTATGCATTTATAAAGCACTATTCTGAAAAGGGATCCTTAGACTTCATCAGGTTGATGCCTGAGGGAGTTCATGACCTTAAAAAAAAGAAAGAATGAAGAACCCCTGTCCTTGGCTAATATACAAACAGCCTGACATTGAATACTTAGCTCAGCCCTGCTGCAAGCTTCTTTTCTGGACTAATGCACAGTCCTGCTTTTCAGGCTCTCTGTTCCAGTCAGACTGGACTTTTTTCTGTTCCTTGGGGTAAATGTTCCATTTTGGGCCTCCAGACCATGTGGACAAGAGGTGTCCTGTACACCTATAATGCATTCCCTAGTCACCTTTGCTTCCTGAAATCCCTCACTTCCTTCAAGTTTTCATCTCTCTAATTTGCCATTTCCTACAGTTAGCTTTTTCTGATCCCTTTCCTCCTTAGTGCCTTTTTCAGGCACTTATTTAGCTGTGGAAATGTAATTGCTCCAGTAGAGTGTTAAGTTTTCTTAAGGACAGAGACTATTATTTATTTGTAGCCCAGAGCCTTACATATAGTAGGCACTTTATTTTTTAAGAAAAATTCAGTTCTGAATTTTTCAGGTCTGAATTTTCTCCCTCCTGTCTCCTCCTCTCCCCTCAAAGCAAGAAAAATAAAACTGGCTGTCATAAACATGTATAGTCGATCAAAACAAATTCCCACATTGGCCTTGTCTAAAAACAAACAGAAAAGGCACAAGTCTCAATCTCCGCTCTGTCTGTCACCTCTCCGTAAGTAGTTTGTTTCATCATGAGTCCTCTGGACTGTGGTTGGCATTGTGTTGATCAGAATTCTTAAGTCTTGCAGATGTGTTTATCTTTGCAGTATTAGGGTCAGCATTGTTTTAAATTTAACATTCCTCTAGTAATTGCTGATTTAGAAGATTTTTGATATGATTGTTGACTGCTTCTATTTCTTCCTCAGAAAACTGTCTCTTCATATTGCTTGACCATTTATATCAGTTGGAGAATGGTTTTCATTCTTTTAAATTTGACTTAGTTCTTTATATGTCAGAAATGAAACCTCTATCACAGAAACCAGATGCCATGATGTCCACTCCTCCCCCCACCCAATTTCCCGCTTCTCTTATAATTTTAATTGCATTGATTTTGTTTGTGTAAAACCTTTTTACATTTTTGTAATTAAAATTGTCCATTTTACCTCCTGTGAGCCTCTCATGGTTACGTATTCTCCATAGATCTGACAGGTAATTTCTATGCTCTTCCAGTTGTTTATGATATTACTCTTTATATCTAAATCCTGTTATCATATGGAACTTGTCTTTGTATATGGCATGAGTTGTTCGTCTGTTAACTATTTTCTAAAATCAGACTGTTCTCCAGTTTTCCCAACAGTTTTTGTTGAATAGTAAGTTCTTGCTCCAATGTCTGGGATCCTTAGGTTTTTCATACACTAGGCTACTGGTTCATTTGCTTATATACGTTATTTAAGCTGTCCCACTGGCCAGCCCCTTTCTCTTTTTCACCCACTACCAAATTGTTTTGACAATTATAGTTTCGTAGTATAGTTTGAAATCTGTTACTTCAAGGCCCCCTTCCTTCTCCGCTTTTAAAACAATTTTTCATTAGTTCCCTTGAGAGTCTTGTCCTTTCGTTTCTTCAGTTGAATTTTGATATTATTCTGTCTAGTTTTGTAAAGTACATCTTTTGGTAGTTTGATTGGTGTGGCACTGAATAAGTGAATTAGGTAGTATCAACATAGTGTCGACTTGGTTACACTGCCTCAGCCTGCTCATGAGCAGTGGATATTTCTGTAGTTATTAGGACCTGTCTTTATTTGTGTAAAAGGTGTAGTTCCTATGGTGTTTTGGCAGGTAGACTCCCAAGTATTTTTATATTGCCTGTAGTTATTTTAAGTAGCATTTTTCTTTCTGTCACTTTCTTCTGGATGTTGTTGGTGATATATTGACATGCTGATGAATTGGAACACTGATGATTTGTGTGAGTTTATTTTATATCCTGCAACTTTACTAAGTGATTACATGTTTCAGTTAGTCTTTTATTTGACTCTCTTTATAAAAATCAAATTAGCTAATGGTAAATATCTGTTGTTGTTGGTTTTTTCCTCCAAAAAAAATTAACTCACAATTTTAATTAAAACATTTTTTTGCTTCCAATTTTTAAAATTTCTCCTTTGCTTTTTTTTTTTAAAGGATTTTCATTTTGGTGTTAAATTTGGAGTTTAATTTTTTGGTTTTTCTGGCTTTTAAAATTGCATATCCAGTTTGTTGATTTGCTTTGTCTTCTTTATCGATTGTGTAGAGATAAAAATTTTCCTTAAATATTGCTTTGGCTGCATCCTCAATTTTGGCATATTGTCATTAATAAATTATTGATTGTTTCTGTGATTTGTTTTTTTACCTACCCATTCTTTAGGTTTAAGTAATTTAGTTTGCAAATAGTTTTTTACCTTCTTTTGAGGGCTTTATTGAATATAATTTATGTTGTCTTATGATTGGCAAAAGATGCATTTAATATTTTTACTTCTCTGCTTTTTTGAGGTTTTTATGCCCTAAATCCAAGGTCAGTTTTTCTGAAGGTGTCATGCATAGCTGGATAATAGGTATGTTGATTTTTATTCCTATTCATTGTTCTCCGGAGGTCTATCATATCTAACTTTTCAAAAATTCCATTTAATTCTATTTTTTGGTTGGAATTTTCTAGGTCTAAGTGGACTAAACCGAGGTCCTCCAGTGTCTGTTTATTCCTATAACCCATTTAAGTTTTCCTTTGAGAATTTAGATGGTATACCATTTGGTACATAGATGTTTAGTATTGGTAATCATTGTCTGTGGTATCTTTAAGCAAAATATAGTTTCCTTGTTTATCTCTTAGATTTATTTGTGCTGTTTCTTTGTCTGAAATCATGATTGCTACCCCTGCCTTTTTTTTTTTTTTAAATACTTTAACTTCTGTTTTCCTGGTCAGTTTTTGCTGTGAGATACTTTATATTTTCTTTTTTTTTCCTTCAGTCTTTTGACTTTGTTTTAATATTTCTTGATGTTCATTTAGTCATTAGCTTCTATTTGGTCAGTTCTAATTTTGAGGGAGTTATTTTCTTGAGTAAGACTTTGTACCTCTTATTTCAAGGTGTTAATTCTCTTTCTACATCTTTCTTCTGTAGTTCTTATTTCTTTTCTTTTCTCAGTTTTTCCCTCTCATTTGGTTTTTAAGATCAGTTTTTAGCTATTTTGGAATTGTGCACAAGCTGCTTTTCTTTGAGGAATTTGAGTCATTCTTTTCTTTGTGGTTGGTTCTTGAGCTTCCCTATCAGCATAATCTCTCTTTGAGAACCTTTTTTTTTTTTTTTGGTTCTTGTTGTTTGCTCTTTTTTCTAGCCTGCTCCTTAACTTTGGCCTTTATGTTAGTTTCGGGCTTGCTGCACTTCTGGGAGGAAATGTGAGGCCTGAGCGTCTGCCCTGCATTCACTCATCAAGCTGGAGGCCTGCGAGCTTTTAGTGCTCCCCAAATGATGTGATTCAGGAGGGAGTTTGCTCCCTGCCCCCCTCATCTTCACCTGGTAATTTCCTGACCCAGGTTTGCTGTTCAGCTCAGCCCTTCTGAGCCTCCTGGGAGGCCCTGGTGGTCTGGGGGACCAAGCTTCTGGTCCTTTGGGTCTGATTCCTGTATCTCTGAGCTGTACAGTTACTGCTGGCTGCTGAACTTGTCCCTCACTGTGTGTATGGTCAGGGCTCATCACTCTCTGGCTTGCCCTGCATCTGTGCCCCGGACCTGGGCAGGAAGCAGCAGGGCTGCCCAGCTGGAGTGCTCCAGGACAGCCAGCTCCAGGGGTCTGAAGACGGTTTTCTCTCTGTCTCTCTCCAAGTGCTGACCTGAGCTGGTCAAAATTGACTTAGTATTATTTTTTCTTAGACTTCTCCATCCGGTATGTTTTCTAGACGTTTATGAAGGAGATGTCATTTGGGGGAGGGGGTCCCATTTGGGCACTTTATTAATGCTTTTCGGCTAGGATTGGCTCGAATGGAAATATTCATATATTTGTCTGTATATACACGTATATGTTTGAGAATTTTAAGCTGTCTGCAAGCCTGTGACTTCTTTCTTAGTCCTTAGTCAACAAACAGTTTATGCTCACTCTGTCAGGCATTATGCTGGTCACACACAGAAAAGGGAAAAGACAATCGTAGCTCTCAGGGGGCTCACAGTCTAATCAGGGATTGCAAAAAGGCCATCAGTGAAGTTAAAAAAGTGCCTGCTATGTGCCAGGCACTATATTGAGTGTTGGGATACAAATACAAATAAGAACAAAGACAGTTCTTGCCCTACAAGAAGCTTCCAGTCTGATGAAGGAAGCTGGAGAGGTAGGGATTGAGGGTTAGGGAAAAGGTACTCCTTGAAGGGGCGTGATGGAAAGTTCCAGAGAAGGCCAGAAGTGGTGGGAAAACTGAGAGAGAATTTGTGCTGAGTCCCTTTTTTAAACGGAGGCCCTGGACAGCTCCTCCTTGGCTCAGCCCTCAAATCCCCAGGGTGTTTGGACTTTGGAGGGGGCAGTTTTGGTTGAAAGAGGAATTTAAAGCCCTGCTGCTGAAAGTTTAGGTGAGTGAGAGGAGAGAGCAAGAGGAGGCAGGGACTGAGTGTGAAATTTATTTCGATATCAAGGCCTCATAGGAACTTAGTTCCTAGATCGTGCAAATAACATCCCTCCCCTGAGGAGTGGGTAGTCTCCCACATGATGATTTTTGGTGGAATTGACTCCAGGATTCTCTGTGCATAGTTCTGGCCATCTCCAGACATGGTCCCTGCATTCTGGTCCTCTTCATTCTCTCACTAGAACTTCGGCTTCTGGCTTCTGAGTCTCTGGGCTCTGATGGACGAGTTCTCCTTCTGGCCTTCTTGGCATCAGGCCCTTCTCTCTCCTTCCCAGCCATGTCCAGAGCATGCAGGCATTGGACATGCTCCCCACCTTCCCAACTGCAGACGCCTGTGTGGTCTTCCGCCATTACTCCGGGAAGTCCTTGAGCTCGGGGACTGTCCTGTTTTCGTTTTTGGATCCCCATTGCTCTTCACAGGGCTTAATAAATACAGAAAACACTGAAGAGATGCTTTTCATTCATTCATTCATTCACTCATTCATTCATTCATGCATTCATTCATTCATTCATTCATTCATTCATTCGTTCATTCATTCTCAGTGCTCCTAGTATTTCAACATGAGTTATATTGTGAACTATTGTTGGGGACTAATTTTTCCAGCCAGCTCTCTGCAGATGGCTTTCATGTTTGCATCTCCAGCCCTGGGCTTTTTCGTTTGGGCTCTGCCTCTAACCACGGATGTGAGTTTTGGTGTGAGGACCAAGGTTTGTATTCTGGCTCTTGTCCTCCATTGTTTCTGGCTAACATTTATGTAGTGCTGTCAGGTTTGCAGAGTGCTCCGTGTAGGTCATTTGATTCTCACAACCCTTTGAAGTAGGTGCTACTATTTCTCCCATTTTAAATATGAGGAAACTGAGAAGCCAAGAGGTCAGGTTTAGTAACTTGCCCAGGTCACATAGCTGAGGCAATGTTTGAACTCTGGGCTTCCTGACTCCTATCTACTGCGCTCTCCATACTACTCCCAGCTACAGTTTTCTGTCTGTGCGGCTTCAGGTAGTCACTTGTCTTAGGACCTCAGTTTTCTCACCTGTAAAATGAGGGAATTGGACAAGATGATGTCTCCAAGTTCATTTTCATTCTAACATTTAGAGATTCTGGAATGTTGGCCCTCAACTCCCAGCTGCCAGTACTGCCTAGGGTGGTGCCCCAAATGTACGGCTTGATCCCCCTCTTTCCTTGGTGCTCTCTCTCACCTCTCCCCCATTCGGTCTTTCACCAAGACCTGTTCGTTTCAGTTGGCTGTTTTGACTCCATCCAGGACTTCCCTTTTTCTGTCCAGACTGTAGTCCCTACTAGGTAGTTTTTGAGCATTCTTGCCCACGGCATTAAAAAAAAAAAAAAGGAATGAGCCTCTCCTCTTTGCCCCAAAGTCTAGCCCACTGGCTTCTTGGCTTGTGTGTGGGGTGTGGGTTGGGGGGGAGGGGGGAGGGCGGTTTCAGCCTTAGGGGAAGTTGTGGAGTAGGCCAGGTTGTTCCTCCCCCCCCCTTTCACCTTGGGGGAGGGGGAGAGGGGGAGAGAGAGAGAGAGAGAGAGAGAGAGAGACAGACAGACAGACAGACAGACAGACAGACAGACAGACAGACAGACAGAGAGAGGCTTTGAAGCCTTCCTTCCCTCCCTGATCACAGGAGCACAGATTTTAGAGCTTAAGAGGGGTCTTTGAAGCTGCCTGGTTAATCTCCCTCATTTTACTGTAACTGCATTTTTAGCATCAGCCAGTGAAACTAATCATGTGTTAGGACATAAAGAACTCATAAATAAATGTAGGAAGGCGGAAACAGTAAACACATCTTTTACAGACCATAATGTGATAAAATTAATCAATAAAGAGAATGTGAACAAAAGACATAGACCTAAATGGAGACAAAGTAGTGATATCTTCAGGATTGAGTGTGCCAGAGGACAAAGCAAACAGTAGTTGCATTAAAGAGAATGATAACACTGAGACATGCTGGCTCCAGTCTGTCTTTCCAGACTTAGCAGACATGACTCCTGTTTTCACACTGTGTGATCCAGCAGAACTGGTGTTCTTTGTGTTCATCACATGTTTATACCTTTTTGCACTGGTCACCCCACGGGCCCAGGATGCTGTACCTACTCACCTCCACCTCATAGAGTCCTTTTCTTTCTTTAAGACTCAGCTCAAGCACGGGCTTAGGCATGAAAGCTTTCCTGACCACCCAGAAACTGCCAGAGTCTACTCTGACAAATCACCTGCCACTTAATTACTTTGTAGATGTTTGTATTTATTAACTTTACAAACTGTACTGTCTCTATGTCTAGATATCCTTGCTGTCTCTTTCTCCCATTTTAGAATGTAAGCTGCTTGTGAGTAGGATTGTTTATTCTTTGTACTTAGATCCCCAGAACCTAGGACAGTTCCTGGCACTTAATAAGTGCTTGTGGATTGTGGAAACATTTTTTGTAGAAATAAAGAAAGACCTAAATAACTGTAAAGATAATTCTGTACCCATGACTGGGCTGTGCTGGAATGGATAACATTCCCCACATTTATATGCAGATTTGATATGATACCAATCAAATTGCTAAGAAGAAAAAGATACTTTCATAGAACTAGACAAAAGAATAACAAAATTCATAGAGAGGACAAAAGGTTAAGAAAATCAAGGAAAATATTGAAGAAAATAGGCATGAAACATTAGGGTCTAGCATTACTAGATATCAAATTATGTTAAAAGACAGTAAGAATCTAAACTCTCCAGATCAGAGTATTTGGTTTAACAGTCAGAAACATGTAGAAGTTAAATTGGTGAGGTGAAGCAAGCCCAGAAGCAATGTGTCCATCACTCGAATGTTCAGAACCTTAGCAACATATGTATCCAAAGATGTATTCACTATTTTCGTCCCCAAACCCTTCCTGTTACTGTCAAGGGTGCTATCATCTTCCCAGGCCCCTAGACTCCTAACTTAGGAGTCATCCTTAGCTCCTCACCCTCTCACCTCCCTCCCCCATGTCCAGTCTGTCACCAAGACTTACCAATTCCACATTTGCAACCTCTCTACAATATAACCCCTTCTCTCCTGACATTGCCATGACCGTCCTGGTGGAGGCTCCTATATCTTCATGCCTGCACATGGCAACAGTCTACTGCTTGGTCCCTCTTCCCTGAAATCTCTCCTCACTGTAGTCTGTTCTCCTTTCAGCTGTCAAAATGTTTTTCCTAAAGCACAGGTCTGAGCATGTCTGTCTGTCTTACAAACACACACATACACACACACACTACCACCACTTCCTAAACTCCAAATATAAACTATTCTGTTTGTTATTCAAAGGCATTCTCCCCCCTCTCCAATTCCAATTTCCTTTCCAGTCTTCTTATACTCTCTTCACTCCCAGATACTTGACAGGGGATTGTCACTCCCCTCCTTGCTGTTCGGGCCACAAGATGCTCCATTCCCACTCAGTGCATTTTGTGCTGGCTGTCCACCATGCATGAAATTCTCTCCCTCCCCATCTCTGCCTCCTGGCTTTACTGGCTTCCTTCAAGTCCCACCTAAAATCCCAACTTCTAAAATCTTGCTTTTTGATTTTCAGAGGAAAAAATCCAAGCTGTCAATAGCTATCTGGGAAAAAAAATGCTCTAAATTACTAATAATGAGAGAAATGTACATTAAAACTTTTTTTTTTGCATGAGGCATTGGGATTAAGTGACTTGCCCAGGGTCAAACAGCTAGTAAGTGTCAAATGTGTGGTCTGAGATCGGATTTGAACTCAGGTCCTCCTGACTCCAGGGGCAGCGCTCTATCCACTGCATTAGGTAGCTGCCACCTAAAATAACTTTGAGGTACCATTCTCATACCAGTCAGATTGGCTGAGTTGACAAAAAAGGAAAATAACATATACTGGAAAGTCTGTGGGAAAATAGGCACACTGATACTCTGTTGGTAGAACTATGAACTGGTCCAGCTATTCTGGAAAGCAGGTAAACTGTACATAGCCTTTGACCCAGCAATATTGCTACTAGCAATTAACCATCAGAAATATTAATATTGCTACTGTAGTAATACTGCTACATCCCCAAAGAGATAAAAAAAAAAAGTAAAATCACATATGTGTAAAATATGTTTATAGCAGCTCTGTTTATGGTGGCAATGAACTGGACATAACAGCCAGGGAGGGGGTGCAGTGGATGGAGCACTGGGCCTGGAATCAGAAAGGCTTATCTTTATGAGTTCAGTTCTAGCCTCCGACACTTACTAGCTGTATGACCCTGGGCTAGTCACTTAACCCTGTTTGCCTTAGTTCCTCATGTGTAAAATGAGCTGGAGAAGAAAATGGCAAACCTCTCCAGTGTCTCTGGCAAGAAAACCACAAATGGGGTCATGAAGAGTCTGAAACAACTGAAAAATGATTCTGCAACAAAAAAGAATTGGAAACTTATGAGATGCCCATCAATTGAGAACTAATTGAACAAATTATTTTATGTGTATATGATTGAATACTATTGGATTCTAAGAAATGATGAGAGAAATGGTTTCAGAGAAGCCTGGAAAGACTTATATGGTGAGCAGAACCAGGAGAACAATTTATACAGTAACCATGCTGTAAAGACAAAAAACTCTGCAAGTGTTAGAAATTTTGATCAACACAGTTCCAGAAGATTTACAATGAAACATGCTATCCCCCTCCTGATAGAGAAATGATGGACTAAGAGTATAGATCAAAGCATATCTTCCTTCCTTCCTCCCTCCCTCCCTCCCTATGACAAATTCCTCCCCAAAACAAATTTATTTATTTTTAGCATTCATTTAAAAAAAAAGTTCAGTTTCTAGTTCTTTCTCTCCCTCCCTCCCCTCCCCCACCTTGAGAAGGCAAGAAATGTGTGATATTAATTATACATTTGAATTTGTGTGAAACATATTTCCATATTAGCCATGTATAAAGAAATTGTAAAAAAAATACTTCAATCTGAACTTGACTGATGTACAAACTGATGTGACTCCATCAGTTCTCTCTCTGGCAGTAGATAGCATTTTTCATCACAAGTCCTTTGGAATTATCTTGGACCATTGCATTGATCAGAATAGCCAGGTCACTCATAGTTGCTCATATAGAATTGCTGTTACTGTGTGCAGTGGTCTCCCCCAGTTCTGCTCACTTCACTCTGTATCAGTTCATATAAGTCTTCCCAGGTTTTCAAGCCACTCTTCCTGCCGCTCCTTTTTCTTTTCTTTTTTTTTTGTAAACAGTATTTTATTTTTTCCAATTATATGAAAGATAGTTTTCAACACTCACTTTTATAAGATTCTGAGTTTCAAATTTTTCTCTCTCCCTTTCTTCCCCCCCCCCAAGATGGCAAGCAGTCTGATATAGGCTATTAGACATATTTCTACATTAGTCATGTTGTCCAGGAAGAATCAGAACAAAAGGGAAAAACCATGAGAAAGAAAAAAAAAGAGAAAGTAGTATGCTGTGATCTGCATTCAAATTCCATAGTTCTTTCTCTGGATGTGGATAGCATTTTCCAACATGAGTCTTTTGGAGTTGTCTTAAATTGTATTGCTGAGAAGAGCCAAGTCTATCAAACTTGGTCATTGAACAGGGTTGCTGTTACTGTAGACAGTGTTCTTGTGGTTCTGCTCACTTCACTCAGAATCAGTTCATATAAGTCTTTCCAGGTTTTTCTGAAGTCTGCTTGCTCATTTCTAATAGCACCATAGTATTCCATTACATTCATGTACCACAACTTGTTCAGCTGTTCCCCAATTGATGAGCATCCTCTGAATTTCCAATTCTTGGCCACTACAGAAAGAGCTGCTATAAATATTTTTGCACATGGGTATTTTCCCCCTTTTTACTATCTCTGGGATGCAGACCTAATAGTGGTATTGCGGGATCGAAGGGTGTGCACAATTTGATTGCCCTTTGGGTATAGTTCCAAATTGGTTTCCAGACTGGTTGGATCATTCACAACTCCACCAACGATGCATTACTGTCCCAGTTTTCCCACATCTTCTCCAACATTTATCATTTCCCTTTTCTGTCATGTTAGCCAATCTGATAGGTTATCTTAATTTGCATGTCTAGTGATTTGGAGCATTTTTTCGTGTGACTATAGATAGCTTTAATTTCTTCATCTGAAAACTTCCTGTTCATATCCTTTGACCATTTATCTCTTGGGGAATGACTTGTATTCTTATAAATTTGACTCAGTTTTTTATATATTTGAGAAAGCACATTTATCAGAAACATTTGCTGTAAAAATTGTTTCCCATCTTTCTGTTTTCCTTCTAATCTTGGTCATGTTGGTTTTGTATGTATGTGCAAAACCTTTTTAATCTAATGTAACCAAAGTTGTCCATTTTGCCTTTCATATCTTCTCCGTCTCTTGTTTGGTCATAAATTCTTCCCTTCTCCATAGATCTGACAGGTAAGCTATTCCTTGCTCTCCCAGTTTGCTTATGGTATCACCATTTATGTCTAAATCATGTGCCCATTTTGACCTTATCTTGGTATATAGTGTGAGATGCTGATCTCTTGTCATTTCTTAGAGCACAATAGTATTCCGTCACAATCACATAACATATACATATTTGTAATGGGGAAAAAAAGCCTGGGCAGTGTCCCTGCCCCAGATAAATCCTGCTTTTCTTGTTCCCTCTTAATGCTAGCACCTTCCCTCTGTTGATCATCTCCAGTTTATCTTGTATATTTCTTGTTTGCTCACGGTTCTTTACATGTGTTCTCTCCCATCAGATTGTTAGCTCCTTGAGAGCAGTGACTGTCTTTTTTTTTTTACCTTTCTTTGCATCTCCAGTGCTTGATGCATGTAGTAGTTGTTTAATAGATGCTTATTAATTGACTGAAAAGATTTTTTTTATCTGACAGGAACTACTGGAAAAATTGAAAAAGACGTTTGGCAGAAAACAGGTTTATATCAACATCATGTGCCATATACCGTAATAAGTTTCGAAGGAATCATTGATCTAAATGTAAAAGGTTACATGATAAAAAGGTGTAAAAAAAAAGTTGTATCTTTCACTAGCATAGAAAAAGGAAGAACTCATGAACAGATTTTAGAGGAAATTATCAAAGTCAAAATAGGCAGCTTTTGATCATGTAAAATTGAAGTTGTTTTACATGGGCAAAATAACCAGAATAAGGAGAAAATACAGATTAAGGAAAAAAATTTGTATCTAACTCAAAAACATTCAAATGAATCCATATTCTCCTAGAGCTATGAGTTCTTTCCATTGTTGTAGACTCTGAAACACCAAAAGTGGCCCTTGCGTTTTGCCTTTAAGAACAGATAAGCTGGAACCTGTGATGTATGTGGAAGTAGAAGTGAAAAAGGAATGTTTTCCAGTCATGGGGGACGCCAGTGTGAAATCATGGAGGTGAGAGATGGATGAAATATGAAGCATTGTGTAGGAAGAGCCTCAGAGAAGGCTGGTTTGGCTGGATTGCAGTGTAGTGGGGACCTGCCATGGGGTTTGATGAGGGTAGAAAGACAGGCCAGGTTGTGAAGGGCTTCCTTAGCTAAACAAAGATATTTCTATTTTATTCTAGATGCAATAGGGAGCCACGGGTATTTATTAAGTAGGGGAGTGACTAGGTCAGATGTGTGCTTAAGAAAAATAACTTTGGGGGCAGCTAGGTGGTGCAGTGGATAGAGCACAGGCCCTGAAGTCAGGAAGACCTGAGTTCAAATCCGGCCTCAGACTGAACACTTGACACTTACTAGCTGTGTGACCCTGGGCAAGTCACTTAACCCAATTGCCTAAAAAAATTAAAAAAAGAAAAGAAAAGAAAAATAACTTTGGCAGCTCTGTGGAAGTGACTGATGTGTCAGAACAAAATACATCAACTATTTGTGGTGATAAGAGAAGAATATGCGAAATGCTTTAGGAGGTACAAAGCAGGGAGTGATTTCTGTCTTCTATGTAGATGGAATTGGGTTAGGGTGGATACTTTAAAAAAATTATTTTTTATTAATTTATTTTGATTTGTCAACAATCATTTCCCATAAGCTTTTGAGTTTTAAATTTTTCTCCCCCTCCTTCCCCACCTCCCTTCCCAAGATGGCATGCAATATGATATAGGCTATACATATGCATTCCTATTAAACACATTTTCACATTGGTCATGTTGTAAGGAAGAATTAGAACCAATAGAAGGAACCACAAGAAAGAGGAAACAAGACAAAACAAGAAAAAAAAGAGCAAATAGTCTGCTTTGATCTGCATTCAAACTCCATAGTTCTTTCTCTGGATGTGGATAGCATTTTCCATCATGAGACCTTTGGAGATGTCTTAGATCCTTGCATTGCTGAGAAGGGCTAAGTCTGTCAACGTTTGTCATCGCACAGTGTGGCTGTTACTGTGTACAATGTTTTCCTGGTTCTCCTCACTTCACTCAGCATCAGGCCATGCAAGTCTTTCCAGGTTTTTCTGAAGTCCATCTACTCATCGTTTCTTATAGCACAATAGTATTCCATTACATTCATATACCACAACTTGTTCGGCCATTCCCCAGTTGGTGGGCATCCTCTCAATTTCCAATTCAGGTGGATATGTTGAACACATAAAAGGGAAATGAGGTTATTCTAGGCTGAGGGGAAAAGGATATGGTTTTAGGAAAACTAAAAAGTGGTTTGGGCTCACTTGGGGAGGATGGTGAATACTCCTCTCCAAAGTTATTGCCACCCCTTTCTCAGTCTGTCTGTTTCTTGACCTCTCTGCAGCCTTTGGCACTGTCTGTCAGTCACTCCTGGACCCTCGGTCCTCTCTGGGCTTTCATGATGAGACTCTGTCCTGCTCCTCTTGTCTCTTCTCCTTCTCTGTCTCCTGTGCTGGCTCTTCATCCAGGTGCTCCAGGGCTCTGTCCTGGAACCTCTTCCCTCTTGGGAATCCATCTCAGCAGCTCCCATTGGGCCAGTTCTCTTTGTGCAGGTCATTCCCCGCTCTGTCTCTCGCCCCTTGCCTCTCTGCAGAGCTGCTGTCATGGTTAACTAATCGCCTTTTTGAACATCTTCCAGCTGAAAGTTCTGTATGCGCCCCAGCCACAATGTGTACAAACGCTTTCCTCTTCTGAATGGATTTCCTTAATATTGTCTAAGCCATCACCATCCTCCCTGTGTCCCCCAGACAGTGTTGGCATCATCCTTGACTTATTCTCATTTGCTGCTTCTATTCAGTCCATTGGCATATCTTGTTTCTGCCTTCCTGACATGTGTTGCATACACCCCCTTCTCTCCCCTGGCCCAGTCACAACCCCAAGTCTGGCCCTCCTTACTTCTTGTTGACTGGAGCATTGTAATAACTTTCTCATTGGTCTAACTACTTCAGGTCTCTTCCCACTCCAGTACCTCCTCCATGCAGTTGTGAAGGAGTAGAGGTCTAGCTAGGTCACCCTCCCCTCCCCCATTCCATTCCTCGGTGAGCTTCAGTGGTTCCTTATTCCCTCCAGGATCAAGTGTGAAAACCTCTTCATAACCTGGCCCCTTTCCGTCTTTCTGGTGGTCTTCCAGGAGTGCTGGTGTGCTTGCCGATCCTCTAGCGCGATACACCAACATCCGCCATTCCATCTCCTTTGGCTTTCCTTGTTTGTTTGTTTTCACTGACTAGAATGACTGTCTCCTCACCTCTGCCTCTGACTTCCTTCTGGTCTCCGCTCTGGGGTGGGGAACCTGCTGCCTCGAGGCCACATGTGTGGCCCTCTAGGTCCTCAAGCCCTTTGACTGAATCCAAACTTCACAGAACAAAGTTCCGCGTGCCCACCTTTTGCAGGAAGCCTTTCTTCCCTTCTCTCCCAATGCTAATGCCCAGCCCTTTCTGATTGTCTTAAATTGCTCTGCTTTGTATATTTCTTGTACGTACTCAGTTATTCCCATCTGAATGTCATCTCCTTGAGAGCTGGGACCATGTTTTTGTATTGCTTTTGCTTTGTACCCTTAGTGCTTTGCTCTGGGCCTGGCACATAGGCGCTTGATAAATCTTGTGTTAAGAGTACCAAATTCAGCAGCATAATAAAAAGCTGCCATATTCAATATATATTCCATGCCGGTTCCTAAACTGATTTATTCATGTGAGTGGGTGTCTAAAGATGACATAATAGATGTTCTTTATTGTCCTTATATCGTTGCTTGTTTTTGGTTTTTAGATGAAACTATTATTAGATGAATTTTAGCAGAATTCATTTTTCCATTTGAGTATAAAGGGCCTGTTAACAACAGAATGAATTACACATAATGGAAAAAATGAATCTTTGACATTTTGAAGAATTTTCTAAGCAGAGCTAGAAACAAACTATCTACTGTTCATATCGCCGTGTGTAAGATCTCAGTTTTGCTTCTTGTGCTGACTCCTCTCATTCTTTGAAATATTTGCATTTTGAGTAGGTATGACTATCAGGCTAGAGCTCTTACTGGTGAAAATCAATGAAATTGAAAGAAAATTAATATTTTGGCCACAATATGACAAGGTAGAAATAGTTTAATTAGTACATTAGAAAACATGTCAAATTTGAAAAGTAAAAAATTCCATCAAATCTGGTAAGCTGTCAACGGTTTAGCAAAGGGTGACAGGTCTACAGACTGTTGTCACTTGTAGTACATTTGAGTTAGTTCACTGGCTCTAAGAATTCAGTTCAACACGCATTTTATTGAGTGCCTACTGTGTGCCATGCACTGGACATAGAATCTTAGCGTTTTGTTTGTAGCAGATCCACTGTTAGAAAAAAAGGAAAACATCGATTCTTATAAGCAAGCTTTCTGGGTGCACCCATTTTAATGTGGACAATGTTAGTTCTTCCCGGTGAAATGGGTTTGGAATTTTGAGGATGAAAAAAGGGCTTAATTGTGTAACTTGTGTGGATGTGGCACTCTCAAGTTAGCAAAGAGCTCTGATCATCTTCTCATTTGAGCCTTAATTCTCTGAGGCATAATAAAGACCATAGGTTTAGAGCTGGCAGGGATCTTAAATTTTAGAGTTTGACAGTCAGTCACCAAGCATTTTTTAAGACCTTTCTCTGTGCCAGGCACTCTGGTAAACAGTAGGAATGCAAATAGAAGTGGAAAGAAAGGCAGTATCTGCCCTTTAGGAGGTGACGGTCTAATGGGGGAAGACCACACGTACAAGGGAGCTGCAGAAGTGAGGGAGAGGTAGGAGGTACCTGGCTCAAGGAGAATGGCAGAGCCAGGCCAGCAGGCAGCCTGCAGAAGGAGGAGGGCCTCTCAGGGAGTCCTCCCTGTGAAGTTGGCCAGGGCTGTCTGCCCATTCACCTCATGAAGTTGCAAGCAGATTTTTGAATCCAGATTTCTTGTTGGTATCTACTCTGTCAGACCATCTTTTATGATGGAAAGTAAAATAATACATAGAGACATTCAGCGACTGACACTGTTCCATTGAATTCCAGTTGAACATGTTGTGTACATGTTGCTTTTCCAGAGTGTTTGTCCGCCCATACGAGCACTTTGTCATGCATACAGGGTACTTGGTTTGTGTGGCCACCAGAGTGGGTGTAGTCACTTAACCTTCAGCTATAGATATGTGATCCTTTAACTTGAGGGCCAGGGTCAAGGGAACTTTTTTCTTATTTTTTAAGGATGGGGATAACTGCAAGTGTTAATAGGCAGCAGAGAAGGTTGCAGTACATAGAGGGTGGGAGGGCAGGGAGAGAGAGAGAATCTGATTGGACGGGCAGCCTGATAGAGGAGAATGGAGGCAGCAGATTCAAGGCCCTTGGTGAGCAGGGTCACCTCTTCATCAGCAACTAGTGAAGGGAAAGAGAATGAGTCAGCATGTGAGGACATGCATGGCCAAGGATTTAGTCTGTTCTGGGGAAATCAAGGCCTTAGTGAGTACAGGAAAATGGTGAGGAAGAGGTCTAAGAACCATGGAAGGTTGTTAGTGATAGAAGAGGAACTGTGGAAGGGAGCTGTCAGAACAGTATTTCAAGTACAGAGAATGGGAGGCTGAAGGGAAGAACTTGTTGGTGGTTTTTTTTCCAAATAAAACTTCATGATTTTCAGTGGCGTTGTAGTTAACCATAATGACCAAGGCTAGCTTAATTTTTTTCCCCTTTAGCTTCCAATTAAAGCTGGACAACAGACTACCCACACCAAAGTCAGCACTGAACACAACAAGGAGTGTCTTATCAACATTTCCAAATACAAGTTTTCTCTGGTTATAAGTGGCCTCACCAATATTTTAAAAAATGTTAACAATATGGTAAGTATTTGATTTACTACCCTTTTTACTGGGGGTATTTTTGAATATTAATCGTGGCATGATTTTGGGAGGACTTTATCCTCTAACTTGTACTGGAGAAAGTGTTTAATAAATTAGCCTGTCTTGTAGGAAAGCACAGATGCAACATATTCTCCCTTCCCCTTTTTTTTCTTTCATGTAAAGTTTTTCATTAGCTTCCTCTATTAACGGTGACCTTCTTGGTGTTGATCAGAACATGGCTTTATGGTGCTGAACTCCTTTATCATGCAACATCTGTATTATAGCTTTTCCTTTAGCTTTCTCCAAATACATAGTTTTATAATTTTTATGGGAGGAGTAATCAAAATTCATTGGATTGTTATTAAAAACTGGCTGGTATCAACCCCCCCCCCAAAAAAAAAGAACATGGATTTAAGAGGCTACTCAAGAACATACAGAGATTTGGTTGCTAACCTTTTCTGAATATATTTTTAAAATCTTTTATTCTCTGGAACTTTAAGCATACACATTTAAAAAATATCAGAGTGGGAGCAAAATCTAGCTTAAATGGATCATGAATGAAATATAATGTTCTAGATTTACAGCACAGTATTGATCTCTATGGGCCCATGGTAGGGTTTCCTTTCTTCACCCTGCAGCCCACACCAGATCCTTCACTAGGCTAAGGCCCTGCTGCCAGGTTAATTGCCTTGATGATGCCACTCCCCTGGTACCCAGTTGATGAAATCGCTCCCTCTGCCCTGCATTCCAGACTTTCTATCAGCCCTTTCTAATCGTATTTCTCCTCAGTCTACAAGAAGACTGTGCTGCTCCCTGGCAGCTGCCCTTTGGCCCTCATTCCCAGCTAGCTCGGTCAGCCTCTTTTCTGGGGCCTGGCCAGTGCTCTCACCTCTCTGGTCAATTCTTTTTGTCTCATTTGCTGCTTCAGCATTTCCTTCCGACCTAACTTGGAACTTTGGAGTTCCGAAAAGCTTCCCCAGGGTATTCCAATCTTACACTTTGGTTATGAATGAACCGGGAAAGATGTGGCGCATATGTGTGAAGGGTTTGGTTTTTTAAGCAAATTCTACGTGTAAAAATCCTAAAATGTGAACCAGATAAATTGGGAGAGTGGTAGTTTTCACTGTTTTCAAGAAAGAATTCACCAAAGATTTTTGTGAACTAATTCACTTCTTGTACATTTACATATGTAACCACGGACTTTTTTTTTAGCGCTGACTCTTTAAGGATCCCTTCTCGTGCTCAAAGCAAGGCATGACTATTATTTTCCCCTTGGGTATGTGTTGTATTGTTTCTGATGATCACCGTCATGTGCTTTTTCCCAGTTAGAATGGAAGCTTTTCAATCACGAGATATCTCTACTCACCGAAACAGGATGGTGAATGGACCCATTTGCTGTTCATTGAGTACTTGTTAGATGAATGAAATTCTCCTGCACATAGGTTGTCATTAGCTAGTCCAAAGAGTGAGACGACTTGAATTTGTAATACTTGGTGGTATTATAGTTTATTGCAGTGAAAGATTTTATCTTTGTTACCTGTGTGAGTAAAAATGGGATTAAATATAAGGTGCTGATGTCAGGATTCCAGGTTAGATATGTGCCTAGGCCAAAATGGGACTGATTTTGTAAACACAAACAGGAAGAAAATCTTAGGGTTACAGAATGGGTGATTCTTTTAAATACCGACATTATTATTAGCCTGTAGTTGTCTTTTGTTAGAACTGAGAGAAAATGAGTAGTTTTCACTTTTGACATAATATTTAAACCCAGCCCTCCAGAGATAATTTTGCTTGATTGAACATCTCATCTTTTAGACTTGGTAGAGTAGGTAGGCAGGGGAGAGTCATCATTAAAATTCAGTGCTCCAAATGTTTTTCCTTTCAGAGAATATTTGGAGAAGCTGCTGAAAAGAATTTATATCTCTCTCAGTTAATTATTTTGGATACACTGGAAAAATGCCTTGCTGGGGTAAGTGATTTGGTAAGTCTTGTGAATTTGCTCTTGAAATTGATCACCTACATTCAAATGTGTCAGGTGCGTGTGCAGAGAAAAGTGATATATCTTTGTACTTAGGAAACTTTAATTGCACTTAAATTTTGTTAACTGAATTGATCAGGCCATGCATTTAATGTGTGTAATGGGAAATAATTTTCCTGTCTTTAGCACATTAATTAGGTAATTGCTGCTTTCTTCATATGCTTAGAATACTTACCAGGGTTAGCAGAACAAAAATGTGACCTACTTTTCTCCTCTTTTTAAAAAAGACTCTTGCCTTTTGGGAAAGATTTTATGAAGATGTGAGCATTTTATTTAATTAATTTTTGGAAAAGATGAGTTTGTTTATTATATTTTAACAGAATGGCAAAGATGACTATAAACATTAAATTTTTCACTATGATCTTGTTAAAAATCTATACAAATAAGTTATTTTATTAGTATTCAAAATCATTATGGACACAGTTAACTATTTTTGTTTACATTTGGGTGGAAGGTCAATTAATTTCTACTTTGAGGATATCGACATTTTTTATTACCGTAGGGAAATAGGATTTAAAGCAATCTATATAATTTACTTCTCTCTCAAATTGGCAATCAGCAGGTTTAGAAAAGGGGCCAGCCTTTTAAAAAAATTTTTTTTAATTTAAAGCTTCTTATTTATGCTATCATTTCTCAATATGGAGTTGGAGTGGAGGAGGAGTAGACTAGGAGATGGGATGGGAAAGCCACACAGCTTTGCACCTTCTTAAATTAGTGCTTCTCAAGGTGTGCCTTTCTACTTAATTGGGTACATCTGTGTTTAATGAAACTTATTTTTAATGTGGGTTATTATAATGTAGTGAATTCTTGGTTTACAAAACACTTTCCTGAGTTAGGTAAAGAAAAACAAGTCTAAAGCTAACTAGGACTTTTGGCTGATCCTTTATTTAGAATTTTCTCTTCACTAGCCACTCTGAGTAAGCATATATATTCAGTAGGTATGAGCCAGTGGATACAAACTTCAAAAAACTATGGCCAGTGTTATTGACTGATCCATGACACTTTGTCCTGTGAATGTCTGTGTAGTAATGCACATGTCTGTGATTTCATCAGTGTAGTAAACTGAGCCTTAATCTGCCATGACACCGTGGGGGAGCCCATGTGTGAGTTAGAACCTTAGCGAGGTGCCTGGGAGCATGGGGAGGTTGTGCCTTGCTCAGGGTTCCTTCCCTAAGTGCTGTGTGACAAAGACGGTGCTGGAATCCTGGTCTTCCTGGCTCTGATCATTGTACGGTGCTGCCTCATGTCTTGGGGGCAGCTTAATGGAAATGGAAACAGATGTGTGATGCATCTTGGATATATGTTACTTAAGAACTTTTAATTTACATGTTTAAAGAGCATTAGTTTGCTTTGTTGAATTTCCTTAAAATACCCCAGTGAGCTGTGAAATACTTTGAGATTTGCCTTTGTAGATGGAGACATGCTTGAAAGCAAGTTGAGGCAGTTTCTTTAAAACTGAGCCAAATGTTATCAAGACACTGTGGTTAGTAATGATGTACTGAGGGAATACTTGAAACTAGGCTTAGGTTAGCCAGATGACAGAGACCACAACTCCCTGGTCTTCCCTTGGATAATTTGATGAGCTCTCTTGGAGAAATCTCAAAGTATTGGTCCTTGTGCCAGACAGGCATTCTTAGTTCCCAAATTTCCGTTTGGACGACTGAAAGGGATTAATTCACGTTGGAGTCGATGCTTCCATCACTTAACAGTTTCTTAGTAATAGGTTAACTCATCTTAGCTTGAATTGTAACATTTTCATCTTGCTCTGATAGGGATTGAATTACAGCTGGCAGCAGAATAAGAATGAAAAGGATAATTTTATTCTCTCCTACTTGTGTGAATTTGGGGAATGATCTCATGGGACTTCATCAATAACCATTTGGGCAGTGATGGCCTAGGGTCTGGATGCTGTGGAGGTCTTGGCTCAGATGGGTGCTTGCCAGTGGTTCTACCAAAGGTCCTGAGCCATCTCTGTTCCACGTCGTCTCTGTGCTAGGGTGTTTTTACTACGTGGAAATTTAAACAGGTCAAGTCTTGCTCTTATTTCAGCAGCCAAAGGACACGATGAGGTTAGATGAAACAATGTTGGTCAAGCAGTTGCTGCCAGAAATTTGCCATTTCATCCACACCTATCGGGAAGGGAATCAGCACGCGGCTGAACTTAGGAGCTCTGCCTCTGGTGTCCTCTTCTCCCTCAGCTGTAATCACTTCAACGCCGTCTTCAGTCGTATTTCTACCAGGTGAGTGTGCGGAGCAATTCGGGCTTCAAACAGAGATGAATAAAGTGCGTGGTGCATCTTCACAGAAGGCTAGCTCTAATCTAAAGTCATTCAATTCAGCAAACATTTATTAATCACCTACTGTGTGCCAGGTACAAAGACAACAGAGCAATAGCTCCTGCCTTCAGGGAGCTTCTGTTCTACAGGAAGATGACAACATGTACACAGAGAAGTAAATACTAAGTATACATAAAATCAGTACAAAGTACCTTTATGGGTGGGTGGGTGGAGGCACTAACAATTGGGACGATTAGGGAAAGCATCTGGAAGGCCATGGTGCTTGGATTGAGTCTTGAAGACGATGTTTAGGCTCTCAAAAGGCAGCAGTGAGGAGACAGCATTCCAGGCTGGGGTACAGCCTGTTATGGGCCTGTTCAGCTGGTCCATTGAGGGTGTATAAGAGTGTAGTGTGGGAGGGGGTTCTGGAGCCAGATAGGAAAGGATGTTAAAGGCCAAATGGAGAAGTTTCTATTTTATCTTAGAGGCAATAAATAGAAAATACTCTGAGATTTTTGAGCGGGGGAATAGTATGTCCAGACAGTTGTGAATTTAATTTGAATAGTGACAAACTTTTTATACAAGAATTCAGTTTCTTTTCTCAAGTTAATATTGCTGCTTTGGTGCTGTGGTCATTTTTTGCCTACATGTGAGAATTTTTAGGGGGAAAGAACAATGGAAACATCAATTATATCCACATAGTCACAATGGAGACTGTAGAATATTTGTAAATATTGGGTTTGATTCTAAATTGTTTTTTTAAAATATATTCCACTTAATTAAAATAAGACAACCAGATGGAATTGATGTGAGGGTAATAGTCATTTTAAATGATATTCAGTGGTCTGTATTCCTCAGAAGCTCCCGAGTAAGCCCTCACCTGCCTGAATTCCTCAGGGAATGAATGAGTTGTTTGGAACAGCTGTTTTCTTGCGTGCATGAAATTCATTTGATCCCTTATTGATACCTCTTGGAATCTCAGCTTCTTTTCAGGCTCAATTCAGGTGCCTTCACCCATGGAAAGCCTTTCCTGCATCCCCTTAGGTGCCTGAGCTCTTAGATATTTTGAGTATCTCCTCAGTAGAATGGAAGCTTACATTCATGGGGGCAGGGACTAGCTTACCATTTAGCACAATGCCTTGCACCAAAGAGATAACTCAATAAATGCTCTTGAATTGAATTTCCTTGGATAGCTGACCTTTCTGTATTAGGATTTTATTTGACCTTTTCTAAACTATAGCATACTTTTCTATACTTTTTTGGTCATTTACAATATAACTAACTTCTGGATGAGAGAAGTCATTATTAGCGTCAATTATTGAGTTGTTTCAGAAGATGATGTAGAGTAAAGGTTCTTAATGTGTAGTTGGTGAGTTTATTTTTAAAATAAATTTTGATAACTATTTTAATCCCATTGATTTCCATTGTAAATCATGTATTTCATTTTTATGTGTTTAAAAACACTCTTCAGAGAAGAAATGGATCTGTTGGCTTCTCTACCAACCTGCCGCCAAAGGGGTCCAATACACAGCAGAAGTGGAGAAGCCCTGGTCTCGGACAAAGGGTTGAGGGTGGTATTACCAGCGGTGACCTGGACTCGTTTGATTAAGTCTTTGATGCTAGCTTGTTTTTCAGTCACTGACTTCCTTCTTGTTGGAATCTTAAGTGAAGCATGTGAAGAGGGTGTGATCTGGGCACTCTAAGGACCCTTGTTCCTCCAGACTAACAAGAATCAGAAGCACATTCGTAATTCACTGTTGGAGGATGTTTTTAAGTTTGCAAAGCATTCTCTCTTCCAGACATGTGGAAGCTTAGCTGGGCACCCGACTAGGGGCTTGGGTGAGATTAGTTAATCCGAGATAAAGCAGTTTTCTCTTCAGTAGTTTTGTTCTCCTCTGGAAAGAGTTAGCTTCATAGTTGCTTTTATTGATGTCTGACTTGTTAAGACCAATCAGAATGTCTTCTGAGATGTTGATATCATTAACACAGAGGGCTAGACCACCTTTCTTGACTTTCTCCTGTTACTCTAAAATGTCATTTATTTCCCTTTAACTCCTGTCCCCTTGATTGAACCCTGCCCCCTATCCAAGAACAGCATCTCAAGCGATCCAGGTGACTCTGCCTGCCATTGGTGTCAGCCTTTCTGCCATAAGGACTGCCCCGGCCTCCTTCTTGCCATAGCAGGAAGGTCCACTTCCTTGTCGTTCAAGCTCAGTCCAAAGTTTTGCGCTCAGTCCGAAGCCTTCTGTGCTTCTGTGTATCTGACACTTCTTGTGACCCCATTTGGGGTTTTCCTGACAAAGATACTGGAGTGGTTTGCCATGAGTACTTATATGATAGATTAATGTTCTCTTAGGAACTATATTCTCTTAATTTTTTTTCCAATTTTCTCTTAAAATTATAAACTAGAAATAACATTTCAACATAGAGAAGAACACAAAGAACTGTATATAAAATCATCGACATGTTACCTACAGCTTGCTTTTTAAAAAGTGTGTATTAAATTGAACAAGGGAAGAGCAGCCATGATAATTGCCAGAACAGTAGCAGTGGTTGAGTATGGAAGGTTGCCTTTGGGGTCAGGAAGACCCAGGTTCGAGTCCTGCCCCTGACGTCTATGCCTCTGAGACCATGAACAAAAGTCACTTAGCCTAATGTTGCCCCAGGCAGCCCACTAAGATTGAAATGACCAGTGGCCCCTGCTCTTCAGCAGGGAAGGGAGTTTCTGCCCTGGGAGTTCCTTGTGCTGCTCAAATCCTAGGTCCTTTCTCCCAAGAGGTTGTTGAATATTCTGTGTAATAATTCTGAGCCATTGACTGAATTGAGGATGATAAAACATATTCTCAGACAACAGCTCCTTTTACTCAGGATAAGTTGTCTAACAATCAAGTGGCTTTGCTTTTATCAGCCAAACATAGACTTCACAGCTGATATCACCTTGAAGGTACAAAAAGATAAGAGAACCAGTAAAAATCCACGTGTTATCTTGTGTACTATAAGCAACAAGTAAAGATATAACACTTTGGAGACCTCTAGGGTGACTTTTTTAGTCAACTACAGATTGTCTTTGAAGGGAGTCTGTATGTATGCTTTGCATACAGAAGAGTAATCGATTTGTGTTTTTATTCTTCTTAAGCTTAGAGTCACTTGATTCACTAGCACCGGTTACAGGACTTGGCAGCATTTCTACAATAGAATGAGTTTCCCAGCACTGGGAGAACTGTCTGGGGATGAGCATGTTCAGCATTGGCCTGACTTTAGCCTGATAGAAGAAGCTGTCGCAGGGCCACCTCTTACTTTGAAATGCCAAGAGGCAGTGCCGTTCACTCCACTGTATTTGCATATTAAACAATCTTTTGCCCTTTCAGTTAATATTGGGTGAGAGAGAAGGGGCGTCTTCTGATCTTGTCGTGGAGAAACATTCACACAAAACATGGCTCAAGTATGTTCATTGCAGAGCCAGAACTAGGATTTTTTTCTCCTGGGGCAAGCAGTGCAAATCTCACCGGAGGCAAATGGCATGAAAAGCACCCTCAGTTTGGATGTGTGTGTGTGTGTGTGTGTGTGTGTGTGTGTGTATGTGTATGTATGTGGGTGGGGGGGGTTGTCTCCATCCGTCCTTCCTTCCATCCCAGGAAACCTGATGGAAACACTGCTGCACCACATTCCTCCCCTCCTCCAAGGAGTCCAGTGCTTGGGTAACTTCTTGTTCAGACTAAATAATTCTTCTCATTACCTGGGTGCTTAGTTACTATTTCTTCAAGTTGGCCATCCAGGAAGGTTGAGGACTGAGGGGAGGGGGTGGAGTGACAACACTTAACAGCAAACAGATGTTTTGGGGGAGGGGAAAGAAAGAGGGCTAGACTCTAACAATCACCCCCTCCCCTTTCCCTTAAGGGTCATTGAGTTCAACTCTCATTTTATAGAGGAGGAGAGAGAGGTACAGGGTCAGCATCAGCAGGGACTAGACTCCAGTTCCCATGGTACCCACTCTAGCACTCTTCCATCTAGACTGTGGATATTGTTCTCTTTCAGGGGCATATGGGTGTGGAGATAAGAACAGCCCTGCTAGAGCAGTGGTCCATGGTCCTATGACTCAGAACATGGAAGGAATGGTTCTTTGCAGCCACACTTGACCCCCAACCATACCCTACTGATTCCTCTGCAGCTTGGGAGGACAAAGCTTCATGGTAAAGAAAAGTCCTGGGAAGGAGGGAGAGAGATCCATCCTCAAGGGTTTAGGACCTGGTTTCCCCCCTGCTTAGTTAGTCTAAAGTGAGGCCTCATCTCCCACTACTTTTCTAGATAGAACATGTTGAGAGGCCACAGGGAATTCTAGTGCTTGCCTACAGCAGGCCGGCCAGTTCAGGGCTCAGGACTCCTGAAATGGACCATCTGACTCCGAGCGTGCAGCCCACCAAACTCTCTTTCCTAACTCTCAGGTTCCAGGGCTTGATAAGTTTAGAAAACCATGGAGTACAGAAACTTTTTGGGGCGAGCGCCTTGCTTCTCTTCTCCTACCTCATCCTTATTGCCCCTGAAGAGTCCTCATTCTGCAAGTTAATCCTGGGGTGGGGAGTTTCCTGGCCATGTACATAAAATGACCTATTTCCCTTGGTGTTAAGATGAACTGACCCACTAAGATGCAGAGAGCTAGTGGCTGGCTGAGCCAAGGCTGTGCCTCCTTCCCCCTTGGCTAGGCTAGAGCTGGGCTCCAGCAAGCCGTGGCCAAGGGACAAGCCTGCTGGGGTTTTTACTCTGTGTTATGTCCCGTTACTGGCTTTGCCTGCCCATCTCCCCCTCCCTACCACCAGGCTTCACTCTAGCCTTCTTTAGATGAAGTTAATTGCGTATCTGTGGCCATTTAAGCCCGTCTAGGATGGATTTTTCCCTTTGGACCCTGCTTTGCCCCACCTGCTTTGCCCCCATTCTGATTATAGCTCTAAGAGCAGTTAAGTGGTGTAGTGGATGGAATACCGGGCCTGGGGTCAGGAAGACTCATCTTTCTGAGTTCAAATCCAGCCTCAGACACTAGCTGTGTGACCCTGAGCAAATCACTTAAGTCTGCCTCAGTTTCCCTCATCTGTCAGATGAGCTGGAGAAGGAAATGGCAAACCTTTCCAGTATCTCTAAGGAAACCCCAAACAGGGTTACAAAGAGTTGGCCCTGATTGAATGACTGCACAAAATTACAATTCTAGCAGAAGGCCCTTTGCTCCTTGTCCTTCGATGATTTGGAATCTAAAGAACTTGAACAGAAATTTCCAGTATTTGATCTGAACATTTTCCCATTCGCTGCTGCAGGGCAGAGCAGATTACTGAGCCTCCTTTAGAGAGGGCTTAGAACTTTGCCGCTAGCTGTTCAAACGCCATTAGCTGTTCCGCTTGGTTTGGAGCCTTACTTTGGTGTATTGCTGTCTTCTCTTGGACTATAAGCTGACTGAGGGGAGGGACTGTATCCTTAGTGCCAAGTGTTATAAATGTTTATTGACTGACTGTGGCTTATCTCTTTCAACTTATACACAAATGTTAATTTTTGCTGAAAGTTAAGAACCTTTTTGTAGGTCTGCCCTTCGTTTAGCTCTAGAACCAATGATAAGTCTGGCTCTGGTGGGCATTTAAGGGCAAGGCCCTTTGCAGCCTGGCCTCCCCTTCCTTGGGAGCCTTGTTGGATCTCATTTCCCTCCATACACATTACGGTTGAATCAAGCCAGGTCAGCCCCAGCACTGTCCTTGGAGTCCTGCGCTGCTCGCCAGTCTTAGCACAGGCTGGCCCTCCAAACCTGGAGTTCTCTCTCTCCCACTCTGCCTCTGGCTGAAGTGCCGCCTTCTCCATGAAGCTTTTTCAGACACATCTCTCTGCCTTTGCATTGACCATTCCCATGTCCTCTCCACACTCTGATTTTTGCTTTGCCCAGATTTCTGTGATGCTCTGATCTCATTTTCTGCAGGAAGCCTTTTCGATCTCCCCCAACCCCTCCCACCCCGTTCCCTTCTCAGATCACCTCCTCTTTGTCTTGTATGTACCCAGTTTTTTACTAATTGTCTCTCCTATTAGAACATAAGCTCTTTTTTCCTTGCTTTGTCTGTCCAGCCCTTAGCATAGTGCCTAGGATGTAGTAAGTACTTAATGAATACTGACCCTGGCTGCCCCAGGCAAGAATTGGCAAGAAAATCTGTGTAGCAAAATAAGCTGAAAGTGTGAAAGGGTTCCTTTTGTTTGGATGACATTTTTTCCTTCGTCTTTAGCATCGTTGTGGGGACCTTCCGGTGTACTTTTTAGTTCTTGTAAAAGCCCTCCCTCTGATCATTTCATGTGTTTTGTGGACACCTGCACACGTATGGGGTAGACTGTAGGGTGCGGGAAGCCTGGTGCACAGTTGGTGCTGCATGATGTCTGTGGATTGTTTTCGGTAGCCTTCAGCACTCTGCTGTGTTACGGTTGGGCTTGGCGCTGTACATTCGCTCCCCCCTGCGGAGTCCTTGGGCCGTCCCGCCTTCAGCGTGGCCTCCGAGGCCTCGCTCCTCCATTTCCCTGCTGCCCTCTTTGTGCTCGTTCTCAGGCACTGAGGAGCTTGCTTCCCCTCTGGCTGCCTTTCGTGGCCATTTTCCTTCTGTCTGTCTGTCTCTGCTTTTCTTCTTCCCTTCAGCCTGTCATCTGTTGCTTCTCCCACATGTCTCGGCTTTCAAGCCAAAGGCTGGCCTTTTATAGACATTGCCAGCCAATCAGAATCTTCCTTTTGAGAGGCTTTAAATTTCTGTCTGGGAGCCTGTTGGCAGAATTGGTCGCTCAGAGGCTGAAAATATTTAACTGGTTTCAAATGTTGAACACTCTCAGAACTGTCAGAATTCTTCTAATTGAAGGAATAATAAAATATTGGTAGTTTGAAAATCCTGATGGCACGATAGCTGAGTTTCACTCACAGGGCAGTGCTTGGGTCTGACTTGGTGTTCTGTTGATCCCTCCTCTCCTGTCTGCTTAGGACTCGTCATGATTCTCCCAAGACTGGTTCTGTGCTACCTTTGTCAGTCTGATATCATTATCAGCTTAGTTTAAACAGAGCCCTATGTGACTTCAGGTGTGGAAATCTCATTGTTTGTGAGAATCAACTCAGATGATAGAAATGATAGCCTTAAAGGTGGCAAGCATCCAGGTGGATGGAGACAACTCAGACCTATAAGTTATTATAGAGAATGTGTGGGACTTTTGGTTTAGGGTTAGAGCTCTGCAGGGTAGTTCAGTTCATTTCCTTTCAAAGAAATCATCTTAAAAATCCACAGCTGTCTGTGGCTACATGTGCAATATTTTTGAAAGTGTATACCTTATGTTTTAAAAGTTTTAATCAGTTTAATCAGCTCGCCTATTAATTTAACCTTGTTTACAATGGACCTTTTAAGTTTTATAAACTACACATCTCCCCCTGCCCCCATGGCAATATGGTGAAGGGGTTCCCCTTGAGCTTTTCTTTTGATCTTGCCATTTGTTGCAGATGGCCCCAGGGGTTAACTCGCTCACAGCCTTGCTGATCTTTTGAGCGTTACTAGCCATCAGAGCATATTTGGGGGCCCTTTGGAGCAGCTGTGGTATTTTGGGCATGTAAAGTATAGCATCCCATTCCCAGTAGGGGCTGCTGCATTTTCTCCACATCTGACAGGAAGAGCGGCTGTTGTGTGTAGGACCCATCTGGAAGGAGCAGTGGGCCAGAGCAGAACTGGTTCGAGGGGGGAAAGCTTTGGAGGTCCCTGTTAGCCACAGCAGGTTGGGTGTGACGTCCTCTTAAAGTTCCACGAAGTTGCTGAACCCGACCTGATTAGAGATTGTTGTTCACGTTCTTCAGTGTCTGGGCCTTTTGGCCTTTAGTGCTCTTTTGATGCCTGTTTTGACATAAGCCAGTGCTATCCTCTGGCTCAAAATATCCACCATTATGAAGTATTCGATGTCTCTGATGTCTCTGAGGGCCCAGAATTCTTTTTCTTCACCTGACGTTCTTGCTAGCATTGCTTGATAGCCCCATTGAAAATCCAGTGCAGCCAAGGAAGAGCTTTTAAAATAAGTTGGATCAAGTTAAGTGGATACAGTTTTGCCATACTTTTTCATGTCTTCTGCCTTTTTGATGAAAATGTCTGAATGATCCTGACTTCGCAAGGAATATGAGTTTTCCCTAGGTGACTGACTTACTGATAAGCAAAGTAAAATGAATGGAATGCCTTAAGTGGTAGAAGAACACTTAGTGTGACGAGGACTCAAGGTGTCCTACATCTTTTAGATAGTACATATACATGTACACGTACATGTACACGCACATGTACATATAACATACACATACATATAGACATAGACATATGTATGGCTGTCCTTCGTTCTGGGAGAGGTTCAAAATGACGTCACCATGCTAGAGTCAAGTTTCAGTGTGTCTGAGAATGTTTGACCACAGGTCGGGCACAGATGGTCCATGTGATCGTTTGGGGTGGATTATCTAAATCTGCACATCTGGTGTTTCTTTTGAGCTATTTTAGTTCTGCTTTGCTTATAGAGTACACCACCTTCTCTGACGTGGGCACACCATGCTGAGCCGTCCAGTGCCAGTATCTCCCATGACACACAATCAGTTCCAAAGTTCTTAAGAGAGACCTTCAGAGTGTCTTTGTATTGCTTCTTCTGACCACCTCGTGAATGCTTGCTCTGTGTGAGTTCTCCAGAAAATAGGTTTTTTGACATACATATACATATATACACACATACATATACACATATGCATCCAGATAAGCACACATATTTGGAAACAGGATTAAGTGACTTGCCCAGGGTCACATAGCTAGTAAGTATCTGATGCCGGATTTGAACTTGGGTCCTCTTGACTTCAGGGCTGGTAGTGTATTTTTAAAACTTCAGAATTTCAGTTGTCCATTTAGAAATTACTTAAAGGCTTACTCGGTTTTTGGTTTTTTTTTTTTCCTGAGGGACAGATATTTTCTGTCTATTCATTTCTGAGGTCCAGTAGATGTAATTGTTAATAATTTGGTTAAACTTAAGTTTAGTATTTTAAGTTTATAGTAAAATTTTAGAGAATATTTTATGATGTCATTTAAAGTCATGTACTTGTTACATTTTATAATTACTTTTTCCTATGCTATATGTGAATATTTCAGGTGTTTTAAATCTTTGGGCGTCAGTGTAGGGAAGTGAATCAGAACTCTAGAATATTTGGAGATATTTAGACAGATTGTTTTTTGTTTTTATCTTTCAGGTTACAGGAATTGACTGTTTGTTCAGAAGATAATGTTGATGTCCATGATATAGAATTGTTACAGTACATCAATGTGGATTGTGCCAAACTGAAGCGGCTCCTGCAGGGTATGTCTAGATGGGCTGCGGCCTACTTGAAGGTAACAGCGTGAGCCAGGAAGAAATAAGCCAGGTGGCACAAGCTGGGTTGAGTCTGAACATGGAAATGAATTTCATAGTCCACTCATTCCAAGTCATTGTTTGTGCATATGACGTAATGAAATGGCTTATCGAAGTTGCAATTCATTCTTGATGCTCTTGGGAAAGTAACTGATCCCTTATGAGATAGAAGCATCTGTACTGGGAGCATTGCATGTGTTTCACTGTGGTATTTGCTTTGATTAAAATAATGAGACTGCAAAATGTAGACTCTTTCGTTTTTCTGGATCTAACGGTCCTGAGGACAGTTCCTAGTCATTGAATTACTAATTTTTCAGGCACTATTGATCTTAGGGAAGCCAATTGTTAGTTGAATTAAACAAGTTCAATGCAGAACAAAACCCAGGAAGGAGATTGTGATCTTGAGTCAGGCATCTTGGTGTCTGTTTTTACTTCTTTTGCTGACTCATGTCTTTGAATTGATCACTAGGTCACTTAACCTTTTGGTGCCTAAGCTTTCTTGGGTATAGAGTGAGAAACTGTAATGTCATGTGGCTTTATTTTGTGACTTAATCAGTGTGTACAAAGCTTTTGAAAAATTATAACTAAGGTGTCCATTCAGAATAACTTTTTTACTCACATATTCCCATATCTTGGGAATAGGATAGAAAAATACATCTTTGTTTCAGAGTAGGTATGGCTAGTGTTAGTTACCAAGAATTTCTATAAACTGGCTGTCACAGTCCTCTTCAAACCTTGCTATTTAGATTAATAAAGGAATGGCTTAGAATCATAATTTCCATAAGTGAATTTCATCTTATAGTACAATATTAAATCTTAGATTAAATTAAAAACAAAATCCTTGTTAATTCATCACCTATTTCTGTTTTTGTTTTACTTGTTTCTTAACAAGAATTTTTTTTCATAAAAGCTCATATTTATGTATTTGTAAGTTTTGCAAAGTGCTTTCTCTGCATCATTTCACTTGTCCCTCACACAACCCTATGAAGTAGGTGTTCCTGTTCTCTCTTACAGACTGGGAGATCCTAAGTGACTTGTCCAGGGGATAGAGCTAATAAGAGACACTCAGGATTTGAATCCAGGCTTCTGGCTTTTGTCCAGAAATCCGTTGGTCATACCAGGCCACCTGTCTATATCAAAGATAATTTTCAACATGTGATTTAAAAGTCAATTATTTCATTACCCCACAGCTTAATTCATGCAAAGACTTTGGAAATTTTCTTTAAGATATGGTTAAAATGCATGAACTGAATTACTAGATCTGTAAATGGGCCAACTGTCTCTATACTGACTAGCTATGAGTCAAGATTTATGAATCTTTCATGAGAATGTGCTGTCAGCTGCACTTTGTTCAAAAGTAATAATTCTCCTCCCCTTTTGCCCTCATTAGAGCAATAGCAAAAATAATTTACAACCACCTCAAAAATGGTCAAGATAATATTCTTTCTAGGTTAAATATTGATCTCTTGCCTGTGTCTCAATACAGAATTTTATTGGCAGACAGCAGCTGAGTTTTGTATCTTCTGTGAGATAGATTGCTGTCTTTCTAGTTGAAATTTCTGAGACCAGCCATATCCATTTGCTTTTGGACAAAGGGGTTTTATTGGGAACTTAGAGCCAGTTGCCAACTGTTCAGTGGAACTAGTGTTGCTTGTAATTTATGATACTTCCCAACTAGTTATTGGTTTTTAAGAAATAAGTGTTGCCTCCTCAGCTCAGGTGTCTGTTGTAGTCATCTTTCCTAGAACTAGGTTACTGCTCTTAGGAGTCCTTCATGGGAAGGAGCCAAGTTTATTGGGTGGATGAACTCCTTCAGTTCATCTGTAAAACACGACACCATTTCCACGTCCCTATGGTCATGCTGGATGTGCGTCTGCTGCCATTTTAAACTTTACTGTGGGATGAAGTGGAGGATGAGGGTGAGGCCAGAGCAGGAACTCCTTAGGTACAGGAGGCCCACGTATTCTTTGGCTCTAAGCTGGGATAACTGAGGTAGCAGGGAAGTCTTCTTTTCCAGGGTCTGTAGTTTCTTGTCAAAGAGATTAGCATGGTGTAGCTTGTTATCAGAGGTGGCCTATGGGTGACTGCAAAAATAAAACTAGCTTTTCTCTTAAATGTACGGATACATTTACATACAAATTAATATATGTATATAATTTTTTCCCACAGAAACTGTATTTAAATTTAAAGCCTTAAAGAAGGTAGCTCAGCTAGCAGTTATAAATAGCCTAGAAAAGGTAAATGTTTTTCTTTTCTTACATATTTATTGCTTAAATTGCTTGTTGAATTTCATCTTAAGTTTTGCTGATGCTTTTGTTTAGATGTTTGAAATGATAGTAATTACTACATGAATTATTTTAAAGAAAGGAGAACATTGTTCTTATGGAACATTGCAGGAGTTAGGTTTTCCTTTTGGTTCTCTCTTCCTGTATCACTTCCCTGTTTACAGGGTTTGCCCTGCCCCCAGAAGAAGGTGGCAACCACCTTGAAGGGCAGGGCCTCTTCTCCCTTTGGTGTTTGTATCACCAGTGCCTGCCACTGTGCCTGGCCCCTGGGGGTGCCTGGGCATTCGTAAATGCTTATTCTATGGGAATAGATTTGTAATACAATGTGACCCATAATACAGCAGTTTTGGTTTTTTTTGTATCCTAAATTGACAAGATCATTACTTTGATGTAAAATTGTGTGTTTTTAAAATTATTATTAGGCATTTTGGAATTGGGTAGAGAACTATCCTGATGAATTTACAAAGCTGTACCAGACTCCCCAGACAGATATGGCTGGTAAGAATAAACTGACTTACTTACTTTTACCCTCTGGGCTTATTTTAGACCAAGGCTGCCATCCTCCAAACCTTAACTTTATTTCTTATGTGTCAGATAAGTCAGAATGGAAACCTGTCTCTCCTTTGCCCTCCCCTTATTTTCCTTTAGGTCATCAGACAAGGGGAAGGTTGAAGTTAAGATTGAACTTTTTATAAATTAGATTCCCTCTTCAGTTGTATCTGTATGTCAGAAAACTGACCTGTTGGAGATCAGTCCTGTAATATGGTGATTGGGCTTTGTGTTCAGAGACCCTGGTTTTGCTTGGAGCCGGGTCCCCATACCTCTTTTTTACACAACAGGATCATACGGCTGAGGATGTAAATAGTCACGTCCCGCTTCCATGAAGAAGGCTGTCAGGCAAATTGCCTTTCTCTGAGTGGGAAGATCTGGCGCCTGTTTGCGCGCTCGTCCCAAACCCAGTCTCACCAAGGGCCCAACAGGAGCATGGTTTTCACACGCAGACCGTGGTCTTGGTGTTTTTTCAGTCCCTTTCCTGCATTTGGAAGTCAGAGAAAGAGATAATTTCCTGTTGGAATGATGTGATGTGTGTGGTTTTTAAAAATCATGATAGTTCACAGTTCCGTGGCACTCCAAGGCTCGCAGAAACACTTGACATCATGTCATTTGTTCGTCACTGCTGTGGCTGGGAGGGGCGATGCTGTTGTTATTTCTATTTCACAGAGGAAACTGAGGCTTCAAGAATTTACTTAAATGGACCACTAAGATTAACTCCTGAAACCAGTACTTTGAGGTTTCAGGTGGCATTATTTCCGATGCGGGTTCTAAAACACCCCCCTCTCTGTCTAGGGAAGTGAAAGTGAGTCTTCCTGGCCATAAAGGATTGAGACACTTATTTCAATATCCTTTTAGAGGCTTTTTTCCGTTCTGGTGGAACATGATCTGGGAAGGAGTTGGTGCCACAGACAGCCAGGTTTATCGAAGCACTGGCGTCTCTGTGTCAGTATGCTGTTTGGTTAGGTCCTTTTCTTCTTGTGTTCTCTAGTTATTCACTTCGTTTCCTTTGGACTACAAACGGTAACATGCCCACTTGTATCCAGTTGACTTACCTTCTTCTCTGGTGTCAAGCTCTTCTGAGCAGAACACTTTGTTTAAAAACAAATAAACCAGTTAGAAGAGTTTGTCCCATACTGTACTCCTTTACTGTTGGGGAAAATAAAAGAACATTGTGTGGATTGTTCCTTCCTGCTGCTAGATTTGATAAAGATAATTAGACGTTTTGGAGAATACTTCCTATTGCTAATTTTACATGCTACCTTCCCCTTTTTTTCTGTAGAAATGAGAGCCTTAATTTACTACATAGGCAAAGGGCAAACTATATTTTCTTTCCTAATAGCGTCATTTGATTTTTTTTTTCCCATATAGAATGTGCAGAAAAATTATTTGACTTGGTGGATGGTTTTGCTGAAAGCACCAAACGTAAAGCTGCAGTTTGGCCACTGCAAATCATTCTTCTTGTCTTATGTCCAGAAATAATCCAGGACATTTCCAAGGATGTGGTTGATGAAGCGAAAATGAATAAGGTAAAAAGAGCAAATCTGTTTCACAGAAACAGTAGAGAACTGAAGCATTGATTTATCCCAGAACAGGTCATCCCGGGCCAACCCCATTTCCTTTTTTGACTGGCATGTGGGATTAAGGGAAGGCCGTTGATTGTTCACCTAGATGCTAGCAAATCACTTGACAAAGCCCCTAGTGCTCGTCTTGAGGACGAAGGAAGCATTGTCCAGGTCAGCTTGGAAGAGGATGCTTTCATTGGAGTCCCCTGGACTCATCCCTTTGGCTCCATGCTGTCCAGCAGTTGCATCAGGCTTGGGAGTTTCAGTTAAGATGTGGGGTCATCGATAAGGTGTGATGAGGGGTCGAGGAGCATCCTTTTCCCATATACTCTAGTGATGATCTAAAAAGGGAATGAGATTGTAGAATGATCAAAAATCCATAGAGGAAATGCTGGTAAGCTCCTTCTTCTGTTCAAGATTATACCAAAAGATAGCTAGAAGCCAGAGCACTGGAACAGAGAGCCTGCTGGGAAAACCAGCATGAGTTCAGGTGACCTGGACAGAAGACCATGGTGGGCTTCAACTAGGGAAGATTCAAGGGTGATCCAGGCTGCTGCAATGCTCCAACCAGAGAGAGAGTCCTCTCTAGATCTCTGACTGGGCCCCCGAAGCTTGCCAGCTCTTTGACAAGAGAGCCATGTATCAGGCAGGACCCAGCACATGGAGATCAGCATCAAACAGGGTCTGACCATCTCAACCAAGAGCACCCGAGGAGTTCGAGCTTGGCTCTTTGGAATAAAGTCCTGAATCAGGAGCGAGCAGAAGACAGTGGAATGGTACGAAGAAATCTTTTGGGTGAAGGGATGCCAGGTTGGTAAAAATGAGATAATGTTGCTTAGCCTATGGTAGGTACTCAGTGAAGGTATGTTCTTCGCCCAAATAGAAGAGAATAGCTTCACACATATAAATAGATCCGCTGGGAGAGAAAAAGATTGGTCACAATGAAATAGGAGGTCTGGAGGAAAAAAATGGAAGAACAAATGGCTTAGAACAGAAGGTAGAAAACCATATCCAAGTTGTGCCAAACAATACTCAGTGATTCCATGAGACAAGAAGAAATATTAGAACAAAATAAAAAAGATTGAAAAATAGAAGAAAATGTCAGGTACCTACTATTAAAAACAACTAACTCAGAAAAGAGAGAAAATTATGACCCTCCCCCCCCCAAAAAAATAGGGATAAAATGGTAGAAAGAAAGCCTGGATAATATATTTCCAGACCTCAGAAATGGAAGCTTCCCAGATTTACTAGAACCAAAGGGAAAAGTGACACTAGGAAGAATCCGTCATTCACCTCTTGAGAAAAACTTCAAAACAAAAATTTCCAGTAACATCATAAATAAAATCTACCACCCTTGGGTCAAGGAGAAAGTACTGCAAATAGCTGGAAAGAAAGAATTCAAGTAGTAAGGAACCAGAGTCACAATCACGTGGAACTCGGCAGCAACTGCTCTAAAGGACAGAAAATTTTAGAGTATTTTTTCATAAGACAAAGTACATAGGTTTATAAACAAGATTCACTTTTCCATACAAAACTTCATTTAATCTTATAAGAAAAAATAATGGATCTTTAATGAAATAGAGAACTTTCAGTCATTCATGATAAAATGACCAGAATTATGTAGAAAATTTGCAATGCAAGCACAGGGTTCAGGAGAAACCTAGAGAGGGAAAAAATTGAAGAATCAGAAGAAGCTAAATGATGAAGCACTTTGTGTTCTAATGGGGGGGATGGGATAAGTGTTTCTTCAGAATCCTAAAGGCTTCTATGGAAGTAGGAACCCTAGATGGTGGTTTTTCCTGTATTTTGATGGCCTTAAGAGAAAAAAGAAAAGATGGAAGAAAGAGTAAGTGAAGAAATGTGGAATAAGGGGAAAGAATGTATTTTTTTATGATTAGGGTAAAGAATAAGAGTGTACAAACATGGAGGAAGTGGTAGGAAGACTGAGCGTTACATGAACTGCAATCTTTTCTTAACTGGACGAAGGAACGTTGAACACACCGGCATACACATATATACAAAGTATTTGGTGTAATATATTACGTTCGACAGGTAAATGTAGGGAAAAGGAAAGGGAGAGAGGTATTTAAGAGGGAGGTTTGTCTCAGAGGGGATAGGTATAAAACACACTTCAACTTTGGGGGGTAGATTGTAAAGGGGGCATTAATGGGAAAGAAAAAGAGCATAAGAAACAGTGATCGGGGTTTGTAAAAAACAGGAGAGGCATCATTGTGACAGATTAGTTCAATTTCAGATCACTGTATTGATCACATTCCTTCTGTTTCACCAGTTTCTGTCTAAAGAGGTGTTGGGGAACAAAGAGGAAAAAATATGAGAAGCTATAATGAATGGGGAAAAGGCACAGTTAACATGAATGTGAATGGGATGAACTCACCACTAAAATGTCAGAGCATAGTAGAGTAGATTAGGAAGCAGAGTCCACTAATATGTTGTATGTAAGAAACACACTTGAAATAAAGATTCACACTGTTAAAACACAGGGTTAGAGCAAAATCTGTTATATTTCAAGCATAGCAGTGATGATCTTAGACAAGGCAAGAACAGAAATAGACTTAAAAAAGAGATAAACAGGAAAATTACATTATGATTAAAGGTGCAGTAAACAATGAATTAATACCAAAGTTTAACATATATGCATCTAAATACTTAAAGGAAAATTTAGTTGAGCTATAGGGAAAAATAAACAGTAAAGCTCTAATAATAATTGAGGACCTCAATGCGCCACTTTCAGGCCTAGACCAATCTAACTAAACAGAATAAAACAAGGAAGAAGTTAAAGATCTGAATAGAATTTTACCAAAATTTGACATGATAGATTTCTGGTAATTACTGAATGGGAATAGAAAGGAATGTACATATTTGTGGCAGTATATAACATCTTAAAAATTCACCATATAGTAGAATGTAAAAACCTTACAGACATGCAGAAAAGCAGAAATATTAAACACCTCCTTTACTGAAGACAATGTAATAAAAATTCTAGTCATCAAAAGATCTTTGGAAAACAAAGATTAAAAATTAAATGGAGACTAAATAATCCTACAGAACTGATGGGTCAAAAAAAACAACTAACCCATCATGAAAACAGTAGATAATTTCATCAAAGAAAATTATGAAAATGAGATAGCATAGTGACATTTTTGAGATGTAGCCAAAGCAGGCTTTAGGGAAAAGTTTGTTTCTCTAAACACTTTCATCACCAAAGAA
This sequence comes from Phascolarctos cinereus, assembly GCF_003287225.1. Lineage (NCBI taxonomy): Eukaryota > Metazoa > Chordata > Mammalia > Diprotodontia > Phascolarctidae > Phascolarctos > Phascolarctos cinereus. The sequence continues at coordinate 35,955,066 of NW_027555958.1, forward strand.
AACTTAGATTAATGACCTGAGGGTGCAACTAAAACCCCCCTAGAAAACTGACATTAAAAAACACCAATTAAATGCTAAAGTAGAAATTATTGAAATAAAGGAAAAGATTAACAGAATTAAAAGCAAAAAACCATTGAATTAAATAAAACTAGGAGCTATTTTGGGGGGAGGGGGAAGAGGGGACCAATGAAGTAGATTAAATATTAGCCAATATGATTTTTAATAGTATTTTATTTTTTCCAATTACATATAAAGACAATTTTCAACATTCCTTTTTTGAAAGATTCTGAGTTCCAAATTTTTTCTCCCTCCTCTCCCCACTGCCCAAGATGGCAAGCAATCTGATATAAGTTATACATGTGTAATAATGTAAAGTTGCCACATAGCTAATATGATTTTTAAAAAGGAAAAGCAAGTTATTGGTATCAGTAGTGGAAAAGGATTCACAACAAATGAAGATGAAATAAGGGAAATTATTAGAAAATATCTCATACCACCACAGCACAATAAAACTGACATCTTAATGAAATTAATGATCATTTTCCAAAACATAAAGTGTCCATTTTCCTCGTCCTCTCTTCCTTTGGCATTTCTCTGGCTTTCTATACTGTTGACCACCATCACCTCCTGCATACTTTCTCCTTGGCTTTTTGTGATACTGCTCTCTCTTTCATTTCCTCTTTCCTGCCGCATCACTCATCCTCAGTCCTCTTTTTGTGGGTCATCATCCATGCTGTGCCCTTCTATATGTGAGTGTATCTCAAGAATCCATTCTGGATTTTTGGATCTACTCTCTCTACACTCACTGTATGGGTGACCTCATAGGTTCAGTTTATCATTCATATGACTCTTATAACTAAATATCCAGCCTAGTGTCTCTTCTTGAACTCTGGTTCCATATCTCCAGCTGTCTCTTTGGTGGTGATCTTTTGAGGGACTTGTTTATTTCTACTTTATTTTTCTATTTTTTTTTTAAATCTTGTTTTCTTTCCTTCTGCCACCCATGCTTCCAAATTGGTGTGTGTGGGGTGGGGTAAAAGAGAAACAAAACCATCATGAAAAATATGCATAGTCAAACAAAATAAATTCTCACTTTGGTCATGTCCAAAAAGTGTAAGTCTCTATCTTCACTCTGAGTTCACCACCCCTCTGTCAGGAGATGGATAGCATGTTGCCCCATTTATCTTCTGGAATCATAGTTAGTCATTGCATTGATTAAAGTTCTTAAGTCTTTCCAAGTTTTTGTCTTAATCATGTCGTTTTTAAAAAATCTTTTTAAAAAATTTGTTTATTTTTAGTTTTCAACATTCATTTCCACAAGATTTTGAGTTCCACATTTTCTCTCCATCTTGTACCTCCCCCCACCCCAGGATGGCATGCATTCTGAATACCCCTTCTCCTGATCTGCCCTCTCTTCTCTCTCTGCCCCCTTCTCTTATCTCCTTCCCCTTCTATTTTCCTATTGGGCAGGATAGATTTCTACACCCCATTGCCTGTATATCTTATTTCACAGTTGCATGTGGAAACAGTTTTTCACATTTGTTTTTAAAACTTTGGGTTCCAAATTTTCCCTCTCCCCACCCGCCCTCATTGAGAAGACAAGCACGGGTTATACATGTGTAGTCAGTCATGTTACTGTTTAAATCATTCTCTGGGTTCTGCTCACGTCAGTCTTCATGATTTCACAGAAGTCTTACTAGATTTCTCTGAAACCATCCGTTTCGTCTTCTCTTATACTGCAGTTATTCCGTTACCATTACCATATACCATACTTTGTTTAGCTGCTGTCCACCTGATTGACACCTCTTTGGTTTCCAGTGCTTTACCAGATTCCTATTTGACATTTCTAACTGGATGGCCTATCAGCATCCTAACCTTAGCGTGTCTAAAATCCAGTTTTTCCTTCTTCCTAACCTCTTTATTTCTTTTGAGGCCATCTCCATCCTTCCAACAACCCAAGTTTGCAAACTTGTAGTCATCCCTGATGCTTTTTTCCCCTCTCCCCAGCGCCCACTCCCAATTCAGCCTTGTTGGGGAGGTAGAATTGACATGTCTCCCATTTCTTTATTCGTGCTACAACCATCCTAATTCAGCCCCTCATAGTCTGTCATATTTTAACAGCCTTCTAATTGGTCTTCTCGTCTCCACTATCTCCCCTTTGCAATCTGTCCTCCATAGAGTTGCCAAAAATGAATTTCCTAGTGCACATAATTAATCATGTTACTTCTCTGTTTGGAAATCTCCATCGACTCCTTGTTGCCTCTGGCATAGAATGCAGATTTCCCAGCTTGGTCTTTAAAGCCCTTCCCGATCTGACTCCAGTCTGCCCTTTTGGATTTATTGCCAGTTACTCTCCTTGGTCCTGCCAAACCGTTCTTCTTGCTGTTTCTCATACATGACCTTGTCTCCTGTCTTAGTGAGCCTTTTCACACGTTGCTCCCTTCCCTGGAGTTCACACCCTCCTGCCACTTCCTCTTAGAAACTTCAGCCCAACCTTCATTTTACATAGTGCCTTCCCTGGTCCCCAACAGCTGTGAGTGCCATCTTCCTTTCCTTTCATACTTCTTTCCCCTCACTGGAAATTGCTCTATATTTACTTAGTGTATATTTTATATTACTTATCTGTGAACCTGTTGAGTCCTCCAGTTGAACATAAGCTCACTGAGGATAGGCACTGTTTTGTCTTTTTCTTTGTATCTCCCAGTACTTAGCGTCGTGCTTGACACATAGTGGGATCCTAATCAGGTTCTGGCGAATGATTGAATTTAAAGGAGGGATGAATGTCATCATTTTCATCGTCGTCTTTGGATCATTATAGCTTTAGAACTGGAAGGGAACTTTGAGCCTATGAAGAGGAAACTGATATCCAGGAATGCTTAAGTGACTTGTTCTGTGTCACATAGGGAGGAATCATAAGATCCAGGATGTCTTGTAATTGGGTTTGAAACTCACTGATACACATATGAGTTGGGAAGGTGTGAGACTAACAGAGTAACTCCTGAAGAAGGTCATAGGATTCTTGATTTTGAGCTAGAAAGAATCTTCGAGATGATCTGCTCCAACCCCCTGATCTGTGGATGATGAATTTGAGGACCGGTGAGGATGAGGGAGTCAGCCGAGGCACACAGAAAGCAGATACACAGCTCAGCCTCCACAGCTGGCGTTTCCTGGTGCCAGGAAGTCTCGGGTGTTTGAGTGGATCACAGATTCGGTAGGAACCAGCAGTGTGATATGGATGCCAAAGAAGGACCTGTTATCCTAGGCTACTTTGGGAAAGGCTTGGTGTACAGAACAGCAGAAGGGGTCGGTCCTGATGCTCTCTGTGCCCTTCTCAGACCACAGGGAGAGTTCTGAGGGCCACAATACAAAATGAATGGCAGTTGAGTAGGTTTTTGAACTAGCTGGTTGGAGTATTGGAGGGGGTTTTATGTTATTTCCTCAATATTAAGTCAGGGTTTGGAGTGGAGAGAAACTCCTTGAAAAGAGAGGGAGGGTGATTTGGATGTTGTTAGATGAAGACAGTCAGAAAACATGAAGTGCTCACCATGTGACAGGCACTGGTCTAAGTACTGGGGATGAAAGGAAAGGCAAATATCATCTCTGCCTTCAAGGAGCTGCCATTCTAGCGGTGGAGACCACCTATAAATACTACAAGCTCTCTACAGAGTAAATGGAAGGCTGTCGGAGAGGGAAAGGAAGACATTAGCATTGGGGGGTAGCCAGGAAGCCCTGTTGTAGAAGGTGCCCTGAGACCCCAGGAGCTGTGAGAATTGGAGGAGAAGGCAGAGGACAACTGCCAGTGGCACAGAGATCAGTGATGGTGTGTCTTATTTAAGGAACCGGGAGTAGCAGCGTTGCAGTGTTCTCGAGCGCGAGAAGGAGAGTGAAATGTAGAAGACAGGCAGAGTAGGCAGGGCCCGGATGATACCAAGCAGAGTTTGGATCTAAGTTAACCGGAAAGTCCCTGGAGCTCTGCGGACAAGGGGGCGCTTGACTGAGATCTGTGTTCTAGGAAAATCCTGTTGGCAGCTGAGTGAAGGATGGATGGAGCAGCGAGAGACTTGAGGCAGGGAGGCCTGTAGAAGGCTGTTGCAGTAGTGCCGGCGAGGCACCATGGTGGCCAGCATTAGAGTGGAGGCTGTACAAGTGGGGAAAATGGGATGGGCACAAGAAAGGTTGTAAATGTGGAAATAACAAGATTTGACAGTGAATTAAATGTGTGGAATGAGTAAAACTGAGGAGCTAAGGATGACACTGAGGTTTCAAGCTTCAATGACTGGGAAGATGGATGGTGCCGTCAAAGTAACAGGAACACGTGTGTGTGTGTGTGTGTGTATGTATGTATGTATGTATATAAGATAGAGCTCTGCTTTGCACCTACTGAATTTGAGGTGTCTGGAACATTGAATTGAAGATGTCCAAAAGGCTGTGGGTGATATATAACTATGGCTCAGGAAAGAGGCTAGGGGTAGCCATAGATCTGGGAGTAATTTGCATGGAGATGATAGTTAAAGATAATTAAACCCATGAGAGCTAATGAAATCACCACGTGCAATACCATGCAGTCAGAGAAGAAGAGAGGGCCCAGGACAGAGCTTTGGGGAACTCTTCTGGTTAGTGAGCATGACATGGATGAAGAATCAGCAAAGGAGAGAGAGAAGAACTGGTCGTCCGTAGGGGAGCAGAACTGAGAGAGAGTCGTGTCATGAAGCCCTAGAGAGGAAAGTGTCCAAGAAGAGAACAGTGTCAGAGGCTGCATCAAGGTCCAGAAAGGGTTGAGAAAATGACATTAAACTTGACGTTTAAGAGATTACTTTGGAGAGGGCCATTTCAGTTAAAAGGTGAGGCCAGAAGCCAGCCTGCAGAGGGTTTAGAAGAGAGGGAGAGGGGTGGAGGCACCTCTTAGACCATGTTCTTGGATGATGGCTGTCAGGTATGGGCTAGTCAGTAAGAGGGCATGCTGGAATAGGAGGGCAGGGGGAAAGGCCCAAGTGCATCTAGATAGAAGAGTTTGGCAGACACAACTTTGTCTCAGCAGACATTGACTCTGAAGCTTGGAGATCAGGGTTCAGAATCCTCAAATTGGCCCTGCCAAGGAAGAGGACTGAAGAATTTAGTAACGGGCCATTCACCTTTTGGACTCATTTCAGGGACTGTTACTGCCCCTGACTCACAAAGGATCCCAGAGTTCTCAGGGTTCTGAGACCCCAGGAGCTGTGAGAATTGGAGGAGAAGGCAGGGAATTGGTCCCTGAGGGTTCAACTCCACTCGTGAAGCCTCCTGAGATGTGGGGGATGGTGCACACCCAGGGGGTTGACATTCAGCTCCCAACATGGGAATCCCTGCAAGCAGAGGAATCAACTGACTGAATGGGGATAAAGAAACAGGACTTGGGTTTTGACCAAGAGCTCCCCTTTTCTACTCAGTGAAGAAAATGAAGAATTGACAGGATTGTTCTTGAGATCTCAGTGGCATCGATACCAGTTATTTGATGTTCGTGGGTATTTCCGTGGGATTAGATTTTGGATTGGGGGGAGGTTCTTTTCAGAATTATTAATAATCGTAGAGGCAGTGAGGTATGAGAAGAGTGCAGGGCTTGGAGACAAGAAAATTCTGGTTCAGACCCCATCTCTGACCCCTCCTAGATTGTAGCAGAAGTGGACTTTGAACTCTCAGCTCTCTGGGGAGGCACATGACTTCCCAAGCTCTTGGAGCTTTTATTTCCTCCTCTGTAAAATGGGGAGAAGAATGCATGTAGTCAGTTCCTCCTAGGGTCGTGGGAAGCTCGAATATGAAATAAGCCTGGTGTTTGGCTCTGGCAGTGACATTGGTGCTGGCATCATCGGTCTGGCTGTTAATCAGTGCCTGTGTGCATTCCTGCAGGCTAGACATCCTCTTCCTCCATCCATGTATTTTCTCAATCTGTCTCTGCTCCCCAGGCTTCTTTATGCAGATGAGGGCAGTGTTGTCAGAAGTAGATTCTTCGTCAGCGTTTCAGTTGAATTGACTTAATCGTGTGTGTGCATGCATGCATGGGCGTATGCGTGTTGTGCACCTTCTTTGATGCATGTCACATCACTGTTTATTGGATTGAATTGCAGAAAATGTTTCTCGACAATCTCAGAAGAGCACTGGCCGGGCATGGCGGGAGCAGGCAACTGACAGAGAGCGCCGCGATCGCTTGTGTCAAACTGTGCAAAGCCAGCACCTACATCAACTGGGAGGATAACTCAGTCATTTTCTTGCTCGTCCAGTCCATGGTGGTGGACCTGAAGGTGAGGTGCTTGGGCTGGTCAGTGGGCTAAGTCTGAGATCAATACAGTTTTACTGGGAACCCTTTCTTTAGACTCTGGATAGAGTTGGGGGTTGGGGTCAGGGAGCCCTGATTTCTGATCCTGTCTCAGACAGTAGCTGGGTGAACCTGGTAAGTCCCTTAAGCCCTCTGAGTCTCAGTTTCCTTACCTATAAAGTGGGTATGATAATAGGGCCTATTTCCAAGGATTGTGATGAAGTTTAAATGAAATAGTGCTACATAAATGTCACATATCATTAATACCAGTTCTCAGATTCTCTTATTTTTTTTAGCTCCTGTAGTGACATGCCAAGCAGTGACACAGTGCACAGAGGGCTGGGTCTGAGGTTTAGAAGACTCATGTTCTTGAATTCAAATCCGACCTCAAACACTTAGTAATTGTGTGACCCTGGGCAAGTCACTTACCTCTGTTTGTGTCAGTTTCCTCATCTGTCAGATAAGCCGTGGAGAAGGAAATAGCAAACCACTCCCACATCTTTGCCAAGAAAACCCCAAATGGGGTCAGACAGGAAGAAAACAATAAAAGACTGAACATCAGAGAGTAATACCTTTTAATAACCTCTCTTGTCTTGATCTGCATATGATAACTGTCTCCATTCTGAACATTTGCAAGGCCAGACATTTCCTGTAGGGCCCTTCAGGTAGATAAGTAGCTGTCTGTGGAAGCCACTCGTGGGCTGAATACAAAGTCCTTGGCCCAGCGTGACTGGCAGACCACAGACAGATGCTTTTACCTGCCTGTTTTCAGTTCAAATCCAGCCACACGCACTTTCTGGCTTTGTGACCTAGGCAAGTCGTTCCACTGTCCTGAGGTTCAGTTTTCTCATCCACACACGCTTCCCCTGCAGAGTTGCAGTGAGCATTTTTAAGTTGCTGAGCAGCCATACCTTTGAGGTGGGGAGCAGTCTTCATCCCCTCTGTGAGAACAGTCACTGCCTTGGTGGATTTGCTGGGCAGGGCCTGGCCCTTTAAAATGCCTGTCTTCTTTCTTTGTGTAGAACTTGCTTTTTAATCCCAGTAAGCCCTTCTCCAGAGGCAGCCAGAATGCCGACGTGGACCTCATGATCGACTGCCTGGTTTCTTGCTTTCGAATAAGCCCTCACAACAACCAACACTTTAAGGTGAGAGAGACCATTGGGTTTTAGCAAAGCGTGTTTGTAATTAATTTATTATCTCTAGTTAGCTCATAGGCATGACCTAGAAACCTCAGGAATTTTAAAATAAACTTTATTAATGTATTTTATTTTTTATGTCACCATAGTTTCCCCTCCTCCCCCTCCTACAGAGCCGTCCCTTATAACAAATAGTTGTGTTTTTTTTTTTAAGACAGAAAAAAAAGAAGAGGAAAAAGTCAGCATTACTGATTAATACAAAGGCAAAGTCTGAAACTATGTACCGGGTGCATCACGTGGGGCCACCCACTTCTGCCGAGGGTGGGGTGGGGGTGTCTGCTCATCTCTCCTTTCACAGCGTGCTTGCTTTTGATAAGTTTGCTTAGACTGAGACTTCAAAAAAAAGATGGTTCTTTCTGTTTACGTTGTTGTTATTGTGTGGCCTCTGCTTCCCTTCCAGTGCATCAGTTCACGATCACATCTTCCCATGCCTCTCTGTATTCATCACATTTGTCATTTCTTACAGCACAGTCATATTCCATTGTGTTCATCTACCCATTTGTTCAGTTATCGTGAATATATTTTCAGTGGTATTTCCATAATGTGTGAAATTCAGGATATCCAGCCAGATTTATTATTTAATATTTTGAGTTGCCCTTTTATTTCTATTTTGTGTCAGTTATTTTGTTAAATATTGTTCATGTTGAAGTAAAACATTACATTTTTTTTTCTATAGATCTGTTTGGCCCAGAACTCCCCATCCACATTTCATTATGTGCTGGTAAACTCCCTCCATCGAATTATCACCAATGTAAGTCTAAAAGGTATTGATTCATTATCTCAGAGTGATCTTTTTTTTAATATATCTTTTAAAAACCAGATTCCTTAATACGCACACAAGCAAGGCAGGAAGGCTTGGGAGCGTAGACTCTAGGAGAGGGTCATTTGCTCCACGCTCCTTTTGTGGGTTTTCCCACATCCCACTCTGACTGTACACATGCTGTGGATGTGGGGACTTCTTAGTCCCTTGTCCCCATGCTGCAGAAAGACACTGGGACTCTTTGGACGGACTGGGCTTAAATATGTCATGTAGGCTAAAAGCGTCAGGGAACACTGCTACTGAGAATATAATGTGTGCTTTCCCTTATTCCTCTCCAAATGAGTTCAAGTCTTAATTTAGTTCTGATTTTTTTCTGTGCACTCTGAGTCGTGGTTGAGTTTGTGTCAGTTATAGGCAAGTGGCTGTCCCCTTTTAAAATCAGAAGCCACATATCCATTATGGCTCATGTCACCCGTGGACTAGTGAGCCTAGGTTGTCCTGTCCATTTGTAGAAGAATGTCTTGAAGCAGCCACCGACGTGTAGAAAACTTGAAGAGCCATTCAGAACAGCGCCACACCTCAACCACGTGACTCTGTGCACGAGTGGGAAGCTGCAGCTACTTCCTGTGCTATAATCAGGAGTCTGATCAGGGAGCTAAAGGCACTGATGAGACAGTCATCGAGATTGTGAGGAATGGTCTGGAAGAGGAGGCCTTGGCAGAAAGCAAAGTGAACTTCTGTGGAATCAGTACTTCTCTTCCTTGTTCCTGTCCGGGAGTCTTCCTGGCGCTCTTGAGGGCCCTCCAATGCTTTTTGCCATATTTAGGTAGCACTGACTTGAACCGTGTGCAGAGTGGCCCTTTTGCAGATTGTCTGTAAAGCAGGCCTCATGCAGAAATCTACTTGAAGGCCAGATTGTGTGCTTATCATGACTAATCTTAGAGGTATATTTGTCCTGCTTTAAATTTAGTGAATTTTTAAAGTATGTTGGTTCTGGAAATTACAAAGAAATTCTCCCACCCCATTTTTAAAGAAAAAATTTTTTCTAAGTAAAAACCTATACATCTTGGTTAAGGGAATTTGGTGTAGAGATAGAATGAGCCCAGGTGGGTTATATACAGTCAAGAATTACATGGACTTTTGTGAGATAGCATTCTATTGGGTGTGTGTGTGGTAGGGAGAAGGGAAGTTTACTATTGTGCTTTGTTTCTCCAAAAGCATTGAGGGGATTCTGTTTGTTACCAAACTATATTTTTGAAATGCTTTTGTTAATTAAATCAGCCAAGGCATTACAGCACTATTTGCTCTGAAAGTTGAATCATATAATTTCAAGAATAACTTAGTCATGTACTGTTTTGTGCATTACTTGAATCTTGTGCTATTTTAAATTTGCAATCTGGAAATTAAAAAAAAATTTATTTTATTTCTTCCTCCTTTTGTCCTTCTAATTATGAAAACGTTTACCAGTTACAGTTGATACTTTTACTCCATTGCTTAAAATTTGTATTTTTTCAAATAAAATCTTAGGATTTTTTTTTTTACTTTTAAAAGTTAGATACTTTAATTGTGAAATATTTTTGTCTACAATTGACTATATAGAGCACTTTCAAGCATGGACTCGGCACTGCTGTAAGTGGCTGGGCTGATCCTCTTTGGGTTAAAGCATGCTGGAGTGGTGCTTCATGCATGCCTCAGTGTACATGGTGACAGTGACTGCGCATCTTTCTCCACTGTAAACAGTGTTGCATGTTGGAAGATATAGTCTGTCTATGAGACAATGCCAACCAGTGTTGTTCTTTACAAGAAGAATATCAAGATTTGTTTAAAAAATGCTTTGAGAGTAGGAACACTTTTCAAGTAAAAATAGGTTGGGACACGGACCACAAAACTTAGGGAGCACATAAAGAATGTTCCCAAAGCATAACCCAAGCACTGGAGTGTCTTCATTGAGGGCGACTTGGTGAGCTTTTCTGGTCACGATGTCCTCCCTAGTGTTCTGTACTACTGGACGTTAAATTTGTAGGACCTCCTGACAGCGAAAGCTAGGACTTTGATTTTAAAAATAAGGGTATACTGTGTAACTTAGTTAGCCTGTCTTTGCTTTGGAAATGTTAGTTAAACATTATCATGTCAGTAAAGTCCCAGGTCCATCAAAGAACAGAAATTCGGCAGGGCATCTGAAGAATATGGGTTTTCTGGACATGCTGACACAGCTTTGAATTCATAGAACTCAGTTCACCTCAGCAGGCATTTCTGGTGCTTGTGAGGCACTGGTAGGCCTCAGGGATACCAAGACAGAAGCGAGATTGTCTCTATGCCCAGGCCCTCACCTTCTCCTGGGGAATCCGGTGTGTGCAGATGTAAAGATGATGAGGTTCATCAGGGGGAAGGCCCCAGTACGGAGAGGATGAGCCCTTGTGTGCAGTGTGCAGTTCCCTGTGGGCTAAAGCAGTTTAGTGTGTTTGCAGAGATGGGAAGTGACTGGACTCCTGACTCCAATACAGAAATTCTTTAGTCCCATCTTTGAGGAGCAGAAGATGGGGAAAGTGCTGGTTGTGCTCTGGGGAATATTAAAGCTTTTCTCCTTTTTTGAACACTTGGGTTGTACTCTCTAGAGGGTTCCAGAACTAGTCTTCAGTTTTAAAAAAGTTTAATGAGGTTTTTAAATGATTGCCAGTGCAGAACCCTGAAAAAAAATGGCCATTTTTTTTATATGGCATATATTAGAGAAGACTTGCAAGCGGATGATGGATCACTGATTTCATCTTCACAGCCCCCCTTGAAAGTCAGTTGAGGAAAACTAGTGTAATTGAGAAGTTGGAAAAGCTAAACACCAACATGCACCTTTGTGAAATATAAATTAATCCTCTCCTGAAGGTGCTCAAACTAGCAATTATGAGTCGATTTTATGTTTGTAGCAAAAGTTTATTCTGTAACTAATTAGTGTAATGGGAATTAGATGATAATATAATTTTCCAGATGAGGGTGTTTAGATGAGATGATTGATTCCAAGGCATTTTGAAACATGGAAACGTTGCTTTAAAAGTATTCCAGAGGGGCAGCTCGGTGGCATAGTGGATAGAGCAACAGGCCCTGGAGTCAGGAGGACCCAACCTCAAATCTGATCTCAGACACTTATTAGCTGTGTAACCCTCCGCAAGTCATTTAACCCTGATTGCCTCCAATTTAAAAAAATAAACAAAAAACTCTAAAATAAAATAAAAGTATTCTGAATGCCTTTGATCTCATGCCATTCTCATTCATGTTGTGTAACATTCCCAGTTGTTTGATAAGGTTGCTATAAAGAAATTATAAATATTTTGGAAAAAAATTATAAAGTGCTATTTACCTGGTTATTTATTACTGTTTTGCTCCAGTTTATTTTAACCTTAAATGCAATTATAGAAAATTGTACGTTTTTAAAAAATTGACTTATTTGTTCAAATAAACTAACGTTTAATTTATTGTGTGTTGAGCATTGTAGTAGGAATCAAGGGAGTTAACCTAGTTTAGAAACAGCTCTTGCTTTCATAAAGCTTAAAAGTCACATTAAAAAAGCCTTTTTTAGCCCAGATCTGTGATTTCATCTATGTAGGGAGCCTCCCCTTTAAGGAAGTTCTTTTACTGATACAGACCAGCAGCCCTTCTCCATCTTAGAGTCTAAGACAGTGAATGGGCTTGCCCAGGTCATCCACTGGCGGAGGGTCAGGTCAACCTAGTTTGAAGACCAGCTCTCTGTGCATTATATTCAGCTGCCTCTCACTTTATTATCATATTCTGTAAATATAATACACAATGGCACACAAATTCATGGTCATCCAGGTACAGAATTTCAAACTTCACAAGGACCTTCATGACTACAGTAGGTGCTTAATAAATGCTCGCTGGATGGCTTGGATCTCAGGCAGCCCTTCCTTTAGAAAGAACCACCTCTGTCACCTGATACATGAGCGGGGCCCCCTCCCATTTTTTTGAAGAGCTCCAGTGAAAAGAGCCCGCTGTGCACTTGGAGCGCTCTGGTTGTTAGGAAGCTTGTCTTGACACGAGGCTGACATCAGCCTCTTTGTAGTGTGCACTAGGGCTCCTGAGTGTGCCCTCTTACACGCCGGCCCTGCCAGTCTTTCCCCATGGCTTCTCTTCTCCAGGCCAGCCATCATCATCTTTGGCATCTTGCTTGCCCTGTCCTGTGTGCCCTTCAACTTACCTTATGGGTGTCCTTCCTCAGGTGGGGCCTGAAGTGAGCTTCCTCCTGCAGATGTCTCCTCATTGGTTCCATGTGCTATGGGACCAGGCCTTTTTCTCCCCCAGAACCTTAGCCTCTTGCCGCTGCTGATTATTGCATTTGCTTCCGCGGCAACTCTAGAATGCTGCTGGTGGCCGTGAGCTTGCAGTTCATGAATTTTTTTTGAACCCAAGTGTAAGACTTCCCATTTATCTCTATTATTTATCTTATTATCATAGATTACTCAGTCTTCTCTCCTGTCAGAGCCATTTTTGGCTCTAGGATATTAATTTTCCCTGCCATCTTTTTGTCATTTGGGACTAGCCTTTCTCCGTGTCATTGACACAGATGTTAAATGTCACAGGTTCAAGGTCAGATCCCTGGAGATTTCTACCAGAGGTCTTCTTCCAAGTTAACACCCACTGTTGATGATAACTGTTTGGCTCCACCTGTACAGTCACTCAGACGTTGGCCTCATTATTCTAACATCTAGCCTCTAGCTCTCTCTGTTTCCACAAAAAGTGTTGTAAGTGACTTGTCAGGTGCTTCACTAAAATCTTTGCCTGTAACATCCTGATCCACCGTCTGAATAATTCTGTCAAAAAAGGAAATAACATTAGTCTGGTGTGACCTGCTTTTGTTGAATCATCACTTCCTTTTCTATACATTCATCTCTTTAATAAAAAATCTGTTCTAGAATTTTGACAGGAGTTGAATTCAAGCTTAGTCATTGGTCTGTACATTACAAAGCCATTCTCTTTCTTTTCTTGAAATCTAGGACAGTACTTCTTGCCCTTCTTCAGTCCTGCAGTATTTTTCCCATTCTCCAGGATCTTTCCAGAAGTTCTGGCTCTGGAGTTCAAAGACCTGGATTCATATCTGGCCTCTGAGGCTTCCTGCCTCTGCAACGTTGGGCACCTCATCTAACCCGCCAAAGCATCCGTCCTAGGGGTTGGACATGATGGCCTCTGTGATCCCTTACCAGTCGATGACCTTTTGAAAAAGATTTCTTACAGTGGCTTAATGATCATATCCACTAGTTCTTGTATTATCCAGATATGGAATTCCTCTGGTCTAGGGCCTTGACAGAACAGAAGCAAAGGGTGTGTGGTTACAAGGTGGCAGGCTGTTCACTTTGGGTGGAGCATAGCATTCATATGTGGAGGGGAGTGCTACAGTGGTAAGCTGGGAGAATAGGAAGGTGTGGCATTCCAGATCAGGGGCTTAACTCTAGTTACAAGGGTGCCAGCCATTGAAAGGTTTCCATCCACATATGTGTGGCAGTGCCGTGCAAGGGTGTGGAAGGTGGACTGGTGGGAGGATCAGGTAGGCTCTTGGAATAGTTCAGGTAAATGGTACTGACCTATACTAGGGTGGTGCTAGTGAGAGTAGGTAGAAGGAGGAGATGGATGTGAGAGGGAGTGGGCCCGTGGGAGCACCTGGCCTTGGTAAACTGCTCAGACATGAGAGAGGAACGGATGGGGAGAGTTTACCAAAAAACTACAGAATCGGAGGATGGATGAATGATACTGGCAGAAATAGTGATAGCAGAAGGAGTAGATTTAGGAGGAATGAGGATAAACTTGGTGGGGCATTCATTGAGAGTTTGGATTCTGTTAAGACATCCTGGAGACAGTTTGAGATTCAGATCGGGAGCTTAGGAGAGTGCTCAGGGTTGGAGATATTATGGAAAGAGAAAAAAGCCAAGGATGGAACCTTGGTAGACAACTATTGTGGAGGGTTGGAAAGAGGACAAAATACAGTCAGTTAGGATACAAAAAAAAGAAAAGTTACAGAGAGAAGTGGGAGGGGAACTAGTAGTGTGTGAAGCTCTCTTTCACACACACACGCACTCACTTTACACACTTTGTAGAATTGTGTCATAGATTTATTGGCCCACTTAAATTCTGCCCTCTCTTCCAGAAGGTATATGGAGAATCAGGGGTGCCTAAAGAGATTGGTTCCTCAGGCTGTTAGCTTATTTCCAGGCTGGGTGCCATTTGAGTACAAACGTAGGTAGCAATACCCTGTTTTAAGCCACTTGTTCCTGTGTATCGGTCAACGTTGTTCATTTTTGTAATCTTACCGTCTGTTAGACATCCTTTGAACAAATCCAAGAGATCCTTGTTTCGTAGTAGCATTGTAGTGGAGTGGCATGGGCGGTGGTTTTGTTATTAGAAGACCTGGGTTCAAACCCTGGCCTTGTTACTTAGTACCTTTGTGGTGAAATTGCTCAAAGCACTTGAACCAGTCTGAGACTCACTTTCCTTATCTGAAAAATGAGGAGGTTAAACTAGGTGAGCTGTTAAGTTTCCCGATTCTAATTATTTGGTCAGGGGTCAGGGTAGAGGTTGTGTGTGAGGTCAGCAGAATTATGTACCATATACAGGGCTGAGGGAGATGAGAGTTAAAGAGTAGCTAGTGGGTGATGGGGTGATTGGGTCACTGGTGAACTTAGAGCAATTTAATCAGGATGGTGGGGAGAAGAAGCCAATTGAGTAGGAAGGAAGAATTTGGTGGTATTTTGGCATAGACAAGTTTTTCAAGAGGTTTAATTATAATGGAAAAAGGATCCCACGGTCAAGGAGGGGGGAGGTTCAGTTTTTTAGCATCATGGTGACCTCATCATACTTGATTGCTAGAGTGAGGACCTGGAGAAAGCCAGAGAGGAGGATATCAGAGGAACATCTGGAGACTGAACAGAGTTGAGGAAGAAAGGGACAGGTCAGGCAGGAGGACAGGAGTGGAGTGGGGATGGTGAGGGCCTTATTAGATTGCCTCTGTCTTCTTAACAAACTAGGAGACTAAGTAGATGATTCATCATTAATTTTGAGCCAGAAGAGAAGAGACCATGGAGACCCTCTGGTCCAACCCGCTTCCAAGGCCCAGAGAGGTTGTGTGACTTGCGTAAGGGTATAGAGTAGGTAGCAGAGACAGTTGCCTGATTCCAGATCCAGTAGTGCACCGTACTGTACCCCACTGTCGTTCACAGTAAGAGTGGGGCTGGGGTTGGGGGAGGGACTTTGAGGTTGGACAGAGCTGTGGGGACTCATACAGGGTATCCAGTGCTGGAGAAAATGTGGTTTTCTCATAGCTACAGACCAAAGTTGTCCCCACAGGACTTTTACTTCATGAGTGGGGCACAGTATTCAAGATGTGTACATGCAACCACGAATGGGTTTCAAATGACAAGTCTGAGCTACGTTTTACTAGACCCATGGCCAGAAATCTTAAATGAACAATCGGTTATCCACTGAGTACACTTGGTTTTTGCATATTAAGGCCATAGAATCTTTAAAAACTTAGTGATTCCTAGAGGGTTTTATTATACAGAGATCACATCCCTTGGCAACATGAAGAGTGGAGAAGTTTTTGATCACCTGGCATTACATAATAGATAACCTTTTGTGACCTTTATCCTTTGAGCAGATTTAATACAATCTGCTTTAGAGAAAGGAAAAGCAAACAAAGGAAGCTTGTCTCTGTGACTTTATCTCAGGGTAACACCCAGATTATCCACATTTGAAGAAGTAAGATCTATTTTCAAATCGCAAATTGTCCACTTGATGCTCTGTTGGGAGCGAGCCAGATTATAGTCAGCAGGTACTTGAAATTGATGAGTGGCAGGAATTTCTGCTGATAGCCATGTTGTCCAAAAATGTGTTTTTCCCTCTCCCAGCTGCGTAGTCCAAAGTTGGCCTTAGGTGCTTTTTACCACCTAGGCAGGGTACAACATCCAGACTGTGTAAGTACAGTAAATTGTGGAGGTTTAAAAAAGATAAAACATGGTATTTTGTCTTTGTATAGACTTGTTTTTACCCAGAGTCAAAAATAATTTAAAATAGGGTAACTCAATCATCTGACTTCTTGCTCTGTGTATAATAATATATATCTAGTGATTCAAATAATTCAAAAGTATTGGGTATGAAGATGTAAGACTGGGCAGTTAATTTTGCCCTAGGAAAAAGAAGTGTGAATCTGGAGCCCATATTTTGTCCTTCATTCACTACTAGACCACTAACAATCTCCCATAGCAACACTCTCAAAATTGGTCATTACTTTTCAATAAATTGATAGGAATACCATGAATATTTCTGTTTGAGTTGGACTTATTCTGTTTACTTCTTCCATGCTTATGTAAGCTTTGGATTTGCAGTTTCATAATTAGTTTTTCGTGTACTAATGCTACATTTCTTCTACATATGTAAAATTAAAATGTGAACTTTTAAGTGAAATGGGAATTTTAAAAAGATTTTAAAATCCAAATAGAATGTTAAATTAGAATAGAATTGCATTTAATTTTGAATTTCCATTTAACAAAATATTTTGTTTGAACTAATTTATGTGTTTGTTTATGGTGATTGTTAGTCTTTCATGTTTCTTGTCCATTTTTGCTTATACATTTAAAATCATGAGTTTACTAATAATTTTATTTCATTTACTAACATTGTTGTAAATATCTTTGTTCTTATTTGGGGAATCTACACATAGCTGCTTCCCATATAACTCTGTAAAAGTATCAAACCACCGTAATTTATCTTAATCTATCACAACTTTTTTTTAAGCTTTCATTAAATAACTTTAATTAGAACAAGAGCTTAATCTCTGATATCTAAATCATCAAGCTTTTCTCCTCTGTAATTGGATCACCTTCAGAATTAGCCCTGTAAAAGGCTGTTTAGTTTTCAGATTAGCTAGTTGTCTGGACATACAAATCTCACGCATTGGGGTGAGCACTCTTTCTGCTTTTGTCTACAAATTGTTCTGTTTATCTCTCCCTCTTGAGCACGATACAGAACATCTAGAAATTAGTGGTTGAAGGGCTTATTTGAAGACTGGAAATTACGGTGTGTTTTCTTGCATGGTCTAAGACACTTTTTGACATCTACTTTAGCCTATATGAGTTTAGAGCCAGAACAAATTACTCATTGCATCAAGTGATATATTTATTTTCGTACTGATACTTTTCCTTCCTTATGGTCTGGCTTCTTTTCTAGTCCGCCCTGGATTGGTGGCCCAAGATCGATGCTGTGTATTGTCATTCTGTTGAACTCCGAAACATGTTTGGTGAAACCCTTCACAAGGCCGTGCAGGGCTGTGGGGCTCATGCTGCGATCCGAATGGCGCCGGTAAGACGAAGCCACAGGTGGAGCGTGTTTCTTCCCCTGGTCCCTGCTCTTCATTGCATTGTCAGTGTCTTCATTCCATTCCCGCTGTTTATATTCATCAGCTTGAGTCCTGAAGACAGAACTGACTTGACTTGGGCCCCTGACCCTTATGTGCATGATGCACATTAATGAAAAATCCCTGTTACTTTGAAGGGCTTAGAATTAAGGATCTTACATTAACTATAGAGTACTATGTGTCATTTTGATGACTGATCAGGCCTGTTGACTGTAAATGTAGGGTGGCCTTAAATTTTATTTTATTTTATTTTTTTGAGACTCTGTTTTGAGAAGTAGAAGGGGAAGCCAAATTCTAGGTTATAGTGAATGCCCCCTTATGCAGGATTTTGCCTGCTGGATCCAAAGTGTTTCTGTGCGGGAAAAGAAGTAAAATTTTAACGGATTATATTTATCAAGATATTTGGTAAATTTCCAGTGCTGTTTGGTAGCTTGGTGCTCTGAGGATTATTCATTGATAGGCACTGTTGGATGTGAGGTTAGATTATGTTAGAGTTTAGGATTTTAAGACAGTGTCTTATGTACTAACAAAGCCAAAACATATACGTGCAGCTCAGCTCTCCCCTTAAAAAGGAATTTAAAGTATTTTGTTGGACCAACCTGAACAGACAGTCACAGGGTCATGCCGCACGCATTCTTAGTATCTGTGTCTAGGCAGGGTGTTTATCCATAGCAACTCTCGACATTGATTGGTGGTGCTTTGTTTTTTGCTTCTTATTTTCTGTTCTGATTGGCTGCTGTCGCTCACATGATCAGATGCCAGCCAGTCACTGTTTTGCGTGGCAGTGGGCTTCTGTGGCTGTAAGTATGACCCACTGTGACTACCACAGAAAAGTCCCCCGTCTTCTTGACGGCTCTGTGTGGAGTGACCGCTCCAGTCATACCATTTCATGTGGAAAATAGAGCATGTCCTCACGTAGTGTTTGCTGTAGTCATTAAATTGCTTCCTTTTTGCCATGCTTTGTTTTGCAGAATTCTCGTAACCAAAAAAACCTGGTGATTTTACATAATCATAGCTCATATTTATCCAATTGTCAGTGTTTGTCAGGGGTTCCTGAAGTCTACACCCTGCATGTTCAGATAGAAAAATTTTGTGCTAACAATTATAGTTTGGAATTGTTGTCTAGGTGTGCTAAAATTCTAGCAAAGAGAGTTAACAACATGATTTTTTTTCATTATTATAGATTTTTAAACGTACTAAAAAATCTAAACTAGAGATTTAATGTATTACTATAGACTTAACACTGAAATAGTTTGTAGTTCATTATTTAAGTGGCAAAAGTTTTCAAAGTTGAAAAAGAAATTTCCCTCCAGGTACAGCTTTAGAGGTAAGTGCCTAGAGGCCCACTTGGGCCTTATATTTTTCTTTTCTTTTTTAAGTTGTAAAGATGTCCTGGGAAGTAACCTTTCTGTGCAGCTTCTCATGGGAAGTTTCTTCCATTCTGATGCTGTGACTTTCTACTATAAGTTTGTTCCTTTTTGAGGGGGAGGTGTGGTATTCAAATTAGGAATTGGATCATGATTCATTTTCAGCTATTAGTTATTTCAGTTATTCAGTTAATTTCTTTAATTCTAGTCTGAATCACCACAAAAATCAGATGTATTTGTTTCACCTTTTTTGAATAAGGGCAACACTGACCATATCTATTCTAGATTTAGCATTCACTCAAGTTCTTGAGACATGAACTGGTAGGCAGAGCTACTGATTCCAGCAATTTACCTCTTGGGGCTAAGGACATCTAGGATGCAAACTGGACTTTAACTTGTGGTCACTTTTTGAAAATTTTTGTCATCCCTAGAACTCATTTCCTAAAACTCTGTGTGTGTGTGTGTGTGTGTGTGTGTGTGTGTGTGTGTGTGTGTGTGTGTTGGAATGTTTACTGGTGGAAGACCAAATTTTAGCTAATTCTCACATCTGGGAGAAGAGCTGGTCAAGGTCATTAGGGGCCTGCTTAGGTCATCCCAGAATATCTCTGTCAGGGTTGAATGTGGTCATAGACCATCTAGTCTACTCTCCCACTGAAAGTGAGAATTCTTTCTAGGAAATCGTTAATAGTTCTTCAGAAACCCCTGCTTGGATATTTCCAGTGATTGGGAGCTTCTATGTGTATGCCATTCTTTTTTTTTTTTAGGCAGTTGGGGTTAAGTGATTTGCCCCGGGTCACACAGCTAGTAAGTGTCAAGTGTTTGATCTGAGGCCGGATTTGAACTCAGGTCCTCCTGACTTCAGGGCCGGTGCTCTATCCACTGTGTGTATGCCATTCTTAACTGTCAGAAAGTTCTTAATGACATTGAGCCAAAACGTGCTTTACTGTCATTTCTCCCTATTGGGTATCAGTCTGTCCTCTGGAGTTGCTCAGAAAGAGTCTGCTCACTCTCCTGGGAGAGAGCCATTTGAAAACTTGGAGTTAAATGCTCTGCCCACGTGCTTGAAACATTTTCAGATGACATCCTTACAGGACATGGTTTCTAGATCCTTGATTAACCAGAGCACCTTCCATTTTGTCAGTGCCCTTTGAGTACCTGTGGGGTAGAATGTGGCATCCAGTACAGATTGTAGTACTCTTGCTGCAGCCTTAATGGACGTTATTTCCATTACTGCCACAAAAGAGGAGGTGATGTTAGTATTTCATTATAGAATCAGTCTTATTTGCTCATATGGATATTGTGGTCAACCAGATGCTGTAAATCTTTTTCCTATGTACTATTGCTCTTGTTTTCATATATACTATTTGTGCATTTCAGTTTTTGAAATTTATAATTTCATTATCAATTTCAGCTTTCATTAAGTAGTGGCTTTAAATAGCAGATAATGTGTTTGAATTTTTACTTATGTGCATATATATCTTTTCCTCATCTCGCATTTTAGAGGTGGGATCTCTGGTTGGTTTTTTATAGTTGACCTCTATAATTTATTGACCTCCATAATTAAACCATGTAATATTAAGTTAAATTATTTTTTCCTTATAGGAAAAGCCAAAACAGTTATTTTATGAGTTACTAATTTTTCCTTACTATGCATATTAGCTAGCTATTGTTAGACAAAGCACACATATATTGCAGTGAATTTCCATTTAGGTTTTGAAACAGAAAGAAGAACAGTTAGTAAATTCATTAATTACTTTATTTTCACTTGAAATAAATTGCTGTTTTGCTCTGAATATGTAATAACCTTCCCACCTCCACCTCCTGTCCCTTCACTTCTCACCTCTTTGAGAGGAAAAAACAGACAGATATGCATGGAAAGATAACATTAATGAACCAGTTGCACTTAGTATTTATACGCACCAGATTTAGAGGAAAAAAATGAACATTATATTTGGACCAGTATAATAATTACTTTTTTAGATAGTCTGTTATTCCCAGTAACAGACCATTTATGGTTGATAAATTGAAACTGGATTTCTGAACTACATTTGAAATTTTTAGAAGTCTCATGTGTCATACCAGGCAGCCAGTGCTCAGTCATTTTTTTCACATTATGTGAGTAAAGAACAGAGAATTCAATTACTATTTATTTTGAGTTAAAAACAAAAGAGAATTCATTAATTTGCTTGTTGGTCTTATTTTGTGGCTCTTCCTGGGTAATGTCTATAGTAGAAAATAACAATGAGGAAGTAAGTTTATTAATTGTTCTTTTGAGTATATGTTCAGCGACTTTGCTAAAAAAAAATTTGTTCCATACTAATCTGAGATATTTTTTGTGTCTTTATATACTAATAATAATGACACTAAAAATACTTTGCAACTCATGTTTGTATAGTGCTTTAGTTTATAAAGAACATTCCTCACAACAGCCAGGTAAGCCATAATAGTAGCATCCTCATACATCTAACTAAAAAAAAGTTGAAACGCGAAGAAATGAAGTGATTTATGATCACACAGCTGTTAAACATGTGCACTGGTATTTAAGTCCAGGACTGTGATTCTGACTTCTTGAGAAGAAATGCAAGACTTGTCAAATTCAGGCAGAGTTATCAAGTTTCAAGGGCACGTGGAGAAGGCCAAACCATGTACCTGGAGGTTTGCTTTGGACCATCGACCTAGTAACAAATGCTGTTGGTGCATTTGCTAGCTCTTCTTCCTCTGCAGTGACATGTGCCCTCTCCATCGCATCTCTGTGGATGCGTGCTGTTTAATACATTGTAAATATTTGCTTAATACATTGTAAAATGGCTATCTTGCTTATAGACACACACTTGTGCATATTAACACTTATAAAGATGTACCATTTCTGGCGTTGTTGGTATGATACATAGAAATTTGAGAACCCATGTTTACATATTTGCCTATTTTTTTAGTTATGCTCTTTCTAAACAGTCATTTCTGTTGAGCCAGTGGAAAACGCGAATGAACTGAGTAGAATGAGAACGATGACATTTCTAAATTGTAATTATTGAATCTAGATATAAGGATGTCCATATTAATTTTTTTTACCCAAGCAAGAAATAGTGAACTTTGGAAAATAGTATTTACACTTGTTTGGATTGGAAACACATGTTCTTTGAGATAATCTTCCTCAGAATTCTTTCTGCATTTTTCCAGTGATACCTTGTCATGTTTCTAATGAAGTAGATATTATTCACTTTGGGTGGTGAATAACATTAAAGCACAAAGCAACAACTTCGAAGAGAAGTTATCTTAAAATAGTAAAGTGGCTAGAATAATTTTGAGAAAATTTTTTTTTGGGGGGCTAGGCAATGGGATTAAGTGACTTGCCCAGGGTCACACAGCTAGTAAGTGTTATGTGTTTGAGGCCAGATTTGAACTCAGGTCCTCCTGAATGCAGGGCCGGTGCTCTATCCACTGCGCCACCTAGCTGCCCCTGAGAAAAGTTTTTTAAAGGAGTGGATATGGTGCCACCCTGGCATTAAAGCATTGAGTCAGACATTTCTTCTGTGTATGATGCATGTCAATTTCCATTTTTGTGTTTTTTACATTTTTCTTTGCTAAAGAGGCCCCTTACCCAAAACTTGTTAGGCTCCAATGCATTTTCATAGTTTTGGAAAATTACTCTTTATATTAATCAGTCTGATTGAGACTGGTAGGTAGATATTTGTGTGTGTGTGTGTGTGTGTGTGTGTGTGTGTGTGTGTGTGTGTGTGTGTGTGCGCGCGCGCGCCAGCCAAATCAGTTTTTCTAGGTTTTTTTTTAACTTAAATTGTACAAATAGATTACACTGAAGTTTATATTAAAAGTACATTATCTGATGTTAATAACCCTAAGATCATGTTGCTCCATGTTTTGTGTGATGATCTTTCAAAAAAATTGGATTGTTAATATCCTGTAAATAAATAATAGATACTGACAGGATAATAATATATTTTTTCTTAGAGTCTTACATTTAAAGAAAAAATGACAAGCCTTAAATTTAAAGAAAAACCTACGGACTTGGAAACAAGAAGTTATAAATACCTCCTATTATCCATGGTGAAACTAATACATGCGGATCCAAAGCTGTTGCTCTGTGTAAGTAAACTTCTTTTGATGCTTGACATTTTTCCCATTAATGTAACTTGACAGAAATGCCATGTTCCTGAAAGATTACTGTTCTCTAGAAAGGATTTTGACATTTCCTATTTACCATTTCAAATTGACTTTTTCCTTAAAAAAAAAAAGCAGCTTACGTAGGCTGAAGACACAGTTTATTCCCTGGACTACTCATACTTATTTCCTTAATTTGTAATGTGCTCGAGAAGGGTGTTTATCCTGATTTTGTAACTATCACGTTATTAGCATGTGTCTGCCTATTTGATAAGGAGAGTTCTAAGAGTAGACGGTGAGCAAGGGGGAGCGGCCATTGGGCACAACTTGACCTCTGCTGGGGAAAATTGGGGGAAGGTTCAATACTGATATTTCTGTTTGCATGGAGGGTTAAATCTGCTGTCCGTCTCCTCCCATTTTCTTTCTGTCTGTGTAATTGTCTGGGAGATATGGAAGAAGAGAAAGAAGAGTGGGAGGAAGGGTGTGTGCTTACTGAGGTTCAGGGGGGGCACTAGATTTGGTGTTGGGTCTGTCTGTGGTCACACCCTCTGCTCTTCCATTTGCTTCTTGTGTGATCTTGTCTGAGTCACTTCAGTCGGTCCACAATCCACAAGAGCCTGCTGTGTATCTGGTGCTGTTGATACAAGACGGTGGCTGCTACTCATACTAGTCTAGTTCCCTAGTATAGGAGAACTTTGCTCCCAGCACCCAAGGACGTTCTACAAGTAGTAGCATCCTCCTAAAGACATGGCAGCTCAGAGGTGAAGTGGTCTGCCCTTAAAGGAGCTTCCGTTCCGTTGGGGAAAGACAACACAGCCATAGTGAGGTATAGATAAACTGAAGAACAAACAGGGAGAAGGTAATTTGGCTGGAGAAGGCACCAGCACAGTGGTTCTCCCCAGCTTTTTGCTCACAGAACAGTATTCCTTGCCACTTTGAAGGTGTCTCTGAGCAGCACTAGGAGAGACTCAGTCGATGGACTTAGATGCACCTTTAATATTAAAGTCAGCCTTTTGTGAATCTAAGGTCTGATGTGTTTTGAGGTTAGTGCAGATGTGTGATAGGCAAGCTTTATTTATTTTTTGAATACCATACTTGTACCATGTATGGACGGTGACTCTAATTTGTATCAGTCAGAGTCTTCATGCATTTTATTTTATCTGCAATAACCTAACATCCAGAGTTTCTCAATACACCTGCTAGAACCGCAGAAGTACTGCCCAGACAGCTGGAGGGAAGGCTTCATTTCCTGGGGGGAATGGACAGTGCAAGATGGGACAGGACTGACTGGGGATGCTAAGAAGGGCAGTTGACGGCAGGGCCTCCCCACCATTCATTGGGTCAGTGCAGAGCCACGGAGGCAGGAGGGGGAACGTTGTAGGAGAAGATGATTGAGAAGGGCAGTTTGGCAGGACCAGAGAGCATAGGCTGAGGAAGCTGGAAAGGGAACTTGAGGGCAAGGCTGTTACAAATGACTTCAGGTGCCCAAAAGAGAAGTTTTTATTAGATTCAGCGGAGTTGAAGTAATGCAGTAGCTGGACTGACTTATGTATGGAGGATGAACAGAGTCAGGAGAAACTTGAGGCAGGTGACCAGTAGGGAAGCTTTTGCCATGGTCCAGGTGACAATTGATGAGGGCTTGACTTAGGGTAGTGGTGTGAATGGGCCTTTATTTCCTTATAAATAAAATCAGGGAACTGGACCGGATCGCCTCAGAGGACCCTTTTAGCTCCGATCTAGATACCTAACATTGGAATGCACCGTCCAGCAGCCCTAGCCAGTTAGAACCTCAGATCAAAATTTGTCCTCCCCCTCCCCCCATAATAGTCGCGTGGAATGGAGAACATGGAATGTTATAGTTAACCTTTAACCTATTCTCTGTCCTTATTGGAATCCCTGTCCCAGTCTTAATCCTTTAATTAGCCAGTTATTGTCGTCTACTTTAAAATCCCGTCCACTTTGTTCTCTTGTTTCTCCTCGCATGCCCATGTCCAGCCTTGGATTAGTCCATCCTCTCCATGCCTTTGCTCAAATCATACTATCTGTTGACTGGATACACTATAAACTTGTTATCTTACTCCATCTAGGCCCTCACTGCAGCAAGGCAGTCCTTTTATTCATCATTTATTGATACCGTATCTCATTTCCCACAGAAACTAGTTTGTTCCATACCTTGGCTTTTTTTTTTTTTGGTGAGGCAGTTGGGGTTAAGTGACTTGCCCAGAGTCACACAGCTAGTGAGTGTTATGTGTCTGAGGCCGGATTTGAACTCAGGTCCTCCTGACTCCAGGGCCGGTGTGCTATCCACTGCACCACCTAGCTGCCCCCCCCCCCTTTTTGTGAGGCAGTCGAGGTTAAGTGACTTGCCCAGGGTCACATAGCTACTGTCAAGTGTCTGTGGCCAGACTTGAACTCAGGTTCACCTAGCTGCCCCACCTTGGCTTCTTTCTTCAAGCCTCTTACATTTCCCCCCTTCCCCCATCTTCAGACAGAGTTGACAAAATTGAGGCCATTTGCCCTGAGCTCCCTCTCCTACGCTTCTCTTGAATGAATTAAAATGAATGAAAAGACATGTATTAAGTACTTACCTCATATGTTCTGGGCATGTGGATAGAAATGTCAAGAGAATCCCACTTCTCAAGGAGTGCTCCAGCACATCATAGCAGGTGTGGCCGTTGGGCATAGGGAAAGGCCCAGAATCCTCAGGGTGCAGTGGGCCGAAGGGAGGAAGGTGCTGAGACGGGATGATGGTCTTGGGGGCACAGAGGGTCCCCACAGGTGCCTTGACCCTTCTCCATTCATCTCCTCCAGTAGACTGCCCTCTGTCATCCCCCACCTTCGTCTCTCCTCATCTTTTGGCTTTTCCCTATTGCCTTCAAACATGCCCAAGCCTCCTTTTTTTTTTTTTTCTGAAAGGCAGTTGGTGTTAAGTGACTAACTCAGGGTCACACAGCTAGCAAGTGTCTGAACCCGAATTTGAACTTGGGTCACTCCAAGGCCTGTACTCTATCCACAGGGCTACCTAGCTGCCTCTTTCCTCTTTTTGAAAACCTCTTGACCCTGCCATCCTCTCAGGTCTCTCATCCTGTGTCATTCTCCTTAAGGCAGACTCCTTAAAAAAAACTGCAGCTCTTAGGAATCTGACTTGATTTCCTCATGTGCCTCAGGCTGAGCCATCTCTTAATTGCTGAATGCGGTGGCTTTTTCAGTCAGCATGCCTCACCTCTCTGCAGGATTCATGGTTGACTTCTCCTCCTGGATATTGATTTCCTCCTTTTTTGGTGCCACTCCCTCTCTCCTGGCTCTCCTCCTACATCTCTGACCCTCCTTCTCCATCTCTCCTTTGCTGTATCGTCATGCGTATCCTGGCCCCCTAAGTGTGGAGACTCCAGGGCTCTGGCTTGTTCCTTTTTCTCTCTTGGCGACCCAGCTAGCTCCTAGAAGTCCAGCTCTCCTCTCCATGCACATCCCTCCTGTCTGTCTGTCTGTCTGTCTGGTCTCAGTCATTTCAAACTGGATGCCCTGAAGACATCCCGAGCCTGTCAGGTCCATGCAGCCCACTCTGCTGAACCCTCCTCTCCAAGTACGGGACCCTTTGCTAGCCTCATTGAGCTGGTTGTGGCTGAGAGCTTTGTAGTTGGGAAATCACTGTGGATGGTGCAGCCCAGCCCCTTCTCTGCCGTCTTCCCCCTCGGTGGCAAACACCTGTAAACTTTCTTCACTCAGATGCATACACTTGTAAGCAGTTATACAAAAGCAGTCTTCTGAGGATTGAGTGGAGTGGCATTCGGTGCACTTTGGCTTCATTTCTCTGCCTGCAATTCAGTTTCACAGAAGGGAGCCAAATTCCCTGGTGCTTACAGGTGTATGCGTGCTCCTACTGGAGTGTTTGAAGAAATGAAAATGAAGTGCTTGTGGGACTGTTGGAATTCCACCTTGACAGTACTATCTTTGCCGCCATCTAGTGGACAAACTGGATGTTTGACAGCTGCAAATCCCTTCAAAGAGTGGAAGGTTTGTTGTAAAGACTTGGGAAGAGTTTCTATTTTAGATACTTATTGACCGAGTTTAAATGAATTTGGGAAGAAGGCCAGCTTGAATTACTGAAAAGTTGAGATCAGTGCTTCCAACCATCAGAAAAGAAAAAGGGAGTAGATCTACTTACTCTGGGTTTACTTATTTGTTTATTGTATGCATGTACCTATATACGAGTAGTGATGTTCATTGTAAAACTTGGGCAAAACCAGAAATTAAAAAGGGATAAGATAAAGATAAAATAATATTTGAACCTAGAGGCAATAGGGAGCCCCTGGAATTTATCGAATAGAAATGATATGGTCAGACCTGTGCATTAGGAAAATCCCTTTGGCAGCCTGGGGAGTGAGGTGGAGAAAGGAGAGACATTTGAAGCAGGGAGAACAGTTTTGACTGGGGACTGTTGGTCTAGGTGAGAGATGATGAGGTCCCACCCCAGGTCAGTGGCGGCTCTGTGAGCTGGGGGAAGGGGCTGGATGTTCAAGGGATGTAGAGGTGGACATGACAAGCTTTCCCAATTATTGTATTTCTGTGGGGTGAGGGAAAGTGAAGGAAGCAAGGAGAACACCAGTGTTGTAAACGTGGGACTGGAAGGGTGGTGGTGCCTTCTACAGATAGAGTGACATTTGGAAGAGGGATGTGTTTCGGGTGGAAAGATAGAGAATTGCAGCTCATTCATTTCTTCTGTGGCATAGTTTACTCACTGGCCACTGCCTCAGAGAGCAGAGCCTCACCCATTTGGGGTGCCTGTTTCAGCCAAGAGATGGGAGAGGGTGGGCTGGCAGGTGAGGGGGATGCCTCCAAGCATTCTGCCTGCACAGCTGTTTATTGGTGCTGGGTGAGGTTGGGTTTGGGTATAACTACGCCGAGGGGCCCACAGGAGACTCTCCCTGTGAGAAAGGGCAATTGGGTGGTCGATGCGGGTGGCATTTAAGGCACAGGACAATTGTGTTGGACTGTGGTTAACCAGCAGGAGAAGGGTGGCGTCAGACCCAGCTTCCTACCCCTCCCATGGGTTTATCATATACTCCTTAAGTTTCAGGCTGCTGCCCCTGCTTTGGCAGGTACGGACCTGGCTTTTCTCTTTTTAAAGTCATGTTCCTTTTAGGATAACTAGAAATAGACTTAACACTGTTGTCTTCTTGGCATCTTTGGCAGGACTACTTATTGAATTACTTTGAAAGAGTGACTTGTAATTAGAATATCAGAGGAGGTTTAACTTCTACAAAATGTGTAGAATTATGATTGTTTTACATCTAAATGAGCATCTGAAGTTACTAAAAAAATCCAATTTTTTTCTCAAGTGACTAAAGTTTGAAACCTTTTAACATTGATTTGCTTATTAGACTCTGTGGTTGAAAGGTAGCATTGTAGTGGGCAAAAAAGGCAGGAAACCTTAATTCTAGTCCTAGCACTGCTGCTTATTTCAGAGCCTCAGCGTTTCTGTGAAAATATGGGTGTGGGAAAGGAGGGGAGGGTTCTGGCTTCCTTCTGTGATTCTATAATACTTTTCAATCTTACCTCTGTTGCAGTTACAAATTCCAGATTAATAAAGTCTAAGTTAGAAGCTTATCTTTCCACCAGAATTGTTAAATAATTTAGAAATAATCCATTGTTCCTCATCAAATCATGAAAACAGTTTTTCATTAATTCACTAATTTCAATTAATTAATTCATTAGTTTCAGTTAATTCACTTGGAGCCCATTGCCTTTCCTAAATGAGAATACTCTGAAGATGGCTCATATTTATAGTTAGGTTTTTACAGAGTGTAGATGGATACAAGTAGAGAAACTCTACCAGGTGTTACGAAGGAGTATTAAAACTTTGCCCTGTTCTTTGCAGAATCCAAGAAAACAAGGGCCTGAAACTCAGGGGAGTACAGCAGAGTTAATCACGGGCCTGGTGCAGCTTGTCCCCCAGTCCAGCATGCCAGAAATAGCCCAAGAAGCAATGGAGGTAAGGAAAGCCTCATCCTGGGTGTCTGAGCTTCTGGTGGAGAGGCTCTCTGTGCCTAGTTCACTGGGCTTTGTGGTGGGTATCTGCCTCGTGGCAGAAGTTGGTAGTGATAGGTTTGAAAATGTCAGTGAAGGCGTCTGCCTCTGGATTGTTTTAAGGTCCATAGAGGGCAGGGATGCTCTTGCCTGAGCTTTTATAAAACATGTAACTGCTGTTGCTTAGACAAATAAGGAAAATTTAAGTCTGATTCACTTTTTAAATGTATTGATTACCAGTGACTTTAGGTAAAGCAGTTTTAAAACCAAATTATAAATGAAACCTTATGGTACCCTTAAAAAATGAATGTTGATGCCAGCACTGCTTTTGAATGAGTTGATGAGAAGAGAAATCCTTACCCAGCAAGAATTGCCCTCTGTCTTACCCTCTCTCCCTTTGACGGAGCTTCTCTGAAATGGGCTGGAGTTTCTTGTCTCACTCTCTGGCAGTGGGGATTTCGCATAACTTCTGTAGTTACAAAACACAGGCCAAAATAGGAATGAAAGAAGGACAAGATAAGGATGAACTCATGTTTGACCCTGGAGTCCCGAGCTGGGGGCTGCCATGGTCAGAGCTGTGCTTGAGGAGGATGGACTGGAGAGAGGAGGGAAACGTGGGGCAGGAGGACCAGGCTTGTTCAGAAGGTCAGGCCCTGTCGGCCACTTGGCCGTTCTGTTTTACTTTGACTGTAGAGTGGGACCTGTTGGGCCCAAGTTTCATTTGCTTCATGAGAGGAGCAGAAAGTTTGGTGTCTTTAGTCTGTCTTGGTTAGTTCTCTTTCACATTCATGCAGCTGTCAGCCATTTGTCCTTGAAGATTTTCCTAGTTTCTAACCCTTCCTTGGCACTCACCCCTGCTCTGCCAGCCTGCAGTCACAGCTGCACTGGTCCCACCTCCCGACTCTGATCCCTCATCACGTCATCTCCTTTGTGGGGTATTGGAAAGAGACCCAGACTTGGAATGAAGAGATGGCCAAGTTCACACCCCAGCCTCAACACTGGGCCAGCCATTCACCATTTCTGAGTTGCACTTCCTTCCTGGGTAAAGTGGCCACAATCATGGATGTGCTAACCAGCTTGCAGGGCTCTTTGAGGAAGGTGCTTTGTAGACGTTTAGGCTCTCTGACGTGTCATAGCCAAAGTCCCGCCTGACTTCCAGGCTGTCGATAAGCTGCGTTTTCATCTCTCTCTGCCCCCACGTACAGAGCATGCTCTGTCTGACCTGGGGCTGGTGCCTTATGTGCCCTGCACTGCTGCTGTCCTTCCTGCCCCTGTCTGGAATGTTCTCCTTCACCCCATGCTGGGCCTGTCCAGATCCTCCTCATCCTTTAAGGGCTGCCCCTTCCACACTGCGGCTCTCTCCTCGTCCTCCTGGTTTAGCCCAGCACTCTTGGGATAGGGAGGGCCACGTGGTAAGCATCGGATGGGGTGTGTTTTCATGCTGTTTGTCTTACACTGAGGCTCAGATCCTAGTGATTATCATTGATTAGGCTTTGGAGAAATATTCCATTGATTATGTATTCTTCTCATCCATTGCTCATTGGGAATTTGTAGCACGAGTTTGGAAATTCCTGGCTAACTCCTTGTATTTATCAACAAAAGGACACCGGTCATCAGGCAGAGTGATTCTGGCAGGTAATACTTGGAATTGGTTGAGTGTTTCCAGGTGGCTTAGAATTGTTTGGGGAGAGGAATTCAAATGAAATCCTGAAAGCACCCCAGCATTTCCACAGAGGGACCCTTGAGACACACGAGACCGTGCACTGAGCAGAGGTCAGCTAGTGTGCTTCCAGCTGTCTGGCCATTCCTGAGGTGCTTCTCTAGGCGGTAGTCCCTGGGCCTGCGAAGACTGCCCCTGCTTCTGAGCAGTGCTCCATCTCTCCTGAATTCCTGTCGCTCACATGAAGGGGGCACAGAGGGACGTTTGTCCGACACTGGTGGAGAGGCCTTCCTCACCTCCACTTAGCTCCTGCTTCTCTGTGACTCATCTACTGCCATGTCATTGAGCCTTCTTGGACCTTGGTGTCCTCCCGTCAAATAACAGACAGAGCTGGGCTCTACTGGGGCCTACAGCCCCTCTTGGCCCCAGATCTCGGATGCTACAATTGTTCATTCAGCAAGCCCTGATCGTGGGCCTGCCTGCTGGCTGCTGCATCGGGAAGGAGGCGCTGCAGCCATGAAGGCAAAAACAGGGCAGGTTCTGCCCTCAAACTGATGCCCGTGGGAATAAGTAAACTCAGTTCAAACATGTGAGATGCTCCTCTGAGCAGAACACTGCGGAGCGTGCTGGGGATACATGTAGAGAAGACTTAGTTTCCGAAGGCGCAGAGGGGTCGGAGGGGCTATGGAGCACTGGACTTGGCTTGGAAGCCCCTGTGGGCAGGCCAGTCCCCTCTCTGAACCTCAGCGTCTTCCTTTCAAGTTGATTTGAGGATCACAGGAAGTTACGTAAAGCACTCTCTAATCGTGATGGGAGCCGCTTTTCTCACTTAGCACTGCCACCATTCTCCAACGTCTGCGTCTGAACACTGCTGTGTCAGAGCTGACATGGGGCTCCTTTCTAGCTGGGTGGCCTGGGAAACAATAATGTATATTAGCAGTATACATCAGTACTTAAGGCTATGCTACTGCCCATTCATTCACTCTGTCCTTCCTGCTTAATTGAGGTAGATAAAATTCTAATTCTCAAAGGTTTTGAAATGTAGTTCTCAAAATCTAGAGTTTGTTTTAGTTTGTTTTTTGGCTAGGCAGTGGGGTTAAGTGACTTACCCAGGGTCATACAGCTAGCGAGTGTTACGTGTCTGAGGTCAGATTTGAACTCAGGTCCTCCTGACTCCAGGGCCGGTGCTCTATTCACTGCACCACCTAGCTGCCCCCAAATCTAGAGTTTTAAAGGAGACTAGAATCAGGACATGTGTATGAAGCCTGAAGAGTTGAGAAAATCTGTCTGCAATTTTGGTTGTTCATTCTGATAATCAGAAACGTCCTGGTTAACTCTCCAAGTTGCAATTCAAGAAATGAAAGTATACTATGATTCCCTAAAGATAACACAATTAATTCTTCTTAAGAGAGCTGAATTTCATAATTCTACACATTGTAAAATCCATAACTTCTAGTGTCACATAAAAGAGTTACCGGATTTAGAATAGAAGTGTCCCAAGGGATCGTCTAATGAGATTGAAATTTGACAGCTGAGGAACCTTAGGTCTAGAGTGCCTGTGACACACCACAGTAAGTGGAGACTCACACTTGTGTCCTTTGATAATGTCAGCAACTGTGGATTTGGAATCAAAGGATTTATTTATTTGTTATTTATTTTATTTTATTTTATATATTATTTATTTAGGTTTTTTTTTCCAAACAAGTTTTGTTTTGATGCATTTTGGCTTTTTTATAGCAGGCATTTAAAAAATTAATCTGTCACTCCCTCCCCCATTGCACCAAAAAATAAAAATAAATAAAACCTGCAATACATAACTGCATGGTTTGGCAAAATAAGTCACCAGATGCAAGTAGGGTTGGACCCAGAATTAAGTAAGATGGAGAAGTGAAGATGATGGCTTTGAGGGAATCACACAGGCACTGTCCCCCTGAAGCACAACGTTTGCCATGTGAAAGTCCTCATTCTTCTGATTGAGTTTTGTTGCTGCAAATCATGAAAGACCACAGTCTTTGAGGTGTGAGCCTTTGAGGTCATGTAAGGAGAGTGGGGTGGGGTGAGGGAGAAGAGGAAAGGGAAGAGGAAAATGGGAGGGAAGCATAGAGAGGGGGAAAATGTAGGGAAATGAAGAGAGGAGAAGGAGGTTTAGGATCATCTTATTTCTCAAGAAAAGGACAGGCTGAGTAACTTAGTTTTTTGTTAGCAGCTCTGCTATTCATGATCATTATTTCTTTACTATATTTTACAAAGAATCTTGGGTAATTTTGACATATTTCATGGAATTCACCCTCTTGAGAGAGAGCCCTCAAGGGCAATGAAAACACCTCGAGAGCACTTGAGTAAGCATATGGGTGACGACAGCCCCAAATTGCCCACTAGAAAGAACGGGAGTCAGTGATGTTGTTAGGGGAGCAATAGAATCTGCCTATCATAGGATAAGAGTGAGGGAGCAGCAGCCAGTGTGTTCCACGATTTTCAGCATCATGGTCAGAGAACTTGAGGCTGGCCCCAGCACATAGTTGGACACTCCTCCTGGCTCCATGAGGACCTAGGGAAGGTCACAGGCAAGAGTTGCAGAACTGACTTAATAATAAACTAACACTTAGTGAATGAATGAGTGGCCAGAATGGTCATGGATGGATGGATGGCGTTCTGCATATCTGGAGGCGGCATCTACGTGAGGGAGATGAAGTGTAGGAGCTTTGGTTTGGAGGGTGAGAATTGAAATTTTTAGTTAAAAGAATGTTTCAGGATTTTCTTGGATATAAAATTACCTGTGAAAGGTAGCACAGAGGAGTGGATGGAGTGAGTACTGGCCTCAGAATTTGGAAGATCTGGATTCAGATCCTGCCACTGATCCACACTTGACCCAAGTCAGGTCACTTAACCCTTGCTCATTTTTCTCTGCTCACTGGTCGAGCCTGGGATCTTGGAATAATCCATTTCCAGAATGTGTTTAAGAATTCTGGAATCCCTTTACCCAACCATAATCTGTTGTCTTTTCACCCTCCCTACCCCTTTCCTTCCACACTCTGACCTCTAATCCTTTCACCCCTCCGTTCTCTCCTCTATAGCTGCTCTCCCTGCTTCTCTCCATCTTGACCCTTCAGTGAGGCAGTTCAGCTCCACACTGTCCTCTTCTCTTTCATCCTAATCCTGATTACACCCAGCCAGCCCTCAGATCATTCCCACCATTTCTCGCCTTTGCCCCTGCACATTGCTGCTGAACAAAGGTGGAGAAAATCATATGGTTCTGACTGGGTACACTACAGGTTTATATTACATGGTCTCACCTGGGTCCTCACTGCTGCCAGGCAGTCCTGCACTGCCTCTCTCATCTCACTGTCCCTTCCCCACAGCAGCTCTTCCAGACCTTTTCATCCCTCCTCAAATCTTCTTTAACTCCTCCTCCACCCTCTCAGCTGAGAACCTTGTTTCATATTTTACAGAAAAAATTGAGGCCATTCTATGGGAGCTCCTTCATCTTCCTTCTTCCTCATCTGCTATAACTCAGTCCTTCTGCTCCTCTCTCTTCCTCCATCCCTGTCTCACATGAGGAAGCGGCCTTGCTCCTTACCAGGGCTGCCCCTCTATGTGTTCAGGCGATCCCGTTCCATCCCATCTCCTCCATCAGATAATCACCTCTGTCATCCCCACTTTTTCACTTACTTTCGATCTCTGTCTGCTGGATCATCTCCTGCTGCCTGCAGATGTATCCATGTCTCCCCCATCCTGGAAAAACGCTCACTTGATCCTTCTGTCCTGCTGACTATCATCCTGTATCTTCTGCCCTAAAATTAAGTTCCTGCAATAGGTGCCTCTGCTTTCTCTCCTCTCAGTCTCTTCTTAACCCCTCATTTATGA
This sequence comes from Phascolarctos cinereus, assembly GCF_003287225.1. Taxonomy (NCBI): domain Eukaryota; kingdom Metazoa; phylum Chordata; class Mammalia; order Diprotodontia; family Phascolarctidae; genus Phascolarctos; species Phascolarctos cinereus. The sequence continues at coordinate 35,989,751 of NW_027555958.1, forward strand.
TCTGGCTTTTGACCTTATTATTCCACTGAAGCTGCTCTCTCCAAGGCTAGTAATGGTCTCTTGGCTGCCACATGCAGTGGCTTCTCAGTCCTCCTTCTCCTTGACCTCTCTGCGGCCATTGACATTGCTAAGCACTCTTTCCTCCTCCATCTTCTCTCTAGGTTTTCTCTCTGCGTGTTCTCCGCCTGCCTCTCTGACTACTTGTTCTCAGTCTCCTTTGCTAGATCCTACTTCAGATTGCACCCTCTGATTCTAGAGGTCAGTTAGGGTTCTGCCCTGGGCAGAACTGCTTCATTTGGTGATCCCATCAGCGTCTGTGGATTTAATGACCATCTTTATGCTGATGACCCTCAGACCTACGTTTCCTGCCTCAGTCTCTCTGCTGACCTCCAGTCTCACATCTGCAACTGAATGTCCAGTGCGTCAATTCAGTACGCACAAAACTGAATCCAGTGTTCCCCACCCCCACCCCCCACTTCCCTCTTTCTGTAGAGGGTTGTACCATCATCCCAGTACCCCAGACTTGCAACCTAGGAGTCATTCCGTGCTCCTCGCTCTTTGCTCACTCCCCCATATCCAAGCTGTTGCCAAGGCCTATTGATTACACCTTTGCAAACATCTCTCAGATCTGCCCCTTCTCTCCTCCGTAACTGCCACCTGTCTGGTGCAGGCCCTCATCACCTCACCCCTTGACTGTTACAGCTGTCTGCTGCTGGTGGGTCGGTCTGCCTCAGGTCTGTCCCAACTCCAATTCATCCTCAATTCAGCCGCTCAAGTGATTTTTGTAAAATATAGGTCTGACCATGTGTCCGCCTCCTCCCCCCAATAAACTTCAGCAGCTCCCTATTGCCTTCAACAGCAAATATAGAAAGTTCTGTTTGACATTCAAGGCCTTTTATAACCCAGCCTCATCCTACTTTTCCAGTCTTCTTACACCTTATTCCCCAACACACACAGTTTTCCATCCAGTGAGAGTGACCTGGCTGTACCACAAACAAGACCCTCCATCTCTCAGCTCGGGGCATTTTCTCTGGCTGTCCCCCATGCCTGGAATGCTCCCCCCCCCCCGCTCTGACTACTGACCTCCCTGGCTTCCTTTAAGTCCCAAGGAAAACCCCTTCTTTTACTGGAAGCCTTCCCCAACTCCACTTAATTCTAGTGCCTTCCCTAGGTTAATTATTTCCTATTTATCCAGCATATAGCTTGTTTTGTATATATTTATTTGCATGTTATCTCTCCTACTAGATTGTAAGCTCCTTGAGGGCAGGGACTGTCTTTTGCCTCTTTTTGTATCTCAGGCTCTTAGCACTGTGCTCAGCACATAGTAGGTGCTTGCCACGGATTGATTCTCTCAGTGCCACAGGGAGTGTTCAGAGACCACCAGTGGAAGCCAAAGTGTTAGAGAGAGTTTCCAGGTCAGCATTATTCACAATGAGATCACAGGGCTGGTGCAGAAGAAATGACTTGTACTGTCCCTGTCTTCCCAGTTCCTTCATTCTTTGAATTGGTGATTTTTCAGCTTCCTCTCCAGGGGCTCCCTAGTGACCTTTCTGAACGGGTGGTAGGAATAGGGAGCCGACCTGTCATCATATTATTAAAGGAAACCTCCTGTCACAGTGGCCCTTCTCTGCAGATAGCTTTACAGTTGCCTGAACAACTGAGTGTAAAGGGGGCCACACAGCCAGGATATATTAGGCAGTACTCCAACCCAGGGCTTATAGGCTCTGAGGTCCCCTCTCTGCTCATCATAACACATCACTTCTCTTTAGGAAAGGCAGGAAAAAGAAATTACTTTAAAATAGCAAGTATCTTATAATCTGCTCCTTAGCTAAGCTACAGTCTCAAGGATAAATATTCTTTTTTTTTTTTTGAAATTTTTTATTAATTTATTTTGATTTATCAACAATCACTTCCATATGCTTTTGAGTTTAAAATTTTTCTCCCCTTTCTTCCTCACCACCCTTACCAAGACGGTACACAGTCTGACATAGTCTATACATATACATGAGGATAAATATTCTATAAAGGACAAAGTCTGCCCTGTCCCCCTGTTTTTAGCCCCTTCCAAAATACTCTCATGTTCAGAAGGTTTTCTAGTAAGCAAGATAGTGTCTGCTTCTTTGGCAGACCTGGGAATCACTCCTCTGTCTATGTATGACCAGTTTTCACTCACAGTTACTGTCTTGATTGTGGGAATAAGGTCGTATTCTTTTTTTTTTCTTTTTTTAGAGGCAGTTTAGATTGAGTGACTTGCCCAGGGTCACACAGCTACTAAATGTCCAGTGTTTGGTCTGAGGCCAGATTTGAACTCAGGTCCTCCTGACTTCAGGGCCGGTGCTCTCTCCACTGTGCCACCTAGCAGCGCCATAAGGTCATATTCTTTGGAAACATTTAGCTCTTCAGTAAAATGCTTCTAGTTTTTGTTTTTAAATCAGCCAGCAGTCAGTGTGCATTTCTTAAGCTTTAAGTGTATTCCAGGCCCTGTGCTCAGTAAGACTTGGGATACAAAAAGAGCATTGATAGTGTGACCTTTACTGTCGAAGGCAGACATCTTGAAGCCTCATGTATTGCTGCTGTTCTCTGCTCAAAGCACTAGTTTCATATAGTAGTGAAATACTCTTATCTTTAAATTTAGGCCTTGCTGGTTCTTCATCAGTTGGATAGCATTGACTTATGGAATCCAGATTCACCTATAGAAACATTCTGGGAGATTAGGTATGTCCATTTTAATTTTTATTAACTTTATTATAACCTTTTAAAATTCCAGCTCTGTAGAGTCATACACAGATAAACATGAAACACATATGCCCATGTCAATAGGTCTTTCATGTACGTATCGTGAATCGTGTATGTATCATGCTGAGGTATTTAGCATGTTTCAGGTTCAGGTCTTCAAACTTAAAAGTATCCTAATGTAACAACAGTCTTGGACAAATGAAGAGTTCGTATTGAAGGCTTTTCAATTTATTAACTTAAGGTTTCTGAGAAGGCAAATTATACAGGTGATATATAGAGGAAATAGATGATAATATTTAAAAGGGACGTGAAGGCAAGATACTATAGCTAAATCTGAGCGATAGTCCAGTGTATTCAAGCCTAACTTACAGATTGGGCCTTATAGGATGACTTAACTTATGAATGGATGAATTGAAAACATACGCAGATTGTTTCTGAGAATGAAGTCCACTTAACACTTTTTTAAAATGAAAGATGGAAGTGAGGTTCATTGGCGAGGTGTTATGGGTAAAAAATTTGTTATCACCCATAAGACACAGTCATCATTATTTGATTGGTACCTTATTAAACTTTTCTATTAAACCTGACAAAAATAATCAGTCATTAAAAATCAGGTTATAAGAGAATTCTGGTATTCAATATTCATTGTGTCTGTATTAGAGGATTACTCTGCTAGTGCTGATCAACTTCATTTTGTTTCAGCTCACAAATGCTTTTTTATATCTGTAAAAAGCTAACTACCCATCAGATGCTTAGCAGTACAGAAATTCTCAAATGGTTGCGAGAAATTTTGATCTGTAGGAACAAATATCTTCTTAAAAATAAGGTAAGTTTCATTTAGAAGGAAAAAAGCCTAAAATTTCAAGGGAATTCATGAAAAATCAGTATCAGTGAAGGTGGGGAAGAGAAATTACAGGACACGTTAGAAGGTAGTAATAATAAAAAAGTCAAATTAAATGGTTGGGACAGACTGGGTGAAGAAGAATAAAATACAGTGATCTTAATCCAGTGACTGGTAGACCTGAAAACATAAGGTATGTGGGGAAGCCCCCCCCCCCCCAGTGAATTCCTAGGGACGTTGGAAAGCAGCTGTCTGAAGTTAGGTCATTTTTAACCTTCTTTCTGTCATGGCACAATTTGGTAAAGTCTGGAGCCCTTCTCAGATTTAGGTTTTAACATGTAAAACATAAAATACGAAGGATTGCAAAGGAAACCAATTCTTTTGAAATAATTATAAAAACGTTAAGGAAAAAAAACTTGCCAGATACCATGTAAAGAGCCCTTGGTCTGGGGTAAGAATCCTAACCAAATGAGGTCGAGGTGAGCATAAAGTAGGTCATTTAGGCTACATGAAATCAAAGGGGAACTGTTGATTGGGGAGAAAATGGCTAAATCGGTTCTCTCTGAATCAAGGGCTTAGCTAAGGTGAGGCAGCTAACATCAGTGTGGAAGGCCTGGAGCCATTTCCAGGAATGAGAAGCCAAAGAATATGAAGAAACTTTTCAAAGGAAGAATTTCAGACTATTAACCACTACCTTCAGATCCATAATCAGATATTTCTCTGAAGTTTTACTTGCTACCTAGCGTATTGGCAAAGATGACATAAGAATGATCAGTGGTGGAGGGCTCGTGGAAGGGCACACACAGAGCAGTGTTGAAAACTCGAAATAAATGCAAACAAAAATATAAAAAGAAGTTCACCAGGGAACTTGGAGACCCAGGGCAACCTTGTTCCTGTTGGGTGAAGTTTAATGAAGTGAAGAAAGATGTATGTAATAACAAGTCACCTTTTTTTGGTCTTTCTATATTAAATGTTAATTTTTATTAATAGTTCATAATTTTGAAAAGTAAAGACAGCACACTAATACACTTTTAAAGCTGTGAATTTGTATCTTTTGGAAGGCAGTTCGGAACTATGCCTAGGAAATAACGGGAACGTTCAAACCTTTTTACTTCAGATCAGATACTTAGCAGTATGAACAGGTGTGTGTGTGTGTGTGTGTGTGTATTTACATATATACATACATACACATACATTTACATATAAATATGTAAATACACACACACACACACACACACACACACACACACACACACACACACACACACACACACACACACACACACACACACACCCCCAAGGCATATATACTATATACATGTATACACCCAAGGCAAACAGAAATAGAAAGATGAAAAATCCCATATGTGCCCAATTACTTTAGCAGTTCTTTTTGTAGTAGTGAAGAACTGGAAACAAAGTAGGTTTCCATCATTTGGGAAAAGGCTAAAGAAGTTGAGGTTCTTGAATGTACTAGAGTATGACCGTGCTGTAAGACGTGATCGTCAGGACACCTCCAGAGAAGCTTGGGAAGATATGACCTGATATGGTGTGAAGTTGGCCAAATCAAGAAAACCTGGACACACAGTGAAAGTCGAAAGAATAAAAAGGAACGAGACTGAATGCTGCATACTCATTTGACCAAGTTTGGCCCAAAGAAAAGATGGGAAAATACACTTTCCTACCTTTATTGGAAAGAAGGGAGACTGGAACGTTGCATATATTGTCACATTCAGTGGTGGATTAATTTGGCAGAAAAGATTTAAAATATTTTTTCTTTTTTATTTTATACAAAGGATGACTCTCTGGGTGGAGAGGGATATATTTATAAATAAAACTAATGTAAAAATAACATTAAAAGTTAAAAAAAAGGTAAGTCAATGCAGGTTTAAACCTTTACATTTTCTACTTCTATTAAGGAAGGTTTAAAAAAAAATCATCACTGCATAATTTTTGATGACCTTCTTTTCTTAGGTTGTGAGTCATATAACTGCATAGTTATCCCACAAATTTAGGTCCTAGACAAATATTTCAGTCATCTAGTAAAAGAAGAAGCCTATGGGAGAGGGTGGGGAAACCAGTGTGTTGTTGTAAAACATCGGTTTACAATCTCAGGGCAAGACTCCAAATTAGGGTCACTGAAGAGCTGAAGAATATCTCAAAACATCTAAAAATTTTTTATATTTAAACTCATGGTCTATAGAAGCCTAAGAAAGAGCTGAGTATGTCTAGCAGGATACTTATGAGGTGGCATATACAAAGCTTAGAAACTCTCATGCCAGGTAGTATTTGTAAAGGCCTAGGAGCAAGGGAATTGGGTCCCTACTGCAGCTCAGATTGAGTGTCATGACCTGGTACTACATTTCAAGTTAGCATTATAAAATATATGTGAATTATATGAACGAAAGGAGGTTTTATAGTTTCAGATAAAATTGCATTGAAAATGCTGTATGCCATAGTGAAAACTTTAAGTGTAATGGTGTCCTGGAGCCTGGCATCTACCTTATGTCATCATGTGCTCCTTCTATTAGCCTCCAGCCATATTTATACCTAAGCTGTCCAGTGTGGCAGCTGTCCATCCTCTTTTATGGCTTCCTAAGAAGGGACCTCTCGTGTCACTCAGATGTCTTCCTTTGCCATCTTGCATGCAGAGGTGGCTCTTCTCCCGGCCAAGGCCACCCCACCCACCTTTGATCCCATCTGATCCCATCCCACCTTGTCCAGCAGATTGTCCCCTGTATCATCCCTCCTCTCTGACTAATCTTTAATCTCTGTCTGGTTACTTGGTGTTTCCCTTTTCCTTCCTAACACTCTCATCTTTTAAAACTCTCACTTATTCTCAACATCCCTGCTAGCTGTCATCTTCTGTCCTCTTTTTCCTGTCTAAGTTCATCCAAAGCATAATTTACAGTTGGTGCTTCCACTTTCTCTCACATTTGTCTTCTAAACCCTCTGCAGTCTGGCTTCCAACTTCTTGATTCTGATTGATTTCTTAATAACCAAATATAATTACTTTTTTTTCTCAGTGCTGATCTTCTTGACCTTTCTGCAACCTTTGACATGCTTAACCACCCTCTTCTTCTGGTTACACTCTTTCTGAACTTCTGTTTGCCTACCTGTCTGATAGATCCTTCTCAGTTCTTTTGATTGGATCTTCTTCCAGGTCCTACTTAATCATCTTGGGTGTTCTCCACAGCTCTGTCCTGGGCCACCTTCTCCTATTCCTTTATACTGTCCTATTTTGTGACTTCATCCACTCTCCTGGGTTCAGTTATATCCAGTCCTAATCTGTCTCCTGGATTCTGGCCCCACATCGCTAGCTGCCTTTTGGACATCTCAAACTGAGTGTCATTAGGCATCTCAAGCTTGCTGTGTGCAAAATAACTCATTCTCTTCCCCATGTCTTCTCTCCCCAGCTTTCCTGTTACTCTCATGGGCACCACCATTCTTCTAGTCCTTCATGTTCACACCTGTAGTGGAATCCTCAACTCTTTACTGGCATTCACACTGGTATCCAATCTGTTACCAAGTCTTGTACTTTCTACCTTCACCACATGTCTTTTATAGGTCCCCTTCTTTCCACCCACACAGCAGCCCTCCTCATCTCACCCCTGGAGCATTCCAACAACCTTCAGTTAGGTTTCCTAAGTTCAGATTTCACCTCACTCCAGTCTATTCCACTCAGCTGCCAAAGTGATTTTTCTAAGGCATAGGCCTGAACTTATCTCCCCTGGCCCTTTCCTTCCCCTTCACCCTACACATCACACACACGCACACGCGCACACACACACACTCACACACACTCTCTCTCCCTCCCTCTCTCCCTCTCTCCCTCTCTCTCTCTTTTCCCTCTCCCTCTTCCCCTCTCTCTCTCTCCCCCACCGCCGACCGCCCTGGACCACATATAAAATCCAGTTTACACCCAGCTGGCTTACAAAAGCAGGAATAATCTATGTTAGGCGGATGCAAAGATGAACACATTACTGCACTGTTGGTAGAGTTTTCTGGAAAGCAGTTTGGAATTATGGTAGGAAATCATCCAAAATGTCCATGTTCTTTGGCCCAGGGATGCCACTGTTAAGCATATATCTCAAATAGTTCAAAGACAGAGAACTCCCCCCCCCATATATATTAGAGGAAAAACACACACACAGAGCACTTTTTGTAGTGACAGAAAACTAGAAATAAATAAATGTTCATCTGTTGGGAATGGCTGAACAAATTATGATATGTGAATGTAATTAAATGAAAAATGATCAAACGGGCAACGAGAGAAAGAAACGTCCAGTATGCATTCAAAATGTTTATAGTAGCATTTTTTGTAATAACAAAGAGTTGGAAACAGGAGATGCCCATCTCCCGGGGAATGGCTGAAACAGTGGTATGTGGATGTATCGGAATATTACCTCTGCTCCAAGCAGCAGGTATGGAGAGTGGAAAGGTCATGTGTCCTGATGAAGAGCCAAGCCAGCAGAACCAGAAATATGCCCAGTGGCTGGATCCTTTTAAATGGCAAGAACAACCACAGCCAAAAGGAAAGCTGGCCAGGGTATGGCTGCCATGCTAAGCCCACCCCAACAAGGAGAAGCGAGAATGTGCCCCAGGGCACTGCCTGTGACCACAGCTAATCCTGATGGGCGTTAGCACGTTCAGGTGGCTCTTTCTGGGTGGCTTGGGTTGCTGAGGGCTCTTGAAGTCTGTTTCTAGAGACCCAACTTCTCAGCTTTATTCTTTATTTTATTATATGTATGTATGTATGTGTGTATATATGTATGTATGTATATGTATGTATATGTATGTATGTGTGTATATATGTGTGTGTATGTGTGTGTGTGTGTGTGTGTGTGTGTGTGTGTGTGTTTTTGTGATGCAGTTGGGGTTAAGTGACTTGCCCAGAGTCACACAGCTAGTGAGTGTTGTGTGTCTGAGGCCAAATTTGAACTCAGGTCCTCCTGAATCCAGGGCTGGTGCTCTATCCACTGCATTACCTAGCTGCCTCTTTATTCTTTATTTTAAATAAGAAAGTTTTATTCCTGTGTTTTGAGCCATTCACCTCTCTGTCACCTCCTGTCTGACAGTGTGCGCTTCGCTCTGCACCTGTCGAGCACCACCTTTCTGCCAAGAGGAGGGGGTCATTTCCTTGACATCCTCTGAAACCAAGATGAATTTGGGGATCCGGAGGGGCGGAGGTCGTTTTCAGTGTTGGTTTCCTCTCCGCTGTTGCAGTCCATGTCAGCTCTGCTCCTGGTTCTGCTCGCTCCTGTTCTTCATCTCTCTCATCTGTTAGAGTGCAATAATATCCATTACATTTGTATCCCACAGTTTGTTCAGTCATTGCCTAGTTGATGGGCATTCAGTTTTCCCCCAGCCTTTTCCTATCACACAGAGTATTGCTATAAACATTTTTCTGTATGTAGGAACTTTCCGTTTGTTTTTGGGGAATATGCTCCCAGATGGTTGCTGGGTCAAAGGGTATATGAAGTTAATGACTCTTTGATGACTGATCCCACTGTTATCCAGCCTGGATGGACCAGATCAGAGTGCATTAGGATGCCTCTCTTCCCCCAGCCCTTGTCATCTCTGTCCATCTGACTGGGTGTGACGTGAAACTTGGGAGTAGTTTTCACTTGCATTTCCCTTATTAGGCATTCGGAGTATTCTTTCGTACGAAGGTTCCAGTTTCTTTCCTAATGGAATTCCATGGAGCATTTCTCACATTTCTCAGGCATTGGCATGGATCAGGTTTTCTAGGAGGGATCCTCTGACTAAAAGACCCCACTGGGAGCAGTTCTTGCTTTTGGCCCTCAGTTCTCGTAGCACTTACGTTCTTCTTTCTCTCTAGCAGTCAGATAGGAGTTCTTCCCATTTTCTCTACCTTTATGGGGTAGGGTATGATGTTTCTTCTGGTGGAGGTACCAGTCATATCTCTCTAGACCATGAAGAGTTTATACGCACCTGTGCTCAAGGACCACCTCTCAGGAAAGTCAAAGGAAACTCCTCGATGGTAAGCTACCAGTTTTATTGTAATCATTTTAGTAACTCATCTGAAATGACCGTGACCATGTTGGATGGAAGCACTGCTGGGGTGGGAGTCCAGCCCTTCCTAGCTTGGTGGGCTTGGGCCAGTCATTTAATCCCCCTGTAAAATGCATAGAATGATGCCCTTGGTAGGACCGAATGAGACATCCTGTTCAGGGTGCTGTGGAAGACATGACGGGCCATGTCAGTGTCCACCATTCAGCCTTTCAGTACTTCTCTCTGTGACTCGTGTGTAAATTGTCTTGAAACTTTTCTTGTGGAAATCAGAGCCCTGGATACCTGTCAAGTGTAAAACTTGTGGTACAGTTGACCCAAGTTGCCAAAAATACTCCAGGAACCCTGTCTGTGGTGTTTAGGTATATGTGTTCTATGTGTTTCTACAAAACAAACCCTTTCATCCACTGACCCTTCTCACTTCCCCCTTTTACCACTGCCTTCTCAGAAGAGCAACTGGGGCTTTCTGCTGCTTCCACTGCCTCCCTCCTTCACAGTCTGCTTCAGTTGTTTGGGGGCGGAGTCCCCTACCATTCTTCTTTTCCCTGTTTACAGCATCAGACATGATCAGCCACCTTTGCCTTGGGGTTCTCTTCCCCCCTTACACTCTGTGGCTTATCCCTCTTTTTGTCTGCAAAGTCTTGTATTTACCTTCAGGGTTTTGTGTGTGTGTGTGTGTGTGTGTGTGTGTGCGTGTGCGTGCGCGTGCGCGCGTGTGCCCGCGTGCACATTCTCTCTCTCCCCTCTTCCTCCCAAATAAGCGTCCTTTTAGGGTTTAGGTCATTTCATCACATTTTTATGTACCTTCTTGATGTCTTTGGTCTTTATCACAGTCATTTCCCATCCATACTCCTACAGAACCGAACCTTCCCTTGTGTCAAGTCAATGCAAGTAAGCAAAATATCTGATGCAGAGACCAGGCCTGACAGTATATGTACTGTATTCTGCCCTAGTAATCCCCTACCTCTCTGCTGAGAGGGAGGAAAGAGTTTTTCTTATGTTATTTAGAATTCAGCTTTCTTTTCATGATCTTCATTTACACTTAAGGCCGTTTATGGGTTTTTGGTTTTTTTTTTCCATCACTTTACCATCCATCATTCTCTGGGTTCTGCTTATTGCACTCTGTATCAGTTCCTGTCAGTCAAGGAGTTTTAACCTTTCATCATGTCCTGGGACTGCTGGGCAGCCTCGTGTAGCCTATGGACCCCTTAGCAAGAGACATGTTTTTCAGTGCATTTTATATGTATAAAATATATAGGATTACAGAGGAAGTCAAGTGTATTGGAATATAATTATTGGAATATAATTATTGAAGCATTTTTAAAAACCTTTGCAGATCCTAGGTTAAGAAGCTCTTGATATAAATCTTTTCATCTCTGAGTTCTTTTTTAAAAAATTGAATCATAATCCATTATGTTGACCTACCACAGTTTTTTCTTTTATTCTCTAATCCCTAGGTACCCATTTTATTTCTCCCCCAAATAATGCTTAATAAATGCTGATTGGTACTATGAATATTTTGGTCACAATAGAGTTTTGTTTCTGCATTTGACTGCTTTGGGGTATATGGCCACGGTAGAACCATGGGGTTGAAGGGTATGAACAGTTTAGTCTCTTTCTTACATAATCTCAAATTGAAATCCAGAATGCTTGGACCACTCAGAGGCATTTTAATTTTTTAAAATTAATTCATTTGTAAAACACTCTTTATAGCTCCCCCCTCCAGTTGAACAGTATAATCATAACAGTAATAATAACAGCTGCAATGTATATAGTGCTTTATAAAGTGCTTTACAAATACTGACTCATTTTACCTTCCCACTAATCTTGGTAGATAGGTGCTATTATAATCTTCATATTATGGATAAGGAAACTGATGCTGACAGATGTTAAGTGCCCAAGTTCACATAACTAGTAAGTGATTAAGGCTAGATTTGAACTCAGGTCTTCCTGAGTCCAGATGCAATAGACCTAGTACCACCTAGTTGCCTAATGATAATAATCCTCATAACAAATACGCAGTTTTTTCTTTCTTTCTTTCTTTCCTTAACAGTAAAACCAATTCCCACATTGGCTTGTGTCCAGAAATGTATGTCTTTTTCTGCATATTCAGTCCATTACTTCTCTGACATGAGGAGGCTGATGGATTTCCTCTTCAGTCCTCTGGCTTCGTGCTTTATCTTTACAGCCATCAGACAACGAAAGTCTTTCCAAGTTGTTGATAACCGTTGTTATTGTATCCATTATCCTCCTCGTCATTGTTTTATTCTACATCAGTTCATAGAAGTCTTCCTGGTTCCCATCGGAGCTGCCCATTTTGTAATTTCTTATGGTGCAATAATATTCATACACCACAGTTGGCTTGGCCATTCCCCAGTAGATGCACACCCCTTTAGCTTCCAGTTTGGGGCTATGATGAAGAGTAACTGTAGGCATTTTGATAACATGATCTCTTTGGCATATAGACCTAGTAGTGGTAGAGCTGGTCTAAGGGTCTGTGCAGTTGAGTAACTTTTTGGACTTAATTCCAAGTAAATTGCTTTCCAGAATGACTGGTCCATTTTCCCATGGCCCCTCCAACATTTGTCATTTTCCTTTTTTTCTCGTCTTTGGCAGTCTGATAGATATGAGGTAGAGCCTTTGGGTTACCCTTAATGTATACTTATCTCTGACTAGTAATGATTTGAAAAAATTTTTTAAAAATATGATTGTTGATGGCTTGTATTTCTTTCTCCTTAAAAATGAGACCTTTGTCAGAGAAGCTTACTACAAAGATTTTTTTCCCCCAGTTTTGCGCTTCTCCTAATTGTAACTGAATTAATTTTTCATATCCTTTGACCATTTGAAAATTGGGGCATAGTCTTTATTCGTATAAATTTAAATCAGTTCTTTCTTTTTTTTTTTTTTTTTTGGTTAGACAATGGGGTTAAGTGACTTGCCCAGGGTCACACAGCTAGTAAGTGTTATTGTGTGTCTGAGGCTGGATTTGAACTCAGGTCCTACTGAATCCAGGGCCGGTGCTTTATCCACTGCGCCACCTAGCTGCCCCTAAATCAGTTCTTTAAATGGATATCATACCTTTATCACAGAAACTTGCTTGCAAACTGTTTTTTTTTGGTCATTTATCTGCTTGCCTTCTAATTTAAACTGCATTTCATTTATTTGTGCAAAACTTTAAAATTGTGTACGATCAAAGTTGCCCATTTTATTATCTGTGATTCTCTCTGTTGCTTATTTTGTCATGACCTCTTCCCCTGTGCAGAAACCTAAAAAGAAATTTCTTCTTTGTTCCTCTGATTTACTTGTCACTCTTGCTGTTTTTGACGTGGACATTTTAAAACTTTGCCACTGGTTCTCTTTATTGTACTCTGGACTCCCTACTGCCTGCCGCCATAGCTTTAGCCTTGCTATTACTTTAGTCCCCATGCCCCCTAATCTACTCAAAACATCCTCCTCCCATTTCTTCCCTCTCTTCTCTCCCACTCACTCTCCCATTCCCAGCCCTGACCTTTCTCGAAGTGCTGCCTGTGACTTGCCATAGAGGCCCCAGACCCTCATCCTTTTTCTCCTTCCTTATTCACTCACAAAATCTGGTCACTTCTTTTTCTGTAATGTCTCTGCCTTCCATGCCCTTTTTTCCATTTCCATCTTCAACACCAGTTCAGAGGCTCCTTACCATCTACTAGGACAATTTCAGTAGCTTCCTGACTCTTTCCTTCTGGCTTTTTCGCATCCTAATGGCAGAATCATCTTCCTAGAGCAGAGCTCTGATCTCTTCACTCACCTGTTTAGAATATTTCAGTGGCTTGCTGTTGTCTCCAGGATAAAGGGACAAATGCTTTTGTTTGTCATTCCAGTTCCTCCAGTCAGTCTGTAAACAAACAGCTTATTAAGTATTTAGTGTGTGCCAGACTTTGTGCCTCAGAATCTGGCTTCAGTGTTCCAGTCTTATCTCCCACTCTTCACCTTCATCCTTTGTTCCTGTGAGGAGCTGAGACTCCTCACCATCCCCCAAAGGTGTCATGCTGCTTCATAGCTCAGAAGAATGACTTCCCGTTGCCTTTCCTGCTCCCAGCGCGCCCCCCCCCCATTTACTCACCCTTCCAGAGCAGCTCAAATGGTACTTCCTCCTGGAAATCTTCCCTGATCCCCAACCTTCTACCCCAAGGGAGACTAATCACATATTTCACTATGTCATGGTTACTTATGCACATGCTTTATCCTCTATTAGATTATGATCCTCTTGAGAGAAGGGGCTGTCTTAATCATTTTCATATTCCGTATTGTATCTAGCTTGATTTGTCATACACAAAACATACTTGAGCTGTATCATTATATTAACAGTAAAAGTTGTTAAGAATTTATTTTTTGTTGTTGTTTTTAGTCACGGTTTAAGCAAAAATAGATCCAAACTTTAGGGAAATTTTTAATTTTTTCTACATTTAAGATTTTACATGGCTAATTTTAAAAATTAAATTATGGGGAGAAAAGCTACATTATATTTACTATTCTCTGCATATTGTAGAATTTTGGTGGGTTTTTTTTTTGTTCGTGTTTTTTTTGGCCAGTAATGCGTTTATTGAGTTTCTATACCTTGTGTTACACATGTGTAATCTAGAATTCATCTGTGTTTGTATAGGGAGAGAGGGAGGCAGAGGAAGGGAGAGGGAGGGAGAGGGAAGAAGAGGGAGAGGGAGGGAGTGTTGGTTTATGGGAATGTTGGTTTTGTGTGGTTATTGCTTCTGGTGTTTTTCCACTTAACCTGAAGCCCCTTCCTTCCTCCTCGCCCTCCTCTGTCCGGCGAAGGCTCTGATTTTAGCCGGTAAATCCCTGTGACGGATTTGTGTTTGAAATCAGATGGAGTCCCTTGCTCGGTAGTCGGGCTTGTGCGCTTTCTCTCGCCAGGTCATTTCAGCTGTGTCACAGTTAACTCTCGTAGGTATAGGGGAAAGGTCTTACTTAGGCTTGGGTGCAGAGGGTAGCCTAGGTGCACAGGTTTTGCATTTTTGGCTTTCGTAGGAAAATGACCAAATTTAAAAATCTGTCTCCCCCAAGGATGGTGCAATAGGGTCCAGTGGGACGCCAATATGCCGCCAGGCCCAGACTAAGCTTGAGGTCGCTCTGTACATGTTTCTGTGGAGTCCCGACATTGAAGCTGTGCTTGTGGCCATGTCCTGCTTTCGACACCTCTGTGAGGAAGCCGATATCAGGTGTGGCATAGATGAGATTTCGGTGCACCATTTCTTGCCTAACTATAATACCTTCATGGAGTTTGCATCTGTCAGCAACATGATGTCAACAGGTAAATGTGGCTCCAGAGTGCTGGGTTTCCTTTCCACCCAAATGGAATTGTCATTGTCCCTTTTCCCTGCTCTCAAGGGGAAGAACACAAGTATGCCCCTAAATTCTGACAGCTTTACGGCTCTCAAGCTCTACTGTAAAAGCTACTATTTTACACAAAATGAATTTGTGGGGCCAATTAACTCTAGAGGAGGCTCTGCTCACATTTCCTATGTGTTTGTTGCAGACTTTGTGTTGACAGTCACAGTCATTCAGTGCAGTTCTCCAGGCCTTTCTGTCTCCTAAGCATGCTGGCATGGTATCCTTGACTATGGGTAGGGAATGACTCTGTGGTCTCTGATACCATCTAGGCAAAAGGTGAACGCCCTCCAAGCTAGGGAAGGGACCGTCTCAGCTCTGCTGTATTCAGCATGATCTGTAGAGCTTCGCTTAACATCTCTGCTTAACTGCTGTTGGGGGTGGGCCTTGCGGTTCCCAGCTGGCCCCCGCCCAGTGGGGGGTGTGATGAGAATTGATTTGCTGTCCTCCTTGCTTAGGAAGGGCAGCTCTTCAGAAGAGAGTGATGGCGCTGCTGCGGCGCATTGAACATCCAACTGCAGGCAACACCGAGGTAGGTGTTTGCTGTAGGAAGATTCTGTACCTTGACGTGGGTCACCAGTGTCTTTTCATCAGCTCACTGCCTTGCCTCTCCCACCCAAAGGCCAAAACATCCCAAATAGGTGGAGGCAGTGCAGTCTACCTGCGCACTCACCAGTGGCCTTCAAACTGATCTGTTGTGTGTTATCGGTACCTGCTTGTTCAAGCTGATAGTGTGACCTCTAGCCAGACTGGACTGCCTCCTGTGCTGTGAGCCCATCATATGCCATGAGCTTGGGGCTCATGGACCTTTGTTCTTTCTGCCCCCTTTCCTGCCTCATGATCCCTCGCCTTACTCTCCCTAGCTGGGTTGTTCCATGCTTGCCCCCTCTTGGCACCTCTCTGAGGCGTTTCTTCTACCCTGTTTTCTGTTGATTGTCTGGGTGCTTGTCTTATGTCCCCTGCTTGACTGGAAGGTCCCTAAGGGTGAGAAATGGGATTTGCCCATCTCATATTCCTCTTGGTGCCCCAGACAGTGCTTTGTGCAGTCAGAGTGGACATTTTTTCTGAACCAAAAATTGAGACGTATGGTTCGATGAAAGATTTTCCTCTTCTCAAACCCTTGTTAAAAGTGTGCCTTTTCTGGAAACAAGGAATGTTCCTGAAAGCCAAGGAAGCATCATGACTCTGCCTTTCAGAAGTGAGGATTCGGTACAAGGCTTAGATGGAGTTAGTACAGCTGTGGTGTTCATCACTTGTGACATGGTACTTTCACTTAAAAGTTTTTGTCCTCTGTTTTAGGCTTGGGAAGATACTTACGCAAAATGGGAACAAGCTACAAAATTAATCCTCAATTATCCAAAAGCCAAAATTGAAGACAGCCAGGTGAGATGACGAAGCGGTTCATGTCACCCATCCCCACCAGGTCATTGGTGTGTTACCATCTGGTATTTATGACTGTCTTGTTACAGTCGGCTCCTGGCTTAGCAATTGACCGGTCTGTTGCTCAGTCCTCTGGGTCAAGGGTTCTTAACTTACAGTCCACAGACTTGTTTCTTAAATTTTTTTGTAATTGTCCAATTTCCTTTTGCGCCTTTAACAACATTCTCAAGCTAGACAGACTTGCATAAGCTTCTTTACCAGGCTTCCTCAGAGGGTCCATGACACAAGGAAGGTGTTGCCTCTTCCTCCTGCTGATTTCCTGGTTTGTGGCTTCTCTGCCATGAGCACTTCCCCAAAAGGGTCAGCAGGGACATATAAAAGTTAACTAAACTCCACAGCGTCTGTTTGGATTCTTGATAGAAGCTCTGGTAACTTAGTTTGGCATTTTTATTTTCTACCCCACCTTGGTCCTGCAGGACGATGATAAAGTGCTTCTCTCTCTCTGTGGTAGAAAAGTGGTCCACACTGTCACATGTCAGTGCATGTCACATTGTGCTTGACTGGTTTTCGTAGTGACCGGTGGGTTTTCTCTTAGATATGTATAATGGATGACTGTTGTAAATGAAAAAGCCATATTAAAACTTGGTCAGAATGTCATTTATTCTGCTGGAGATATTTCCTCAAGAGCATATAGATAGAAGTCCATGTCTTTGGTGTATTCTCTAACTCCTGCTGGTCCTCCTGTATTTTTTAATATTGCTGAGAGCCTCAGAAAAGATGGCTCTTCTCTGATCATTGTTTCTATTTTGTGCCTAATTGGGACTATCAGAAAAAGTCGTGCTTGTGTGGAAACAAAACGTGTCCTGACCATGCGTCTGATTCTGCCTGGATCATCTTCGGCAAGAAAGTGTTTTGTAAAGATGGTGAAGTGTGGGTGCGGTCAGTGTCGATTAAACAGGAGCTTGTCAGGCGGGTGAATATTGAGGAAGCAGTCATTCTTTGTGCACCTTGTGCCTTAGGTCACTGAAAGCCTCCATAAGACCATCGTGAAGAGGAGAATGTCTCACGTGAGCGGAGGGGGCTCCATTGACCTGTGTGACACCGACTCGCTCCAGGAGTGGATCAACATGACCGGGTTTCTTTGTGCCCTCGGCGGGGTGTGCCTCCAGCAGCGGAGCACCGCGGGCTTTGCCACCTACAGCCCCCCGATGGGCCCGATCAGCGAGCGCAAGGGCTCTCTCATTTCAATGGTGTCCGCTGACGGAAACGCCGAGACGCCCGTCAGCAGGTTCATGGATCGGCTGCTCTCTCTGATGGTGTGCAACCACGAAAAAGTGGGGCTGCAGATACGGAGCAACGTCAAGGATCTGTTGGGTCTCGAATTGAGTCCTGCCCTCTATCCAATGCTGTTTAACAAATTAAAGAGTACCATCAGCAAGTTTTTTGATCCTCAAGGACAGGTAAATTTCCTGCTTCTTCTCTTCTTTCCCATCCTTTGAAGAATAACGTGATCGACATTAGTCCATTTTGGCCTTCAGCTAGGTGGATAGTACAGTGGATAGAGCACTGGACCTAGAATCAGGAAGTCCTGAGTTCAGATCCAGCCTCAGGTACTTCCTGCCTGTGTGACCCTGGGCAAGTCACTTAACTCTTGTCTTTCTTAGTTTCCTCAGTTGTAAAATGGGGAAAAATAAAGGCACCTACCTCACAAAGCTGGTGTGAGGGTCTACTGAGAAGATATCTTTAAAGGACTTGGTGCAGTGCCTATAGGCAATTGGTAAATGCTTGTTTCCTTCCTTTCATGCATAGGTTTTATTAATGGGAATTTATATGAGTATTGTGAACTGGCACAGATTACCTTAGACAGAAAGCGACACATCTCCTAGAGAAAGGAGGGTGGGGAGGAGCCTGTTAGCTGCAGGACAAAGGCTGCTCTTTCTTTGGAAACTTTTCATCCGTGTATATGGTTTTCCATAGATAGCTTTCCCTCAGCGACCTCACAGTGGAGGAGGCGACCTCTTGCGGGTTGCTGATGGTGGGTGCGTGGTGTTGTTTGCACAGGTTTTATTGACGGACACCAACACCCAGTTTGTGGAACAGACCATAGCCATAATGAAGAACTTGCTTGATAATCACGCTGAGGGCAGTTCTGAGCACATGGGACAAGCTAGCATTGAAACGATGATGTTAAATCTGGTTAGGTGAGTAGTCTGATTGATTGTCGGTCACCCCAAAAACTGTCCTGTAAAAGCGTGCTCCCAAACGGTGTTCTCCAATGCAGGGAGCATTACATATGGTGGTGAGCAGTTGCGTATGTGCCCTGGTAAAAATAACCGTAGACCATCATTTCCTAAGCTCTTCTTTAGTAGAATTATCTTTGCATTAAAGCTTGTAAAGTAGACTCTTGCCAAGAGTGTGTATGTGTTAACATTGACTATTTTTAATGTTCCTGTGTCTGTACAGATATGTTAGAGTGTTTGGGAATTTGGTACAGGCAATTCAGATCAAAACGAAACTCTGCCAGCTGGTTCAAGTAATGATGGAGAGAAGAGATGACCTTTCATTTTGCCAGGAGATGAAATTTAGGTGAGTCAAACTAGCAATATGCCTGTCTCCGATGGAATCATGCTAAGTGGAAACACATGGAGAGAAATCAGTACCATCTTAAAGACTATACTGAAAAGTAGAATTCCTGGTCCTATTACACATCCGCCTCTGCCCTTCTTTCAGGTGACCCAGAATTCAGAGCACTTTAAACTGTCCTCACTTCAGAACTGTTAATTAGGTGGTCATAACCTATATGCATATATATCTTTCTTTTTCTCCCTCCCTTCTTCTCTTCCTTTGTCTTACTCTCTCTCTCTCTCTGTCTCTCTGTCTCTCTGTCTCTCTCTCTCTCTCTCTCTCTCTCTCTCTCTCTCTCCCCCTCCTTAATATTGAGGCTCACCAGTTCAGACTTTCTTTATCTCCTTTCTGACAGTGGTGGCAGAATTTTTTCTGATGTCATGAAATCCCATGTCGGGAAACTTTTATGCTAAATAATCTCTGCCATAAAAAGTAAAAAAAAATGCTACATAGATTTTTCTTTTTAAAAAATCTGTTTGGTTGCTTTCATTTTTTCTTTTATAGGAATAAAATGGTAGAATATCTGACAGATTGGGTCATGGGAACATCTAACCAAACAGCAGATGAAGATGTGAAATGTCTAACTAGGTAAAGATGTATGAAGACTTTTCCTTCATGTATCATAGGACGTTAATTTTGTGAACATTGCATCCATTGTAAGGTTTGTTTTGAATGTTACGCTTCTTATGTTTGGGCATTTTAAAGGTCAGTATC
This sequence comes from Phascolarctos cinereus, assembly GCF_003287225.1. NCBI lineage: Eukaryota > Metazoa > Chordata > Mammalia > Diprotodontia > Phascolarctidae > Phascolarctos > Phascolarctos cinereus. The sequence continues at coordinate 36,009,459 of NW_027555958.1, forward strand.
TCCTTCCATTTGTTTCCCAAGACTAGTTTAATGCTTCAGTGATTCAGGAGGCTCTTCATTTACATATTAGAAAAGCTATATGTGTGGCTCTCAGCTTAGGAAATCAAATTTCAGTCTCTTAGAATTTTTAAATCTTAGTTTCCATTTATTTTGTAATTGAGCATCTCATCAGAGAATGTAATTTTAAATTCAGTATTTGTGTAATACAGTAATGGACAGAGAAGTCATCATCCTCGGCAGGGAGTTGTTTCCTGTAGAAGAAATTTTACTGTGTTTACTCTGTTCTGTTTAATTTAAAGCTCTTATGCCTCTCTCATCTGAAAAATGACTATGGAAACCAGGTGTCTGGCACATATGATGATCTGAAAGAATTTCTTCCAAAAATTCAAAGGGCTTAGTGGTGGTATTTTGTTTGTTTTTCCATGTGCATCCCATAGATTTCTAAACTTTGTTGGGCTCTGGTGTAATTTGATTTAAGGAAGCTTTCACTCAAAGTAATTTAGTTTCTATAAATGTTCTTTCCATTTAAAATGCATCTTTTTTTCTTCCTCTACTTTGGGTACTATAAACTAAATCCATGGTTAGTCCATACTGATGCGTTTTAGGATGTCACGTTAGTAATTTGTTTAGTGGAATCAATGTTTAGAGTTGCCTCTGTTATGAAGGCATTTGACTTTTGAACAAATGTATGCCTAAAGGCTTTCCCTTTCTCTGCTGCTTTCTCCCCAGAGATTTGGACCAGGCAAGCATGGAAGCAGTAGTGTCTTTGCTCGCTGGGCTCCCTTTACAGCCTGAAGAAGGAGATGGGGTGGAATTGATGGAAGCCAAATCACAGCTGTTTCTTAAGTAAATTTTAGTCTTTTTAAACCTAAAGCTTACCAAAAAGAACTCTCCCCTAGTCCCAGAGCAACAAAGTGAGGGTGACAAGATGGCAGCCCGCTGAATTCAAAGACATCGCATGAAATAGGGTTTGGCTATTTTTGTAGTTAATAACATGTTGCTGTCTCTTGAAACATTCTGTGAATGTGAGCTAAACTTTGTCTTCAGGTTAGGAGGCAGCTCCCTGCTTCCTCATGCCTCTGTTCTCATCAGTGAATCCTTGATTGTCCATGGAGTCAGTCACAGTGAGCTTCTCCCTCGTCGTCCTGTGCAGCCTTGGTCTGTGTTCTTCCGGGGGCCTCCATGGAGGGTGGAGGATGGTTCTTTTCTCTTTTACAGGTCCTGCTTGTTATCCCACCTTCTTATGGTACCCCTGGCTTACCTCCTGTCTCTGTTTTCAGTTACAGCCTTTATGTGGATTCTTGGGCACCGTTGTCATATGTCAGGAATCTCTGATTTCATTGGGGGAAACTCTGGGGTAGCTTGCAGCCTGGGTATAGCTAGTAGAGAAGTCTCAGAAACTTGCCTGAGGGTCAGAGAAGTCATTTGATTTGCCCATGTGTCTCCAGCTGAGGAGAGTATTTTATTGGCCTGAGAAGGATTTGAACTCTAATCTTTATGGCCATTGAAGTACTGTACGCGTTCCACTCAGTTTTCCCACCTCTAATACGAGTAATTATCGGAAATAATTTGGAGCCTGTTACGTGCCCACAATGGGTCTCTCAGATGCCCGCTTGAATCTCCTACAGCTTGATTTTTGGGGGAGATTGTGGTGTTGAGATTCAGAATTTCACAAGATCATTGGGAGAATATTTTTGTCTAAAATGTGCTTTTATGTGTTAGAGTGAGGGAGTTTTGAAAACATTATACAATTTCCCAGCTACAGTCTAGCTTCTCTCTTTCCTGTTCCATTCTGGTCGCAGCTTACTGTTTGTCTGGATTGTCTTTCTCATATTCACTTACCAAAATCGTAGCTCTCCCAACTGCATGCCTGAGTCTGGGCGGTAGAACTGCTTTTCTCCATTGGGTTTTTCCTGTGTGAATTGCTAGGGTGATCTCATGAGAAGTCGAGCGTCATTGGCAAGGTACTGTGATGTTCTTGAGTTTGCGACAATCACGGTATCTGTAGACAAGGATGTGTTAGGTGTACGCTGAAAAAAGAAAGGGTTCTCGCCGGTGTGCCGGCGTTTGACCTTTAGAAAAATGCTTGGTGCACTAAAGTGGATATCACCTTATTTATTAAATGGGCGACTGGCTCCACGTGTAAACCATCTTACTTCTAAAATGTGCCGTTTTTAGTATTAGAAGGGAATTTAGTCTTTTAATAAAAATCCATTCATTTGGTGCTCAGGTAGCGTGTCATGTTCTCTCAGAACAAAATTCTATCCAGAGGGGCAGCTAGGTGGCACAGTGGATAGAGCTCCAGCCCTGGATTCAGGAGGAATTGAGTTCAAATGTGACCTCAGACACATAACACTCACTAGCTGTGTGACTTTGGGCAAGTCACTTAACCCCAGTTGCCTTATGTAAAAAAAATTATTTTCAGTATAACCCAATTTTAGATGAGTAATCAGTCAACCAACAAACAGTTGAGTGTTTCAGCATCACGCTGAGGCCTGGGGCTGCAGAGGAGAAGCGAACACCTGGCCTTGCTCTCAAGGAGATTCTCTTCTCTCAGGAGAACTAACAGGGACTTAAGTGTGCACACGTGCTACTTACAGTATGGAGAGGAGGGGAAATCATCGGCCAGTAGAGGAGGTGGAAGGCAGGGATGCTTCTCCTTCTAACCTGTAGCCGCTAATGCCTTTCTTTGGGATGATAGACAGCTGGTCATGTCCATCTGTTGCAGCCTCCCTGTCTGGAGTTTCTTGTCTCAGCATCGGTCTTCTCTCTTTCAGGTATTTCACACTATTTATGAACCTTCTCAATGACTGCAGTGAGGTTGAAGAAGAGAACGCCCAGATCGGGGGCAGGAAGCGAGGCATGTCTCGAAGGCTGGCGTCACTGAGGCACTGCACCGTGCTCGCAATGTCCAACTTGCTCAATGCTAACATAGATAGTGGCCTTATGCACTCCATAGGTAAGGCAGCTAGAAGCAAAAAATGGTGTGCACGAGGAGGGGAAGTGGCCTTACTGAGCGTGCTTTAGTTAAGTTTGTGCTGCTTTTACTGTGCTAGGATTGGGTTATCACAAAGATCTTCAGACAAGAGCCACGTTCATGGAAGTCCTCACAAAAATTCTTCAACAAGGCACAGAGTTTGACACGCTTGCAGAAACCGTGTTAGCTGATCGATTTGAGAGACTGGTTGAGTTGGTCACAATGATGGGTGATCAAGGAGAGCTCCCCATAGCCATGGCTCTGGCCAATGTGGTGCCTTGTTCTCAGTGGGTAAGTTCATTGGTAGGCTTAAAGAATTTCCAAACTGGAAGGGCCTCCTGGGATCATTTAGCCTGGCTCTCTTGGGAAACTGAGGCCAGGAGAGGTCCCAGTTTGTATAGGCAGACAGTGGCAGAGCCGAGATGAAAAACCAAGTCTTTGTCTCCTGGCCCAGGACTGTTTCCATTACTACGCTTAAGCCCCATCTTCCGTCTAATCAGCTGATTTATATTTACGGTCAGAAAGATTTTTCTTATTTTTTTTTAACCAGAGCATACATAATTGGGGGTTTGTTGCTTCCTCTTTAATTTTAAAGAAAGCTTTTTTGAGATCGTGTTCAGAAGCGTACTTCAGTGACCTCTGATTGCGTTGGGCTAGATATTCTTTCTCCTACCACAGATTTCCCCTCCTCTGTGACTCAGCAGAAGGTTTTTGAATCACTGTGGCCAGAAAATGCATCAACCTGTTGTATCATGCCCCTCCCTCGATGTCCTGAGGTCGATAGCCCTGTTCATTGACAGGCCCATTAGAAATCTGTCCCCCAGGCATTACTGACCAGAGCTTACCTAGGAGGTCACCACCTCCAGGCTGGCAAGAGGCAGCGGTCAGAACAGGGTTTCGAATCGCCCTTGGCAGCCCTGTCCCTGGGGTGACCTAATTTTAGTGCAATCACTAAGTTGTTTCTAAGATGAAAGTGTCATATTTTTACACTTGGGCCTGTTCAAAGCTCCAGTCTCATGCCTTTCTTCTTGGCAGTCTGTAGGAAAGAGAGAACTCTTCTTGCCTAGAACAGATGATTCAGTTTTACTTAGTTTAGAAGGTGGAGAAAGGCATATGGGATGGCAGTCCTTTTGAGCCCTGAGATTAATTCGTGACTGGTTATTTTGAAAACTAATGTAATTACTTAAGAGTATTTCTTTCATTATATATCTGAAGTTAACACAACTCCTGGCAGTTTTCATAATTAAAAAAATGTTAGTAAGTCTTAGGAAAACTAGATTTTCTTTACTGTAGGAAATTATTTTTCAGTGTTGTGTTGAATTTTGTTGTTCATGATAACTAGGCTGATACCTTTACTTTAAAGAGGAAAGTTCTTTTAACTGTTTAGGGAAAATTTATGAGGCATGATGTGATAAAATATACACGTTTTGTTGGGCCGTAAAAGTGTTGCTTAATCCTATTGGACTCCTGCCTGAAGTTTCCTTTCCATTCAGATGTGTAAGGCTTTTTGAGAGGGGGAGGGAGATGATAGTGGAAGAAGTATTTCAAAATCTAAACCCTACAATGTGCCTTCTGTTCACAGCTGAATTGTTTGATAAATTGCACTTGATTCCATATTAGAGCATAGAATTAGCATTTTAGGGCTTGATCAGCTATATAGTCAGCTATATAGGGTATATAGCAAAATATTGCAGGACCTCAGGCCTTGCTCAGTAATCCTTGTTCTTTTTCTACTTCTCCTCTTCCTCAAAATCTGGATTTTTCAGTTGGGGCGCTCCCAGAAAATAGCAAAGTCAGACTGGCTGGGCTCTGGGGCCCTCCCTTCTTACTGTCCCTCGCTACTTCTCATCTTCATGAGTCACTTGTAACCCAGTCGTTTTGAGTGAACCCAGATGCATTCTGCCATGCTGACATTGGCCTGGGACATCTTCTCTGTGGTGCCTGTCACTGGCTTGTGCTCCCTTCCAGCCCTGGTCCTCTCTCCTTTACCTGCCTGCCGGGGGGGCGTTTCTTTTCAGTCTCTTGGCAGTGTGTCTGGTTGCCAGTGGAGTACTGGGGCCCGTTCAGCTGCCTAGGCCTTTTTCCTAGTCCCATCATACCCCTCCTGGCAGCACAGTCTTTTCAAGGTTTCAGTTACACGCCTAGTCCTTTATCTTTCCAGGAATCTTATGTAATTCTGGATATGCACAGGAGCACCTTGCCTTGTTCAGTGGTAGCTGTTAGTGTTTCCCTCTATCAAGCGCTCAGGAGTTTTAAATAAATTTATTTTGTTTTTATATCTTTATCTTTTTACATCTGAGCATAAATGCCACCTCTACTCCTGCTACCAACTGAGCACTTTCTAACAAAGAAAGCCAGTGAAGCAGAACCAGGCGACGCAGTGACTGTGGAATCTCACCATGTATGTAGTATCCCACCCACAGCCTTTGTCTCTTACCTCTCTACCCAAAGGAGGGAAGTTCTGCTTCATCTCTTCTCTGGAGCCACGATGTATCTTGACAGTGACTCCACATTGAGTTTGGCTCTAGAATTTTTGATTGTCGTCATTGTGTTTATATTGGTCAGTGGGCATATTGTTCAGTAAACATTTATGAAGCCCCTGCTCTGTGCCAGCCACTATGCTGAGTGCCACAGCTACTAATCGGAAAAGTAAGAGCAGTTCCTGCCTTCAGGGAGCTTCCTGCCTGCTGGGGGGATGGTGTCCCTGGGGCTCTCTGGAAAGGAGAGGGCAGGGAGGAGTTCAGTGCTCCACCAGCCGTCCAGGCCACAGGGCTGGCTTGCTTCCCCCCTGCAGCAGCCCAGACAGGGCTTCCCCCCAGGTTTCTCTCAAGTCCTCCTCCTCCTCCTTTCTTATTACACTGGAATACCTTCCTACTCCTGAGTGTGCTGACTGCTCCCTACTCACTGACCGCCCACTCTGTTTCCAGGCTCTCTCCTTCCCTTCATCCCTTACTCCTTTCCTGTTCTGTGTTCCTCCTTCCTCCTTCAGTACAACCGAGTGCAGGCCTTTTCATGGTTAGCAACGCTGCACAGCATTCCCTGCCGATTTCCGGCTGCTTTTGGTAGAAGAGGGCTTGTTCTGTTCTCTTTTCCTGCCTCTGAGGAGCCCTCGGCTCCTTGGCCGGTTCCACTGAGATTGGGTGGTTGTGGCAGGACATGCACGCAGGTAGTGAGGTGCTCATCTTTTCGTGATCAGTGCTTTTTAACTGGATACTGATCATGGCCATGATTTTTTCCAAATATTTGACAGCTTGTTGTGTTTTGGATACCTTGAGCTTCGATCCCTCTGTGCTCGCCGAGTTGTTGGGCCCTTGGCCTTCCTTGTGTCGAGAGGGGCTGCTCTTTTTCTTAAATGCTATCCCTCCCTCCGTTCTGCGAGGGAATGCCGGGGGAATGTGGCTTCACTGCCTTGGAGGAGAGAGATGAGGAGACCCAAGGACCCTAGAACCTCTGTCAGCTCTTCTCCATTTAACATGCAGAGGGAGCCAGTATGGCCCAATAGAAAGTACTGCATGTGGAGGAGGAAGACTTGGGTTCAAATCCTGCCTTTGCAACTTAGTCACTTTTGGTTTCCTTACTGGTAAAAATGCAGGAATTGGAGGATGCAGCTTGGGGCCCCTTCTAGCCTTCACTCTGATGCTGCCCCCACAGGATGATTGGGGAAAACCCTCTCCAAACTTGTTTTCTCTTTCTCTGCTTAAAGTTTCTGAGTCATCACTGCTTGTGTTCTTCAACCTCCCCCGCCCCCGATTGACAAGGGTTTTTATTATTTTAAAATAGATTTTTATGGATAGTTTTTGCTTTTGCATCTCTTAAGATTTCTCCCCCTATCTCCCTCCCCATCCCTTATAAGGGGCTGGCTCCTGGATCTTCTCTGGGGCCAGGCTGGTGCATTACCTTTTCACAATGTGCAGTTTTATTGGCTCTGTGGCAGGTGTTGTCATAACAAGCTTCCTTTACTGGGCATCCTTTATCAAGGTCTTGCCTTGCACATCCTTACAGCATAGTCATCTTTCAGGATGTTTGTGTACCCTCATTGTTTTGTTTTTCCCTTTCATGGAGTGACTACTTGTTTCCACTTCTTTACTATCAAAAAAAAGCACGCTGTTAGAGATAATTTTGTTGTCTATGGGGCCTTTCTTATTGTCAGTCACCTCTTGGCCTAACAGTGGAATCTCTGGGTTCAAAGGTGTGAAATAGGTAACTTTCTCAGCACGATCCCACATTGCTTTCCAAAGCGACTGAACCCATTCACAGTTCTCTCAACAGTGTGTTAGTGTGCCCATCTTTCCACAGTTCCTCCATACATTGATTTTTTTATGTCTTTGACAGGTTTTCCAGTTTGCTTAGGGTGAGATAAAACCTGAGAGATGTTTTGATTTGCGTTTCTCTTATTGGTGATTTCAGGCATTCTTTTGTTTCATTGTTAATAGTTTGTGTTCTTTTGAGAACTGATTTGAACAGTTTTCTATTGGGTAGTGGCTTTTGGTCTTAGATATAGTTCTGTTATTTGTTTGTATATCTTCCATATCCCATCCTTATCAGCAATATTTGATAGCCTACCCTAATCAACCACTTCCCTTATTCTATGAGTTTTAATTTTCTTTGATGAAGCTTTTAGTTTTATGTAAACATTTTACTTTTTTAATCTTCTATAATTGGTGCTATCTCTTGTTGGATTAGAAATTCATTTTCTACCCTGTATCAGTTTATATTCTAAGCCACTTGTTGCCTTTGTTATATACCTGGATCTAGCTTATTTTCAAGCCATGTTCTCTTTCTGATTTCCCCAGAAATAGGTATTATTGTTTTATTTCTCTTATGCTTCTGTTCCTCTTCCACAGAAGGTCTTTTCTGTTCTCTTGGGTCCTATTTTTATACAGGCCTGCCTGCCTGCCTTCCTTCCTTCCTTCCTTCCTTCCTTCCTTCCTTCCTTCCTTCCTTCCTTCCTTCCTTCCTTCCTTCCTTCCTTCCTTCCTTCCTTCCTTCCTTCCTTCCTCCCTCCCTCCCTCCCTTCCTCCCTCCCTCCCTCCCTCCCTCCTTCCCTTCCTGCCGCTATGTTTGTGTCAGATGGAGCACATACCCATTTGGCTTTAGCCCTAGCACACAAGTGGCCTGGCAGCCTCAGCCTTCCCACAGTAGCAGAGATTACAGGTGTGCCCCAGCACACAATCTCTTCCCTGTCTCTTCTGAAGTACAGGCTACTCTATTCTGAAGGAATTCTGTTGTTTTCAGCTGTCCTCTCTGCCCATCCTCAACAGTCAAGTCAGCAAGCAGTTATGAACCACCTGCTGTGTTCCAGGCATTTTGCTGGTAATACACAGAAAAGCAAAAAGAGCCCTTGCCCCTGAGGAGCTCACAACTTAATGAATTAGAATTTCACTTTTGACGTGGGCCCTGGAATCTTCCGTCTTTCTTAGCATTTGGCCTGTTACAATTAAGCCTTCCCATTCCTGCCATCGCTAGCATTTTAAATGGTGCTCACAGAGATGGGAGGGCAGTATTGCAGCAGGCATGCAAGGTGGTAGAATGCAGTGCTGCAGCTTTCATTCTGCCGTGCCTGATTCTCCTTTGGGTTATTCTCCTTTTTTAAACGATCCTTTCCAGGATGAACTCGCTCGAGTCCTTGTTACTCTCTTTGATTCCCGACACTTACTCTACCAGCTGCTTTGGAACATGTTTTCTAAGGAAGTTGAGCTGGCAGACTCCATGCAGACGCTTTTTAGAGGGAACAGCTTGGCCAGTAAAATCATGACCTTCTGTTTTAAGGTTGGTATCTTCTCTCATCTCCCTTTGCCCTGCTCAGGGAGCAGAGGGCCACAGTTTACCATTTCCCAGCTGCCCCGGATCAGTACAATCACTGGCTTCTGCTTGTCCTTCTCTGTAGGTCTATGGTGCTACCTACCTGCAAAAGCTTCTGGAGCCTTTACTACGATTTGTGATCACATCCTCTGAATGGCAGCATGTCAGCTTTGAGGTCGATCCCACCAGGTTGGTAATGAGACAGCCATTCAGTTCCTCTTAAACTTGTCCTAGCTCCACAGGTATTCTCTGAGTGCCCACCATGCATAAGGCACTGCTGGGGGCAGGACTCAAATGAACCCAGCCCCCCTCGGGCATTTTCTCTCCTGGGGTGGAGCGGGTCATTGGAGGAGTGAGCACCATGTCAGCGGAGGGCTTGGCGAGGGTGAGGTTAGCACAGAGTGCCTTCCACGTGTGGGGCTCTGCCTGTGTAAAGAGTGGAGAGAGAAGATGGGATGCTAGGCTTGTGGAGCAGCTCGAATGGTCAGTGACAGAAAACAAGGCTGAGGAAGACGACCTGGAAGTCAGGCCATGGAGAGCCGTGGCTGGGAGAGCTCTGCATCTCACACCTCCAATGGGGAGGAGCACTTGGGCAAGTGCTTGGATCTGGATTGGAGGAGGGAGAAGCCAACGATGGGGGTGGCATCAAGAGGCGCCTGCAGTAACGTGAGCCGGCGAGGAGAGGGCAGAGAAGGAAAGGGTGGATGGGGGAGACATCGTGGACACGGGCTGGAGCAGACCTGGCAGCTGAGGGGCAGGGGGAGGAAGTGAACATATCTCCAGGCAGCAGAAGGCCTGAGAGAGCAGCACCAGATCTGAGGGAGAAGGCAGTGCCTGGGGCGAGATGGCCACGGCTGGGTCACAGTGGCTGGCTCTGCAGAGAAGAGTGGTCACGTGAGGCATGCAAAGAGGCCTTGGCACCGAGCAGCGAAGCAGTCATGTCTAACCAGGAAGAGGCGTGAAGTCTGATGACGAAGGGTAGAAGCTGGGGGAAGGTGAAGAAAGGCAGCTGGAAAGCCAACTGTTCTCGGAGTTGGAAGGAAGGAGAGCTAGAGGATAACGTGTAAAGGGAAACAGTGTCAAGTGAAGGGTGTCTGAGGATGGAGGAGAGTGGTCATGTCTGTAGGCATCAGGAAGGGAGCAACGAGAAACTGAAAGAGGGCAGATCAAGGCACTGGCTCCCAGAAGACGTGGGAGGGATGGCCAAGGACCTTGGTGAGAAGAGTGAGAGAGAATGGAGAATGGTGTGAAGTACTGAGTAAGGGAGAAGGGGTGACTTCTGTCTTATTCCGAAGAAGGAGGCAAGGTCTTTGGCTGAGAAGAGCCTAGGGTTGAGTGTTGGAGGAGAGAGAGCAGCAGATGCTGCCTAGAGTGTGTTAGAGAGTTAACCAGAGAAGAAGAAAAGGCTTGTTTTGTGTTAGTGAGAGTCCCAGGAAAGATTAGATGCATGTATTTGTAGTGGACCCATTCAGCAAAGTTGCCTGTCTTTTTTTTTTTTTTTTGTTATGTTCAGCATTGAATTAGGAACACAGAAAATAGCAGGAGCTCCCTGTGGTTGGAAGACACAAGTGGTGAGGGCCAGGGAGCAAGGAATTTGGGGGGTAGTTCAACTGATCGCATAAAGAGTCGAGAGTGTGAAAGGAGGAAGGTAAGGCCAGGGCAGCAGAGATTGATGAGGAAAGCCTGCAGTGTGGAATGATCAAAGAGAGGAGTTTGAAAGTTCCAGATCAGGGGTAGAGCAGAGATATCACTCTTGGGAGATGGGCTGATGAATTGAGGGCCAAGGCGTTTCAGGGGACATCACTTTGTGGACTGAAAAAGTCCAGGGAACTTTTTGAGAAAGAAAGGAGCATGATCCCAAGATTGTTGTGACATGATTAAGGACCAGGTGGTATAGACTGGTGATGTCAACCTCAAAACCAGGTGAGTTTGCCAGGTTGGCTGAGTTATGGCATAGAATCTGGAAGCCACAGTGAGGAGCAAACAATACGTCTTCTTCTTGCCCTGGTGTGTTGGTGGGCACAAGACAAGGAACACCTCAAACTGGGGCACAGGGACGGGGTTCACTGGCTTCTTTGAGCAATAGAACATGGGCCGAGGTTGACAGAGCTCTCAGATGGTGGGAAACTTCCACTGAGCAGACAGTGATGAGCACTTGTGGATACCCTGGGAGGAGGAGGCAGGAGTCTGCTAGCTTACAGGACAGGGAAGTACCAGTGGCTCACTTCCCTACCCTCCAGGGTCCTGGGCTGGTCATTGTTTTCTTGTTCTCTCTCTGTATGTTAAGGAGCAGGGGGTAGAGACCACGAGGTGGTGGGTTTGTGTACCTGGGTTAATTAGTACCTGCCAAGGGTACCTGCTCCACTCTTCTGTCCCAGCTTGAGGATTGTACTTGGTGTCTGAATTCTAAAGCTCAGACAGGATTCTAGTGATGAGAGACCTGATGTTGGCATGCTTTATGGTCTCGTAGGTTGGAGGCATTGATTTTCTCACATGATTCATTGACCAGGTGGTACCCCTGCACATGGCTGTAACCTTGGTGTTGAGAAGACCTTTAGCCCAGTTTGAGAAAGAGGCCAGAGCTGGAGTCTCACCCTTCCTCATTCTGTGGAGAGTGAGGGGAGTAGGTAGTGGCCCCCATGTTAACTTTCCTTAAATCAAGTGGCAACGTTCTCCTGTCTCCATGCGCAAGTTGGAGTTTTCCACTGTCATTTCGTCTTCGCTTCAAACTTCTGATCATGAGTTTTACTCCATCTGTCACTGTTTGGTTCCTCTGTTAAAACTTGACATTTTTGCTTCTTATCTATAAAACCTGTTAAAATTCAAGATTAACAAAGTGAAACACACCGTGGAACTCTAGAATTGGCCAAGCAAACCTTTTGAACAGTCTTAGGGAGTTAAGGTAAATTAGAGGGAGAAAACTTGAGCAATTCTGCTTATTTATGACTTCTCTAGAAGGACATTTTAAACTGTAGCCAGGTATCAGCTGGAGCAGCTACCCCAAAGATGTCTCCTGTTTCCCTAGTTACTGATGCCTTCCTGTCCTGGCACTGTGCTAGTGCAGTAAGAGTGAGAGAAATGCTTACATTTGAGTGAGTGGACAGCTAAGACAGATAAAGGAAGAATCTTCGTCATTCGTAGACATGATCTATCTTTTGGTCACTGGGTTTGTGGGTTGTGGCATCATAATGTCGGTGGCATGCAGTTAGCAACTTTTTTGCCCGTGTTTCAGAACTGAAGTATTTTGAGGATATCCTTTAAATTAATCTTTTTGTTCTCCCTCATATTAAAATAAAGTGTGACACTTGCACTTGCCAGTGTGACTCATTGTCATGCTGAGGATGGGAGAGATAGACACGGCCCAGGGCCACCTTCTTCCCCTTTTCCTGGACCTGGATCCCTGGGGCGCTGTCTTGCTCACAATCCTCTTTTAAATGTGTAAAATAAAACATATCAGATTATAAAGGAAGCCAATTATCTTGAAATATGATTATCCAAACATTTTTTAAAAACGGTGAAACAAACACAAATTCAGAGACGTCAGTTGCAGAAGCCCTGGGATGGTTTCATGGAGGAATTGTCATTCAAGTTGGACAGCAAAGTGTCCTGATCTTCCCCGTGACCAGACTCTTCGTCTTCTCCTCGATTAGCAACTGCCTCATTTTTATTAATGGTAGTTGCAAGGCTTAAATTTGTTGATGCCCTCTACCCGCCTCCTTCCTTTCCCAGACTTGTATGACTTCCGGTGAGGCCACAGTTTCCTCAGCTATAAATTGAGGGGGTTAGGATATATTCAGTGACCATAACGTTGTTTGTAGACAGATCCCTGAAACAAAGTCAAATTCTGACTGATGGCGCAACCAGTGAATATCCTGGAGAAGGTTCGTTGAAACCTGACCTCCTCCCTTATGTCACAGATGTGGGGCATGCTGAGACAGAGCAGTGTAGGCACTGGGAGGCTTGGTCTCCGAAGAAGGCCCAGTGACTGTTCTTTTGTCACAGGCGGGCTCGTCATCGGGTGCAGCTGATCAGAACACATCCCTGTTTCTGACGCCTCATTTGGCTCTCCTCTGGGTAGGGAGAAGGGCCCGAGATCCCTTTGTCCGTCCCTTCTTTGGGCCAAGCTTGGGCATTGTAGATGGTGGACACCAGCTTCTTTTTGTCATTTCTACTCTCTGTGCATGCGGCCGTGGCGATTGTGTGTATTGGCTCTGTCTGCTTCGCTGGCATCCGTTCGTGGCAGTTTTCCTCTGTATTTTCTCTTCCTCCTTCATATTCCTTGTTCATTCTGGTGCTGCCCTGGGCTGTCACGGTCACACATGATAACTTTGTTCAGCTCTTCCCCAGGCAGTGGGCACCCACTTTGTTTATAGTTCTTTGCATCTCCAAAAAGTGCTGCTGTAAATGTTTTGGTGCAAATGAGAGGAAGGAAATAAGCATTTTTATAGTACCTACTATGTGCCAGGCCCTGTGCCAAGCACTTTACAATGACCTCATTTGATTCTCACCCTAGCAATCCTATGAGCGAGGCACTTATTATCCCCATTTTACAGTTGAGGAAACTGAGGCAGAGATTCAATGATTTGCCCAGAGTCACACAGCTAGTAAGTGTTCAAAGCAGGATTTGAATTGGTTTTCTCTAGGCCTAGTGTTCTCTCCACTGTGGAACCTTCTTTCTGTTTTGAACCTCCTTAGGTTATAGGCCCAAGCAGTAAGATCTCTGGGTCAGAAGGTATAAACATTCTAGTTACTTTCTTAGCATGATTCCAAATGATTTTCCAGAATGTTTGGAGTATTTTGCATCTCCACCTACAATATACTATTGTCCCTGTTAATATATAGCCCCTCTAATATTTATTATTAATAAAATGTATATACTTCAAAAAATGAAAGCTTATCCCACTCATATCCCTTCCTCCTCTAAATCTGTGATCCTTCCCTGGAATATCCTCAGCCATTCCTTTTGCATTGTACAGCCTCCCACCCTTTGGAGCCTGAGTCCTACCACAAAGTTTTCCCTCTAATCTCAAAAATATGAATATTTGAGCCCCTTTATTCCTGGTATTTCAACCCACTGAATTTGACTGTCTTCAGACAGCAAATGTCTTGACTATCTGACTAATACATCAGTTTTATAAGAAGTTCACTAGCTCTTGATATCAAGAAAATCCAAGAAGGTGGATATAAATCAGTTGTTATTTGGCATCTCCTACTGGACAGTGCACTTTGAGAGACAGAGGAAGTACAAGATAGGGCCACTTCGTGACATGATAAGAAGTAAAGATTTAAATAACAGTTCCCAACCCATAATTGGACGTTTCAAATAGGAGCTCTGCAAGTATGAGAATAGAAGGAGCTGACCGATGGCTGAACACGGGCTCTTGAAGAGAGCCATTAAGTTGAGGAAGGAGAATGGGCTGCCACAGGAATGGTTAGAGAGGGGGAAGGAAAAATAAGGTTGTATTGGTGGGAGTTTGAAGGAGGACAGAAGGGTCAGAGGAGGTGAGTGGTGTCCGATGCTTCAGAGATGTTTAGGAAGAGGAAGGTTGGAAATTAGATTTGTCGGTTGGGGGATCAGTGGTCTTCAAGAGTACAATTCAGTGGAGACAGATTGTCTGTTGTCTGCACAGTGTTGTGGTGGTGGTGAGGTCTTAGTCAATACTGACTGAATGAATAAATGCAATGGAGCAGAGGAAAGTCATTGGTGAGTGTAAGGGAGGAGAGGAAGAGGTCCGTGGCTGCAGAGGGCACTGAGGGAGTCAGCAGTTTTTTCTGTGTGGCCCAGATTTTTCTTCTGGAAGAGGAGGAGAGTGATTGTTTCCCAAGATGTAATTGGCTGGGCGGGGCACACGGGAGGATGGGGATGCTCTTGCGGATAAGCAGTGGTTGGGTCTCCCTTTGTCCCGTCTGCAGGCTGGAGCACAGCGAGAGCCTTGAGGACAACCAGCGGAATCTCCTGCAGATGACCGAGAAGTTCTTCCACGCCATCATCGGCTCCTCCTCGGAGTTCCCCCCGCAGCTCCGCAGCGTGTGCCATTGCCTGTACCAGGTAGGCCTGGGCTTCGAGTGGCCGCCTTCCCCCTGAGTGAGGGAGGGTAGGAGGTGTGGATCGGCTTAGGAGGAGGAGGAGGAGGAGACTCAGAAAACATCGTGGTGGGGGGGGTGTTGGCGTCCTCTGTCCTGCTAAAGCCATGTTTCTTGTAGAGTCAGTAATAGATATAAGGACACCTGTAGTCCAGGTATTAGTGGTGTTTGAACTTCACTGGAGAGAGTTTTTTAACTTATCCTGTTCATATGTGAGACAGTATCCCATAATCGTCTTCCATTCCCAGGTTTTGTTTCGTCTTGTGTTAAAGCAGACTGGAGATGGTTTGTTTCTTGGTGTGATTTTTGTATTACCTCGACAGTGAATTTGTGTCTGGTATCTCTTGTTTCCTTTCACTTTTCCCTGTAGCATAGTTTGGTCCCAGAGCCCTCCTTGCCAGATGCTTCTTGGATCAGACCCTAATAGAGTAAGGAGGGGTCCTGGCTTCAGGGGGCTCGTCATTTTGGGAGAGTTGGTGCTGTGGTTCTCAGTGGCCACGGCCAGATGCATGTTCAGAAAGTTCTCGAGATCTGTGGTATGAGTAAGTCATCTTCCAGTAGGGCTCCAGAGACCTTGGCTTTCTGTAGAAGTGTTCGGGTCCCAGCATTTTGGGGGTGTGTGGGGGTTGGTGCTTCTTATGTAGGTGCTCCTGTCTCATCTTTCTCCAAGAAAGTTGCCAGCCTGCAGTCGTTAGTGCCTCACTTTAGTTGCTTAGCTACATGCATGAGACTCCCCCATTTAAGCAGCTGTTTCAGACCTCAGTGCATGTGGGGCTTGCGTTTTTTGCCCCCACGTGCTATTTAAAAACGTGTCATCTCTATCTGTAAAAATAATTTTCTCAAAATATACCAAGTAGATAAAGCAGTTGTTGAAATAAATGTCTTTTCCTTTATTATGGATTTTCTGCACTTGCAAAGAAATAAAGCCCAGGGAAACTGTCGGTGAGTCAAGCTAGTTCAGTGGAAAATGGCCTTGAACCCAAAAGACGATGTCCTGTTCTGGGCTGGACTTTATAGGAGTTGGTTTGAAAGTTCCATTTTGTGTTCTTTGTGTCTGCAACATTGGGATGGACTTCAGTAGAGGCTCCATGTAAATGGTAGTTTGGTCAGGCTCCTTGGGGTGACCAGATTATAACTGACGGAGGCCTCCACTTGCTATCACTGTAGCCTCCTAGAATAGGAGGCAGGAGGGCCGGCTTCCAACTCTGTTGGGTCACAAACCTTCACTGCCTTGGATTCAGCCTTTCTGGACCTCGTCTCTTCCTCTGGGTTAGAACGGGTCTGTGTGAAGCCTCATGTTCTTTGATCCCTTCCTCTGGGCTCTCCTGGGTTTGGAGATCTTCCTCTGGTTTAGCCCCAGGAGGAAGGGCCCCATCCAGGAACGTGCTTCCTTGAAACATCAGGTCTGTGAGGAAGGGAGCCTAATACTCCCCAGCTCTTGAGGCAGCATGCTTTGGTGTAACTTTTCCAATCGAAACCCTTCCTTGGAGGCGTCCTGACTTTTAAAGGGAAATGAAGATGCACTTCCCATCTCAGGGGAGAGGACTTGTATTTGGTGAATGATATGCATGCGTCATAGTCCTTAACTGCAGTGGAAAGAGGTCTGTTTTTAGTGGTCTGCTGAATGATTCATTTTGTGCTTTCACAGCCCGAGAGCATGCATTGTCAGCGTGCATGATTTCATTAGCCTCTCTATGATCTCATCAGCATGAGGCTCAGGCTCCAAAGTGTGGGTCACAATCCATCTTCCACTCTCTGCCCTCCTAAAAAGCCCCACTGTAGGGGACTTCCCCCCAGTGCACTGTAGAGGCTGCCACAGATTTCTCGACTTTGCCGGTTGCCAGTGGCCATCTCAGGTGCTCAGTCAGTTATCCTCTTACTGCCCAGCTGGCCATTCTGCCCTCATTCCTACTGCTTTTCCTGTGCATTCTCTGCTGGTACTGTCCTGGAACCCTCTGGCACCCAGCATACATCTCTCTGCTGGTTTGGGGTGGCCTTCAACTTCAGTATGGTATTTCATTCTTTTCAGTCATAAAGCATTACCAGGAGAAAAATTGGTGATAATAAGGTATGCCTTTTTTTTTTTTAGAGAGAAGCTTGGGATCACAAAAAGTAGGCAGCGTACCAAATGCAATCCCAAACATTCTGTGTCCTCTTTAATTCTGGGCCCAATTCACAATTCATCGGCAGTGTCTGTCCACGAGCCACGTGCTGATGGATCAGCTCAGTGGGTCAGCTCGTAGGCTGACCACGGGCATGCTTTGACCACTTGTTTTGGCCTGTGGGGCTGGTTAGATGAACCTGTCTTGAAGGAGGATCTGGGATGGCCAGAGGTTGACGTGTGCCGATTATGGCTGGAAGATCTCTGCCCATGGCTTGCATCATCCTCGGGGACATGGCAGAAGACGTCAGACCGGGATAACATGCTCCCAGTAGCTAACATCCATTTAGGACTTCAGCATTTTCCAAGGGCTTTAAATATGTCATCTCATCTATTCTGGGAACAAGCCTGAGGGCGAGGTGGTGTTAGCCTCATTTTATACACATGGAACCTGAGGCTAGAACCTTACACCACTTGCCTAGGACCACACAGCCAGTTAAGTGTCTGTGGCTGCCATTGAACTCAGGTCTTCCTCATCTAGCTCGCCTCATGGTGAGCATCTGTCTCTCTGTTCTATCCCTTGCTTGAGGGAGTTGAATTGAGTTATGTCTCTTGTTGCACTCTGAGAAAGCTTTTGTGATTTGAATGCAGGTGTAGGAGAGGGAAGCCTCAAAGTCAGCATTTCCTTTGACCCCAGAACTAGTGAGTGCAGGGGTTCTTGCCTTCTTGTCTTTTAGTCAGTTTCGCGACTGTAAAGCTGTGTTTGTAAAAACCTACTTAAAGATATAAAGATGCCTTCAGTCCCTGCATAGGTTATAAAGGTTCGAAGGAAGGTCCAGTAAAAGGGGGCATGCAGGCCTAGACTTGAAAAGCAGATGCCCCCTTTTACTGGACCATCCTTCGAGGCTTTCCAGCAGGGTGGAGCTAGGCATAGCCTTTTCTCCAGTAACGAAGCCTTTAGGAGGTCAGAGCCGCCCATACTTCTCTGTGAGGATCAGAATGCCCAGCCGGCGGCGAGCTCAGATTCGGGGTCCCTTTTCAAGATTCTCTCTGCATGCTGCTGCGGCCACTGCCTGTTGCTTAGTTATTTGGATATTTTTTCTTTTATCTTCTGCTCCTTTTAGCTCTGACAGTTGTTCTCGGTGCCTTTTAAAACTTTTGTTTGACTGGTAGGGAAAACAGGTCAGAGTATTCCCTAGTTCATGGATGAGATGCTTGGGCAGTCTTGAGAATGTCTTCTCTGGCCTTGAGCACCTGTAGCTAGGCTTCTGAGGCACAGAGTTTTTTGTGGATTATGTGTTGGCAAGATTGGTTGTCTTAGAAGCTTTTTAAGACAGTGTTAAGGTAAGCATTGTCACCTGGGTTGTGTGTATAGGTACATGTGTCAGTTAGGGGACATACACACACACACACACACACGCGTGCGCGCACACACACACACACACACACGCACGACCCCCCCCCCCTTGTGTCTGTTTGCATTTCATCTGAGTCTGTGAGGTAGGAGGTTGAGAATAAAGTCAGTGTTGGCTTAGGTGGAGACACCCATATAAGTACTTCTTGTAAGGCAATTATGATCCTGAAGTCAGCGCTAGTGAGCAGTCCTTTTGTGTTTTCTTGGTGACTCTGTCTCTCTGAGCACCTCTAGCTCCCCAGCAATGCAAAGCATTCTGTGAGAACTGTATACCTTAGCTGAAGATTTCTTGGAACAATTTGCTGTTCCCCACTTTTGAGTGGAAAGTAGAGGTTTTCTGGCCATGCTGACATTGACCATGTAAGGGAGAAGAAACTCTAAACCTGGTGTGCTCTGTTGTTGGCTTTGGGTGTGGAGGCGTCAATCAAGGGGTGCTTATATTCTAGCCAGAAATAGTAGAAGTGATGAAACCCAACATTTGCCTTGCCTTCTCTTTAGGGCTTTAACCGGAAAATGTAGGGAAATCAAAATCCAGGGTGAAACTTCACCCTCCAACTTGAGTTGATAGCCCATTTTCCATTCTGTTTGTGTTCCAGTGATTGTGTAATTTTCTGTACAAGTCGACATTGTTTTTGTTGCTGCATGTAGTTGGTGCTGTGACTTGTTTGTGCTCATCTCTGTTCTGTAGGCAACTTGCCACTCTCTCCTGAATAAAGCTACCGTAAAAGAAAAAAAGGAAAACAAAAAATCAGTAAGTCTGGAGC
Organism: Phascolarctos cinereus; assembly: GCF_003287225.1. Lineage (NCBI taxonomy): Eukaryota > Metazoa > Chordata > Mammalia > Diprotodontia > Phascolarctidae > Phascolarctos > Phascolarctos cinereus. The sequence goes on from NW_027555958.1 coordinate 36,028,601, forward strand.
CCTTTTTATTAGCCATTTCTTTCAAAGCAAAACAAAAACTCTTTGCTATTTGAACATCTTCACCTCAGCCTAATGAATTCTCACCTTAAAATCATTCTACTAATTCTGGCACAAATAGCGTTCATTTCAATTAACCCTGGAATTAAGTTATTTAAACATTTTTTGCATGCCTTTGGTTTGATTTAACTCAAAGGCATTTGGGGTTTTTTCTTTACATTGGCTATTCTGGTCTAATTTTACCATCATTTTTAATGGTAAATGAATGCAAAAGAAACTTAATTTCAAGGCCTTAGGAAATGCTGAATCTTTTTATTTTTGTTTCTTGGTTTACAATAATTAGTGTGAGTGGTTTTTTCCCCCTTATAAATGAAAGCTTAGTTGTAAGGGATACAAGGGTTAGTTCCCTTAGTTGTAAGGGAAAGGTAAACTTCCCTTTCTAAATGTTCTCAGTTGGACTGAACCGGCCTCCAACTTGTGGCTGGCTGGAGCTGAACAGAGCAAGCCAGAGACAGGAGAGTCCTGAATCAAACAGAAGTTTAATTCAAAGTGAGGGAAACAGCTTACAAGCAAGGACAGATCTAGACACATGTGCCAGGGCCCTGCCCCGAGAGCCGGGACCCGAGGCAGGGTGGGGATATCCCACTGCTTCTACCAGTGCTTGCGCAGTGAGCTGTAGCCCTGACAGTGAGGGGGAACAGCAGCAGTGAGACAAGTTTGATTCATAGCAGGGCTTCGTGGCCGGGCCATCGGTACTTGTCCAAGCTTGTCCCGTGCTCATCCGAGTACAGAGGACACCTGGTGCTGGTCAAAGCAGTACAATAATTATGTGATTTTTGCCAGAGGGTGAGTGCAAAGGATTGTTGTTATGCCAAACTCAGGGCAAAGCTTACATGCTGGACCTTAGCTCTGAAAAACAGGGTGAATCCTTATATCTTGGCAGCATTTACCCAGGTTGTTGCTCGGTTTTATTGAATCCCAACCTCTGCCCATTTTTTTCTTTTGTCTAGTCAATTCACAAAAGAACATTTATGGCTTATTTTGCCGAAATTAATAATAATAATAATAATAATAATAATAATAATAATAATAATAATAATAATGATAGCTAACACATGCATAATAGTGCCTACGGTGTGTCAGGCACCATGCTGAGCACTTTAGAGTTATTGTCTCATCTGATCCTCACAAAGCCCTGGGAGGGAGGTGCTGTTATGGCCCAAGTTTTACAGATGAAGGAACTGAGGCAGGCAGAGGTGAAATGACTAGGGTCACACAGCTAGTAAGTGTCTGAGGCCACATTTGAACTCAGGTCTTCCTAACTCTACAAAGGTATTATTTACTTTTTAAAAAATCACTTTCAAAATTATAGTTTGACAGCCTATACTAGATAGCTTGGCTAGGTCCTAGAAGCTTTCTTATAACCCACTTGAACTTGTGGACAATTATTTCACAACTTTTAAATAATTAATTTAAAAAATAAAATGCCTTAGGATATAGTAGCTACTGTATAATTAATTTTCTTTTTAAATTTTGAGGACTAAAACTGTGGTTTATAGAATGGCAACACTGTTAAGCATGCCCACTGAAGAGTTTCTTCTTGGCTTTGCGATACTAATTAAACCTGCTAATAGCAATTAGAACACACTGCATCTCTACTCCTTGATTAAACATTTCTTTCTAATACTTCAGCCTTTATTCCTCAGCACAAATGAGTTTAACTTCCTATACACTGCCATGATGTTGAAATTAATGATGGATTCTAAGCCTTTTGCTTGGTGTTGTGCTGACTGATGCCTCTGTTTCACTGAGGCACACAAATTCAAACCTGTCCCAGCCCCCTTCTCCCTAGAGCATGTTTCTTAGCCCTCTTGTCTATCTTCATTGTGTTTTTTTTTTCTGAATTTGCTCTGCTTTTCTCTGAAACATTCCTGCCATTCCTGAGGTGCTTTCCGAATGACATTTTGAAAGTTTGTGGATAACATGAAATGTTGGAATGCCTTTTCTACACCAGTACAGGTGCTATTGGGCATTATGGAATCGTAACAAAAGTAAGTGGTAACATCCAGCGGGGAGCCCCAGCATGGTTCAGAGGACATTGCAGATTAAGCCAAGAAGGTGTCGTCACTCTACGTTCCAAGTGTCAGTTTGGGAGCTCTTTGGTTGCTTAAATGAACTTGTCACTTCGAGAAAGGCCACACAAAGTGGGGGAGGAGTCTTTTCAGTCCTCTGGAAGAAACACTTGGAAGTGCTATTGTTTGTTGTTGTGAAGATGTATTCAAACTTTGTTTCTTTTGAACAGTCACTGTAAGTGCATCCGTCACACGACTGTGCACCCCCACATGTTGGTATCACTGTTCCTAGAGCTGTTTCTTAACTGTATTTAAATTAATGGTTATAATTCATATCTAAAATAAAGGAACAATTGGATTTGGCCAATGTGGAATCAAAAAATTGCCTATATGTAGAAGAAATTTTATGTTGAATTTCTATAGATTCAAGTTTTCTTTCTTTTTTTCTTATAATTCTGTTGTTTTTGTTTTTCTTGAATATTTGTGCAACATTCCAGTTGGTAGAGGAGAGAGAAATGATGCTTTCCTAAGGGGGCTCTTTTGTAGAATTTTTTATACAAAAAATTTTTTGGTGGTATGAATTCTTGCCCCTTCCTGGTTCCCGAGATGATTTGCTGATAACTCTCAGTGAATGGATGGGTGATGATATGCTAGAACGATCTCCCAGCTGAGATTTTCCTGGGCCTCATAGCCTGGATGGCTAGTCCTGTTAGACTGCTAGTAGCTTTAAGCTGAGGGGAGGTAATGGTGCTGGAGAATGTATGGCAAAGGTGGGTTTTCAGTTTTCCTTCAAGAAGAGAAGTAATTGAGAATTGTATTCGTAAGCTTGTGGGGTTGGGTAGTGTTACAAAGAAATCTCTTGTAAATGTATCTGTCACATTTGAAAACCCAATGCTTTCCAGAGTTGGAAGCTGTTGCTGCTTTGGAAACTATTTTAGAAAGCCCTTACCCTGCCTGCCCCTTGTGTCAAAGCTCTCGAAAGCCTTCACTTTAGTAACAGTGATGACGATGAGGGAATTCTTTCATTATGCCTCTGGCAGGCAGCATGTGTCTGAAAATATCAGTCAAAATCAGTCAATAAATAAACATTTATTAAATGCGTACTTACTGCTAGGCACCTGCCCTCAGGGAGCTTTTACATCCTACAACTGAGTCTTGTAACATGGATGGAAGAAAACCCTCTTTGGGGCAGAATTCTGCCCAGTCTGAGTTTTAGGAGTACAGGAATGGAGACTTCACTTAGTGAAGCCTCTGTGAAAAGCAGCTGTTGTTCTCCCACTTACAGGACAGCTCTGTTACTGAAAACATGTTTGTACAAACAAATTCTCTCCATCAAACCCAGTTTGCTCATCCCCTTCTGATACGTGATTGCAATGTTCCTGGGGCTGCTGCCCATCTGGCCCTTTGCTGTTCTCTCCAGCTGAGGCAGCCCCTGTAACCACAATGAGTGATACCTGGGTCGGGGGGGGGGGGGGGGGCGGGTGCAGTTAGGGAAGAGACACACAAAACTGTGCCAAAGGCATTCCCCAGCATGTAACTTGATAACACAGTTTTATGTGTTAAAGAGCTTTATATCAAGAGATAATTTTGTAAGGAGGAGGTCGTTTAAGATGTTTTCCTTTTCTAACTCTTCATTGTGAGGGTATAACATTAACAGAAGTAGATAGGGAAACAGTCCATTTTAAAACAAAGTAGGAAACGCTAAAACATGATATTTGCCTTCTCTTCCCTGCTGGTAGAGTCCTTTTTTCTTTTCGCCCCCCCCCCCAAGAATTCCCCCTCCTTCATGGCTTAAATAGAACACCACCCCTGGTGTTATAAAAAACATTCTGGGGAAGAGAAGGGCCTGGCTTCACTCAGGGGGATCTCAGCACAGTTTCCTCTCGATTTTATGCAAGGTGAGCCAGTTACTGGAGAAACTGAGCTGGAGAGAGAGGCCATTGGCCCCTTGAGAATGCTTAATAACTTAGTCAGGACTTGAGAATGTGGCCTCTGCATTCCACAAGTTGTCTATATTATTTCATTTCCTTTATGATCTAGCTTAGAGGGGCTTTATTCTACTTGCAGTGAAATTGTATGCTTGATGGCTTTGAAATTAAGATCTCTTTTCAAGGCTCTTCTGCTTAATTCATGTCAATGACCTATTTTCTTTTGCATCTTATTTGTGCAAGTCAAGACCTGAATGTGAATGTTGCTTCCTGTTTTCTGGAAAGGGCTTCACAGGCCTGTTGTGTGGATGGACGTCTGGAGGAATGAGAGCCTGGGTAGTTGTGGTTCCCTTTTACCCTTTGTCTTCCTTGAATTTAAGCCATGCACTAATCGCTCTGACCTCTTTGGTTTTAGGTTGTTAGCCAGAGATTCCCTCAAAACAGCATTGGCGCCGTGGGGAGCGCCATGTTCCTGAGATTCATCAACCCTGCTGTTGTCTCTCCCTACGAGGCAGGGATTTTAGAGAGAAAACCGCTCCCTAGAATTGAAAGGGGACTGAAGCTGATGTCAAAGGTGATGAATTACTTTGATGTTCGGCTGTCTTAATTTTCATCCTGTTCACTGGAAAATCCCTTTCTTAACTCCCTAGCTAGTCTATGAGGTTTTCATTTTCAGAACTGTCTTTTGAATATTGAAAATGTATCATTTAGCGTTCTGTTATTTTTCTTCCACTTATTGCATATTTGATCATGTATGAAGGCACTCTGCAGCCTGACATCCAAGGGAGCGCTTCACTATGAGACCCTCTCTTAAGCAATTTGTTTGACACAAATGCTTTTTGTCTGGTGATTTGAGGGTGTGTTAAGTAACTGAAGATACAGGTAGACTTATGGGGGATTTTGCCTTGAAAGATGCTTGTATTATATGCACCATGTTATCTGATACAGTCACTTATGTGAAGAAAACAGTCTGTAGACCTAGTACATCTAATGAATTGGAGGAAATGAATCAAAGTGTCTGATCATATTAAAAAGAAATGTCTAGTGAGAAATTTTGTAAAAGGAAATGCATAGTTTTGATGTGGTCTGCATTGTTTGGTGACCTTTTTGTGTTTAGATACTTCAGAGCATTGCCAATCACGTCCTCTTCACAAAAGAAGAGTATATGAGGCCCTTTAACGATTTTGTGAAAAGCAACTTTGATGTAGCACGGAGGTAAGCAGCTAATTGTCTGTATCCTCCCCCAGTTCCGCTTCAGGAAGTTTTGAAGCCACATGGAAATGCTGTATTTGTATGTTTGTTTGCATTCATTCATGCATTCATTCATTCATTCATTCATTTGTTCCTTCCTCTTTTGAGATGAGAGACTATGGTATAGTGCAATATAAGGCTTAGATTCCCATTTGATGGGACTTGGGTTTGAATCTCATCTTTGACACACCCTGGTTGTGTGACTGGGCAAGTCCCTTGACCCCTTGGTACCCCAGGCCATTCTCCAAGACTTTCTTTCTGTTTTTTCAATTTTATTTTTAAATTAATTAATTTATTTTTAGTTTTCAGCATTCACTTCCATAAGATTTTGAGTTTTAAATTTTCTCCCCCTGCTTCCCTTCCCCCTTCCCCAAGATAGCATGCAGTTTGATATAGGCTCTACATATACATTCATATTAAACATATTTTCATATTAGTTATATTGTAAAGAAATATTAGAACCAATGGGAGGAACCATGAGAAAGAAGAAACAAAACCAAACCAAAAGAAAGAGAGCAAATAGTATGCTTCGATCTGCATTTCAGTTACAGAAGAGCCAGGCTGCATTCATATAGGGAGGGTCCTTCTGGGAGTGCCTGGACCACTGAAATCACAGCCCTGCTCCAAACCACTCTCTTCCTCATTTATCTCGAGTGTCTCATCTCCATTCTGGGAGGAGCTCTTGCCTGGATCTTGCTTTTTTCTCTCTTGTGGGGCAAATCCACAGCTGTTTGGTTTTTCATTGTGTGATAGAGTCAGTCTTCATTATTTTACATTGATTTCCATGTTAGGATACTAAAAAAAATCTGAGTTGCATTTTGACATTTGTAATTTACTAAAAACACTTTAGGAAAACCCCCCCCCCCACACACACACATACACATCCAAAACATTGGGCCTTTTTTCTCCCAATATATGTTTATTTATTTCATTAAATATTTCCCAATTACATGTAAAACATAATCTTAACATTAATTTAGAAAAATTTTTGAGTTCCAGATTTTCTCCCTCCCTCTTACTCCTCCTCCCTTCTTGAGAAGGGAAGCAGTTTGGTATTGATTATACATGGGAGGTCATGTAAAACATTTCCACATTAGCCATGTTGCAAAAGAAAATACAGACCAAAAAAAAAAAGAAAGAAAGAAAGTTTAAAAAATACACTTCAGTCTGTATTCAGAGTTCATCAATTCTCTCTCTGGAGGTGGATAGCATTTTTAATCATTGATCCTTTGGAATTGTCTTGGATCATTGTCTTGATCCAATTAGCTAAGTCTTTTACAATTGATCCTTGTTACAACATTGCTTTTACTGTTTACAGTGTTCTTCTGGTTCTGCTCACTTCACTTTGCATCAATTCATATAGGTCTTCCCAGGTTTTTCTGAAACCATCCCTGTTTGTCATTTCTTGTAGCACAATAGTATTCCATCACAAATCATAGGCCACAACTCCTTTAGCCATTCCCCAATTGATGGGTGGGCATTTTTTAAAGCTTATAAACTGTATAGCTCACTTTCCTCATAGTGAAGATCCTTACCTCTGTTCAAGTCTTATGACAAACTGAAATATCTCCTGTGCTCATTCTGAACATTTGGTTTTGAAAGGCACATTTCTCTCCCTCCCTCCTTCTCAGTGAAATGATTCATGGTATAATACCACAGCTCTGTTGTAGTGTGTGAACATAGCATAATACAAATGTTTAATGAATGTGTACTTGTAAGATTTTGAAAATTTTGCCACTATTTGTATCTTGATAGATTTTTCCTTGATATTGCATCTGATTGCCCTGTAAGTGATGCCATAAACCACAGCCTTTCCTTCATCAGTGATGGCAATGTCCTGGCTTTGCACCGTCTGCTCTGGAACAACCAAGAGAAAATTGGCCAATATCTTTCAAGCAACAGGTAGATCATCTGAATCATTGTCCTAATGAGACCTTTCCCTTCAGAGTCTTAGAGCTGTGTTGACTCAGTTGTGAGCAGCGTGTCAGAGTTCGTCTTTTGTTTGGTTAAGAGTTATGACTTGGAAAGAATTGTCATATCCCTTATATGCAAAAGTTATTTTGTATGGAAGATAGATTATTTTGTAGAAGATGAACCTGGTCTGTTATACATATGTGCTCTTTGTCATGACCCTCCAGTCTTTGACTCGGAGAAGCCCTGAGGGAGTGGGCTTGGTGGAGATGCTCTCCTATTAGTTATCAGTCACTTGCTGAATCCCATTAGAATCTCCTGTGCCTCCAACCCCTCCTCACAGTGCAGAAGTGCGGCACCTCACACCAGGCTTCCTGAAAAACTTACCCAAGAAAACCCCGCAGAAGCACCTGGGAGCTTCCCTCTGGGTGACAGGTCCTGGCTGTCTTCTCCTTTCCCTCTCCCAACATGAGAACGATGTTGCACGGTCATGGGGCAGTGGCTCCCAGCTGGGGCTTGGCCTCTCCATCGCTCAGCTGCTTGACCTTGCTTACTGTGATCAGACTTTATTTGAGGATAGAAAGTCCCGAAACCTCCCACATGTTCTTTCCTCCTCAATGAATTATAAAATGTTACGCCTACAGAGGCCCAGTCCTAGCTTTAACTTTGGAAGCAGCTCCCTTGTCTGGGGCACAGCTTCAGGTGGTGGATAGGTTGTTATGCCCAGAATCAGGAATGAGTTTTTACTAGCCTCAGACATTCACTAGCTGTGTGACCTTAAGCAAGTCACTTGCCTTTCCCAGCCTCAGTTTCCCCATCTGATAAATGGGAATAGTAACACATACCTCCCAGGTTTGGCATGAGGATCAAATGAAGTGATATAAATGAAGTTCTTTGCAAAGCTTAGCACTGTGCTAATGTGAGTTAACTCTTATTGTTGAGATTTTAAACAAGTGAAGTATTGCTAACGGTTTAGATTTAGAACAAGCACATTGTAATCCTATAATCTTTGCATACTTATTTGTAGTTCTTGGTGGTTTTTTTCCTTTCATCCTTCTTTAGATTCTCTAATAGTGTCTTCAAAGGCTGGTTAATTGCATTGTTTTGTTTTAAAATTTAAATATATTTATCCAATTCATAAGAAACAAAGAAAGTGGCTGAAATTATATTAGGCAGTTTGTCAACAAGTGGGAGTTTTAATGTGGGAGAAAATAACATGGCATAGGAAAGCATTAAGGTGTTTTGCCAGCTAGAAAGGTGGATCCTGAAATAGGATGAGCAGTGGAGTAGGAATAAGAAAGCCTATGGTCCCTTTGTCAGATGGCCAGAGAATTAGCTGTGCATGGGCTTGTATGTCTGTTATCACATGCCTCTGAAAAATGGAGAGTGAAAAGAAGTATAGTAGGAATGCAGGCTTTCTAGTCACTGTATACTACTTTGAAACCTGAGTCCACGTTTCCATTTTCTCCAGGAAACCGTCCCTAATCTCCCAATCTGTACTAACCTTTTCTGTCTTAGGACTCAAGTAGCATCTCTTCTGTCATTTTCCCATTATTCAGTGTTTATAAAAATTTTAAAAACCAGTAATACTACCTAACTTAATTTACTTATTTATTGTTAACACCAATAAAGCTACTAAAGGGGACTTTGTAGAACGAGTCTTATAACAGAATTCATGTAGAGGTGGGCTTCCTAGCCTGGAGACCTGTTTGTTTTAGTATTTGGAAAACTAGGTATCCTTATTTTTAAACCATTATTTTAAAATTTTAAGAAATTTTAAATTAAATTTTTTTAAAAATTACTTTAAAAACACTATTCTGAGATAGGGTACCTTAGATCATGAGTCTCAAGAGAAATCATAGAGATGGCTTCTTGGTTCCAGATCTGACTCTACTATAAAATAGTAGTCATCAACCCTTTTTGGTACTTGTTTAAAAAAATTTGGAACAGATGAGGTAAATGAGACCCAGGAGGAATCCAGCATGGTGGTGTTTTGAGAGACTCAAAGGCACCTACTGGTGACAGAAATTGCTGGGAAAACTAGAAAGCAGTATGGTAGGAATCAAGTTTAAACCAGTGTCTTAATTCACATACCAAAAGCTCCAAATAGCTGTATAGCCTAAGCAAAAATTCTTTTGTACATGTGTCATTCCCCTGTTTTTAAAATCTATGAGGCCATAAAGCCTCTGTTGCTAACTGTCTCGACTTTGTGTGACATAAAGAAGTGCTGAACACGTTTTTTCATTATTCTAGTGCTTACATTCATCACAGTGCAGTGTAGAGATTGGGGACTTCAGTGTGTGCTAGTTGACCATTGAGGTGTTCTTCAAGTGCATTGTCCTTGAGTACCAGCACCTACAAGTGTCCAAATGATTATCTTGGGCGGTTGTACTGGGAAGGCTGGAACTCTGGAATACAGCCTTCTCTAAGTTGTTTCTTCTCTCTAGAGATCACAAAGCTGTTGGAAGGCGACCTTTCGATAAGATGGCAACACTCCTCGCCTACCTGGGCCCTCCTGAGCACAAGCCTGTGGCAGACACACACTGGTCCAGCCTGAATCTTACCAGTTCTAAGTTTGAGGAATTTATGACAAGGTAAGAGAGAAGAACCATGGAGTCACGGGGTGCAATAGCTTTCTTCTCCTTCGACTGCATATCTGTGCATCTAAGCTGTCCTCAAAATGCCTTCATTTTTGAAAGGCTTCCTTGTTCTTTATCTTCTTGTAACACCAGGTGCTTATTTTCAGAGACCCCAATTCTATTATGTGTAATCATTTTAAATTAGTACTTTGGAGAATATGTGATTTCTTTGATTTTTATTTTAAAAAATTAATTAAAATAAATTTTGTTTCCTTCCTATCCCAATGTTGGAAGGGGAAAAAAGTTGCAACACATATCGTTAGTCAAACAGAACAAATTTCCCCATCAGCCGTGTCCAAATAACCTGTGTCTCCATCCACGCCCTGCTCCATTCCATGCCTGTTCGGAGACGGGCGTCCACAGGCTTCGTTCTCCGTCCTCTGGAGGTGTGCTCAGTCCTTGTGTTGATCAGAGACCTGAAGGCTTTCCGAGTTGTTGGTTCTGACAGCATTGTTCTGACTGCACAGATTATTCTTCTGGTTCTGCTCCCCTTTACTCTGACTCGGTTCACCCAGGTCTTCTCAGGCTTCTCAGAAACCATCCCATTCATCATTCTTACAGCAGATTGGTCTTCCATGGCAGTCACAGACCATAATTTGTTCAGCTATTCCCCAGTTGATGGGCATCCTCTCAGTTTCCAGTGGTTTGGGGTTTCAGGGACTTGAGTGTCTTCTTGAGTGCATATCATAGCCTTGCCATGCTGTTTCTCTTTCTGGTTCATTTTTTGCCATTATTTTCCCCTAAAGTCCATAGAAGATCTCTCCAGTGAATTAGAGAATTTCATTTTGTTTTTTCAGTATCTAAAGGGTGCCTATAAACCATTGGGTCTTAGTTTTTGAAATGTAGCTGGCTTACCAGCATCCCCAGGATTTGGCTCCTCCATCATGCCTTTTAGAGGGTTTTTTGCTGCAGTCTTTCATGGTTCCATGGGGGCACCTTGTACTTCAGTAGTCTGCTGGCAAATCATAAGCTCTGGCAGATCCTCCTGACCTGGGAAAGCCCTAGTATCAGCCTGGTGTGAAAGTTCCATGAAACCTTTGTATAACCTCCTTTTAAGAAGGACAGCACAGTACACAATTCTTGCAGAGACATACCTCGTGCCTTCCCAGAAGGTTGTGGCCAGTGAACCTGTGCCTCTTGAGGCTGTTTGATCGATGACATGGGCTCTCAAGAAGAAGGCTTTGGGATACTGGAGTTTGCTGAATCCTCTGGGGGTGACATTTGTAGTGCCCTATACGTCACAGATGGTCGGTAAACGTGTGTATTTGGTGTTTCTGTGATAGGAACGAAAGGCATTAAAGCAGAAACAGAAACATCCCTCAGATGTGGTGCGTCAGGAACTATTTCTGTTGATCCAATAAATTCTACACTTGGAAACCTGTCTTTTAACCTGAGGATTGTGTATTAATATCCTCAGAGTTCTGGGGACTGTCTTCCACATATAGATGATGGACTTGAGATTTCGATGTCCCAGGGGACTGACTCTATGAAAACCTTTGACCCCAACAGATTTTTCTGTTAATTTGCCACATCTGACATATTTATTCCATTTAAGAAAGGATTTCCTCTATGTGAGTTTTCATATGACATAAACGAGCATCTGCAGAGGGCTAAAACATGAAATGTTATTTCTTCTTAAGCAATCCTCAAGGACTATAGTCCTTTTTCTCCTTTAGCAAAATCACTTTGAGTACCTCAAACATGTGCACACATGGACGTTGCCTGCTCCCTCGAGCGTGCGGCCTGTGTGTGCGCATGCGTGTGAATTCCCCACCTTCCTTTAGGTAATAACTGTTTTACTGTCTCCAAAGATCGTCTCCTGGGTCCATTCTAAACCCTGTTCCTCAGTTTGCTTAGAATGCGTCATCTCATTTGGGCTCACTCACTTCTCTAGGAAGTAGCCAGGAAGGCCTTCTCTAGGGCATCCTCACCAAATTTCCTTCTTTTGGCTGCTGAGATCTGGATGGATAAAGAAGTGATTTGAAAATAGGACCCTTGAGTCCTCCAGACTGGCTCATTAATTATTTGAGCTGTTATTGCTGTTTTCAGGCACCAGGTACATGAGAAAGAGGAGTTCAAGGCTTTGAAAACATTAAATATCTTCTATCAAGCAGGCACTTCCAAGGCTGGAAATCCCGTTTTTTATTATGTCACACGAAGGTAAGGCTACTGCATTTTTGTTTGTTTTACCATGATTTTAAAAGTAAAATTACTTCCTGACAGAGAGACTGTCAGCATAAGTGGTATTAAAAGTGATGGCTTTTGTCGAGAGCTGTGGGGGACGTGGCTCTGGGCGAGTGTGTGAGTAACTTAGGAAATCATTGGAGGGCTGTCCCTGCTGATGTGTCTCCTTGGCTTTGGACTTTGTCCTGTGTCTGTTGGAAACCCACCCGTGGCTGATGATTGCCTTGTCCTGGGTTGGTCACAATGTGTGCACATGTACACATTGTGTGTGGCATCGTTCCCTACTGTTGAGTGATGCCTGGCCATTACTCACTCAGCCTCTTCCATAAAACAAGCCATTTGTTCCATGCTTACTGTATGTGTGAGGCCCTCTGCCAGGCCCCAGGGGCAGAAGCAGTGCCACCTCCCTGGCCTCCAAGAGCTTTTCTTCTCCTGGGGAGGTGCAGTGCGTTCACAGGTGAAGGTGAAGGGGCAGAGGACAGACCCATTGTGGCTGGAATATTTGGGCAGAGAGAGAGAGAAAGAACAGCTGGGAGCATTTGACAAAAGTCTGTGGAGTGCACAGCAGAGAGCGGAAGAAAACAAATAGAGAAGTGGGAATGTTCTTGTGAAGAGGTGACAGGTGAAATTAGCAGAGAAGTCCCAGCCACCCAAGGGGTGAGGCTTATCCAGGATACTTCCCTGACCCTCCGCATGCCATCCTGTCTACCTGCCTCCCGAGCTGTTTGCCTCTGGGACGCTGTTTTCTGTTGAGCGGTGTAGTGGGAGGCTGGGAGGACAAGGGGCAGAAGGTGACCAAGCCCCCACCTTTCCCTTTCCTTGCCTCATTGGCATGCCCTGGGAAGCCTGGAGGCTGAGGTAGTAAAGGCTTCCCCTCTCCAAACCATCTCCTGCACACAGTCTGTCAGTTAGAGTTTGAATTGGGTCAGTAGCGGTCGTTGTGAGTTTAGGGAGGAGAGCAGAACGAGGGAAGGGGGAGTTTGCCAATGACACTCCCAGGTTTTTCACAGCCTTTGATTTGGAATGGACTTCAGAGGCAGTTGAGGGCAACCTGTATTCCCTAGAATCCTTTGAAAACAGAACTTCTTCACCTTTTTGGTGTCCTGGTCTCCCCTGGCACCAGTCCTCAGAATAACGTTATTAAGTTATTCAAGGAGATGCGAAATATCAGTAAGATTTTTCTTCCCTTCCAAATTCCTGAACCCCCTGAGCTCTTGGCAGGGGAAGGGGTCCAGGGTTAGCACCTCTGTTCTAAATCATTCCACCTGTGTTCTTTCAACTTTTTCTTGAAGGCTTGTGGTAGGGCCTGCCTACTGTTGCCAAACCGATCTGTCCCATTTTGGATAGCTCTGAAGGTGAGGAATTTTTTCTTAATATCAAGCATACTTCTCTGCGGCCAGGAGCTGAAACACAGAAATCGATAAACCTCAATAGGAGCTGTTACTTTGCCTCCCGTCTCTGGGTTTCCTGCCCCAGTTCAGGGCATACGCCCCACCACCCTCCACTGGTCTTCTTCCCAATGGATCTGCCAGGTGTCTTGCTGCCTTCTTAGGTTCTCCTCTTTTTATCCTCTGTGATAGGGACTTGCCCTCCCTGCCCAGAAGGTGGCCTGCAGGTACCCTTGAGGGCCAAGGTTAGACTGCAGACTGACCGCAGCTGTGTAGTTACACTTTGTGGTGAATAGCATCCTTGATGCTGGAGAGGAGCCCTAGCCGGGTGATGCTCAGTATTTCTGACTGAGCTTGAGTGGTTTAAGACCCCTCGGTGGCCCAAAATGGACTGGGCAGTCAGACTTTCCAGCCCTCACGCCACGATGGCTCTCCTTGGAGAGAGAAGCGTTTCTGTGCTGTTGGGAGAAAAGGGCAGGTAGGGAGCTGAATGGACAGCATCGGTCATGGTGGTGGTGAGGCCGTGTGGCCTGTGGGCATCAAAGGCTGTTTTGGTCACCCTGGAAGTGCTCTTTGAGTAGGCTGAGACCCTGCTGTTGTCATTTGAAGGCATATATGTATAAATGAGTGTGGCTCTAACTCACGGAAAAGGGATTAGATCTGCTTTGGGATCCCAGCTGTCTATAGCTGTTCTCTTTTAAGGAGGATTTTCAGGCTCTGCTATTTTGACGGTTTGACCTCTTCACTGCTTCCATAAATCGACTCTTGATTTCAGCTACTCTTTGACAAGCCTTGGCATTCCTCCCTCTGCCTGGGAGTCCTAACTTCTTTCAGTGGAAGTTGCTCTATTCCTTTTTTGCTCATCCCTCCTGTCTGGCATGGCCTGAACCCTCAAACCCTGCCTTACCTTTCCTCCTGGGTTGGGTTGGGGAGAATTGTCCCAGATTTAGAGCTGAATGTCACTTTAGAGATCTCATGGTCCAAACCTCTCATTTTAGAGCTGAGGAAACTCACATCTTCCAGAGTTTGGTCTCAGTTAAAACAAAGGTCTTCCATATGAAAGTCTCTAGGAGGCAGAAACACTAAATTTATCCTGTATTTTTTATTTTTAAACAACTTTTTGTTGATGTCTTTAGTTTTTTACATCACCAGAATTTCTCCCAGCATTTCTTCTCCTCCTTCCTAAAGAGCTATCCCAGATGACAAATATTTTAAACAAAGAAAAACAGGAAGAGGAAGGAAAAAAAATCAGCAAAATGAATCCATGCAAAAACATCTGAAAACACATATAATGCTCCGTACCTGCAGAGCTCCCACCTCTGTGAAGGATCAGATAGCCACGCGGTGGAGGGGTTTGGGGTGAGGGTGGGAACCAGTCTTCCCCTGTCTTTCCTTAGGGGTCATACTTGTTCATGAAAATTTGGCAGCATTTACTTTTGATTGTTTTGTGGTTGCATCTTGTATTATTCAAGAGCGGTTGGTAATGATTGAAATGTCATTAAACAGACTTCCAAAAAAGGGGGAGGATTTATATGTTTATGCAAAACCATTTGAGTGCCTGGCCATTGAAGTGAATAAAGAATTAATGTGGTGTAGAAGGGGATCAACAGAGCATCAGTGGCAGAGTGGGGTGTCCAGATTTTGTTGTTCAGTCACGTCCAACTCTTGGTGTCCCCATCTGGGGTTTTCTTGGCAAGGATACTAGAGGGGTTTGCCATTTCTTTCTCCAGCTGATTTGCCAGATGAGGAAACTAAGGCACACAGGGTTAAGTGACTTTCCCAAAGTCACACAGCTAGTAAGTGTCAGAGGCCAGATTTGATCTCGGGTCTTCCTGACTCCAGGTCTGGCTCCTGGAAGGGACCTTCTGCATCAGTAGCAGAGGTGAAGGCCTTGTTGGTGAATGACCTGGCTTTTGAACTCTCGGTCGCCATAGGCAAGTTACTTAAGTTCCCTGACACCATTTTCTCCTCTGCAGAATGGGGATGGCTCTTTCTAAATGCCCGTCTCACAGGCGTGTTGCTTTAGAGTCGTGTGAGGTAATGTGTGTGGAGTGTTCTGTAAACTTTAAAATGCCATCATCTCAAAGGCAGAAACCATGATTTTTTCCCTAGCTATGGATTGCATTCTTGCCCAGGCCAGTGAGCTAGCCCTTTGGGCGTTCTGGGGAGTTTCTTTCTTTCTGAGGTTGTCATAATTAAGATATAAATTCAGGGGTGTGTGTGTGTGTGTGTGTGTGTGTGTGTGTGTGTGTGTGTCTGTCTGTCTGTCTTTGTTTCTCTCTGTCTCTCTTTTTCTCTGTTTCTCTGTCTCTGTCTCTCTCTCTCTCTCTCTCTCTGTCTCTCTCTCTCTCTCTCTCTCTGTCTCTCTCTCTCTCTCTTTCTCTCACACACACACACAAAGTTAAAAATGTTATGAACTAAAATGTGACAGCACCAAGAATTTCTTCTACTTTTTCTGCCCTTATTTACATTGTGCCCATTTGAGATTGGGCTCAGTTTTATAAACCTGAAGAGAATCAACATCTGGTTTGTGATTGCTTTTTAATGGAAAACCATGAGGAAATTTAAAAAAAGAAGAGATTTTCCCATCCGTTCACTAAGCATTTATGGAGTAAATACTGTGTACGAGCTATCAAGTTACTTAACTTCCAGAAACAACCAAGATATTAAAAGCACATTAATTAAAGTATGGTGGTGGTAATTCTTCGGTAATTGAGGTGCAGGAGAGATGAATGCTTTCCATTTTGTAGAAATGACAATGAACTGACCAAATTCAGAAAATTCTCACTAATCCACAAAGCAGCCGGAAGAAAAGAAATGGAAGGCTGTCCATCGCCCTAAGGGCAGGACTGCTGTTTGGCATGGTCTTATGGGTGTGATTGGCTGGAGTTGCAGTCTGAGCACTCAGAGCATTGTTGGCTTGGGTGGCCTGAGGAGCCCCTCCTAGTGCAAGCGGTAAGCTGATCGGCCGCAATGGAGACACCATCTTCTTCCCTGTTTCAACATAATACAAATGGATGCCAACATTTATTTTCAAAGAGCAGGCAGAGAGTGTCTCATGGATCGGAATCTTTGCCTTCCAGTCAGTGGTCTAGCCAGGGTTCCTTTTCCCCTAATTCTTTCTAGGAGGGAACTGTAAACATTCCTATTTTTGCTTCAAGCAAGGAGAGAAGTAAGAGGATTTGGGGGGTAGGATGAGGCCCCAGCGGCAGCTGACGGAGAGGGAGGGAGGCAGCCTCCTATATACTCTTTAGGTGCTGCTGAAGCCCAGTGGAGAGCCCGGCACTTGTTAAGGGCAGAGTTGGAGCTAGAATCCAAGCCTTTGGATTGCTGTTCCAGTGTTCTTTAAGAGACTGATGATCGACACACAAGAAATAAGTGAAGGTGAAGAAATGTGATTGTTAGGCATGTCGTTAAAACAAAGGGGTGGCTGGCTTTAGCTTGCATTGTTAAAAATGATAATCTGCCTCTTTGGTCAAATGCAGAGCTACTTCTATTTTCTTAGGAGAGAACATTTTTAAGGTTGTAGTCAGAACTAAAGGATCGAGAAGATTTCTTTACCTATTGATACTTTATTTTTCTTTTGAAGATTAGAAACAAGGCGTCTTTTCTGTCCCTCACTGCTGCGTCTGATTTTTCATTCCTTCCCAAGTGGCTTAGATATCGTGTGGTAGCTGGTGACACAGGAAACTCTGTTTACTTTTCTCTTACGTAGTGTTTTTCAGAGCAGCAGGTGTCAACAGGTGGAATGAAGCCAGAGATCAAGGAGTTTAGATGAATTTACAGTCTTGCAAAAAGTGACCAGTTTATTAATAAGACCCACTTGGTTAATCTCCAGACCCATTTGCCAAATAGTCCTTAGGAACCTACCTTTATATTGACTCTTACTAGGAGAACACCCTATAATTTGATTGTCAGTTCTATTAGTTTAAGAGAAAAAAAACCAAATTCATATGTTGTTTTAGGAGGAAAACATTGTTTATATTTCTTGTTAAAATTAATATTCTACCATAGTTATTTCAGGATTTGAACATAGTTCAGGAATATTCATGCCAAAATTAATTTCTAATGTAACTGATTAATAGAACCTATTAGAAAAATGAATCCAGTCTTGTTAATGTACCTCTAGTTCTGTGATGAAAAGATATACAAAGCATTGATACATTCATGAGGCAATTCTTTTATTTCCTTATTTTAAAATACCAACCCACTTAAGAGTTTCCACATTGGGACAATTAGCTAAATTCTTTTTTTCTCCAAAAATTGTTTAATTAAAAAAAAATTCTTGAAGTACTTTACTCAGTGCTGGGTGTGGGGAGAAGGAGAGGGCCATAAACCAGGAAGTTGAGTGTGTGCGCGACATTGGCAAGCACTTTAAATTTGCCTTGCTGTTAGCATGACAAAGAAATTTCTAAGACACATTCAAAGTAATGTACAAGTCAGTACATGTTTCTGCTTTCCTTTGTCACTTTTTTTTTTTAAAACACTTTGGCTTGGCAGAGCTTTCCAAGCTTAATTCAGTTCAATTCAGCTAACATTTTATTTTATTTTTCCACCTTTAATTTCAGTTTGATAGTTTTTCCCCCCCAATTGCATCTAAAAACATTCTTTTAAAATTTTTTTTTTTGGCAAATTTTGAGTTACAAATCATCTCTTCTTCCCCCTCCCCCCCAATTGAGAAGACAAGCAGTTTGACATAGGTTATACATGTGTGGTCATATAAAACACATTTCCATGTAAGGCATGCCTTTAAAGAAAACACAGATTAAAACAAATCAAGAAAAATAAAGAAATGTGTCTTTGATATGTATTCAGGCTCCTCTGGAGATGGTCAGCACCTTTCTTCATGAATCCTTCAGAATTGTCTTGGATCATTGTTGTCAGCAAACATTTTAATAAGCATCCTCTATGTTCAGAGTGTTGTGTTAGGCCTTGGGGGAGACAAAAAAATCCTGATAAAATCATGCTTTTGGATAATAGCTCCCATTTATATGATATTTTTAAGATTTTCAAAGATTTCTTCACACCAATCTTGTGAGGTAGATGGTTCACTTTTTATGGATGAAGAAGCTGAGGCTTAAAGAAATTCAAGGAATTCTGATGGGGAAGAATAAATAGAGCTTTAATGTCTTCAGAGGGAATTAGGAGAGTTAAGTAAGTTAAACAGAGGATGGGGGGGGCTGG